>NC_062551.1:78003299-78628299 GCF_016906955.1 Phacochoerus africanus
CCTTTGCTCCTTTTTAAAACTTGAGTGCCTTGTTTTCTTCTTGTTGAGTTTTGAGAGTTCTTTATATATTCTGCATACAATCTTTTATCAGATATGTGATTTGCAAATATTTTCTGCTGGTCTGTGATATGGCTTTCTCTTATCTTAGTAGAGTCTTTAAAAATGCAAAAGTTTAATGTTCATTAAGTCCAATTTATATATTGTGCTTTTGGTGTTGTACTAAGAAATCTGCCTTAGTCCAAAGTAACAAAAATTTTCCGCTATGTGTTTTTCTAGAAACTTTATAAGCTTAGGTTTTACATCTAAATCTATCATTCATTTTTTCAAGTATATATGTTTTAAACTTTTTGGTAAAATGTACATAACACTTACCATCTTAACCATTTTTGGGCTTACAGTTTACTGGCAGTAAGTTAAATCCACACTGTTGTGTAACCACCACCACTGTCCAGATGCAGAATGCCTTTCATTTTGCAAAACTAAAACTCTGTACCCACTAAACAATAACTCTCTATTTGCCCCTCCCCTGGGTCCCTGGCAACCACCATTCTACTTTCAGTCTATGAATTTGACTGTTCTAAGTACCTAATATGCATGGAATCATATAGTATTTGTCCTTTTATAACTGACTTAGTTTACTTACCATCATGTCCTCAAGTTTCATCCATATGGCATGTGTCAGAAATTCCTTCCTTCCTTTTTAAAGCTCAATAATATGATATTTAAAAACAATAGCTTTACCAAAATATAGTTTGCACACCATACCATTCCCTCAAATGTACACTTGGATTTTCTCTTGTGTATTTGAAGTTATGCAACCATCACCACAATCTAATTTGAGAACGTTTTCAACATCCCACCAAGAAACCTTCCCCTTTAGTGGTTACTCCCCAATCCCTATCACACACCTCCCCTCCCCTAAGCTTTCAGCAACCACTAAACCACTTTCTATCTCTATAAAGTTGCCTATTCTGGAATTTCATATAAATGAAATCATATAATATGTGGCTTCTTATGACTGGTCTCTTTCATTTCATACAACGTTTTTGGGGGTCATTCATGTTATAACATGTATTAACACTTTATTCCTTTTAATTGATGAATAATATTCCATTGCATAGATTATACCACCTTTCAGGTGTCCATTCATCAACTGATGGACATTTGGTTTTTTCCTGATTTTTGGTTATTATGAGTAATGCTGCTACAAACATTTGTGTGAAAATTTTTGTGTAGATGCATGTTTTCATTTCTCTTGGGTATATATCTAGGAGTGGAATTGCTGGGTTGTATGGTAACTCCATATTTAACTTTTTGAGATACTGTCAAACTGTTTTCCAAAGTGGCCGCACCATTTTACATTCCTGCCAGCAATATATGTTTCTGATTTCTCCATATCCTCACCAACACTAGTTATCATTTGTTTTGTTTTTAAAAATATATATAGCCATCGTAGTGGGTGTGACACGATATCTCATTACGGCTTTGATTTGTGTTTCCCTAATGACTAATGATGTTGAGCATCTTTTCATGTGCTTGTTGATCATTTGTTTACCTTCTTTGGAGAAATGTCTATGCAAATACCTTGTCTTTTTTTTTTTTTTTTGTCTTTTTGCCTTTTCTAGGGCCGCTCCCGCGGCATATGGAGATTCTCAGGCTAGGGGTCGAATCAGAGCTGTAGCTGCCAGCCTACACCACAGCCACAGCAACGTGCGCAGGATCTGAGCCGTGTCTGCAACCCACACCACAGCTCACAGCAACGCCGGATCCTTAACCCACTGAGTGAGGCCAGGGATCGAACCCACAACCTCATGGTTCCTAGTCAGATGCGTTAACCCCTGTGCCACGACAGGAACTCCTACTTTGTCTATTTTTCAGTCAACTTGTTATCTGTATTGTGAGTTTCAAGAGTTTTTTTTATATACCTTGGACCCAAGTCCTTTATCAGACATAGGCTTTGCACATATCTTCTCCTCATCTCTTATTCTGCAGGCTGCCTTTTTACTTTCTTAGTGATATAGTTTGTAGCTCATAAACTTTAAATTTTGATGATGTTCAATTTATCTTTTTCTGGTCACTTTGTGCTTTTGTTGTACCCTCTAAGAAACTATTGCCTAACCCAAACTCACAAAGATCTACTCTTCTATGTTTTCTTCTAAGAGTTTGATAGTTTTAATCCTTACAGTTGAATCTATCATACATTTTGAGTTGACTTTTGTGTATGGTGTGGGGAAAGAAACCATCTTTATTCTTTTGCATGTGATATCCAGTTGTCTCAGCACCATTCTTTGAAGACCTCTTTCCTGATTGAATTGTCTTGGCACATTTGTTGAACTAATATCCATTCTGATTAATTTTTTAATATGATGAGAAGTGTGGAAGAGAATTCTTTTTTCTTTCTTTTCTTCTCCCTCCTGTCCTTCTTTTCTTTTTTTCATATGGAGATAGTCACTGCTCCATTACCACTGTTGAAAATCTATCCTTCCTCCACAAAATTGTCTTTGCATCTCTGTCAAAAATAAAGTTTCCTTGGGAGTTCCCATCGTGGCTCAGTGGTTGACAAATCCGACTAGGAACCATGAGGTTATGGGTTTGATACCTGGCCTTGCTCAGTGGGTTAAGGATCCAGCACTGCCGTGAGCTGTGGTGTAGGTCGAAGACACAGCTCGGATCTGGCGTTGCTGTGGCTGTGGTGTAGGCGGGGGGCTACAGCTCTGATTAGACCCCTAGCCTGGGAACCTCCATATGCTGTGGGAGCAGCCCTAGAAAAGGCAAAAGGACAATAAATAAATAAATAAAGTTTCCATTCCTGTGTAGGTTTAATTCTGGATCATCTATTCTGTTCCATTGATCTACTTGTCTAGCTTTATACCAATCTATACTCTCTTGATTAAATTTATAAGCCTTAAAATCAGCCTATAAATCCTACAACTTTGTTCTTCTTTTCAAAGTTGATTTGGCATTCTAGGTCCTTTTCATTTCCATATGAATTTTAGAACCAACTTATCAATTTCCACAAGTCCATCAGGATTTTGATTGAGAGGGTATTGACTCTATAGAGCAAATGGGGAGACATGACATCTCGATGATATTCAGTCTTCTGATTCATGAACATGGTATATCCCTGTATTTATCTTGGTCCTTGATTTCTTTGGGCATTGTTTCATAGTTTTCAATATACAAATATTTCATATTTTTTGTCAGATTTATCCCTAAATATTTCATTTTTGGGATATTACTATAAATGTATTTTTCCAATTTCATTTCCACTTGCTTATTGCTAGTAAATTTTCATCTCATCCTGCAAATTTGCTGCTAAACTCAGATATTTGTTCTAGCAGCTTTTTTTTTTTTGGTAGGTTCTACAAGATTCTTTTTTTAAATATGGCCTATCATGTTTATTCAAATAGAGAACATCTTACTTCTTTTTTTCCAATCTGAATGCCTTTTACTTCTTTTCTTGTCTTATTGAACTGGCCAAAACCACCAGTACAATGTGGAATAAAATTTGTGAGAGTAGAGATTTTTGTCTTGGTCCTAATATTTGAGAAGACAGTAACCAGCCCTTTTCCATTAAATATGATATTTGCTGCAGGTTTTTTGTAAATGCTCCTTTTCAGGCTGAGGAAGTTCCCTTCTATTTCAGCTTACTGACAGTTTTTTTTTTTTTTTTTTAATCAGGAAGAGATATCAGATTTTGTCAAATGGATGGGTTTTTTAATTTTTTGCATTTATAAGATGACTGTATAGTTTTTCCTTAGTCTGTTACTATGGTATATTACATTGATTGATTTTTAATATAAAATCAAACTCTCACCCCTAGGATAAACCTCGCTTGATCATTGTGTATTTTCCTTTTAATGTCTTTGCTAACATTTTATTAAAAATGTTTATATTTAAGTTCATGAGGGATATTAGTCTTTAGTTTTCTTTTCTTATAATGTCTTTACCTGATTTTGGTGTCAAAATAATAGTGACTTAATAGTATGAATTGGAAAGCATTTCCTCTACTTAAATTTTCTGTATTGGGAGTTCCTGTCATGGTTCAGTGGTAACGAACACGACTAGTATTCATGAGGACACGGGTTTGATCACTGGAGCCGCTCAGTGGGTTAAGGATCCGGTGTTGCCAGTGAGCTGCAGTGTGGAACATAGACGTGGCTCGGATCCCATGTTGCTGTGGTTGCAGCGCAGGCTGGCAGCTGTAGCTCCAATTCGACCACTAGCCTGGGAACTTCCACATGCCATGGGCGTGGCCCTAAAAAGACAAATAAATGAATCCATGAATAAATAAATTAATTAAATTTCTGTATATAAACTGATTGTGTCCTCCCAAAATTCATAAGTTGAAACTAACGCCCCATATCTCAGAATGTGACTGTATTTGGAGAGAGAGTTTTAACTGAGTTTAAATGAGGCCATTAGGGTGGTCCATCTGACTGGTCTTTATGAGAAGAGGAAATTCAGACACACAAAGAGACAGGAGGGATGTGCATGCAGAAAGGAAAGGCCCTGCGAGGACCCAGCAAGAAGGTGGCCATCTGCAAGCCCAAGAGAGAGCCCTCAGAATGAAACCAACCCTGACAACACTTTGATCTTAGACTTCTAGCTGCCAGAAGTGTGAGAAAATGAATTTCTGTTGTTTAAGCTACCCAGTCTATGGTACTTTGTTATGGCAGCCCTAAAAATCTAGTATAGTTGGTATTATTTCTTCCTTAAGTATTTGGTTACATTCACCTGTGACTTCATCTAGACCTGGACTTTATTTATGAAAAGGTTTTAAATTACATGCTCAATTTGTTTAATAGCTATAGAGACTGTTTCCAGTTGAGTGAGTTTGTGTCGCTCAAGGAAATTAACCAACTTAGTCATTGAATGCATTACCTTGCAACCACTTTAATACAAAGAAATTACAAATAAGACAATAAAACTACGAGTTATTCTACTGTTTAAAAATAACTGTTGCTCGTGTTTTGCTGTATATCCTTCTAGATAATTTTTATGCATGTGCCCACTAACACCTCTTGCCCCCCCCTGCCTTTTTTTACAAAATTGCTGTTTCCCTTAATACCCAGGATTTTTGGCATTAAATCTTTGAAAAGGTAATTATGGATGGTTAATAATTTGCTTAATTAATTCCTTAAGGTGCTTCTGAGTTGGAGGGGGGAAGCACCTTAAAGAATGCCCCAGTCACTATTGTGTTTCATCTGTCTCTGGGAACCATGAGTAGTTCTTCAGGGTTAGGGTTCGTATCTCGGTTTATAGTCCCAGAAGTGGAATTACTGGGTGGACCAGTTTATTATTGACATTGGTACTGAACATCCTGTGCTTGGAGGAGGGGAGTGGGGGGGAAGGAAGCACCAATCCGCCCCTCAAGGGACCAGCCCAACCAGCACTGTCAGTGGGAATGTGTGATGAAAATATGGCACAAGGCTATTCCAAGGCTCTTAGAGCACCCTCTCACCCCACCCCCAGCCTCCTTGGCATTGATCTAAGTGGCTCCAGGTTACCTGTATATTGGTGGCTGTATTGTCAGTATGTGGACCTGGACTGGGCCTTATTTCTTGGTTCTTCCTCCTTTGGAGTGAGCGATAGCATTAAGAAGCATCTGCAAAAAATCAAGCAAGAACTGAAGCCAAGCTCTGCAAAGGCAAGTGAAGGCAGAGACCAGGCCTATCCTCCCATCATCATGCTCCATTCCCAGGGAGCTTCCAGTCTGACATGGTAAAGGCAGGCCCTGTCCCATGGGGAACCCCAGGTTTTGGGGAAGAAATTACAGTACCCTATTCTCCAGGATCCCTGGTCTGAGGGCAGTGTCAAGACCCCCAGACCAAAACACGTACAGGTGCCTAGAAAGGACTGTATAAACAACTGCCAATCCACACCCTCCCTGTAAGGATGTGTGAACGGATGCAGAGGGGCTTTTCTAGGATAACTTTCTGGGAAAGAGAAGGGCCTGGACCACAGAGAGGAAGTTGGGCAGGGGAAATGTGGGTGCTGGGAAAGGGAAAATTGTACATGGGGTTGTTGCCCAGCCAGTTGGTTTGGTAGTACCAGAAGTGGAAGCTGGAAAAGCTAGGGGTAGGAAGGAAAGCCCCAGGGCACTCTCTTTTGTCAGAGAGTCTGGGGACACTGGTAGGGAAGGGCCAATGTGAAGGTGGGGAGATGATTTGATGTTTTCATTTCCAGTGGTACTCTTCTCACCCCCTGCCTTGTTTCCCTCCCACCAGAGGGAGGAGAACAGGCCTCTGCTTGGTAACAAGCAGGTCTTTGGGCACCTGCTATGCCCCCACAGCACACAACACCTGTTATTACCTGTGAGCAAGACCCTTCCTCAGTGATGCTGGTTTTATCCATCCTACCGCAGAGGCCAGAGGCCAGGGAAGGGGACTATCTTGCCAGGATCTCAGAGGCAAGAAATCAGGGTGCAGGATGTGCAACTGCCCACACAGCAAGGGGCTCCTGGGGCTCCTGCCCCCTCTACTTCCCCCCAGCCCCGTCTCTCCCCCACACATGCCACCCTCAACAAGAGGCAAACGGCACCTGCTCCCCGGCCACCAAGATCTCAACCAGAGGTGACTGCCTCCCACCCCCAGCCCCCGCCATGGCACATTTGACTATGTCTGGAGACACCCTCATCAAGTCAGTGAGGGTGGGAGGGAGGAGAAGCAAGGGGGAGCTCGGGGAGGGCAAGATCACTGGCACTCGTGGCATCCCTCAAGGAGGGATGCTGCCAAGGATGGCCCCCACCAGAGGCTGTCAGGTCACGTGACAGTGGTGCAGGGGCAGAGTAGCCCCCCTATTCCAGACAGGCAGGCTCACCCTACCAGATGTGAGCTGGGGGCTTCCTGCTGGATGCTTGTGTGTGGGTGTGTGCGTGTGCGAGTCCTAGCCAGGTGTGGGCACCAAGAGCTTGCAGATGTGGGTAGAGAGTTCTCTGCAGATTCTAGAGAAAGCCTTCCTCTCCTTGATCCAACCCCACTCCAGCTCCTTGAACTCTTCTTCTCTTAGGCCTCAGCCTCCCAGCTTCCATGTTCATCTCTGCATTGTCTAGATTAGCAAGTATCAGCCAGGATCCCTCAGCCTCGAAATCTGATGGGGTTCCTCACCCCCCCTCATCCCCAGGTGATGTCTGATCACCCTGCCTGCTTTCAGTAAGAATCTCACTAGGTGGGTTTAGTCGGAATCCCTTCCTACCCTTGATGTTTCCTCTTAGTAATTTCCCATCCACTGGCCTCACCTTGCACCTTGGCTATAAATTCCCACTTTTCTTTGTTCTATTTGGAGTTGAGTCTAATCCCTCCACCCCGCTGCAAGACTCCACTGCAGTACTTCCTACACGAGCCAATAGCCCCTTTGAATAAACAGTCTGCCTTGCTGTGCTTTAACAAGTATCTCTGAATAATTTTTTCTTTATGATCGCTTTCAGATGGGAAGAGAGGGAACTTTGGGCTAATTTTCCTTCAGATGCCTGGGGAAGGGCCAATTTCCAGTAAGGTGCACCAACCCCCACACCCCCGGCGGGCCCGAGCACCCTTGGGTGGGACATCGCCAGGCAGCCGTGGGCAGGCGGTGGGAGGGAGGGAGGAGGTGGAGCCTCCTTTTTCTAGGCCGTGTGTCACCAGCCTCCTGCCCAGGGGCATTGCCCCGGCACTACCCTGCCAGCGCGGCAGTGAGAAGCTGGGGCCTGTTCCCTGGAGCCTCTGGAGCGCATTTCAGGGCTTGCATGACCTATGTCGCTGGCTGCTCAAAACCCAGAATATGGCAGATGGGGCTCGGGCCAACCCCAAAGGGTTCAGGAAGAAGGCGCTGGTTAGGCGCCCCTCTGGGTGGAGAGGTCCTTCGAGAACCTCCAGGTACGTGGCTACTTTCCTGCGGGGAGGCCCTCGGTGGAGAGGAGCAGGGAAGGGGGTGGGAAACTGGCCCCTAGAATCCGTTTCTCCAAAAAGGAGTGCTCTGAGTCTCTGATGGTAGCTGAGACAGGTCATTGCATTTTCAGCACTAGAAGGGCCCTGGGGATCATCCAGCCAAGACTTGTAGGCCCTTGAGGCCCTGAGAGGCTAAGGAATCTGTTGGTGGTCACACAGCCTTTTGGACATTGAGCTGCAGAGAGAACCCAGAGATCAGGTCTCTTGGCTTTGGGTGTAAGAACCCACCACCAGCTTGTCGCATGACTCCCCGATACGTGTAGGGAAAAGAATTGGTTCTGATTGGTGACAGTGGTCCAATCCAACGAGACAGGGAGCTCCCTGTCTTGGAAGCTGATTCCTGCCCAGGGCGGAAGGGCAGGAGGCTTGTGGTGCCTCCTGGCTCTGCCGTCTTGGGGCTGTTCCTCCGGGAGGTGCAGGCAGACGGGAGGTGCTCACATCATCCTGGAGGAGGTAATCACAGGGCAGGGGCAGCAGGAAATGGGGCATCAAGGGACGGCCTTGACCTTGCCTGTAATGAGGCCCAGGAGGGAGCCACCGGTCAGGAAGCACAGGCAGGTGGAAGGGGCAGACTCAGGACTTGGAGTGTCTTCCTTTCTCAGATCTGGCCTGGGGATGAAGAAGCTCCTTACCGTCACCCTCCTGGCCAGCAGCGGTGAGTGAAGGCGCTGGGAAACTCCTCCCCACCCCATCCCAGCCTTTATCCTGTGACCTACCCTCTGGCTGCTAGACCTCGGGGCTATCACTCCACTCCCCGGGTCTCTGCTTCCGGGCTCAGCCCCTGCGGGGCTGCCTCTCTTCTGGGGGGCTGTTTACTTCTCCAGCCAACTTGTCAACACACCTGGGATGCGAGGCATTTACTATTTACGAGCCTCAAGGGCGCAGAGCCTTTGGCTGAGCAAACATCATAAAGTGGTGCTGGGGCGGGGCGTGGGCACACGGCCACACGGGGGCGTTTGTGTGCACAGGCGCACATGTGGACCTGCAGACGCGAGCCAGGGAGCTTGCAGGTGGAGAGCCCCCGCGCATCTGTGTGTGGGTGTGTCGGAGCACGTGGTGATAGCTCTGTCTGTAACACACATCAGGAAGATGTGTCTGTGTGTGTTCCTGGAGTGTGTATGTGAAGTGTATGTGTGTAGCAGTGTCTGGCTGTGAGTTGTACCAGAAGATGATGGGGCAGATCCGGGGGCCGCCTTCCTTCTTTCTAGGGGGGCACCCCACCCCCACCCTCACCCCGGACCGCCAGCCAAGACTCCAGACACGCACACAGGTGTCCTGGTGGCAGCTGCCCTGTGTAGACAGAAGATGGGCTGAAGGTCTTGCTGGCATCCTGTCCACCTGTTCAGCATCCCCTGAACACAGCCAGGTGTGAGGCAAAGGGAAAAAAAAACACCAGAAATAAAATAACTTTAAATGTGGGACACAGATGTGAGAAACGGTCGGTTGAATTCAGGCAAAGTGATCTGTTATTTAGAAAATAATCTGTGCGCTCAGCCCAGACCATGGGCTGGGGAGGAGGCGGCAGCCTGAGTGAACACACAGTTTGTTTCTCCTGCTCAGAGTGTGAGTGTGGACGTGGGCACTCTGGGTGCTGCTCATGGGTGAGAATGTGTGTGTGCGTGTGCACATGCCTGTGCGTCTGGGTGTGGGGTGCATGTGTGAGCTTATGTGGTATGTGTGGGCATGTGTCTGCATGTGAGTGTGTACAGTTGTATGATGTAGGAGGAGAGTGTGCAGGGAGTGTGTGTTTATGTCTGTGTGTGTGTAAGAGTGCGAGTGCGTGCAGGCACCCTTGAGTGTGTCCATCCTGCATGTGGATGGGTGAGTTTTAGGTGGGAGCTGAGGAGTGGGAGTTCTGGGCCCTGTCCCCCCAGAGTAACCCCTTCAGGTCTGGGGGGGATGCAGCGAGGGGAGCCTTCAGGCTCAGGGGGGTGAGGAGGCCAGGACCTCACAGCGGGCGATCCACCCCCATGCCCTGTAGGGGAATGTCTTTCTCAGCTGTCCTCAGATCTGGGAATCAAGGTCAAAGAGGCTACATAACCTGCCCCAGGCCCCACAGCGCTAATGGAGAAACCTGTTTGCAGAGCTGGGTCTGTCTGACCCCCGGGGCTGCTTGGCACATGTTTGATCCCAGCAAACAAGAACCCTGCAGAGTGGAAGGGTGGCAGAGAGCTAATGTACAGGGACTGCTCCCCCACTCTCCCCTCCTCAGCGCACATCATGGCCAAACTTCCCATGTGTGGCTCTGGAGACAGACTCAGGCCCACAGGACGCAGGGCCCTTCACCCCCTGCCCCGGGCCCAGCGTAAATGTTCACAGGCTCTAAACCTCCTCTTAGAATCGTCTGCCATCTCTGCTTTATTTCCTCTCTCGTTTGCTACTTACTCTCTGTAAAGAAGAAAATCCCCAAGCCAATCGACAGGGAGACTCGGGTGCAGCAGGTGCCAGGTCAGCTCTGACGGGGAGGGGAGGGCAGGCCTGGCTCAGGAGCCCAGCAAGCCCTGAGAGGGGGCGCCATGGTGGGGCGAGGGTCTGGCGGGTGCCAGGCCCCCAGCTGGGCTCTGGCCTGCCCCATCTCTGGAGGCTGGGATTCTTATTCCCATTTCACAGACGGGGGAACAGGGCCCCAGGGAGCTTTAGTTCTGGGGCTGCATCTGTCTGACTCCAAAGTCTGTGCTCTTCCCGTGGAGGCACACGGAGGTGGGAGGCCCCCGCTCTTACGGGCGATGCTGGCCCGCCATATCTCAAGAAGCAAGTCGTCTGGACCTTTGGGATTCCGGCCAGCCTCTTGCTTCTGAACTTCTTGGCTTCCTCCCTCTCCCAGTGCATTTCCTCTTTCAGAATGTGAGAGAGCAGCGGGCAGGGTGCTGCACAGGGCTCCTGGCCCTGGGCGTAGCTGGAGGAGCCATGGGCGAGGGAGGCAAGCGGGAGTGGGAGCGGAGCTGGCGTCCCAGCTCTGGGGCACACAAACCTGAGTTCAGGTCTGGGCTGTGCCACTGCCAGGCTGCACGACCTGGGCAAACCCGCACGTTTTTGAGCCTCCATTTTCCCATTCATAAAATGGGGTGAGAGAGGCCCTCCTGCCTCTGTGGGGGCGGCATCACTCAGGGAAGCACCCAAGTGCAGGCTGGGGGTTGACTCTGCAGTGAAGAGATGCATCGAGGAGACTCGGAGGCACAGAAGCGGGGATGGGGGTGGAGGAGGGGGTTGTTGCTCGAGTGAGCAGCCTGAAGGATGCCAAGAAGCTGGTTTTGCAATTCTGCTGGTATTGGAAGGGTTGTTGCACTACCTGTGAGACAAGGACAGAAATGTGTGCGTGCGTGCGTGCGTGCGTGTGTGTTCACTGAATGTCCAGAGCAGCCAACTGTCTCTGGATTAATCCTGAGCTGCACCAGTGGTGGGGATGCTGAGTCCCTGCTGGGAGCAGAGAAGCCAGGCCAAGCCAGAAGGGCCTAGAATCATGTTTGGAAGAGCATCTGGCATTTGCAAAACCCCTAGGGGTGAACCAGGCACTGGATCCTCACTGCCTGGGTCCAAATTCTGCTTCCACTGCTGTTCAACAATGTGTTGTTTGGCAAGTGACTAAATGCTCTGGGCCTTGGTCTCCTCATCTGTAAAATGGGGATAGTAGCAGCACCTGGCAGGGTCAAGATGGGCCATTGATATGCTAATGCACGGAAGGGGCGTAGGGTAGTGCCTGGCAAGTACTATTATTATATTTTCAGGGCCGTAGGGCTCTGTGTAAGGACATGTGTCACTCACTGTCCCCATCCCTTTGTAGGTGGCTTCCTCCTCCCACTCTGCCTGCCCACCTGCCCTCCTTCTCCTGCTCCCCCTCTCCTTGCCCCAGCCCTGGGGTGTTGGGAGGACAGCCGGTCAGACAGACGTGGCCTCGCACAGGGCGGGGAGCTCACGGCACCCCCTTGGTTCTCTTGCAGTCCTGCCCTTGGCCCAGAGCAGCCTGTTCAACCTCAAGTCCATGGTGGAAGCCATCACGGGGAGGAACGCCATCCTGTCGTTCGTGGGCTACGGCTGCTACTGCGGGCTGGGGGGGCGCGGCCTGCCCATGGATGAGGTGGACTGGTAGGTCCCGGAGCATCTGGGCTGCGGTCAGAACCCGGGCGGGGCAGCAAAGCTCAGACTGTCTCCATCCCTGAGAGTGGGGAGGGCGCTCTGTCCCCAAAGGAGGAGTTGGTGGCCAGAAGCCTGACTTGGCACCTGTGTCCTCCTCAACCCTCTTGGACACTTCCTATTATCCATCTCCAAGCGCTTGGGTTTGGAGGTCTTGGAACTTCCATTCTCAGCAGAGGGAAGCTTTGACCTGCCCCCAGACACACAGGAGAGCAAGAGTCACACAGCTTGGGCTTGACAAAGGCAAGGGCTGTGATCCCTGCCCCCTCAGACCCGGGGCTCTGGGAGACAGAACTGGGCTTCCTCCATGAGACTGGGAGTTCCCAAAGGCATGGCTTAGCCTCTGCTCCTATCTCCCCCCAAAGCTGCCAGCACCAAGCCTGGTATCACTAGAGACTTAATAAATGCATGTTAATTAATTGCCTGCCCTCTGCCAGAGGGAATAGAACAGCCACACCACATCTGCTTCCTGTCCCTCACCCCCGGCCCCCCCCAACGCTCCCATCCTCATGCACCGCCAGGTACAGCCGCTGCATCTAGCCTGTCTCCCTCTCTACTGTCTTAACCCAGGCCCCTTGCTCCCATCCCGACCCCTCCCACAGCTGCGGCCAGGGTTCCAGGGGGCAAAGCCGGGGCTCTGGGCAGAGGACAAAGAGGTGGGATCACAGGCTCTGCCTGGCTGTGTGACCTCAGGCAAGTTACTGCCCTCTCTGGGCCTCCGTCTGAAGGTCTGACTCAGGAGGGAGGGGAACAGATGATCATGATAGGGGTCACTGCTGGGGGGAGAGGGGCCAGGCCTGGCTATGCCTACCTGCTCTCCTCTGCCCCCCTAGGTGCTGCCATGCCCACGACTGCTGCTACCAGAAGCTCTTTGACCTGGACTGCCACCCCTATGTGGACCACTATGACTATACCATTGAAAACAACACCAACCTTGTCTGCAGTGAGTCTCTACCCACCCGCATCACTCCCCAACTCCAAGACAGCCATGGACGGCCACCCCCCCCCAGCCAGTGCTGGGGCCCCGGGCAAGGTTGCCAGATGAAGTGCAGGATGCCCAGTTAAATTCTAATTTCAGATAAATGATGAAAAATGTTTTCATATAAGTATATCCTACATAGTGCATGGGACTACTTCTACTAAAAATTAAAGAGTAGCATTCAATTTAAAATCAGCATAAGTATATCCCAATAGTTGGGATATACTTATACTAAAACATTTATTGTTTGAAATTCAGATTTAACCAGGCACCTTAGTTTTGTTTCCCTGTTTGTTTGCTAACCCTAAAAACCTGGCCATGGCTCTGAGTCTCCAATAATGAATCAGGACCCTGGTTTCCAGTCCTCAAGATTCTTAAAGTTTGGAGAGCTTAGGGAATAATCTTCATTCAGTGAATCAAGTCTAGATGGGGCCCAGGACTCTCTGTTTGGAGAGTGTGGTTCTGAGATTTTGTGTCAGGCTAGCCTGGGAATCAGGAGCCTTGGGTTGGAACCTGGTTCTGCCAGCATCTCCTCGCCATGTGACCCTGGGCAGGGTCTTTCCACACCTGACCTGAGTCTCTTGCTGGGTGCATGGACGGATTTGGATCTGAGCAGACCCATTCCCTTCCAGTTTTGTCACTGGGACCCCAGCAGATGAGGCGGCCCCATCTTAGCCAGTGTTTCTAGGAATGCGAGGTGTTGGAGCCAGGCCTGGCGGGTCCCCTCCTTTCCATTGACTCTCTGTGGTCATTCCCCGCCTGAGTGGCATGGCATCCACGGAGATGGCCCAGGTGTCCCTGCCCTGCCCTGCCCTTAGTGCCCCTCCCTGGGGCAGCAGGTGCCCCTGGCCCTGTCCCATGGGCAGTCCCAGGCTCCCTTTGCCGCCTCGTCCTAACCAGGCCATGTGTTGTCCCTCCCTAATAGCTCACAAGCCAGGCCAGCCTTGCAAAGAAATTCAAGACTCCTGCTCTCTCGGAAAGAGTCTCAGGGTTGGGGGGATGGGGGGGGGACTGCACACTTCCAGGGCCTTGGCAGCCCAGGGTGGCATGGGTCTTGTATTCTGCTGTCCAGATGCATGTGGAGGGGCTGGCTGGAGAGAGCAGCTCAGGAAGAGTCCAAAGCAGGTCAAGCAGGGGAATCTCCCTCCTCCACCCCTAAGATGGTAGACTAGCCCAAGCAGGTTCTCACGCTGGGTTCCGGGGATATCGGCGGGGGTGGGGTGGGGTGGGGGGCATCAGGTCAGCTACTGCAAGAAGTGATGGTGGGATGGTGGGGGCAGGGACCCCTGAAGGGTCTAGCTAGCTCTTTAACCTATTTTATAGCTCTAGGGGCTTCTCTTTCAGCTATTTGATGTATTAGTCTTTTGCAAAGAGTTTCATTTCAGAGAAAGGATTCTGCTGATGAAAAGTTGAAAGTTTGCAAACCACTGGCCTAGCGGGTGGTTCTCAAAACGTGTTCCCTGAACCTGCAGCATCAGCATCACTTATTGGAACCTCGGGCCCCACCCAGACCTACTCAGTCTCGGAAGCTCTAGCGGTGGGGCCGGGCGGTCTTTGGTTTCACAAGCCCTCCAGCTGATTCTAATGCACACCTAAGGCTAAGAAGTCTTGAGGTTGATGATTATTATTTCAATAATAATAACAGTCGGTACCAGGTATTAAGCATTTGCTCCACGGGAGGCCCTGAGCTAAGCTTTTTACAAGCCTTTTCCTCACTCCAGCCTGACCACGAACTCCCTCCAGGGTGGGTGTGCCATGCTTGGAGGGTGGAGGCTGGAAGGGTAGAAAGTAATGCCCTTCCCTCGGGGAGGGGTCGTTCCTGACCCCTGAATTGTCCTCCCAGCTCTGCCTTGGCTTTGCTGGGTGACTTGGGTAAACCACACCCCTTCCTGGGCCTTGTCCTGTTGGGCTTCAGTGGTTCTCCGTTTAACCTGCACTCAGGGCGCCTGGAGGGCTGCGAATGCACAGGCTGGGCCCCCGGCCTGGAGATTCAGAGCCAGCAGGCTCGGGGTGGGCCCGCCGGAGGTCCTGGGGCTGCTGGCCCAGGATCACCTTTCAATGTCCATTGTGTCCTCAGAGTCCATGCTCTCCATGCCCCACAGGCCAGCTCAACCAGACCGAGTGTGACAAACAGACGTGCGAGTGTGACAAGAGCCTGGTCCTGTGCTTCCAGAAGCAGATATACAGGGAAGAGCATCGCAATTACCTCAACATCTACTGCCAGGGCCCCACGCCCAACTGCAGCATCTATGAGTCGCCCCCAACAGCGGCAGGCTGCAGCCCTGGCTCCCCAGTGCCCCCCACGCCTCCCTAGCGTCCCCTGGCGGTCTGACAGAGAAGAGGGGTGGAAGTTTGAGCTCTGGGGACCAGATGGGTGGAGCAGGTGGAGGTGGGAGCAGATTGGGAGTCCTCAGGCTGCCCCGCTGCCTCCTCCCTGGAGCCCTCCAGCCAGACTAGCCCTCAGAGGATTCGGAAAAGCGTGGGCTCTCACTCTGGCCCCCGGGCTCCTCTGGCCCAGCCCTGGGTGTGGCTTTGTCCTGGACAGGGCAGGGAGCACATGGCTTGGTGTGGGTCTCTGCTGAGTGTGGAAAGAAAAGCCTGAGAGAGACTGGGGGCCTCTGAGGGGGGCCTCTCACTGGCTCCAGCTTGACTTCCTCAGCCAGGCCCTCGAGGCTGGGCCCCAGGATCTACCCAGACCCAGAGCCACCAACACAGGCCCAGAGCTTGATGTGTCCTGAGATGTGGTTCCCTGGCAGACACAGTGCTGGTCACAAGGCCTGGGTTCTGGAGGCCCCTTGGCTGTGCCCACAGGCTGACTCAGGGTGATCCCTGTTTGGGGACCTTGCAGCTCTCGAGAGCCCCATTAAAGAGCAGTGGTTCCTTCCCGGCTTTTGTCGAGGTGGCACAGGCGTCCTGGCCCAGACGCCACAGTATGGCCACAGGGTTTATGTCCCAACCCTAAAGTCTGTCCTCAGTCACCCAAAGTGTCACAGAGCAGATTCCTGGGCACTGACAGAACCAATGCACACACACACAGGGACCGGGAAGGGGGCAGGCTCCAACATGCCCCCAACTCAGGTCGTCCTTCCGATCCACACAGTGACCCACTCCCATAAGAGACACACCCTGGCCATGGCCCTGCCACACTTAACTGCCCTGAGCAGCACCCCAACCCCAGTTCCCTGGGTCCCTGACAAATAGGGAAGGGGGCGAGACCTGGGCCCTCCCCCTGTGCTTCCCATCCTTCAGCAGCCAGGCCAGGGGGTGGAAAGACCCAGAACCCTACCCCCAGGCAAGGAGAGGCAAGGCTGCAGCCTCGCAACAGATGGGGAGGAAGTCAAGGGCTGGGACCTGCCTCAGTCAAGAAAGAGCAAAGGCAGGAGAGTGAGGGGAAGGTTCCAGAAGGCAGTAGCGAAGGAGCAGGATGTGAAGAGGGAAGTGAGAGGAGAAGTGGGAGAGAGGTGAGACAAGGTGAGGACCAGAGAGGTCTTGGCAGGAGGATTGGGTAGAGGCGCCTTGGGGGGGGCCGGCCCCCCTTGAGCCTGGGTTCCCTTTGGCCCATGGGGCTATGGGCAGAGGAAGAGGAAGATCCGGCCAGCTCTCTGACTCCGCCCCAGCACTGTTGTTTCCCCAGGTGTGCTGCCCACTTCCTCGCCTCACCTCTTGACCTCCGGGTCAGCAGCCTCCAAGTAGCCAGTGTGTCCTGCCTCACCTCGCCTTCTGCCCTCATCCGTCACCAACCCCAAGGACCTGCTGGTGCAGCACTATGACCTGCTGGGACACTGAGAACGTCCACCTGGAAGCTCAGCCTACCCTGGGGCCCTGAAAGGCCACTGTCATGGGGGTGGGGAGAGGGACAGCCAAGACGAGGGGTGCCCAGAGGGTTGTGGGGGTTGCAGAGAGCACGTCTACAAAAAAAACTGCAGGACTAGATGGAGCCCTGCCAAGCTGCAGCATCTAGAACATCTGCTTTGGGGCTGTGGATGAGGCTGCAGGCTGGAGTCAGCCGTCATGACCCTCCCACTGGCCCCCTCCTGCTGTCCTGCTGGCCACGGTGGCAGGACTGGACCTGCCTTGTCACTGAGATGGTCTCAGGAGCCCAGCTAACAAACCACCTTCTCCTCACCGTGCTGGGTTGAACCCCTCATCTCTGAGCTGAAGCCCCCAACCCCTGCCACCCACCAAGCAGGGGTGGAGCCAGGATGGGAGTCCCATGAAAGTAACCCTGCAGAGGCCTGAGCCTCTTAGCTGTGGGAGCCCAGGTTTCTGGCTCTGCCCCTCTGCAGGGGCACACACCTCCCCATCCAGAAATTTTGGGTATTGGGATGGGATTCTGCTGCTAAGGGGTCCTGCCTGCCCCACACATCACCCCAGACTCCTCCAGATGCTGCAACCCCAGAGACTCTCTGCAGGACTTGGCACCCCTCTTCAAACTAATAAATGCCTCCTGTCCGAACTCCCCACTGCTGGGTCCTCCTTGGCACGGTGCCCACTGGCCAGGGTCAGGGAGGGCATAGTGACCCTGTCCCCTGGGGCTCCAGCTTCAGGGAAAGTGGGTCCCCTGACACCCAGCAGCTAGCAGGCCTGTCCCCTTCCTGCTCCCAGCCTGGGCGAAGTGGCCCTTCTCCAGCAGAGATGCAAAGCTTGGGAAGATTGGAAAGTGGACCTGTGGTCCACAGTCGGACAATGATAACAATGGCTGGGCTGAGTTCTTGCTAGGCATCGATCTCCACCATGCACTCCCTTCACCCCATCTTTTCCTATTGGTTAACCAAGGCCCAGAGAGGGAAAGTAACTTGCCCAAAGTCACACAGGTCATCAGTGGTGAGGGGTCAGAGCTGAACCCTCAGCATCTGGCCTTTAATGTCACCTCCCCACATCTTCTTAATGATGACTCAGGCTGCTGGGGCCAGTGGGACAAGTGACAGAGTCCAGCAGGGCGTGAGGTCCTAGGTCCTGGCCTTGGTCCCTTCCCTGGGATGGGCATCAGTTTCCCCATGTGCAGAGGGACCAGAGCAGCTCCTCAAAGCTGCGGGTTCCTGAGACGGCTCGAGGTAAACTCTGGGGAAGGGGAGGCTGAGCAGATGGGGGTCTGAACCCCCACTCATTCTTCCATGAGTAGCCCTGCTTTTCCTGTATTACCTCTGGAGCCTGCACATGTGCTGTCAGAAGAAAAGAGACTCTTGAGCTAAAATCTGGAAAACCCCTGGATGTGATTGTCCTTTGGTTCCTTCATTCAGCGGACCCAGATCCACATCGTCTCCTCTGGACCAGGAAGGAGGCTGGGCTTTGGACTGGACGCCACTACTCAGACAGAGCCTCTGCCCACAGCCTGGGAGCGGGGGGTAGACATATGGATGGATAACCTTGACACATGGTGTCCAGGGGTGTTGGGACAGCACTGGAGGATGGAGCCCAAGAGTGTCTGTGGCAGTCCAGGAAGCCCCCCACCCCGCCCCGCCCCGTCTCCCACGGAGGGAATAGGGGTGGAGCTGGGATGGTGTTAGATGCCTCTGGCGGTAGGGAGGAGGGGTGGGGTCCCAGTTTTGGAGGAAGGGCTCTTTGCCTCTACAGTCTGCGTGGTCTTTCTCTCCTTAGGTTAGTGAGGTCTTTTATGCTAAAGCTTGAGGAGGGAGCTTGACCAGCTTTGGACGCGTTTGGGGGCAGCCCCTGACAAAGGCTGTCTCCCTGACCGAAATTTAGTCAGGCTCCTCTGAGACTTTTTCTGGGGTTCCATATTGCCCCATTTTAGCAAGAATCCTGCTGTATCAGTTTCATGAGACTCCCAACCCGGCCTCCATATCTGATCAAGTTCCTCAGCCTCCGTGGAGGATATGTGACCATCCCAACCTATCTTTTGCAAGAATCCTGTTAGGTCAGTGTAGCACGGATTTCCTACCTTCTTATACCAATTTTCCGTCCCTTCCCCAACTCCCCCCGCCCCTCACCAACAAATCCCCTCTTAAGAAAATTGAGTATTCAAAATTATATTGGGAACTGAGCCCAATTCTCTACTAGCCCCTACTGCAATTGTTCTTGAAGAAAATCTATTTATTTATTTATTCTTTGCCTCTTCCAGTCGTTTAAACCAGTAGTTGCCAGGCGTTGTGCCTCAGGTGGAATCAGATTTGTCATGGGATTTCCCCCCCCCCCCGCCAGCCTTTGCCAGCTACAAATTGTATCTGGTCCTCTGGTTGCATGAGCACGCAGTCCCTAAGCCTCTGCCGTGATTGGCCTTCCGCACTCCCTGAAAGGAGTTCAGGATGGAGGTGTGGAATGAGGTGCTCTGTGCGCTGGGAAAAACTGGCAGAACAGGTCTTTAGAGAGGTAGATGTTTTCAGGAGGTTTTATGAGCCTAATTTCTTGCATCTTCTCATATCTAGAAAAACAATAAAATCATTAATAGAGGCATCTGCTCCTCGTGACTAGCAGCAACGCTTCTGCCAAAATGTGTGCGGGGGACGGCACACATCCACCTTCCCATCAGCAAAATCACATGTATATGGACCTCCCCCAACACTTACCTCTTCAGAGCGTGTCCTCAGAGCTATCTGAGAGGCTGTCTCCTGGGCTATAGTCCTCATTTCACCCCAAGTAAAACTTGACTCACAATTCTCACGTTGTGCATTTATTTTATTTATTTATTTATTTATTTATTTATTTATTTATTTATTTATTTATTTATGTCTTTTGTCCTTTTAGGGCTGCAGCCACGGCATATGGAGGTTCTCAGGCTAGGGGTCCAATCGGAGCTGTTGCTGCCGGCCTACGCCACAGCCACAGCAATGCCAAATCCAAGCCATATCTGTGACCTACACCACAGCTCACGGCTTCGCCGGATCGTTAACCCACTGAATGAGGCCAGGGATCGAACCTGAGACCTCATGGTTCCTAGTCGGATTCGTCTCCACTGCACCACGAAGGGAACTCCAGTACATATTTTTATTTAATATAAGTATTTTAGAAATTACGTGCAATTCACAGAAACATGTCAATGCCTTGGGTATCCATGACATGTCCTGGTATAATGTTATCCACCATAACTCCAGTTATTATCTTAATATGTTGTACGTCAATTGTATCATAATGAATTCTCACAGTCTTTGCAAGCATTTTGTCATCCACAGATAGTTGCTCTCTTCCTTGGATGCTTTCCTGAAAAATCATGCAATCAGCTTGTAGCTAAAATGCGTCATCTTCATCAGAAAAGACTGTTTCAGAGACCCATGGAAAAGACTCTGACAAGTCCTCCAAGGAACAGGCTTCCGATGACATTGAACACATTGAGGTCATACCACTGGACTAAGTAAGGATTTCCAGAATAGTAGAGAATCTGCCCGTGATTCATAAGACTGCTAAACCCCCAAATCAAGCAGAATAAGAATCAATTACTTGGAACTGAATGAACTGATGAAGGATGATTACAGTTTTCTTTGGAACATTGCTCATTCTTTGCTATTCTATTTTCTTTTTGCTTTTTTTTTAGGGCTGCACCTGCGGCACATGGAGGGAGATTCCCAGGCTAGGGGTCCAATTGGAGCTACAGCTGCTGGCCTACACCATAGCCACAGCAACGCCAGATCCAAGCCATGTCCTTGACCTACATACACCACAGCTCATGGCAACACCTGATGGTTAACCCACTAAGTGAGGCCAGAGATCGAACCCGCGACCTCATGGTTCCTAGTCAGATTCGTTTCTGCTGCGCCGCTCCAGGAACTCCTCTATTTTCTTAATTTAAGGAACTTCTTTCTCTTTTATCTTAAACTATCTATAACTCACGACATTTCAGTAGATTATGTTTTGGAAACATAAGCTAATCTTCTTCCTGTCTGGTCCCTCTAGATTTTGGAAACTCTTATTGAGTATTCTTATTTTCATGGCAATATAATTACTTGTATTAGTTCAACTAAGAATCTGTTTTCCTTATGACAGGGCATAATTGGAAACCCTGGTTATATCACCAAAGATTCGGTTGGAATGTCATATTAGAATAATGCACATAGAATCAGATATGACCAAACAGTTTTAAAGATATAAATTTAACTTTATGGAGCCAATGTTTACAAAGTTCTCCTGGAAAATCCAAGTTTTTTCAAATTTTCTCTTGGAAAATCTCATATCTGGACTACAGGGTTCCCAGCTTTACAGGTGAGTAAGGAAAGTCAATTCCCAGTAAGCCCAGGAAGTTTAGGATTCCTTGGGGATCTCAGGAAGAGAGGATGTCACTCAAATATCTAGGAAATACAAGAAAAATCTGGTGGCAAGTTTCTGGCTTGGCTTCTAGTCTTGGGAGGCTTTCAAAATCTAGTCTGACAGATACCATATGATATCACTTATATCTGGAATTTAATATATGGCACAAATGAACCTTTCCACAGAAAAGAAACTCATGGGCATGGAAAACAGACTTGAGGTTGCCAAGGGGGAGGGGGGGGAGGAGGGGATGGACTGGGAGTTTGGGGTTCATAGATGCAGACGATTGCCTTTGGAATGGATTAGCAACGAGATCCTGCTGTACAGCACTATATCTACCCACTTACGATGGTGCATGATAATGTGAGAAAAAGAATGTATATATGTATGTGTGACTGGGTCACCTTGCTGTACAGTAGAAAATTGACAGAACACTGTAAACCAGCTATGATGGGGGAAAAAAAGCATTAAAAAACAAAAGCAAAATCTAGTCTGAGACTTCTTATTAAAGGTTCCAGCAAAGCAAACTCCAAAAGTTCTATGTGATCAATTACCAGTTTTGCTGTCATCACGTCAAGAATCATGCCAAATCCAATGAGATCAGATTCATTAGGTAGACAGGAGTCAAGAAAGGGGGTGTGTGTGACTACAAAGGTGTATTTTCAATGTCTCCATGGGAAACTATCGTACAGCCTCTTGGGTTACTAAATTAGAGTCCTGTTGATTATCTTTGAGCTATTTTTCACCTCTTGGTTGGACTCCATTTTCTTCTCTGCTTTGTAAACTGGAACAGATCCTGACATCTTGCACATTTTGTTAATCTTCTAGTTTGCTCCAAAATCTGGCTGCAACCCTTCAAATTAATGTTTCCAATTTTCCTCCCACGCTCCTGACTTGGAGTCACTGAGAACTAAAAATCTGACTACCCAGATCCGTATTGGGACTACCTCTTGAAGCTCTCTGAGCTGAAGCTGGATGCTTCCATGCTGTCCTCCAAGTAACAAACATCGACTGTGACACCGACATATCAGTGCCATCGCTGAAGACGATGCAGACTCCAAACCAGAAGACTGCTGGATTGCCACTGCTATCCATCTAATGATGCTTCAAGCTTCACATCTAGAAATCTCAACTGGCTGCCCTCTGGACTCAGGAACTGGGTTTAGTTGCTCCTGTCATTAATCTCTGTTTTTCTTTTTTCCATAGACATCCCCCTGATTTAAATGCCTGCGGGTTCACACGATCCAGAAAATACACTTTACCACCATGTCTTGGCAGATGCTTCTACTGGTCACTAATGAACAAAAAAATGACCAAACAAGAAACAATTCATATTGTTCAGAGGAAAGAAGTCCTTGAACAAGAGTGGAGACTGGCAAAAGCTCTTCTCCAACAGACATTAGTCAGGCACCTCTGAGACCTTTTCTCAAGTCCACCTTAACCTTTGGGCTTCTAGGTTTATCTGTGCATCATCTAGATTTAGCAAGCTCAGTTTAGTGAGAATATTCACTTGCCTGCAAAATCTGATTAAATTTCTCACCCCCCACCAGCCCCAGGTGATCGTTGATCACCAGGGCATGCCTCCATCAATAAGAATCCTGTTCAGTTTAGCAAGAAGACCCTACCCTCTTGGCAATTTTCCATCCACTGACCCCAGCTCCCCCCTGCTCCTTCAATCCCAACGTTTCTTTGTTCAATTAAGAATTGAACCCAGTTCTATACTGTCTCCCCCCACCCCATTGCAATAGTTCTTTTTTTTTTGTCTTTTGTTGTTGTTGTTGTTGTTGTTATTGTTGTTGTTGTTGTTGCTATTTCTTGGGCCGCTCCCGCGGCATATGGAGGTTCTCAGGCTAGGGGTCGAATCGGAGCTGTAGCCACCGGCCTACACCAGAGCCACAGCAACTCGGGATCCGAGCCGTGTCTGCAACCTACACCACAGCTCACGGCAACGCCGGATTGTTAACCCACTGAGCAAGGGCAGGGACCGAACCCGCAACCTCATGGTTCCTAGTCGGATTTGTTAACCACTGCGCCACAACGGGAACTCCCTTTTTTTTTTTTTTTTATAATTTTTTTTTATTTTCCCACGGTACAGCAAGGGGGTCAGGTTATCCTTACATGTATACATTACAATTACATTTTTTCCCCCACTGCAATAGTTCTTGAATAAAATCTATCGCTTTAACTTCTGCCCAGTCCTGGTTTTCTACAGCACCACCTCTGCCCAGACCTAAGTCGGTCTTTCATTCTTGGAGAATCACACCTCCCTCCCCTCCCCCCACCCCTGCCCCCATTCGTCAGACCCTTCTAGTGGCTGCCCACCCTTTTAAGAACTTGGGCGACACCTAGTGATCATGAGAGGTCGCTACCCATGCTTTGCTCCACACCACCTGCCCCCTGGATCTGAGCCCACGTCAGAGACTGTGTCTCAGGCTGGCAATGCCCAGGAGAGCACTAGGAAACCATCCTTGTCACCTCCACCTTATCACTGCCATCTATGCTGCCTCTCAAACAGAGCAGACTGGGTGCAACCCTGGTTCTGCCGCTCGCAAGTCATGTGGCCTTGGGTGAGTGGCCTCACCCCTTCCAGTCTCCATCACCCCCTCTGTAAAATGTGGGTAATAATGAGGAACACATGGTGGGGTCCGAGGACTCCAGGAGGCACAGAAGAGAAGGCCCCAGCACCGCGCCTGGTGTAGGCAATGGAACCATCATTGCTGGAGGCTGGGGCCCCCTTGGCTACAGGTTGGGCAGACGTCCTCGGGGCCAGATCAGAAAACAGCAATAGGCGGAAGGGAAGGCGACGTGGATGGATGTGTAGGGTCTGCGACATTCGCCCCTAAATGGAAACCTGACAGAGCAAAGCTGTGGTTTAGCGAGAAAATCTGGCTGTCTGCACATGGATGTTGGGAGAGGCAGAAGGAGAAGGCGAGGGGGCCAACTTAGTGCCCCAACCCCACAGCCAGACACCTAGGGCCTGCTGGGCCCTGGTCTCAGCTGGGCCTTGGAGTGAGCACTCCACCCGCTCAGGGCCCCCTGTGAATGCACGGAGGCTGCCCTGTCCTCCCCAGAGGTTGGCATGGCAACGCTGCTGCCAGCTTCCCCAGCTGTGTCTTCTAACACGTAGCCGATGCCACCAACTATGACAACAAGTAGGCTGGGGCATCAGGAGGCAGAGGTGCTCAGTACAAAGTCACGGGAGGACACGAGGTCCTGCCAGAGACAAACCGGCTGGACGCCCTGCTGCCTGGGTTGGCGGTCCAGGATCTCAGGATGTCAGGACTCGGTGAGTAGAGAAAAATTTATTAAGCACTGACCCTGTGCCAAGCACTGGGCTCAGAGCTCTGTGTGTGCCGTCTCAGTTAACCCTCCTAGCAACCCTACAAGGTGGGGCTATCAACAGCTTTGTTTGTAAAAGGAGGAAACTGACGCCCAGACAAGCCTGGTAAGTTACTCAAGGTCATGCAACAGAAGCCAGGTTTGAACCCCAACTCCAGAGCCTTAGCCTTAGAGAGCATCGCATCAGCCCCCTCGCTTTGAGAAATGGGGCGGGAAACAAGAGATTTAGAACCAAAAGACATGGGTTCCCACTCCAGCCCCACCTGCCCTCAAAGACCCTCTCTTCTCATTTATGAAATGGGTGTGAATAATTCCTGTGATCCTGCTGATGAGCAATAAGAGAATGGGGGAGAAAGAGCCTGAGGGAGTTCCTGTTGTGTGCGCTGGAAATTAATCCGACTAGTATCCATGAGGTTGTGGGTTCAATCCCTGGCCTCACTCAGTGGGTTGGGGATCTGGCATTGCCATGAGCTTTGGTGTGGGTTGAAGATAGGGCTCAGATCTCACTGCTGTGGCTGGCTGGCAGCTGTAGCTCTGATTTGGCCCTTAACCTGGGAACTTCCATATGCCGCAGGTGTGGCTCTAAAAAGCAAAAAAAAAAAAAAAGGTGGGGGGAAGAGTCTCAGGAAGGGTCAGAGTATACAAGCACCGTTTTGGTTTTTTTTTCTTTTTTTGGGGGGGTGCCATACCCGTGGCACATGGAGGTTCCCAGGCTAGAGGTCGAATGAGAGCTGCAGCTGCCAGCCTACACCACAGCTCATGGCAACGCCGGATCCTTAATCCACTGAGTAAGGCCAGGAATCAAACCTGCATCCTCATGAATGCTAGTCAGGTTCATTTCCACTGAGCCACAACAGGAACTCCCTGGCTTTTCATCATGATGAGGAACCTGGGGCCCAAGTGGAGGGGTATGTGTGAGGTGGTCCTCACTCCAGCTTCCTTCTCTCCAGCCTCCCGGCTGCCTTCCAGCCCCCTCCGGCTCTACCCTGGCTCACTCTCCTCCCTGCCGCTGCCCTCCCCAGCACCAGCCTCCCTCTTGGCTTTTGCTCAGGCCATTCAGGGCCCAGGGCGCTCTCCCTCCGCTCTGCCTTCCTGGACCGCCTCCCGCCTAACCTTCAGGTCTGGAAGCCTCCACAGACCAGCAGGTCTGGATGGGGCCCCCCAGGCGTGCCTCCATCTGGACTCCTACTCCTCGCTGTCCTGTTGTCACCTGCTTACCAGTCTGTCTCTAGCTCGGCCGTGAACTTTAGGCGGCAGGGGGTGCTCTCCTCCCCCACTGAACCCCCAGTGCCCAGCCCAGCCTCGGGCACACTGGGTATTTGTACAGTGGGTGAATGAATGAATGATGAATGAATGAAACCACACAAGGATTTAGTGGCTTGGCCAGGACCAGAACCTAGGCCTCCCCCCAGGGCAAATATTTAAACCCCTACAACAGCTTCCTCAATGCCCCCTCCCCCAAGCCTCCCCAGCACTGGACTCCTTCTGCCACGAGCCTGCAGAGAAAAACCTTAGGGCAAGGAGAGTCAGCTTGGGCTCAGGTCCCTGCTCTGCCATGTGTTAGCCATGTGGCCTTGAACCTCAATAAATTGGGGATTGAACAGCACATGCCCTGTGCCCGGACACAGTGAGCCTCGGTACCTGGAGGCTGCTCTGTCCAGCAGGCAAGACTTGGGGGGCACTTCCAGATCCCCCCTCTCTCCACTCAGGACCCCTTCCCCCAGCTCTCTGTTCTCCCACTGGATGTGATTCCACTTCCTGATGAGCTCAGTCATGTCTGGCCCCTCCCAGGAGCCAAGAGCCAGCCCCTGTACTCACTGACCCAGGAACCCAGTCACCTGATGCCCCCCCCCACTCCCAACCTGCCACCCCTCAGCGGGCTGCCTCACTCCAGGCCCACAGCCATGCCCATGCTGCCTTATGCCCGCTCCCCACATCTGCTCGTCTCCATGCCATCCACAGCTTCACAGACACCCAGGGAGTGGGGGTAGGTGACATGTACACAGTCACCCCAAAGCAGTGGCCAGCTTACCCCAGGGGGATCCTGAGCCCAAAGCCTGCCATTGATGGAGGGTGCATCCAGACAACAGGAAATGGGGCCGAGGAAGTTCTGCAGACAGACAGCCATGGTAAAAATGCATCTCCACTCCAAGTCTGTCTCCTGTGAGGCAGGGCGCTGGCTCCTGTTGGTACTCCTACAACAGTGCCAAGTGGGAAAGCAATGAACACCACCGTGGGCGTCCCCATGATCGCCATGCAGCCCTGGCACCTTAGTTAGCATGCACTCTGGTCTTAGGCATCCCATTTTGCTCTGGAGGACACCGAGTGGCCCGAGTTCTCCCAGGTGAAAAATGGTGATTGCTCAGAACACTGGACCTCCCTCTGCTCCCAGGATCAAGCCCAGATTTCTCAGAGCAGCCACGGGCTGCCCTTGATCAGGCCCTGCCCTCCTCGTCACTCTCACTCACTCTAAAATCCACCCCCACATTCCATGCTCCCCACTCTGAGCTAAGGCAACCCCTTCACATTCCACATTCTGTCTTGACCTCACGATGTTCCACAGAGACATCAGTGACAAAAGAGGGCACGGATCCTTGCCTTTAGGAGCTCATCTCCAGTGGGGGAGGCAGACAATGGAGAGTACATCCGTGAGTGTACACTGCATCAGGAGGCAGAGGAGAGAAGAGGACCGAGGGGATGGGGAAGGCCAGGGAGGGTGGGCGGTATTAGACGGGGTGGACAGCCTAAGCTTTATTAGGAAGTTGAGATTCCAGCAAAGCAGGAGATAGAGGGTGAGGCATGCAGGACATGCCTTCCAGGCAGAAGGAACCCCCAGGGGCAGGGTCCCCAGCTCCCTGCTGTGGTTGTAATTAATATGCACGTAAGGCAGGTGGGAAGAATTGACCTGTTCATCGTGTGACCTGCCAGCTGAGCCAGGCAGAGCCCCTGAGCACTGGTTCGCAGACCCCCTGCTGACCACCTGCCTCTGGCTTCTCTTTCTGTCTTCACACCAAGTGACAGCATCACTCAATCCAGACTTTAAGTGTCTGAACTTGAACTTCTAAAAGCTGCTGTGATTCTCGATATTCTTCCTAGGATATGTGGGCAAGGCCACGTCCATGCTGTTCCCATGGCCTCCACGTGTGGCTCAGTGCTGACAGCCTTGGAGAATAAAGACCAAGTCCATCAGTGAGTTATAGCATGTGACGAACCTCACCGCCACTTAGTGACATAAAACAGCCTTTATTGAGCTTGCTCTTCTGCAAAGAGCTGGTTTAGCTGGGGCTCAGCTGGGCAGTTGTTCTGTCTCAGCAGGTTCTCTCCTATCTGTGCTCAGCCCTGAGCTGGCTTTGCTGATCCTTGTCAAGTGCTGTCACAGGTCTAAGGTCTCAGCCAAACAGCTGGGCTGTCACCCCAATCCCTGGGGCTCCATCCTCAGGCAGGCTGAGCCGGGCTTTTTCCATGGCAGTGATGGGCATATTGAGAGAGAGAGGATGAGCACTGGGTGCCCTGAGGGTTAGGCTTGGGAGCTGATGAACCATCTCTTCATTGACCACGGTAAGGGACAAGCCTGGTTCAGAGTTCACAGGGGTGGGGAAACAGATTTCTATTCTCTTGGGAAAAGCTGAGCCTTACATTGTGAGAGGTGAGGATACGAAGAAGGAAGAATAATGGTGGCCATTTTCACGATTTACCTTATGCGTTGGGCATCAGAACCACCAGACTCCACGCGGATTAGATCACTTTAATATTTCTTAGAATTTACGTCTTATAACCAAAGGCTTCTAAATGTGGATAGAAATCTTGGATACCTCTGCTTTCCTCTCCCATGCCCTCTTTCTCCATTTCTTTGACATCTTCTGGGCCAGGACATCCAGGTGGCAGCCGTGGGTGCCAATGTTCTCATGCTGTCTCCTAACGGGTGAAAATGGCACTGATTTTTTTTTTTTTTTTCCTACCTCAGGGTTTTCAGAAGGCAGACCTCAAGCAAATGAGAAGCACAGAGTCCAAGTGTGTCTCTCTGGTCCTTGGAGGGTGGCCAATACCTTCTTTTCCAGGGTCACTGCTTGACTCTGGCTGGATCTGGGTTGTGGGCCTGGTTCCCAAGTCCACCTGCATCCTGATTTTGAAGTGGGGGTGGAGGGAGGGTTTCAGGCAGGTCCTTGGGCCTTGCCTCTTCTGGAAGCTTCCTGGGATAGGGATAATGGACAAACTGCCACTCTGTCCCCGTGTTTTATTGCTTACTGCTTTTGGAATATATCATCTATTTATGTGTATATTTATGGTCTGTCTCCCTCCATCAAAGGCCAGGATTTTATCTTTTCCACTGTTGGTCTCCAGCCCTCTGATGCCAAGTGACAAAGGAGTGACTTAGCCAGTCCAAGGGTTAAGGGACCCTGTGGCATTCCTGGCATTGGAGCTTGTGCCTGCCACAACAGGCCCAGAGAAGTGCTTGAAGTTTTTCTCGTAGGTGGGCAGGTTCTCTTTGAAGCAGTAGGCATACTGCTTGTCACACTCACAGGCCCTCTGCACCACAGAGGCAGCTGGCACCAGGACTAAGGGCACATTCACCTGCAGAGAGACAGAGGGTCACAGGGGCGCTTCCAGCCATCCCCAGGGTTTGGATCTAAGGTTGGGGAGAATGGGGAGTGTGCTGCAAGGGGTCAAGGGTTGAAAACAGAAAGGAGGAGCTCCTGCTGTGGCTCAGCGGGTTAAGGACCTGATGTAGTCTCTGCGAGGATGCAGGTTCGATCCCTGGCCTTGCTCAGTGGGTTAAGGATGCGATATTGCCACAAACTGTGGCTTAGGTTGCAGATGCAGCTCAGGTCCAGTGTGGTGGTGGCTCTGGCATAGGCCTCAGCTGCAGCTCCAATTTGACCTCTGGCCTGGGAACTTCCATATGCCTCAGGTACGGCCCTAAAGAGAGAGAGAGAGAGAGAGAGAGAGAGAGAGAAACAGAAGGTAAAGGAAACAGAAAGGAAAGGAGTCCTTTTCCTTTGTCCCCAAAGCCTTCCCTACCACACCTGGACATGCCAGGGAGGAGATGCCTGCAAGGAAACGAGAGAAGGGGCTGCACAGAGGGGCCCCGGGTCAGTGCCCTTGGACAGTAGACAGGCCAAGGACATGGGACCCATTTTCTCAGATCTCATCTCCCATTTCCAACAGCTCACCTGGCATCTCACTTGAGCATCTCAGGCGCCTTCCCAAAGGAGGCTCTTGATCTAAGTGCTCCCTCCAGCAGCCAAGCCAGTCCTTCACCCACACTCTTTGGCTCCTCCCAGAAAACTAGCAGCCAATCTTGATTCCTCCCCTCCTTTGCCGTTCACATCCTGTCCACCCAAAGCTCCACTGGTGTCTCTATGTTTAAAATCATTCATGGTCTGACCTCTTCTCTCCATCTTCCTGGCCATGACCCCAATCCCTGTCATCACCAGCTTTTCCTCCCTAATGAAAGGAAATAGACATGGCCCTTTTTAAAGGTAAATTGACCAGGTTCACAATCCTGCTGAAAGCCCTGCTGTGGTTTCCCACTATGTGGGGAAGACACCCCAAATCCTTGCCATGGGCTCCAAAGCAGGGCATGCCTCTCCATCCTCTCAGTCCTCCACTCTCTTACCTTCACTTTGCTCCAGGAATGCTGGACTCGTTATGTCACATGTCTTGCTCAGTCTTTTTTTCTTCTTTTCTTTTTACGGCTACATCTGCAGCATATGGGTTTCCAGCCCAGGGGTCTAATCAGAGGTGCAGCTGCCGGCCTACACCACCACCATAGCAACACCACATCTGTGAACTGCACCACAGCTTGCAACAATACCAGATCCTTAACCCACTAAGAAAGGCCATGGATCGAACCTGAATCCTCATGGGACTTCTCTTGCTCAGTCTTGTCCCAGGGCTTTTGCTTTTGCTATTTTCTTTGTCTAAAACTCTTCTTTCCATGATCTTCAAGTGGCTGAATCCATCTCACCCTTGGGTCTTGGCCAAATTTAAATCTTTAGAGAGGCTCTCTCTGACCACCTGAGCTAAAGCTGTCTTCAGCCACTCTCTCTCTCTCACATCCCTGTTTGTTTGACTCATTGAACTTTTCACAACTTTTCTCATGTTTGTTTACTTGCTTGTTTCTGTCTCTCATCGACAAAGCATGAGCTCTGTAAGGCTGGAAATTTGTCTGTCTTGTCCCTCCCAGTATTCCAGCATGCAGAATAGATGCTGGCACATAGTATGTGCTCAACAAACCATCATTGAATAAATGCACTGAAGGCTCCATGGGCCTTCGGGACTGAGTGTCTGCACTGTGGCTAAGTGACCACTAGATGGGGATCTTTTTATTTAGCAGTCAGAGCTATAGTACCTGTGTGTGTGGTGGGGCGGGGGGGGATGTCTTTTGAGGGTTGGGGGTGAACAAGCAAGGGAGCCAGACTCCCTAGTGTGTTGACCTTGGGCAAGTTAGCTTCAGCATCTCTTATAAAATGGTGATCAAAAACAATAGTTTCGACTAACACAACATTGTAAATCAACCTTAACTTCATTTAAAAAAAAATCAATAGTGTCAAAAATAAATGATGTCTACTTCACAGGATTGTTGTAAGGATTTCGTTGTTTCAGATGGAGTGGTCAGGATGTGTCTGGCACATAAATGCTTATTGTTATGACCATGCACCCTTAGCTTCACATGATAGAAAAAGAAGGGCCCTTTTAAGTTGGACCCGTGCTGCCTACAGTCTGTTTGTTTGCCTCTCTCCCTCTCTGAAGTCCGCAACGCCTGCAGGAAGCTGTCCTCCCACATCTCACTGGAGCCTGGATTTCTCAAGACGCGTTGACACCCACCCTACGCCTCAGCTGTACCTCTCCAATCACCCTCAGGAAATGTGCCAGGGATGGTGCCTGCACCTCCCACTGTTCCTGGCGCCTGGGTCACCTTTGCCCTTGCACCCTCCCCCTCCTCTGTCAGTGAAAATTCTTCAAGGCCTATCAGCTGTGGTTATCAAAAGATTAGCTCTGAAATCCGTGAGATCGTTTCTGTTTTATAAATAAGTTCTTATGGGCACCATAGGTGAAACTGTCTGGGGGGAGGGAAGAATTGGGAGCATGGGAATAACATATACTCAACTACTGTATAAAACAGATGATTGGAGTTCCCACCGTGGCTCAGTGGTAACGAACCCGACTAGTATCCATGAGGACGCAGGTTCAATCCCTGGCCTCGCTCGGTGGGTTAAGGATCTGGCATTGCTGTGAGCTGCAGTGTAGTTTGCAGATGTGGCTTGGATCTGGTGTTGCTGTGACTGTGGCGTAGGCCGGCAGCTGCAGCTCCCATTCGGACCCCTAGCCTGGGAACTTCCATATGTTGTGCGTATGGTCATAAAAAGCAAAAATAAATAAAATAAATTAAATTAAATAGATGATTAATGAGAACCTACTGGAAGATCTACACAATACTTTGTAATAATCTATATGGGAAAAAAGAATGGATATATTTACATACTGATTCACCTTGCTGTACAACTGAAACTAATACAACATTGTAAGTCAACTATAATCCAATAAAATTACGTTTAAAAAAGACCCATCTTAAATAAATAAATAATAAACATAAAACATCCAAAAAGAGAAGAAAAAAAAGACCCATGAGGGAGTTCCCATCGGGCTCAGTGGCAATGAACCTGACTAGTTTCCCGAGGTCATGGGTTCGATCCCTGGCCCCCTTCATTGGGTTATGTATCCAGCGTTGCCGTGATCTGTAGTGTAGGTCCCAGACTCGGCTTGGATCCCGCGTTGCTGTGGCTGTCATGTAGGCCAGCAGCTGAGGCTCTGATTCGCCCCCTAGCCTGGGAACCTCCATATGCCTCGGTTGTGGCCCTAAAAAGCAAAATAAAATAAAGTCGCCCTAAAATAAAGTAAAATAAGACCATCAGGCCCTAGCTCCCCCAGGGACGCTCTGAGAGCCCCTGTCCCACCTGTTCCAGGTCTCTCACCTATGCTGTGCCCAGCAGGCCCCTTGCTTTCCTCCCGGGGCAGCCATGGTCTGCAGGGGCCAGTGCTCTTGGGGGCGGTGGGGGGTGGGGGGGTAGTGCCCACAGCTACCTAGGGGCAGGGTCTGGGCCCACACAACCTCACTTTCCTCCCAAAGGGCCTGGCGCCTTGGGCTGCCTCTCTGGAGACCAGAAGTGGGACCTTCTCACCCTCTCCTCTTTCTGGTCCTCCTCTCTCTCTGTTTATCTCTCTGTTCCTCTCTCCTCCTCCTCCATCAGTTCCTTCTTCCATCTCACGTCATCAAACCTCCTTCTTCCTTTCACTCCTCCCTTTCTCGCTTTGTCTTCTCCTCCCTTCCAAAGTGTGGAGAATAATTCTCTCCCGATGTTTATTTTACATCTAAGTACCTGCCCAGGCCCCAGGGCTTCGGGAGATCTGGAGCAGTGGTCGGTGGTAGTGGACGTCCCGCAGCCATGGTAGAATCAGCCGGGGGTGGAAGAAGAGGCAGCCCTGGCCGGAGAAACCCCATGATTGGAAGTCCTCGTGTAAAAATCAGCCGCAAACCAGATCCTGCACCCTCTAGTTTGGTGATGAGGAAACTGAGACCCGGAGAGTGGAATTGACAGCTTCAGGCTATTCTTTCTCATTCCATGAAATAGCCTTCCCCTAAGGGAACAAACCAGGTCTCCGTCCCTGCCTGGGCCAACCCAGACCACCCTCCAGGCCTCCAGCCGCCTGCACCCCCTCCCCCGCTTCTGTCCTGGTCTCTAAACCCTCTTCTTGGGGGCTCTCATTTAATCTCAGGGTTCTAAATACCATCTGAGCACCAAGGGCTCTCCCAGTTCCCACCCCAGCCCAGACGGCTCCCTTAAGCTCTAGAGGTCCGTCTGCTTGTGTTCACCTGACTCCTCCTTGGTTGTCAGATATGTATCCCAAGCCCAACATGGCTCAGGCTGGGCTCTTGCTGTGTCTTCAGAGTCTGCTCTGCCCACTCTGCACAGGCGCCTAGAGGCACCCTTATCCATGGCTGCTCAGACCATAAATGCCAGCCTCAGCCTCCCTTTCCTTCAAAGCCCACATCTCACTCATCGGCAGGTCCCATCAACTTATCTCCTAGACCCAGCCAGCTGTCTGACACTTCCCCCCACCCCCACCAATCCACGCAATGGTAGCTTCTCCCTAGCGTGACCAGAACACCCCACTCATGGCTCCCCCTCTTTCTTCCCTGGCTCCCCAACTTCTCTGTTCAGGGGCCAGAGCGATCGATCTATCACTTCCTGCTTTAACCTGCAATTGAAGGGGGGCCCTTACCCCACCACCAGGCCCCATCAAACTCATTTCTGGTACGATGCCCAGTCTCTGCTGTCCTCCCTCCTGCCTCTACCCCGCTGGCTAATGGCCGTTTCCTTAGAGAGGCCTTCCCTGGCCACATAAAGTAGCCATCCTCCCTTCTCACTGCCACCCCACCCTTTAGGTCCTTGCCTTATTTTAGATGTGTAGAGCACTTGTCACTACCTGAGTGCCCTTCTTTCTGAATATTTTATTAGCTGCCTCCTTCCCTTCTCACAAGTTCCTTTCAGGAAGGAAGTTTGTTCTTTTTTTTTTTTTTTTTTCTGCTTTTTAGGGCCACACCCGCAGCATATGGAAGTTCCCAGGCTAGGAGTCTAATCGGAGCTATAGCTGCCAGCCACAGCCATAGCCACAACCATGCCAGATCCAAGCTGCATCCGTGACCTACACCACAGCTCATGGCAACATCGGATCCTTAACCTACGGAGCAAGGCCAGAGATCGAACCGGCAACCTCATGGTTCCTAGTCGGATTCGTTTTCGCTGCACCACAATGGGAACTCCGGAAGTTTGTCTTTTCTTTGCAGATCTTCAGCCCCAAACACGCCGTCAAGGCACCGTCGCTCTTTGTCTTACTGACTGGACTTAAGGAGGCCTGCGGAGCAGTGAAAGGGGCCCCATCCCAGGAAACAGGGAATCAGGTTGTTGGTCCAGATCTGCTGTAGCATCTCAGGCAAGTATTCCTTTCTGAGAGCCTCTTTCCTCGGCTTTCAAATGAGGGTAGAAATACTTGCACTGACTATTTCATGAGTCTCTTTCATTCATTCACTCATCACACAAATGAGCATTGAGCTCCTAACGCCTTTCTGTCCTTTGGCTAAGAAGCAGGGGTACAGGTCCGAAAAATTGGACCCCACATGGCCTAGCTCTGGCATTCTTCTCTCTGGGTCTATGAGAATGGGCATCCCCCCACCCGCCCGCCCACCCAGTGCTCCCCGCTCTCCTGGAACTCGCATTCTAGTTGAGGGAAGAGTCGATGCCCAAGATAACAGCAAAGTAAACGAGGTGTTGTCAGGTAGAGACAGATGCTGGGAGGGGAAAAGGGTGACGTGTCAGCGAGCAGAGGTGTTGTTGTCAGGAATAAACTCAGTGGCAAAGGAGAGAGATCTTTGCAAGCTACAAATTCCAGGGGTTACTTTGTTCACCCTCCCCCTCTGGCAGAGGCAGAAGTCACAGGCTCAGTGATGGAGGTGAGAGCGGTGCGTGTGGCTGGAACCCAGGCTCTGCTGCCCTCCTGCCAGGCTCCTCCCTGCACGCATTTGTGAGTGGAGGGGTCAACACCCCTAGTGGATCTTAAAGTCCCTTGCAGATGCCAAGTACTTATGGAAGAGGGGTAACCACCTCCCTGGTTGCCCGAGGGCAGCCTTCACCACTCGGCAAATTGGCCCCAGGGCTTGGGTTCCAGGCCTTCCTGTGCACTGATCTCGCAGTGACATTTAGAGGCGGGGACAAACCAACTTGTTTTTCTGCTTTTCCTTCTCTGCTCACACCAACTGCAACCCAGAGCAGCTGCTGGTTGCTAGGCAACCTGGGACCAGGCTTGGGTGCAGGATTCCAGAACTGGAAGGCTGGGGAGGTAGTTAACCCTTGCAAGGCAGCTCTTTGAACTGCAGTAAAACTAGGGCAGGGGAGCTTTGATCCTCTAAAAGGTTCATGACATTAGCTCAAGGGGAAGCGAATGCAGAGGAGATGCTTCCAAGCAATCTCAACTTCTAGAAGGAAGGGCGTTAACAAAGCACCCGCTATGGGTCAGACCTCTGAGTTGGGTTACTTGAGTCAATCCCCAGGATGATCTTATGAAGTGCTGGTACGTGTCTCCATTTTACAGATGAGGAGACTACGGCCCAGGGTGGTTGTGCAATTATCCAGCTAAAAAACAAAAGGGAAGCTGGGATCCATGCCCAGCTATGCCTGACTCGAAAGCATGAGCTCTCTCTGGGCCTCTTCGCAAGGAGCATAGAACAGAAAGATCTGGGGCATGACAGAGGGGCAAGCCCCTTCTGCTTTTCTTTGCCCCCGGGGCCAGGGCTGAACATTCTGACATGGAAGCTATAGATAATTGCACTGTGTGGACCCTCAGTCAAGCACATCCCCATGGCCCTCCTGGCAGCCCCATGCCACGGGAGAGGGTGGTATGAGGCGGGAGCTCCGGCTGGGGTCAGATGACCTGGGTCTGAAACCCAGCTCTTCTTTCCCTGGCTGTGTGATCTTGGCCTTTTCAGTTAACCCCTCTGAGCCTCAGGGTCCTCCTCGATAATGGGAAGAAGAGTGCCCACTGCAAAGGTGCCAAGTGTAAAGCAGCTGTCAGATGCTAAGGAACTCAGTTGTTACTGCACCTATTTGATGAATGAAGAAACTGAGGCCCAGACAACTCCAGCCAGCAGTGTGTTCCAGAGCACTGGGAAGTCTTGAGACACATGGGCTTTCATCTTGCCTGTTACTTGGATCAAACCCTTCCCCTCCCTGGGCCTCAGTCTCCCCATTGCTATAGTGAGGGGATGGCTTGGATGATCTCCAAGGGCTCCTCCAGCTCTGGGGAACGCCAGGACAGCAGGGCCTGGGGCTGCTTTGTGCTGTGTCCCTGGTCCTGGCACAACGCTGGCCCTGGATGGGTACCCAGTGGGTGCTCAGTTGGTACTAGGCAAGCAGATGGATGTGTATAGGCTCATGGGGGTCTCAGCACATATCAGCAGCAGATGCAGGATTAGACATCGGGTCATCCAGCTTCCAGCCCTGTTCCTGGAGACAGGGGCTTGGCAGAGTGGGGGTGGGGATGACAGAGGGTCAGCCTGGCACTCACTGGCTGGGTCAGCTGAGGAGGGGGACACTGGTGGCCTGGTGGGGATGGGGAAGCCAACTCCCTAAGCAAGGTGCTGGACTTGGTGGCCTTGGTCAAGCTTCAGGAGCCACTGCTGCTTGGCTTGGCAAGGGGACAGCCTCTGCCCAAAGCACGGCCCAGGTCACAGACTTTCCAGTCCAGCTCCCAGTCCCTACCCACACCTCCACCACCCAGCATGATGTGCCAAGCAGAGGATGCTTCCTGCGCCAGCTCCTAGGGTTCCAGCCTCTGCCCCCAGGTCGCTCTCCTCCATCTCCTGGGGTCCCGCCTAGGCTGTGGCTCTGGTCCCCATGTGGGAGGTGGAAGAGGGCTGATAAGGAAGGTTCTCCAGGGACAAAGTGCCCGGGCCAGATGCCCCAGGAATAAGGCCTGCCCACGGGAGCAGTGAAAGGAGGATGGGTCTGGGCCTGGGGCCACAGAGCGGGAAGGTCCTTTGCACCTATTGAAATTCCACTTCTCTCCCTTGGCACCGTTTGCCCCTTTCCTCGGTCCCTGGACTTTGTGGGGGCATCAAAGGAGAAAGCTCTTTCAGTATATTTTCTCTAAAAGTCATGCCATTTCAATCATTTTAAGGCTACTCTTGACATGACAGATACTGAGATCAAGAAGAAAAGAGGTGAGAAGAAACCAAGCAAAAGCGAAACAGGGAGCCCGGGCTGTGAAGAGTCAGGGGGCTCTTTTCTGCATGCCCCCCGCCCAGCAACCAGCAGCCAGGCTCGCCCCCTGCCCCCCACCAGGTCAGGCCAACCAGGATGGGAGGAGGCGGTCGGAAGGCATCATGTGCCCAAGCAAACAACACTCTGGGGACAACCTCCTCCTGTGCCTCTCTCCTGCTCCTCCTCTAGACCTTGACCCCTTCCTAGCTCCTGGATGTGGCTTTGGGGGCCTCACAGAGAGACACCTTGCATTGGGCCTGAGGGTGGTCACGCCCAGGGAGCTCCAGCACATGGGCAAAGGGGGGTTCCCTCCCCGTGGGCAATGTGGAGGGGGGGTGAGGAGCAGACCCTGCTAAAGCCTCTCCCCCACAACCCCGTCTGCAGGGGTCTGAGCCATTGGCCCACCCCATTTCAGCGCTCACCCTGGAACCACGGAACCTGCTTCATCCTAACTCTGGGAATATCTGGAGCCCGAGCCCTGGGTTGGGGCGCTGGGAGATGAGTGGGAGGGAGGAGGTCCCCTGACCTGGGAGGACACAGGTGGTCTCCAGGACACACTGAGCACTGTGAGTAAAACACGAAGGGAGCATAGTGGGTCGTGTAACTCCACAGGGCCAAGCAGAAGGTAAGTCACACGCTCCAAGCAGCATTCAAACCCCCAGCCCTGCTGAATTAATTAATGTCCTTCCGGAGAAGGCAGTGGTCCAGCACCTGTAAACGAACTTGCTCTTTAGACCAAACTCGCCCTGCGCACCCCTGACCCCAGCAGCCCCAGAACGTGCTCTGGGATATCGGGAGCTCTCCATCTGCTGGATACTAGTCCTTGTCACCCCCTGTCCTTTGCCCCTCTCCTTGAATGGCCTCGATGACACATGGGTTCCCTTCCCCTGTCCCCTCCTGTTTACTTCGGTGTCCCCCACAGCACCTCTCCCAGTGCTTGGCATGCAGTTACCCTGCCCAAATATTTGATCAACTGAAAGACAGCCGAGCTGCTTTGTTAGCACATGGCAGACATCAGGAAGAATGTTCTCAACAGCAACAGCTGCCAAGCGAAGCTGCAAAACTCAATGTTATCTCGAGTCAACAACTATTGATTGAGTATGTGCAATATCCTGGCCGGGTACTGTGCTCTGTGCCCCGCACCCCGCACTCCAGAGGCTGCTGGAGGCACCACAGTGAGCAGAGAAGACCAGGTAGGGACAGAGGTGGGACCCCCAAGAAAATCTGATTCTGGGAATAGCCACTCTGCATCCCAAAGCACTTGGGAAAAATCTCATTTCCCCAAAGTTCTCTGGGCCCACAAAGCTGATCTCAAAGAAAATTCCAGGTTCAGGAGTTCCCCCTGTGGTACAGTGGGTTAAGAATTTGACTGCAGCAGGGGCGTGAGTTCGATTCCCAGCCAGGTGCAGGTGTTTCTGCAGCTGCAGCTTGGATACAATCCCTAGGGAACTTCCATATGCTGTGGATGCAGCCATAAATTAATACAGAAGGAAGGAGGGAAGGCAGACCCAGGTTCAAAGACATTCTTTACAGAGAAGGCAACTCATAGACCACGGTCCAGCTGACTACATGGAACTGGTAGCCGTTCAACACGGGCTGGCAGCCGAGCTGTTTCAGCCTCTCATAGCAGCAGTCATGGGTCAGGCAGCACCTGGGGGCCAGATGGAGGGAGGCAAGGGGCTTTCCTGAGCGTGGTCCCGGGGAAGCAGCTGGAATGGACCACCTGGCCTCCTCCCCAGGGTGAGGAGGTGCAGAAGGCAGGCAGGGAAATGCCTGATAAGATGAAGAATCGTAAAAAGCCCCTTCTGTACCCACTGCTGTCTCCCGAGCGCCTCGCAGTAACCCTGTGATGTGCAATCGTTGTCCCCATTTTATTCCTTGTCCCCATTTTACAGAGGAGGAGATGACATGCCGAGGTGAATTTCCCCAAATCAAAGGGCTGGTAAATGACAGTCAGGACACGTCTGGGTCCCGGGGACTCAGTCATTCATGTAAGGGCTTTCGACTGAGCCCTGACTCTGTGCCCTACTCTGGGAGAGGCTCTGAGGGGACAAGTGTCAGCGCATCACATGTGACCCTTCTGTCCTTGCTCTCTCGATGCTCAGAGGTGGCCAGGAGGCTGGGGGGAGGGGAGGACACATGGCAGGAGAGCAAACAGCTGGGGGACCGCCTTGGCCCACTTTCTCAACCAAGTTGGAGTGTCAGAAACACACAGACCGGGGACCGGAATCTAAGATATGAAGAGAAGCGGCCTCTGGCTAATGCCCTGGGCTGGATGCCCAGTCTTCCTCGCTCACCAACCCCATCCCCATCTGCATGTGGGCTCTTGGCCACTTGTCATCTCTGGCACATAGTGTTGAAATTCTCATCAGCCTTAGGACTTGGGAGGAGAGGCACAGAGCGTCAAAAGGCCTGGACTTTGAAAAAGCAAGTCCTAGGAGTTCCCGTCGTGGAGCAGTGGTTAACGAATCCAGCTAGGAACCATGAGGTTGTGGGTTCGATCCCTGGCCTTAGTTGGTTAAGGATCCCGCGTTGCTGTGAGCTGTGGTGTAGGTTGCAGATGCGGCTCGGATCCTGCGTTGCTGCGGCTCTGGCGTAGGCTGGCGGCTACAGCTCCAATTAGACCCCTAGCCTGGGAACCTCCACATGCCATGGATGTGGCCCTAGAAAAGGCAAAAAGATAATAAATAAATAAATAAATAAATAAATAAATAAATAAATAAATAAAACAAGCAAGTCCTGGTTCAAATGCTGACCCTGTCACGCAGGGGCTGTGTGGCTTTGGGCTCTGTCTGTTTGTTTAGTGGGTCCTCCCCCTCATTGCCGTATGGGGATGATGGCATGGCCTTGGCCTTGGAGGATGAAACAGACCCTGCGTGACAACAACCAATCCCAGGGCTCAGCACATGACAGGCATCTCATCATCGTCAGGTCCCTTCCAGGGCCCCGGGGTCCTTCCAGCTGGAATATTCTGTGGTCTCATAAGCCCAACCCAGAGGAGTCAAGCTCTGGGGGTGATACTCAGGCCCCGCAGTGGGGGCGTGTTTATCCAGACTACGGCGAGAGTGGCCAAGAACATCTTGCTTCTTGTTTCTTCAAATAAAACAGACACACAAAGCATCCTGTTTCCTACGTCCCCGTTCCCTCCCCGATTATACCAATCTCCACTTTTTCTGGGCACTCACACTCCCCCACCCCCATCCTTAGACGGACGCCCTGGCAGCCGAGTTTGTGCCATGTGTCCTCATGCAGATGGACAATGCTTCCAAACCGGGCCACTCAGATTCTCTCTCCTGGAATATGGAATCAGAACTGGGTGACAGAGGGTCAGTAGTGCCACACCTGTAATCCTAAGACCTTGGGGGGCTGAGAGAAGAAGGCTGTGTTTGCCATGAGGGATGAGAACCAAAAACCTTTCTAGAGCTCTGAGCAGGGCTGACCACATGCTCTGCAAAGCCTGGTGCCACACGAAAACGCAGGGCTCCCTGTTCAAAAATTACGAAGCATTTCCAGATGGTGCCTGCAGAGCAGTCAACCACAGGCGGGCCTGAGGAACGTGGCCCTAGGCAGCCCCAGTTGCTCCAGGCCTCCTCTCTCTCCCATCCGTTTCTTTCTGGTGCTCAGGCTCACCAGAATTGGTTTCGGGTCTTTGCAATGCAAGTCCTAACACCCCCTCTCTCTCCAAGCCTGGATTTCAACACAAGTCAAAGGTCAGGAGGCCGGGAGCCGTGGCAGTCACCTGTCAGTGTCATCCACAGGGGTCCCTTTGCCCCCAAGCCCACAGTAGCAGCCATATCCGTAATATGAGCAGAGGGCACTCCACCCTGTGATGTGTTTGACCATCCTTTGAAACTGCCAGAAGCTGCTCTGGGTGGGGGCCAGCACTGCCAAGGAGAAAATAAGGGGAAGAAGAGAAGGCACGATGAGAACGATGCTGCTTCTGGTCTCCGCACCAGAGCGCTGAGCATTCGGAACGAGGAGACCCCTGAATGCGGTGCCTGGGCATAGCCCCTTTAATGTGGGAGAAGACCGGGTCAGAGCTGCCACTTCACACGGCTAGCTTCTCGCCGGCCCAGGATGAGAACCCAGCTTCCAGGATATTCAGGACAATACTGTCAACTCCAGTCTTCCCCTCAAGGTAAAAAACCACCATCCCAGGAAGGTCTGATGTGAAACAGGAATGAGAAGCGTTCAAAGCCAGAAATGCCAGTCCTTGCAAATGTATTGGGCATTTACAATCTCACAGGAGAAAAAAATTACTTCTGAGATAGAAAAGGTTGCCCTCTATCCACTCTTTTATTTTAATGGCAAGTAATGCTTAGGTAAGTAAGAGAAACACACACACAAATGTTTGCTGCAGCATTATTTGTGATATCAAAAAATTGGAAACTACCCACATGCCCACTGACAGGGAGATAATAACTAAATGATGTCTTGAAAACATACTACTTTTAATAGCAATATCACTAGGCAATGACATTGAGGAAGTAGGTGGAGGAAAAAAAAACAGGCAACATTTACTTTAAATACTTTTATGCTGTCTGATATATATATTTTTACAATGCACATGTATGACTTTTCTACTGGAATTTTTTTTGTGTTCTTGCCCACAGCATGTGGATGTTCCCAGGCCAGGGACTGAACCGCACCACAGCAGAGACCCAAGCCACTGCAGTGACAACACTGGATCCTTAACCTACTGCACCACAAGGGAACTCCATCTATTGGAATGATTGACATATAGGTGTGTAAAGATCTGGAAGAATGTATATCAAATTCTTAAAGAGTGGTTACATCACGGTGTAGGAAAAAGATTAGGGTTTGGGAAGGATAAGATGGGGCTTTATCTCATGACTCTGCACTTACTTGTTTTACTTTTTAATTATAAGCATATATTAATTTTACAATAAAATATGAATTTGCAGAAGAATACCAAAGATAGGGGATTGGGAAAAATTTCCCAGGAGCCTTCCCATCTTGTACTGTGATTTTGGATGCCTCGTGGTCACAAAGCACCATAGAGGAGGCTGAAGTGGGGGTGGCGGTGGTCTCTGCTGCCCGAGCAGCCCCTGGGGAGAGGTGGAACTACACTCAGCCATTGCTCTTGGGGTACACTGTGGGCTACAGAAGTGGCCCTTTCTATATATGGGTCCCACCTCTAACACCATGATGTTGAAAACTGTAAATTTCATCACTAAGGGAACTGGGAACCCCATTTTTGACATTTTGAGTTAGGGATCCAAAAGTTATTGCTTCACAGCTGAGACAGATAGAACAATGGATTTGGGCAAATCTCTACGCAACAAATCAAACCAAAGAGTCAAAGAGTTTTCCAACGGACCCAACACTGTTTCCTGGTAAGCTCTTTTTTACTTTGCAGAGGTATATAATCTGATCTCCTGGTAGCATTGACTTATAATTACTAATTATTCCATCAGTCACCTTAAGAATGCCCTTCTGATGAGAATCAATCATTCCTAGGTTAGCTAGACATATGGCCACGTTTTGTTCTAGAATCCACACGACTTTAAATAAAGGCAACTAGCATCCAAAGGAAAAAAAAAAGACTCCTAAATGGTATGAGTGATGAACAGTCAATTGCCCTCTCTCTCGGCAAATGATTAGCAACCTCTGATTTCCTAGACGTCCTATGAGATCCCAGGCTCAGGATCAACCCATTTTGCAGAAGAATCAGAAGCTGGAGGACTCTGGCTGGGACCTGTTCCACTGCTGATGCTGTTTTGAGGGACACCTGACTTGCCTTCCCCCCCATGCCACCTGAGAAGGGGCCACGGACACACAGACAGGAGGACAGGGGCTTGGAGCTCTCACAGCTGTTACTGCTTACGACAGGAGGCAAAGACCACGAGAACCCCAAAGACCTTCATTCCCGGGGAGACCAGGGGGTCCAAGGCCGTATAATCACGCCTTCCTCTGCTTTCAAGGGCTCTGCCAGCTGAACTTCTGCGTGGGGAGAAATAACCAGAATGAGGGTGTGAAACCATCCACCATCCACCAACCACCATGGATGTGAGAAACCCCCAGCCACAGCACCAGCCTTCAAAAACCCTCAGGGGAGGGCTCAGCGCAAAGAGATCTTTTTCAAACCTAATTACCTCTGCATATGATACCCCCTCGGGTATTTAGGCCTAAATATAAAGATAAGAAGCGTTCAATTGTTTGAAAAATGCAAGTTGGTTGTCGTTTTAATTTCTTTCTTTGGCAACACGGTCCCTTCATTTTTTTTTTTTTTTTCTCTTTTGAGGAGTCAGTATTTCCTCTTTTCCCAAGTTCACAGGCAAATGCTATGTGGTTCGTGATGGAAACGCAACGAGGGAAAGTCTAACCATTTTCAAGGCACTCCCCTTTGTTTTCTCTCCCTGTTACTCTGGAACCTTATGCATAAACTGAACTCCTCTAAATCTCTGTTTCCTTTCCTAAAGAGTGAGACTAAAACTGCCTATCAGTAATTTCAACTATTTATTAAGAAATTAGTTGGAATCTAGGGGAAACAAAAGATACAAATGAACTTATTTACAAAACAGAAAAAGAGTCACAGACATAGAAAACAAATTTATGGTTATCAAAGAAGAAGGCGGGGGAAGGACAAATTTGGAGTTGGGGATTAACAGATACATGCTCCTATATATAAAACAGATAAATGACAAGGCATAGCACAGAGAACCATAATTAATATCTTGTAATAACCTAAAACAGAAAAGAATCTGAAAAAGAATATGTATATATGTGTGTATATAACTGAATCACTTTGCTGTACACCTGCAACTAACATTATAAATCAATTACCCTTCAATTTTTTTAAAAAAAGAAGAAAAAAAAACACTTAGCAGATCACTGCATCCCAAGAATTTATTTTAATTAATTAATTTATTTATATATTTTTCTTTTTAGAGCCGAGGGTTGATAGATGGAAGTTCCCAGTCTAGGGGTCGAATCAGAGCTGTAGCTGCCAGGCTACACCAACAGCCACAGCAATGCGGGATCCGAACTGCACCTTTGACCTACACCACAGCTCACAGCAACGCCGGATCCTTAACCCACTGAGTGAGGCCAGGGATTGAACCCGCATCCTCATAGTCAGATTCGTTAACTGCTGAGCCACAACGGGAGCTCCTAATTTTATTTCTAATAAAGTAAATTCTTTGCTAAAAAAAAAAAAAAAAAGAAATGAGTAAATGTCAGGTGCAATTTTCTTTAAGGGCTTCATGGGTGTGACATTATTTCATTCTCCCAATAATTGAGAGGCTCTTTTCATCAGTTTAGAGGTAAAGAAGCTGAGGCCCAGAGAGTTTGGATAACTTCCTCCTGCTCACACAGCCCCCTGCTGCACAGACTTGTGGGGACCCACTGAAATAATGCAAGTAAAACTGCTGGGCACTATAACATGCTGTCCAGGAGAACACACCCTTCATATCAGCAATAGCAACGGGAATGGCGTATGTAGCACACATACTTCCCACAGGACAGCAGAAGTAATGTGGCCTCAGGGTCCCACGACATTATGTGGAACCCCCACTGACTGGTCAACTGCTCTCTTTAAATACAAGGTTTTTTTTTTTTTTTTTGTCTTTTGTCTTTTTGTTGTTGTTGTTGTTGTTGCTATTTCTTGGGCCGCTCCCGCAGCATTATGGAGGTTCCCAGGCTAGGGGTCGAATCGGAGCTGTAGCCACCGGCCTACGCCAGAGCCACAGCAACGCGGGATCCGAGCCGCGTCTGCAACCTACACCACAGCTCATGGCAATACACCACAGCTCATGGCAATGCCGGATCGTTAACCCACTGAGCAAGGGCAGGGACCGAACCCGCAACTTCATGGTTCCTAGTCGGATTCGTTAACCACTGCGCCACGACGGGAACTCCTAAATACAAGGGGTTTTTAATGTCCCTCCTCAAAAATCAGGCTAAATCTGATAACGCCAGGACTTGGTGAATGAACAATAGCTCAATGGAGCCTAGAGGGTTTGGCAGGTAGAGAGCTTCAGCTAGCTTTGCACTCTGGCAAAGCTTCCCAGGAAAATTGCAAAATGAGGGTCCTGCTGCAGCATCCTAGGAGGGTTCATCAGGTACCTTTGCTATTTTTGCCCTCCCTGGCAAGATTCTGGTGGATGCTGCGAGGCTGGGCCCTGACCAGGACTGGTCCCAGCCAGCTTTCATTTCAGATGCTGCAAGGGATGTTTTTAAATGAGGTTCCATCTTTCCAGGCTGGCTTTCTTTTTCTCTTTTGAGTGTGAAAAAATAACCATGATGGTTTTGCCCAATGATGAAGGGACTCATATCTTTCAAAAGAGTAGGGGATGACACTTTGGAGAGACAAAGAAAGGGACCTGGGTACAGTACCAGTAATGAGCTAGCACAGACTCTTACAAAACACCAACTGTATGTTTTTCTAATGAGACAAGATCCCGGCCTGGGGACAGACTCCAAGCTGGCTGGAGAGACCAAATAGGTAAATTTAGACCATATATAGATTAAAAGCCCCATGTGCATAGCAATTCTATGTTTGGCTCTCCTTGTTTCCTGAATGCTGGGCAAAGTCTCTAGCAGGTCCCCTTTAAGGGATGGGACATCAGCTGTTCCTGACACTCACTCACCTGAAATTGCCTCTGCTGCAGGGACTGTCTGGTCAAAGGCAGTGACCTTGCTGGGGGGATGGCAGGGGTCGGGGTGGAGGGTGAGTAGCCCCTGGCCAAGGTGGCGACTTAAAGGGCCACCCCCAGGATGCTGAGAAAAGGGGTCTCTTGTGAACTGTTGGTGGGAATGTAAATTGGTACAGCTACTGTGGAAAACCATATGGTGTTTCCTCAAAAAATTCAAAGAAGAACTACCATATGATTCAACAATTCCACTTCTGGGTATTTACCCAAAGAAAACAAAACTCTCATTCAGAAAGACATAGGGACCTCTACATCCACTGCAGCATTATTTATAATAGCCAAGATATGAAAGCAAACTAAGCGTCCACTGACAATAAAGATGTGAGATATATATATAATTAAATATATATTTTGTGGAATATTACTCAGCCATAAAGAATACAGTTTTGCCATTTGCAACAACATGGATGAGCCCAATGGGTATTATGCCAAGTGAAATAAGTCATACAGAGAAAGACAAATACCATATGAGTTCACTTAAAGGTGATAGCTAAAAAAACAAAACAAACAAATAAAACAAAACAAACAAATAAAACAAAACAGAAATGGATTCACAGATATAGAGGACAAACAGGTGGTTGCCAGAGGGGAGGAGGGGAGGGAGGGATCTGATGAAATAGGTGAAGGGGATTAAGAGGTACAGATTACCAGTTATAAAATAAGTCATGGGCTAGGAACCATGAGGTCGCAGGTTCGATCTCTGGCCTTGCTCAGTGGGTTAAGGATCTGGCATTGCCATGAGCTGTAGTGTAGGTCACAGACGCAGCTCGGATCCTGCGTTGCTGTGGCTGTGGCATAGGCCGGTGGCTATAGCTCTGATTCGACCCCTAGCCTGGGAACCTCCATATGTCACGGGTGCGGCTCTCAAAAGACAAAAGACAACAACAACAAAAAAGTCATGGGGCTGCAATATACAGCATAAGGAATGTCGTTAGTAATACTGTAATAATTTTGTATAGTGACAGATGGTTAATAGCCTTATGTGGTGCTTGTTTCATAGTGTATTTTGTCACTCACTATGGTGTACACTTGAAGTTCACATGATAGTGCATGTCAATTATACTTCAATTAAAAAAAAGATAAAGGGCCACCAGCCCCCCTTGCCTTGTCAAGACAGCTCTGAAAGGCCATCCCAGGCCCAGAGCTTCCTGGGGGACCAGCTGTGGCCTCAGCAACTGCCTCTGTGTGTCGGCTTCTCCCTCTCCCCCGTCTTGCATTGTTCACATCCCACAGGTGTCTCTCCAGGGAGCCTCTGGCGATGCACTTCTCCATCTCAGATTCTGTGTCCTGGGAGGCCAAGCTAAGTCCGTGAAGAGTGACAAGCATTGCTCTACTGGTTGTGCCAATCAATGCCTTTGGGCTCAGAGGAAGGAGCAGTGGACTCATCTCCAAAAGGAAGGAAGCATGTGAGGGGGGCCTGAACGACCTGGCCCGGGGTCCCAGCCCAGACCTCTTGCCTGTGTGGCATTTGAAGGTTACTCAGCTTTTTCACAGACACTGACCTACATAGCTGTGACTTAGGCAAGGCAGACATGGTTCTCTCCTTTTGACTGATTGCTCGTGGGAGCTTTGGCACAGGCTGAATCAAAGCCAAGAGGACAGGGCAGAGGCCGGAGACTTGATGAGGGGGAGACACGCTAGGGGGCAAGGCCATGACTCCTACGTCAGCCTCTAGGACAGCAGCCAACAAGTTGGCAGGTCCCTAAGAGCTCCTTTCTCAGACCCACGCATTCATCTTCTGTGGACAGTGATGAAACATCGATTGGCTTTTTTCCTCATGGAGAAAATAAGCAGCCAAGAGCCTGCAAGATCCATGAGTCAGGAAGGTCATTCTATGTTGTTCACCTCAAGTCTAAGCAGCGCACTGCCTAGTACAAACTAGCACTAAAGACAATGACGTTTGGTAAGATGTGTATCACATGTACACTCTACAGTGCACAGTTTCTGCGCACGTCACATATACTTACTCACTAAGTCCTCATATCCCCCAGCTAGATAAGTACTGTTATGATCCTCCTTTTGTAGATAAAGAGAACTAGGCATGGAGAGAGAGGCAGGAGTAAATATTTGAGGAATGAAGGAATGATTAGAGTCCTATCATGCTTCAAGTCACAGAAATGAACACAAAACTACAATGCCTGGAGGACCAGAATGGGGTTAAGCATGGTACATGGACAACCACCTTGAATCCTCTTTGAATCCTCCCAAAGAGGCAGAGATGATCAAGCCCAGGTCATGGTTGAGGGACTAGAGACTGGCAGAGGTTAGGTACTTTGCCCTGCAAATTGACAGAGCCAGGACTTAGTCCAGGTGCGTCTGACTCCAAGATAGCAACCCCTAACCCCTCACCACTTCTCTTGCTTACCTGTGGGTTGGAGTGACAAGCATCTTAGTTACCCAAAACACAGCTGGGGAAACGAAAGCAAAGATGACCCCAAGCCTCCAGACACATGTTTGTATGCTCTTATTTTAGACGAAATTCTAGCAAGGTATCAGCCTCTTTTTCTCAGACCTGGAAGTTGAACAGGTCTGAAAAAAAAAGAGTGGCTGTTCTTAGTAGGAAGGTGAGGGAGAGAGGGGACCGATTGAAATGGTAGCAAGCGGTGGAGTGCTGGGCAGATGGCTCCAGCGCAGGGACTGACCTCTGGGCACTGAGAAAAGGTTGCATTGTGCAGAGATAGCCACTTTCTGGCAGAGCCACTGTTGTTCCCTGAGCCTTAGTGTTTTCATCTGGAGGTAGAGGCAATAATCCTGCCCCCACCACCACCCCCACGGATTGCCAGCAAGATTCAACAAGTCCCTGATGGCGAAAGCTCTTGATCAACAGTAGCCAAGGTGAGTTACCATGTTTGATATGTTTCATTGAAGGACACTGGGAAGTTGGCTATACACTTCTGGAGGTTTTCCAATAATATGGGGAAAGAATTTTTTTTTTAATTGCTGTACTTCGAGGGGTGAATTTCATTATCTGGAAACTTCTCTCCTGCACTCCTCTCAAGAAGCTGAATCGTTAAGCGGCATGACAAACTGTGCCAGCCTCTTGGCCTCTTTACCAGAGGACCCACCCAGCTTACCTTTTCCCTGAAGATTATCCATGACCACAATTAACAGGTCTAATGGGACTGAGGGCCGACACAGTAGGACATGGGGACTCCAAAATCTATAAGTTGCTAGTTCAAAAAGAGGCTAATTGTTCTTTGGGGATAAGCTGCTAAGAAACTGAAGCTCCTGCCTTCAGCCCAGCCCTTGGAGAGGTCATTTAGACTTCAAGCCACATACCCTTGGAGGGTACCAGTTGGCAGCTTGCAGGATCTCTCATGGACAATCCAGCTGTGCCATCCACGTCACCATTATCATTAATTCTTACCTGCTAAGCACCTACCACATAGCAGGCACAGTGTGGACCAAGCAGGAGACTCAGACACAGGCAAGCTCCTGCCCACAGGGAGCTCATAACCTACTGAAGGAGATGTGCACTGTGAGATGAGAACAGTAGGACAATGAACTTTACCATCACCATGCACTTACTAGGCACCAGGCACTCCGCTAAGACCTTTAGGTGTCATCCACCCTCACAACCATCCAATCCCTATCAACTCCATTCTACAGATGTGGAAACCGAGGTCTGGAGAAGTTATAGCAGTTACTCAGGGTCTTCAGCCAGCAAGTGGTGGAGCTGGGATTCAAACTCAAGTCCTGACTCCAGACGTCATGCCTGCAGCCCCATGACCAGCGCAAGAGGCAGGTACAAGTCAAGGGCCAGGTGGGAATGCCGGGGCGGGAGACGGGGCGCTGGGGTCCAGGGTGGGCTTTGGAATCAGTGGGACTGGGGTTATCAAACTGCTCTGCTGCTCATTAAGCTGGAGAGCCCTGAGGTTCAATATACTCTACAACTGCACTGGCAAGGAGGAGAGTCATGAAGATTCAAGAAACTGATGGTGTGAGAATCCACAGTGCCATCTTGGGCATGTTCCACTAGACCAAAAGGGGTCAGATAAAGCATACGAGTGAGTGTGTGTGTGTGTGTGTGTGTGTGTGTGTGTGTGTGTACGCGCGTGCTCGTACGTGCACGTGCACACGGGGGGGTTGGAGGTGGTGAGTATGGTCAGGAAAGACCTTCAAGAAAGTGGTGATTTTTAAGATGGGCTTTCAAGAATCAGTAAGTTGGGATTAACTGCAAGGAAGGGAGCAGGATCTGGCGGGCATGTGCAAAGACCCTGGAAATGAAAAAACTGAGAGCCTATTTGGAGAACAAGCTGGCTGGACCCCAGGGAGAGAACTGGGGAGTAGAGAAAGACCTATGCCTAGAAAGAAAGTGAGTCCACATTTAAGGTGGCAGGCCAGTGACCTCTAGCCACATTTACTTAGAATCTACTTTGTACGTGTGCCAGCGACTTGGCGTTACAGGGTTCATCCTTTAAAAGACATCCTCTTTGAAGAAGGAGGGAAGACAAAGGCAGCAGAGCCTGCTCTCTCTATAAAGAGCAGGCAGGTGCAGCCATCCCCTGGCCGGCTGCCTCTCCTTCCCTCCAGCTTCCCCTTAGGGCTGTGCATTCCACAGTACGTGGGAGCCAAAGGCACACGCTGCTGAATATTAAACAGACCCTAGCATAAGCATCGTGTCACTGTGTGCCTACATCGGGACGCGGCCACGCACACAAACACACTCACACACACCAACGGGGTGAGAAGCCGATTTGATTTTTCCAAAAGATTGCATAATTCTTAGGTGATATTAAAATAGCTGACAAAGAATCCACTTTAATCTTTTTGGGGTGGGCGTTGAAGAGCTGAGGAGCATTGCTTAGATATTCCTGACAGAGTCATTTACAAGCAAGGAAGCCACCAGCTCAGAGCTGCAAAACCAGCAGCTTCTAAAACCTCTACCTCCTGCACCTTCTTGGGTCCTTAGATGCCTCCCTAGATGTCCAGGGTGGGTGAGGGGGTGACCCCAGCAGGAGGCCTGCCCAGCCCAGGCCCTCACCAGCAGCTCCCACCGATCAGAAACACTGCTGCTGAAACCACTCCCTCTGTCCCTGACCTCCAGAGACCTCCCTGTCCCTACCAATCACTTGGCACATAATCACGTCCAGCCTGAGCTGCTGTTCCGCCCTGGGTTCAAACTGTACTGAAAAGAATCTGATGGGTAATTCCTTAGGCTCATGTGACTTGTCCTCTCAGCCAATCATGAACACCCTGCAGGAGGGTCCGAGCTGTGCTCTATTACGATCCTGTGTCCATGTGTCAGGATAGACAAGAGAGCAAATATCTTGCCACCATGCTAGATAGTGATTCTGAATTCTTTCCTCTGATGACCTGGTTCTTGAATGTCTGCTAACATCATCTTCTACTGATGCAGTCCCTCATTATGCCTCTGCAAATTCCAAGGGTCTAGAACAGTGCCCGGCAGATAAAGGGTCCAGTTAGGACTCCTTCTGAAGTTACCTTAATTCCATCTTGGAAGAAAATGCTCATCTATTAAGTTGGGATCTGAAGGGTAAGTGGGCGTTAGGCAAAGAGAAGGGGTTGAGGGGTTGGGGGAGGGGAGAAGAATCTTCTAGGCAGAGTAAACAGGGGGAACAAAGGTCCTGGAGTATGACGAGGGTGTGTACACGTGTGAGCCCATGGCAGGGAACAGGCTTCAGGGCCGCCCTGGAGCAGCAGTCAATCTTGGACAGAACAGAGAGGATGGATCCCCTCCCATTAGAATAGGAGGGAGGAAGAAAAGCAAGGAGACACAGGTAGGCAGGTTTGAAGGGCAGAAAGCTGAGAAAGTTTCCCTATGATGGCTTCTATTTCCTCTTGGAAGAGGGAAGTAAGGGCATCTTCGGAGCAGCAGGAGAAACCAGGACAGGTGAGAGGTTTCAGGAGAGAGGACAAGGTTTGCAATAGACACCGAGGAGAAAGGAGTCAAAACTGAGCTGGGGAAAGTGGAAGGATTTCTGTGTGGGGTTGAGGGTCCAACTGAAGTTGGAGACCACATGTTTCCATTACATCAGTACCTTGGTGTAGGTGGGCTGGTTGGGGTTTCATCAGGTGGGGGGGGGGGGTGATAAAAAGACAGCAAGACAAGGAAAGGATTATTGCAAGAGAACAGTTGAGCTAATGGAGCTAGGACTCAACAGAGCAGGGAAGAAGTAGGTTAACAGGTAGAGAGAAAGGACAGAGGGCAGTGGACAGCCACTGGAAGGTGTTGGAAGAAAAACATGGTTGAAATGGCTGGAGTTGCTGGAAGTAGAAGAGGGCCTGGTCAGGAGGGTCAAAGCAGGGGCAGATGTCGTTGATGACTAGGTTTCCGATGTGGCTCTGGAGTGGGGGGCTGATGTGGAAATGAGGGGAACTGGTGCAGAAGGGTTGCACTGAGGGCAGAGGAGAGGTCCCCGACCCAAACAGCTGCCCTACAAGCAGCCTCTCAGATTCCCAGGTTTGCCAGCATCAGTCAGTCCAGGAGCTTCATCTGAAAATTCAGGGACACTGAGAGGGTCAGGGCTTGACCCAAGGTCACAAGAGACAAAAGGGGTTGGAGACACCCCCTCCCCCCAGTTCCCAGGCCAGGGCTTGCCTCCCCCTGGACGCCCTCTGTCCCAGGAGATAGGGATCGAGGCAGGGGAGTGGAGGAGACGAGGAGGAAGGCGAGGTCAGACCCCGGTTCCCTTCTCCTCCTAGGGCCCCCGCCTCCAGCCCCGGGCCCAGCCCCCACCCGCTGCAGCCTGGCCGGTTCCGGTCAGACCGGAAGCACCACCGGCGCGGTTGCCCGGGAGACCTGGGCTGTTTACCAGCGGGACTGAACCCAGCTACAGTGGCGGTGGCGGATGGAGCGTCGCTGCGAGGTGAGCGTGGCCGCTGCCCTCGGGTCCTGTCCTTGGCCTCCCGGGGTCCTGGGAGGGCCCGAGAGAGGCCAGACCCTAATCCTGTGTCACGTCGCCCCGGCGGGCCTCCTCTGGGGGCGAACCCCTGCAGACGGTCCAGGGGCCTGGAGGGAAGCGGCTAATCCCCAGGGGCAAACCCAGTCCGGCCAGAGCTCACCGTTGCCGGAGTGGGACAACTCCCGGGCTCTGCGGAAGCCGAGGAGCCTAGGAAAGCACTGGGCCATGCCCTCCTGGCTGGCAGTACAGACCGGACAGAGACCGAGAGGGTCAAGGGGACGTCCCATCACACAGAGAGACCAGAGACCAGAACCAGAGCGGAGCCTCTCCCAGACCTGTGATCTTTCACCCAAGTCAACTCACTTTCTAGAGGCTCTTTCTTGCCCCTCCTCCCACCTCCCTCCTCCTGCCTGAGCTTGCTTCCTTCTAGAGCTGCCAGTACCCCTCCCAGCCCCTCCCTGCTGCTGTTGGAATCATCCCCAGTTCCTTTTCCAAACCTTTGATCACTTGGTGGCTTGTGATCCAATTTCACCACTCCCCGGAACTCAGCACAGGACAGTGTATGTTCTAATCATTAGTCCTGGGTACAACAGGGAATGGTACCAAAGTTTTCTCATTCTCAGGCCAACTACCATCTTGGTTCTTCAGAGCATCTTCATCCTAAAAGCCTCACAAGGAGGGGAGGTGATGGGCAGGGGATATATTAACTGATAAACATTTTTAAAAGACCAATTCAAATGTAAGCATTCTTGGTAGGTACCAGCAGATGGTATGTGGGTGGTTATATTTTCTTGCATTTCTTGTAGGTTTAGATTTGGGTTGTGAGTGAAATGGGGGGGGGGGAGTCTGACCCCATGGTGGGAGGCGAGCGCCTTTGGAAAGCGGGAATATGGCTTTCGCTTCTGCTATCACATTCTCCTTTTTCCCAGTTGATTTGGCAATTAATCTTAAGGAATGGGCACCTGCCCTTTTGGCAGTTCCTTGGGAACAGTTATCCATGTTTGTTTCCTGACTCCTGGCAGGCCTCTGGGGTGCAGCCATTATGTTTAAGTAAACAGGCCACTTGCCTATTCAACTGGCAGCTTGATGGAAGCCTACGCCCAAATCTTGTCAAATCACTTTGCAAATCACTTTGCTGTTGAGCATCTGCCAGGCCTAAAGGTGGCAGGATGAGCCGGGCAGGGATGCTACTGGGCGCGGCAGAAGCCTTCCTGGGCTGAGGCCGGCAGGAAGAGTTCGAGACCCAAGGTGTTAAGATAGAGGCGCAGCTGGCTCAGGTCCCCACACACCTGTTCCCCGCCCCACCCCCCATGGGAGCGTCGGTGCGCCCTGCATGTAACAGATGGTCCCTGCACTCAGGAGGAGGTAGCGGGTTATGAAAGCAGGTTCGATGGAACGCTTTTACCTGAAGGAGGTGTTAGTCTCTAAATAACCATGAGTGGGCTTAGCGGAATTAGTCATAATTGAGGTTTTTCTCTGCGATGGTTCGCAGTCATGTTATCTTATGATCAGGGTGCCTTGAATGTGACACCCCCCGAACACGGATAATTATATAGTACCAAAAGGTATGGAAAGTGCATGCACATACTCGATTTTTCCTGTTAAAAATAATCCAGCAGAGAGCCGGGGAGAACACATGACTTTCCTCATCAAAGTTGTTGAGGAAGAGGTTTCTAAGTTACCAAACTTACTGACAGTTAAACCTTCCCCAGGCATGTGTGGGAGTTAGGAGCCAAGTCTGTGATAATTCTGTCGAAGCTGTGGCGAATTAATAGTCTGTTCCTTGAGGGGGAAGGGTGGGCAGAGAGGGGGAGGTGGTTTACCAGCTGAGCTTCTCTTTGGCAGAACAGTTGGACAGTTGGGACCTGGGTGCCACCCTGAGTTCTAGGGCGGAGCTGCTTCATGACAAGTGCAAGACTTGAGAACGAGATGAAAATTCCAGGGGGGAACATAGCCCCACATTCCTCACAGTTGATCAGAAAATAGCTTAAATCAACAAGGAGCTGGGCAGGCTTTTTTGATGCCAGGGAGAAGGCTCCTGAGGAGAAGGCTCCCGGACTCCCAGCAGCCAGACTGGGTGTGAAAGACTCAACAGGGGGAACGGGAGTGTGGAAAGACTCGGCCTGTGAGCAGAACGGAGCCAACACGGAGGCCTTTCAGTTGAGAGGGCAGACTTTGAACTGAGGAGGGCTTCCGGAATCCACAGGGGTATTGTGTTTGGTTGAGGTTGTAGTGGTGAGGAGAGAGATACACTCTAAAATTCGGCAATAATGGTGTTCCCGTTGTGGCACAGTGGAAACAAATCTGACTCATGTCCCCGAGGATGCCGGTTCAATCCCTGGCCTCGCTCAGTGGGTTAAGGATCTGGCATTGCCATGAGCTGTGGTGTAGGTCACAGATGCGGCTTGGATCCTGTGTTGCTGTGGCTGTGGTATAGGCCGGCGGCTACAGCTCCAATTCGACCCCTAGCCTGGGAACCTCCATATGCCACGGGTGCGGCCCTAAAAAGACAAAAATAAATACATAGATTAAATTAAATTAGGTAATAATGATAATATGTGCAGAATGGGCATCTTTGCACGGGGAGCCGAGGGGCTGGAATTGCATTGCTCAGGATGGCGCAATGAAGGCGGCTTGGAGCCAGTAAATGTGAGGCAAATGTGGGATGAATGTGTGGGGTTAGAAGGACTGTATTAGCATTTGCTGAGACCGTATCATAGGCAGGAGCTCATTGGCATCAACCTTCCAGCATTTCCGTGCACCGGGCCAGGCAGGTGTATGTTCGATGGTTAGAGGTGACCCACCGCAGACACCCTGGGGAAACGCTCTGAAGCAACAGGTGAGACCTTGGGGCCTAAAATTACTGAAAGCACTAAACAAACAGATAACCAAAACCAAAAATCAGAAAAAACCTTCACCATTGAATTAAGCCTTTCCTCTGGACCAAGCCCGGTGCTTCCGGCTCTCCTACATCATTTCCTGTTACTAGCCTCACGTTGCAGGTAAGGAGACTGATGCTGAGAGGTAGTTAAATAATGTTTTCCCAGTCATACAGCTAATTCTGTTTTTTGTGTGTGTTTTTTTGTTTTGTTTTGTTTTTGTTTTTGTTTTTGTTTTCCTTTTGTAGGGCCGCTCCCGCGGCATATGGAGGTTCCCAGGCTAGGGGTCTAATCGGAGCTGTAGCCACCAGCCTACGCCAGAGCCACAGCAATGCCAGGTCCAAGCCGCATCTGTGACCTACACCACAGCTCACGGCAACGCCAGATCCTTAACCCGCTGAGCAAGGCCAGGGATTGAACCCGCAACCTCATGGTTCCTAGTTGGATTCGTTAACCACTGCGCCACGACAGGAACTCCCATACAGCTCATTCTGTAGATGAGGAAAGTGATGAACCAGTAAGGTGGATTGACTACCCCAGGGGCCCCGCTGGAACTCAGCAGGACCTGAAATAGAACCCAGGTCTTACAACACTGGGTCTTGTGTCCTTTGCTCCCAAACATGCTGCCTTTGGGGGCCCACAAGGCCCTGGGAAGCTACTGGTCAGGCTGCCAGGGGGAGAGTCATCGTCACAGCAGTGGTCAGGGTTCAGAGGGAGGCAGGGAGCCCAGGACGTTGCAGTATCCTGGGAAGGCCGCAACCAGGGGCTGGGAAGAAGAGGTGACAGTAACGCTGTTGGAGTCTTCGCTGTGGCCGAGCGGGTTACAGACCCAAAGCTGTCTCTGTGAGGATGTGTGTGGGATCCCTGGCCTCGCTCAGGGGGTTAAGGATCCAGTGTTGCTGCAGGCTGCTGCACAGGTTGCACATGGGCTCAGATCCGACGTTGCTGTGGCTGTGGTTGAGGCCAGCAGCTGCAAGCTCTGATTCAACCCCTAGCCTGGGCATGTCCATATGCTGTAGGTGTGGCTGCAAAAAAGAAAAAAAAGAAAAAAATGTAAAAGATAGTAACCATGTTCATGAGGAGGCCAGGAAAAGGAGGGGACTGGTTTGGCAGCTCCAGGCCTGCAGGAGACTCGCTCATGCCTCTCGCTCTGCTTCAGAACGTGGCTTCTGTGTGACCTCATTAGCACGCAGAGCTCCCCAGCACAGCGAGTGGGGGATCCAAACGCAGGGGCCCTCAGCATGTTTACAGGGTGTATGGGAAGACACATGTCAACAGCTAAAGCAGAGGGAGGGAGGTGCTGACGGGGAAGCCAAGCCTGGTCCTGAGAACCTGGGTTCTCTTCCGGCTCTGCTCTTGGCTGGCTTGGTGGCCTTGGGCATTGGCTCTGCCCTTCTGGCTCACACACCTGTAGAATTAGTGAGTACCCAGAGTCCCCTTTGGGGTTGGCCTAGGATGGGGTTTGGTAAACCATGGCCCACAGGCCAGATCACACCACCATTTCTGTGTAGCTCATGAGTAACAATAGCTTTTACACTTTTTATGGTTGAAAAAAATAAAAAGAGGAAGAGTACTTTGTGCCCCATGAAAATGATGTGAAATTCAACTGTCAGTGTCCACGAGGGACGTTTTCTGGGCACACAGCCACCCCTGTTCGCTTATACACTCGCATCACACGGGTGGAGGAGAGTCATAGGGATGGACGAAGCCGAAGATAGGTGCTGTCTGGCCATTGACAGGGAGGGACTGCGGGCCCCCAGCCTAGAAGCCAAGTGCCTGCCTGTGCGTTCTAGCTGGGCTGGGAACAGGCGGGATCAGCAGTGGGGTCCTGCTCCCTCTGCCCCCCACCCAATGACAAAGTGAGGGCAGTGGAGGGGTCTTGCATGAAGAGATTTGAGCAGAGCAACTAGCGAGGTTGCATGAAAAGATGGTGAAGAGGAAAAAGAAAGCAAGGGCCGGCTACAGGTGATGCGAAAAGAGGAAGGACAGGCTGGAGGGAGCAAGGGAACCCGGGGTTCACCGAGGGGGCCTCGTCCCCTGATTCCGGGGCCTAGCCATCTGCTGTCTGTGGCGGGAAGCTCTGGAGCCAAGGGCAAGTGAGTGGTGGGCCTACCTCTCAGCTCTCAAGTGAAGCTTGGCTTCCCTGCCCAGTGACCGCGGGGTGACTCTTGTGCTTTTGAGATAATCTTTTGATCGTGGGGTGGCAGAGGCCCCCCTGGGGAGGGCTCCCCACCCTGTGGCCCAGCAGATTCCTGCCTCGGGACCCGCCCTGGCTCTTCCCTCACCAGGAAGCTTTCCTCCTAGTCAAGGAGGGGCAAACCTGGCCCACACTGTCTTTGTAAAGAAAGTTGCCTGGGCACACAGCCACCGTCCTCTGTTCACGTATTGTCTGCATGTCTGTCTTATGCTGCAGGGGGGGTTGAGTGGTTGGATCAGAGAGCAGGTGGCTCCCAAAGCCACAACTATTTCTACAAAAAGTTAGCTGACCCCTGCTCTCAATCATAACAGGGCTTATTCCTGCTCATCTTTCTGGTCTCTCGGCTTAAAGCAACCGCCTACCTTTAAGAATAAGAAATTGTTCCCTCCCCTGGTCACCCTCTGGTGTAATATTTTATTTTCCTTAGAGCAGTTATTGCTCTTTGAAATTATCTATTTACATGTGGATGGAATGCCAGGGTTTCCTCACCGTAATCATTTCAGTTGCAAGGGCTTATATTCCAATGCCTGAAATGAATGAATGCATAGATGAATGAATGAATGAATGAATTGTAATGAGGACCCTTCTCCAGATGCCAGAAATCCAGAGAGAAGCCCCCCTTTCCCACGTTTCCCACGTCGTGTCCAGTCCTGATTCTGGCCCCTGGGGAGTAAATGGCTCAGAATCAGAAAGTCCCAGAAAGTCTAACCGTGGCCTCCTCTTTTCTCCTGCTTCCTTAGGGGTCTTGAGAAGCAATGGCCACAGAAGCCCCTGTGAACATAGCCCCCCCCGAATGCAGCACTGCAGTCAGCACAGCAGCTGACAGCTTCCTTTGGCAGCGGGACTCGCTCAACATGCATGTCATAAGGCCCAAGTCCGCCAAGGGCCGCACCCGGCCCAGTCTGCCCAGACCCCGGGGCCCGGAGGTGTGCTCCAGCCGTGCGCCGTCTCCGCCTCCGGCCATTCCTTCTGAGTCACCGAGCAGCCAGAAACCAGGAGCCTGCACACCCAAGTCTCCCAACCAGTGGGCTCCCGATGAGATCCCAGAGCTGCTGCAGCAGGTGCCCATCGGGTCCTCCTCTTCCCTCAATAAATACCCCGTCCTCCCTTCCATCAAGAGGAAGAGTCTGGCGCAGGGGGCCCTGGAAACAACCTCGAAAAAGACCAGCGCCCTGCAGCGGAGCAGCCTCCAGGGTCTTTACCCCAAGGAGACAGGCACCCTGAGGATGAGCGGAGAAGATGCCAGAGCTCGGCCTTGTTCCCCAGAGAGGAAGTTCGTGATGCGGCCCAAGAGGCAAAGCTCCTATGGGGCTGGAGATCTGGAGGAACCGTCAGATCAAGAGCCAAGGCTGCTGCTTGCTGTCAGGTCACCGTCAGGCCGCAGGTTCGTCCGCCACTTCCGGCCAACCGATGACTTGCAAACTGTCGTCACTGTGGCCGAACACAAGAACAAGGCCACTTACCGACACTGCAGCATCGAAACGATGGAGGTGCCCCGGAGACGCTTCTCTGACCTCACCAAGTCCCTGCAGGAGTGTGGAATCGCCCACAGGTCGGCGCTGGGCATCGCCCGGGAAGACAAGGAGGGATGGCCCTGAGTCCGCTGCTGCCCAGCCAGGGTCCTGGGTCTCTGAGCAAGGAGTATCCTTGGGTGCCACGGCCTCCGGGGCGGCTTGGTTCCAAATGCCACGTGAGCCTGGGGAAGCCGTGCCTCTTGAGACGCTCACCCTCAGAGCATCTTCTATGAAGCAGTGAAATCTACACATGTGCCCAGTGCCTTAAGAAAATTCTCTCCCGGTTGGCAAATTCTCTCCACCGCCAGAGTGAACTGGCAAGTGACCAGCTGGAACAGCTGTGACCAGGCCGCCTTCTCCTTTTCTCCTCGGGTCCTTTCTGAAGCGCCTGCTAGCCTTTACAATGAATTTGCACTCTCCTGAAGCCAGTGGTTTGCCTTTCTGTATTTGATGCAGGATTAAACACTTCCCAGAGAAGATTCTGGTCTGGTAAATAACCAGGGTTCAGGAACTGTTGTGCTGGCGTTTGCGTCTCCGGCAGGCATTTTTAAGAAACAGGCGGCTGGCCTTATCTTGGGAGCAGCCCTTTGGCCAAGCTCAAGTGACTCGAGTTTTTCGGGGATTAGGGTTTGTGGGAGGTGGTTTCAGAGGAAAGAATGAGTCTTTAGCTAATGCAAATCCCCAGTCCACCACCCTTTCTAAAGGAATGCAGGAGCTGGAAAGTAAATCCTTTCCACAAGCACAGATGAGCCAGTAGCTGCTTTATTTTTAATGGAGATTGACAAGGTTTACAATTTTTGGTAGCTGCTGTCTGTGCTACAAAATGTGTCCCAAACTGAGGAAAGCCAGTGCCATCAATCGGATGTCCTTTGCTTTTGTCCGTAATGGAATCTTTTGTTTTTAAATGGCACAAACCTCCAGATCGGCCCAAGTCTGTAGGAAAGGCCCGCTGGCTTATTTGGGTGTGGGTCTGTGGTTTTACCCCCAGTCCCAGTGTCTCCTTGGAGCACTGAGGCTCCCCTATGAGGATGGTGGCACCCCTCTTCTCTGATCTGGGATCCTCTGGAAAGAGAGGGTGCCTCACTCTGGTGTCACTTTGATGTGCCCGCGCTGGGACCCGAGGCCCGGTCGTCCGGCCGATCACTGTGATACCTGCAGCTGGTGCAGACCACACAGTCTTGTTCTTCCAACTCTCAAGTGGCGACGTGGATATTTGCCAATGTTCCCTTGTGCTGTGGGTTCAGCATGACTCCCACGTCTCATCCGGGTCCCCTTGTGGCCAAATCACCATTCAGAGCAGGGGACCCTTGTCTTCCCAGAGCTCGGTCACCACAGAGCCCTGGGGACTGATATGCAGCCCTGCTGGCTGGGTCCTCAGAGGAGGCAGGAGTTCGAGACGCCTATTGATGTGGCTCCCCTGGCCCATAAGCGCGTCTCGCACACAGATCAGGTCTGTGCTTGGAAAGCTGACTCCCAGCAAATCGATACGGGGCCCCGGAGATAAATACCCACACTGTTTCCTCTGAAGAAGGCTCACCTTGTCCTAACTGCATCCCACACCACCCAGATCATTCTGGAATAGCTTATGTGGGAATATTCTGCAAGATTTCTTAATACCATTGAGTCAGCTGCTCCCTTGACCGCAAAGGCCAGTCCGGGCTGGCGGTGCCCCGGGCAGGCCCACGCCGCTGGCCACATCCCCTCTGCTGCTGACCCCACAGGAGGGACTGGCGACTCGAGCCTGGTCCTCCCAGTCCGGGAGTTTCACCTCCTACCCAGGACTCGGGCACATAAATCTGCCTCTGATCCAGGAGGTGGAGAAGAGCCTCCCACCAGCTCCCACCTACTCTGTGGTAAGAATAAAATGCCACCCACCTGGGGCTTGGTAATATCTCCAGGCAGGCGATTTTTAGAAAAATCTCAGCAAATGAAGGAGTTAGAATGTTCTGCACTTTAGGGGTTTGCTTCAGCAAAGATTTAGCTTCGAATTCTGGGGTGGTGGAAGAAAGTGGAACGCACAAAGCATAGAAATATTTTAGGATATTTTGGCTTAGGTGAACAAGGCTAGATTCAAAACACCTTAATAAACTTTTTTTTTTTGGCAGGGGAAAATGTTGATACTAACAATAAAAATTGATTTGTGTGAAACTGAGTCAGTGGAGAAGCTCCTCTTCTTACCTCAGCCCAAGCCCTCGGCCACCACCCGCCAGCGGGCAGAGGGCTTGGGCAACCCGGCCTTAGCTTTTCTCTTTGGCAAAGCACATGGCTTTGCTGTGAGATCCAGGCCCTCGTCCCAGGGCCTCCAGACACTGACTTTCCCGGAGCTCTCGCTTCAGCTTATCTCAGAGCACTAAGCTTATCTGCACTGGAAGAGACCCCCAAATTTCTCCCCCCAAACCATCCCATGCACGCAACCATCCACGCACACTCCTTTTGAGGTTGGTGGGAACAGACAGTATCAAAATTCCAGAATGCTTGGCTCTGTCTGTGTCACTGAAGCCAGGCCCCCTGGCCTGATGGGCTAAGCTGGCTGGACACCATGCTTGGTGGCCCTGGTAGGTCTGAAGTTGGCTCACTCCATGGTCACTGACTTGAGTCATTCATGTCACTGGTCATCACAGAGGGCCCACCCTGTGCCACATTGGCGCCCGGGCAAGAGCGCATTGGCGAGAAAAAGTGGAAGCACTTCTAGACTCCACTCAAACCAGCTGAAGGCAGCCACTATAGCTTTATCTGGAAGGACCCTAGAGGGAGGCCCAGGCTAGATGGCTGCGGGTCTCCCCACCCGCCTCCAGCAGATGCAGAAGAAACCCTTCCCTGCCCCCTCTAGTGGTGGCACCAGGGGGTTCACTCGTGAGGGTAGGAACGTTGCATGGGACAAAGCTTCACGACAGGTTACCCCACGGTGTCCGTGGATACAAAGTCCAGTAGGTAAATGAGTCCTGCCCACAGAAGGAAAAGCAGGAAAAATAATGACTCATCATTTAGAATCCAAAAAATTTTCACCCATAGATGGCAGGTGGTTTTAACGCCACAGTCGTCACCCGGAAAGTACCTGGGGACCCAGCCATCAGCCGTCCATCCAGGGCAGTCCTGCTGAAGAGGTGAGGTGAATGGGACCCTAGGCCAGCAGTGCCCCAGACCCCCGCCCCCAGAAAATCCTTCACAAAGAAACTAAGACAAGCCTTGAGGCTTCCATTCCAAATAAAAATTGTAAAGACTAGTGACAGATCCCTCTATGCGGCATTACGATGTTAAGGAATTCCATACACTGGACTTGGCTCTTATCACCATTTGAAAGGGGTGTCTAACATCAAATAAAGCCACCCTTCCCCAAGAGGCAAAACAGTTTCTCTTTACACAGCTTTTTATTAACGGCTTCATAATAAGTCAAGATAAAAAGGTGCACAGTTTCCTGTGGTCGGGGTCTATTTTATCTTTTTATTTTATTTTATTTTTTGCTTTTTAGGGCTGCACCTGTGGCATAGGGAAGTTCCCAGGCTAGGGCTCGAATCAGAGCTACAGCTGCCAGCCTACACCACAGCCAGAGCCACATCAGATCCAAGCCGCCTCTGCGACCTACACTGCAGCTCACGGCAACGCCGAATCCTTAACCCACTGAGCAAGGCCAGGGAATTGAACCTGCAACCTCATGGTTCCTAGTTGGATTGGTTTCTGCTGTGCTATGCCGGGAACTCCTTGGGGTCTATTTTAGATGAGACTTTTATAAGGTCAGAGGATCTACCTTTATGCCTTTTAAATAGAATTGCAAAGAAAACTAGATTATTTTACTTCAGCATTAGTTTGAAAATCACTCTGAGAATTAAGCAGGAATATCTGTTCTTTTAATCCACGGAGGCAACACGGCACAATAAAGTTAAAACTCTGAGCACGTTTACCCTTGTCCGGAAACCAGCACGGACCAAAAGCCCACCTGAGAAGCAGAGAGGTCGGAGGCCCCTGCGGAGGAGTTAGCAAGCCCATCAGAGCAGACTTCTGGTGACTCACTCACCAACACACAAGACATATAAAAATAAAATTGGGCGTTTTATTTTGCATCTACCCTGGTGATGTGACACTTTCCTTTCCTGATGAGGGGAGTTTCTCCTAGCCCTTTCTGACATCCCTCTGTGTGCCTCCACCATCAGTTTCGGAAACAGCAGCAATCCAGAACAGCTGATGGACAGGCGCAGATCTCTGGAGGTATTTAAATCCTGTCCCAAGACGCTGAGCAACTGATGTGACCACAGCCAACAGGTGCCATGAGGGGAGCCTCATTCCCACGGTCCTGCTCAGAGGAGCGCTCTGGCTGCTGTGTTGAAAGTCGACTCTAGGCATCAAGGTGGAAGATGGGAGACCAACTACTGGATCTTGACCATAGCATAACCGGGGGAGAGACGGTGGCGGCCCTGGCCGGGTTGGTTGCCATAGACGTCCTGAGAGATGGTCAGATTCTGGACCTGGACTCCATTTTAAGGAATAAGAAAATGCAAGTTGGGATTTAACCAAGCAGCCTTAGCTGGACTGTTTCACCCATGCGGATTGTTTCGGCAAAAACAAACATCACGGCGACAGCACCAACACATGGTAGGCGAGGAAAGCACTGACCAGCAGCAGCGCTCATAGGAAAGAAATGCATGGAGGTTTTTGGACAAAGTGTGTAGAGACTTTCAAAGCTGTTAATTGTTCTAAGAGATGCAACCGAAGGAGTTCCCACTGTGGCGTAACAGGATTGGCAGTGTCTTGGGAGTGCTGGGATGCAGCTTCAATTCCCAGCCTGGCACAGTGGGTTAAAGATCCAGCGTTGCCACAGCTACAGTGTAGGTTGCACCTGCAGCTTGGATCTGATCCCTGGTCCAATGCCTCAGGGTAGCCAAAAAAATAAAAATAAAAGAGAGAGAGAGAGGGGAGTTCCCATTATGGCACAGTGGAAATGAATCCTACTAGTATCCATAAGGATTGCAGGTTCGATCCCTGGCCTTTCTCAGTGAGTTGGGGATCCGGCATTGCTGTGAGCTGTGGTGTAGTTTGCAGATTTAGCTCAGATCCTGCGTTGCTGTGGCTGTGGCATAGGCCAGAGGCTACAGCTCCAATTCGACCCCTAGCATGAGAACCTCCATATGCCACTGGTGCAGCCTGAAAAAAAGAGAGAGATGCAACCTAAAAAGGTCGCTATTTCACTTAATGTATAGATTAAATCAGTTACCATCTAATGGCTGGGGTATGATTACTGGCCAGGGTTACTTTATAAGAAGTCCTTGTTCCAGGAAAATAACCCATTGTTTATCTCTCTCTCTTCTTCCTTCCCACCCTCTCTGGCTCCCTTCATTCCAGTCATTCAAATCAGCAGCTGATTTGTGATGCATTTCCTCTTGGGAAGGCAAATAAAACCGCCGTCCTTTAGTGCAATGAACAAAACCCCTAGTTTCATAGTTTCCTTGCCCACCTGTTCTTCTTTACAACGAGGAGATCCATGCAGTCGGGTCTTAGTGCGGTTTATGACCAGCTGAGCGCTGCACCTTCTGACACCTGCCCTCTAGCAGAAAGGCGGAGATCATGGGTCCACTCTGGTGGTGAGGAGCACCAACAGACACCCTGGGTCTGCTCCAGCCCCAGCCCACGGTTAACAAGAGTGGCAGCCACCTGCAAGCAGACCGTGGGAGCATGGCAGTAACTCTCATCCTTCCTACTGGGAAGTACGGTCTGGAAATCTCCTGCTGCCCCCACTCCAGCCCTGCATCCAGCCCTGGGAAGCTACAGTGTCAACGACAGTGTCAACCCAGACCAGACTTAGGCTGTGTCCCAAAGACTCTGGATCCAGACCCTGTAGAGGTGTGTTCGTTTCCCTAACCCAGGTCTGAGCCTCGGCCCTTTTTCCTGTGTGTGTGTGTGTGTGTGTGTGTGTGTGTGTGTGTGTGTGTCTTTTTAGAGCCATACCCTCAGCATATGGAAGTTCCCAGGCTAGGGGTCAATTTGGAGCTGAGGCTGTCAGCCTACAGCACAGCCACAGCAACTCCAGATCTGAGCTGCCTCTGCAACCTACACCACAGCTCGTGGCAACACCAGATCCTTAATCCACTGAGCAAAGCCAGGGATCGAACCCCCATCTTCAGGATACTCATCAGGTTTGTTACAGCTGAGCCATGATGGGAACTCCCCCTTTTTCCTTCTTAATGGAGTTCTTAGCAGAAACTCATCTTATTCAAATTTGCTGTAACAAATTAATTTCAAATGTATCTATAGGCACTTATATGCCTGTCAGGCCAAATTCCCTGCCCTTAGGGAGCTTACCTTCTAATGCCTGAAGACAGAAAAGAAGTAATATACATAATAAATAATATAGTACGCTAGAAAAAGGATACATGTGATGGGAAATGGAACACAGAGAAGGGTGAGGGGGATTTGGAGAGCATGGAGGATGTAGAGGATGAGGTCTTCCATGGGGAGGTCTAGGCAGACATCACAGACAAGACAACTTCTGAGCCAAGAACTTGAAGACCAGAGAATCAACCACGCTCCTGGGGGTGGGACAGAAGACGTGCGGGGGGTAGGCTCTTGGCAGGAAAAATGCACGAGTCCTGAGATGGGAGCACATCTAGTCTGTTAGAGGGAAGGGCTGCCAGACAGCTGGAGCCAGGAAGGGGTATTGCAGTCGGACATGGGGACGGAGAGACACATTACATGGGACCTTTTCAGCACTGTCACTCTGGGTCGACCTGGAGCCACTGCAGGGGGCTGGGCAGAGCAGTCTACCTATCATACTTGTTGGAATTGGCACTCTGGCTACTGTGCTGAGACCAGACAAGGATAGAAGCTGGAAGGCCAAGAAGAAGCTTCTACAATCCAAGCTAGGGGTGAAGACCAGAGAGGTAGCCACAGATGTCAGGAGAAGTGGTTAACTTCTGGGTATCTAATCCATTGACTTTCAAAAGAAGTACTGCTTAACTTTATTGTAAAAAGAGTGTACTAAAATAAATGCTAACCCATAATATTCATCAGCATCAGAAATTATTTTCCAGGCAGAAGAGGCTTACTCTACAGAGTCAATTACACACTGGCCCCCAAAAGAAAATGCCTTTTTTTTTAAATAGTGAGAAACTTGAAAAACATAGAAAAGATTGAAGAGGACATTGAAAATAGTCCACGCTCCTTTAAGTCAGAGATAACCATTGTTAATATTTTGGTATATATTATCTCCTTCTTAAAGGTTAAAATTTTTTTGCACATTACTTTCTTGCCTGTAGACATGCATGCATATTTTTAACACTTGTAATCCTAGCAAAAACAGCAGTTTTATATTCTTTTTTCCAAATGTCTATAATCCTCATATTTATTATAAGACTTAGTAATATTTCAACATGTTGATGTATTATAATTTATTAAGCTAGTTTCCCTTTGGGGGAACATTTACATATTTCCAGTTTTTTTTTTTTTTTGCTATAGAAGTCAATGTTGGAATCTTTATTTATGTAGCTTTTTGTACCTTTCAAATTATTTCTTTGGGGCAAATTTGCAGGAATAGGCTGTGTACATCAAATTATATTTAGAAAATGTATGGATTCTGCTTTGCTTTTCAAAGGATTATATAATAAGCACCTAACAGTTTCATTGCAGCAGCTTCAGTTCTTTGTTGCTGTTGTTGTTGTTGCTTTTTAGGGCCACACCTGAGGCATATGGAAGTTCCCAGGCCAGAGATCCAGCTGGAGCTGCAGCCACCAGCCTACACCACAACCACAGCAATGCCAGATCCAAGCTGCATCTGCAACCTACACCACAGCTCGTGGCAACACCAGATCCTTAAGCCACTGAGCGAGGCCAGGGATTGAACCCCCATCCTCAGGGATACTTGTCAGGTTTGTTACCACTGAGCCACAGGGGAACTCCACATCTTCTGTTTTGAGGTTACTGCTTTTTATACTTCACTTTTGTTGAAAATAGAACCTAACATTTAAATTTTTTTTCATGTCTTTTATTAATATTAAATATTAATATTTCTTAACCTGTTTTTCAAAATATTTTAATATGAAAAACTCAAGATGCAGTTAATTTGTTGTCATAAACTGGGACTCTCTCCTACACTAAAGCCAAGGCAAGTGGGGACTGGAGGGGGAGGGGGAGAGAGAACTTTGTTCTCGACCTTCTAGTTTGTTGATACGTGCATCATGGTTGATATGAGCATTATCCTTTTCAAAACAGAGTTAGGAGCTGGAACTGTACACGGCTGTGATTTTTATGAATCAAATCTTATTTAAATACATTATCTTTTCATTAAGCCAACAAACCAGACATGTCCATGCACCAGACATGTCCATGCACCAGACATGAGGCATAAAGATGAATCAGGCGGGTCTCATTTGACAATAGTCTGGAAGCACCTAAGCACCACGGTGGCTGAAAAAAATTCCTCTTCATCCACACAAATAGTCTTGGATGGAGGTCTGAATGCTCAGCTGTCCAGGAGCCTGGCCAAAGCCACGAATGTCAAGTCTGAGGACCTGGGCTACCCAGCCACAGTCTTCTAACATCTTTTCATTTGGATTTAAAAAGAAAGTGGAGGAGGAGCTAGAGGCAGATTGAGGCAAAGGCCCATGTGGGAGTGCAGGAAATCAGTTCACTCTGCAGACAGCATTTGCCCCCACGACCATCTGCCCTGGACAGCAGTCATCGGGGAGACGTTCCTGGGACTTACTGAAAATGCTCTTGGACTTGGTCCTGGCTGTTCAGGCTGCTCCCTCAGGCCTCCAACCATGCCCCCAAGGCCGGGCCAGTCACGGCATCCAGCACCAACCAGTCTAGACTTCTCCGTTCGTCTTGCAGGAAGTTCAAGTGTGAGCCTAATGCTCAAGACAGAACAAATCAAACACACATCACACACTTTGCAGTCGACCCTGGAGGTTGCCCCTTCATTTGCAGGCACAGGAATGGGAAGACCAGGGGGTGGGGAGTGCAGCTGGCAGACAAGGGCTGGGCTGCAAGCCTTGGGAAAAATTCAGACCAACCTCAACAAACCTTTGGCTCAGCATAGCCACACTTCCCAAACATCTTTGGAACATGAAGATTATGCCCAACAGGCAAAAATTGAAGAATGGATTATTTATTTGTTTGTTTGTTTGTTTGTTTGGCTGCAGCATGAAGTGGCTTGATATGGGATCTTGGTTCTCAGACCCAGGTTGAACCTGGACTGCAGAGGTGAAAGTGCTAAATCCTAACCACTGGACCACCAGGGAACTCCCAAAGCATGGATTTTATTTATTTTATGTTTTTATTTTTATTTTTTTATTTTTTGTCTTTTTGCCATTTCTTGGGCCACTCCCGCGGCATATGGGAGGTTCCCAGGCTAGGGGTCTAATCGGAGCTATAGCTGCCTGCCTACGCCAGAGCCACAGCAATAAGGGATCTGAGCCACATCTGCGACCTACACCAGAGCTCACAGCGATGCCAGATCCTTAACCCCCTGAGCAAGGGCAGGGATCGAACCCACAACCTCATGGTTCCTAGTCGGATTCGTTAACCACTACGCCACAATGGGAACTCCCCCCAAAGCATGGATTTTAAAAGGGGACCTCAGGAGTTCCCGTCGTGGCGCAGTGGTTAACGAATCCAACAAGGAACCATGAGGTTGTGGGTTCAATCCCTGGCCTTGCTCAGTGGGTTAAGGATCTGGCATTGCCGTGAGCTGTGGTGTAGGTTGCAGACGCGGCTCGGATCCTGAGTTGCTGTGGCTCTGGCGTAGGCCAGTGGCTACAGCTCCAATTTGACCCCTAGCCTGGGAACCTCCATATGCCACAGGAGCGGCCCAAAGAAGTAGCAAAAAAGACAAATAAATAAATAAATAAATAAATAAAAGGGGACCTCGGCACCCCAAAGGCTCTGGAGACTTTTTTTCAGAGATTTGCCCCAATCTTCTGACTTAGCCTGGGAACCGCCCTTTGGGCACAGCCCTCCCCCCTGCCCCCCGGGAAAGACTAAGGGCCCCCAAGCTAGGAACTGCAGGGCTGGGCTAGGTCACTTCAAGGTCCCTTCCAATATCTACAGTCTATGATTCTCTTCATCCCTGTCCCAGGGGGCCAGACCAGTGATGGGGCTCAGAACCTGCCCTGGGCCGTCCTGCTCTCGGTTCTCCGTTTGGGCTTCCTCCTTCCCAGCCCCCGCTGCACTGGTCAGGAGCTGCCTCTTCCTGATGCTCTCCGCGGGGAGTGGCTTCTCCCTTCCCTGGGTTTCCCTGGCCGAATATCCCCCCAGGTTATTGCAGAAGAAACACTCCTCTGTGGAGTGGAAAGAACACAGCATTTGGCCATATTTTGCCCACGCCTCCACCCTCCCACCCGCAAATGGAAGTGATTGCTTCCCAAGGGTGGTCATGAGGAATCAGATGAGGTAATGTTTACTGAGAACGTTTTGAGTCCCATAAAAATATGCACAAAGGTTCATTTTATTTTAGTAACTACCCATCTTGTATTGTTGTCAGTTTTCTCCTCGTGGGTTCCACAGACATGGATGGAGCCACTGCCTTGGGCCAGGGACTGGGGACGCCAGAGGGAAGAGGTGCTCACGGCTCTCAAGGACCTCCCCGTGCAGCGAGGGAGGCCGACTGGTGCACAGAAAATGATAGTGTCACCAGGTTAGCGCAACTGCCTAAGCAGTGCCTGGCACACAGTAGGTGCCCGGCAAGTGTTTGGGGGGATTCATGAATACATTAAGGCCTATTATGGAAGCACAGATGGAGGATGGGGGACTCTTCTGGAGGCTCCAAGGGCAGAGAAAACCAGCCAAGGGAGGAGCCATGTCCAAGGACCAGAGCACAGCTGGTTTTTTCTAAGAGACTACGAGGCCCTTCACACCTGCCATGACTCGGTCACCCTGTGCTCCTCTGAGTGCCTAGTAATGGGGCTGCATGTGGCAGGTGCCAACATCCCCCAGACAAACCTGTTCAAGATCCTGCTTACAACACTAAGAGTCAGCCTTGTATAAAATAGATAAGCAACAAGTTTATATTGTACAGCACAGGGAATTATAACCTTGAATGGAGAATAATCTATACATATACTGATCAAGATGCCATATCCTTGAAACAAATACAATATTGTAACTCAAACACACAAAACACATTGTCATTCTCGAAGGCCTAAAACTGACTTAGGTCATCTGAGTCACCCAACCCTTTCAGCCAGTTCACAGTGACATGTCTCAATGATGCCATCCTCGGTGAACTTGGCATGGTTTCCAAGTCCCCGCAGTGTTCTGGGTAGCGCTGGCAAACAGATTAATTCCATCCATCTGCCTTGGTCCCCGTCCATGGATGTCAGAGCGTGTCTCTCATCACCTTAATCAAGATAATATTCTTAGCGGTGAGGGACCAGGAAGACAAGGGGGCTTCTGTTCTCTAAATGCTTCTGATTTTCACAAGGACAGAAGCCCCGTCTGCAGGAGAGAAAGCCACTGGATAAGAAATCAAAGAGTCTCATGGGCCTCACTTGGGTCCCTTTCAGAGACCACAATTCTGAATGAAAACACGGGGACCTGGGCTCAGAGCTGTAATCTTGAAGCCTTGGGGTGAGGGCAGCCGGAGGTCCCTCCATGATCTCTGACCCTGGATACATTCAGGAAGAGAAGAAGGCTGAGCAATCTCTCAGGACCCTTTCAGTTCTACAGCTCTGCAGCCCACCAGGGGCTGGCTCTTTATCACTCGCTGGAGATTTGGCCAAAAGCGAGCACTACTGCCAAGTTGGAAACATGAACAGGCTCCTTCCTGCAAAGCCCTCAAAACTGAAGTTCAAGTTCAACAATGGCCATAGAGCCCTCGGACACGGGCAGGTATCCAGCCTGAATGGGCCTGCTTTCTGCACCACACACCTGGGGCCAGGTGAACCAGCAAGGTGTGCAGACGGCCCACCTGAGCACCCGAACCTCCAGCTCTTGGAGAGTCAGTCTTCCCTTGTTTACCGCGGAGCCTGGGCCTAAACTGACGCTCCCACAAGAGAGGCAGGTTGTTGGAGTGGGTGTTTGATAGAGGTTGCTGGGCAATCCGATGACATTTTCTTTGCCTGAAGGGGACCAGGCCATTAGGAAATGTGCAATTCAGACATCATTCAGGATGAGCTGACTGCTGCACCAGCTTTTCATCCCTCTTCCGCCTCCCACCTCCTCCAGTCCTCGTTGTTCCACCTCTACCGCCATCTACCTACTGTTACTTCCCTTCCTTTTTTATTATTGCCTGAAATTTTCTTATTTATGGATTTACTCATCAGCTGTTTTCCCAACACCAATATGAAGTCCACGAGGAGTTCCTGCTGTGGCCCAGTGGGTGGCTTGGAGATTTGGGTTTGCTCCCGGCTTGGGCACAGTGGGTCAAAGGATTCAGTGTTTGCCATAGCTGTGGCTTAAGGTGGAGCTGCGGCTTGGATCCAGTCCCTGGCCCAGGAACTTCCATATGCTGAGGGTGCAGCCATAAAGTAAAATTAAAGTCTGTAACAGAACACTGTAAACCAGCTAGAATGGAAAAAATAAAAATCATTTTTTAAAAAAAGAAAAATTATTCACAACCATATTCTAAGAAAATAGCTAAAAATAGTCTGTGAAATGAAAAAAAAAAAAAAAGTCCAGAGTTGACAGTAAGTCTGTTAATGTGAACCAAAGTTGATTTTAAAAATAATAAAATAAATGAAAATAAAGTCTCTGAGAACCGGGACCTATGAGAACCTTGCCTGTCTATACCCCTGGCACCCCGGCTGATAAATGTGTATTGAATAAGTGGATGAAAGCCCCACAGCCCAAGAGCACATCGCAGGTACACTGGGTTTGGGCCTCTTGGAAATGGTGACCTGAAGGTACACTGTCCAAAAGGAAGTGGAATCTTCAGCTTCCTGAAGTATCTTCTCGAAGCCAGAGCTGCTGATTTAACCTTAAACCACTGGAAATAACCTGAGCTATAGGACATGCTGCTGGGGCAAACCAGCTGTTTGCATAAGGGGGCCACACCATCCGGGCTCAACCCCAGGCCTCCCACCTGCCAGCCAGATCACCTGGGACACGTTATTTAGCCTCTCTGGGCCTCAGCTGCCCAGTGTTTTTAGTTAGGGTCATTAGTTACTGTGCTTTGCTCCCAGGGTTGTGAGAATTAAACTGGTCAATACACACCAAGCACTTAAAATCTGGTGCATGGTGACCACTCCTGACATAAGCTCTGCAAGGACCACGGATGGAGGTGCTCTTGCATCTGTTCAATGAGTCAGAGGGATATTCTTGAGCTGGTGGGCCACCAGAGTCTCTCCTGCACCTGGGCATAGCCTGGGAGGGCTGCTGCTCCTTCTCCAGTCCCTCCCTTCAGGCCCTTCGGTTACTCCACAGCGCCACCTGGTGTGCTTCCCGGAAGAGCACCTCAGCTGTTTGCAGGCCAATGGATACCCCAGTGGTAAAATCCTGGGGACACGTGGGGCACCGGCCGGAAATGGTGCAGTGAAGGGGCCACTTCTGCAACTTGTATATGATCGCAGACGTGAGTTAACATCTATGGAACCCCGTTCCGTGAAGCGTCTGTGCACAGAGCTTTTCCTTAAGAGTAGAAAGAAAAGGAAAACAGACTGCGTCAACAAAAAAAAAAAAAAAAAAAGAAAGAAGAAGAAGAAGAAGAACAGGAGTTCCCTTGTGGTGCAGTGGGTTAAGGATCCAGCGTTGTCACTGTAGTGGCTTGGGTTGCTGCTGTGGTGAGGGTTCAGTCCCTGGCCTGGAAACTTCCACATGATCTGGATGCAGCAAAAACAGAAAGAAAGAAAAAGAAAGAAAGAAAGAAAGAGAGAGAGAGAGAGAGAGGGAGGGAGGGAGGGAAGGAAGAAAGAAAAGGAAGGAAGGAAGGAAAAAAGAAAAGGAAGGAAGGAAGGAAAAGAAAGGCAGGCAGGCAGAAAGTAAAGGGCCCTCATTTTGCCCCGGGTCTCCCACCCTCTAGTCCCACCTGTCTCTCTGTGCCACAGCCGAGGACTCCCTTCTGTGGCTGCCTGCAGGAGCCCGGGGCAAATTTCTAGCTGAAGTGAGGAAGGCACAGAAGAATGGGACTAACTTGTTTTTAGAACCCCATAGATAGATTCTCACTTAATCGCCAGGGTCTTCCTCTGAGGCCAATGTCATCCCCTCCTTCTTATAGAAAGCATGACTGTCCAGCACACGGGTGACTCTGATGCTCAGAACTGAGGCAGATCAGAGGGGGCAAAGGGGTGGGTGGACTCGGGGTGAGGGACGGGGCACAGGGCACCAGCATCCAACCTGTATGAGAAAAGCCGTGGGTGACTCTGAAATGCCCACCCCCAGCTGAGAACTCCCGCGAGAGCACAGAGCATATTTCAACAGTAGGTCCCGGCACTTCTCCGCAAAAATGATGACACGTTTTAATGGTGTTTAATATGCCCTAATCTTTAGTTACACGATTTCCACGTCCAGGACAATTTCTGGGATGGGTGTTTATCCTAGGTCTCCCAAGGAGGCTGGAAGGGAGAGCATTAATGAGTCTGGAAGAATGTTTCCCAAGGCCAGGCTGCACCACTGAATGGCACCCAAGCCCGGTGCAGAGGTGGGGGGTGGGGATGGGAGGGGCTGGGTCTTGAATAACAAGAAACAACTCGGCCTTCAGCAGGCAGGGGGTTCCTGCTCACCCAGGCATGGGAGAAAGTCAAAAGAGGCCACGTAGAGGGGGTCACCCTGCAGCGGAGTCTTAAATGATGACACAGGAGGTTGCTGAGCAGAGAAAGGGGGAGGGGACCTCCTCCTGGGCGGGGGGGATGAGCATGGGGCCAGAAAGGGCCTGCCCTGCCTTGAATGACAGGTGCAGAGAGCCTGGAGCGTGTCCTTCTGGGGGAGCGTTAGGTGGGGCCATTGTCAAGGGCTCTGAGGACCAGGTTAAGGACGATGTGCTTGATCCTGAAGGCGAAAGGGAGCCCACAGCGATTTTTCAAACAAGAGTGTGTGCCAGGACCAAAGTCAGAAGTTGGTTCTAGGAATTCCCACTGTGGCTCAGCAGTAATGAGCCTGACTAGCATCCATGAGGACACCGATTCGACCCTGGCCTCGCTCCGTGGATTAAGGATCCGGCATGGCCGTGAGCTTTTGTGTAGGTCAAAGTCACCTCTCGGATCTGGTGTGGCTGTGGCTGTGGCTGTGGCTGGCAGCTGCAGCTCCATTTCTCTTCGACCCCTAGACTGGGAACTTCCATATATTGCAGGTGTGGCCCTAAAAAAGAAGAAGGAGAAGAAGGAGGAGGAGGAGAAAAAGGTGGTTCTGGAAAGGCCTCTTGGTGGCCGTGTGAAAGGTAAAGGGGGGATGAGACCAGGAGATCAGTTTGGGGCACCTGAGCTAAGGCTGTCGCAGCATAAAGCACAGCTCACCCCAAGCCACTTGGCAACTGACAAGGTTCTTTACAGAGGACCGTGTGGAGCTTATCTATTTATGCTGGTGGGTCAGGATGGCTGTCTGAGCACAACGCAGGTTGCCAGTGTACACGGAAGGAGGGCTGGGCCGTGCTGAACAGACCCCAGCTGGCAGCCCACCGCCCCGCAGGCTGGGCTTTCTCCCACACTGTGGCTGCTGTCAGACAGGGCCTGACCCACAAGGCAGAGGCAGCTGAGACCCTCCGAAGGGGCTGTGGGTGGCAGCCGCTCCCCCCATTCCTGCCTCCCCTTCCCCCTTTACACAGAGGGATGCATCTCCTCCCCGAATGATGTTGTCGTGAATCACCTAGGCAACAAAGACCCTAAGCACTGGCAAGGACAAGCTCTCTGTGGATTCTCTCTCTCTCAACATTTTAAAATTTTATTTATTTATGTATTTATTTGTCTTTTTGCCTTTTCTAGGGCCACTCCCAGGGCATATGCAGGTTCCCAGGCTAGGCGTCTAATTGGAGCTATAGCCGAAGGTCTACGCCAGAGCCACAGCAACGCGGGATCCGGGCCACATCTGTGACCTACACCACAGCTCACAGCAATGCCAGGTCGTTAACCCACTGAGCAAGGCCAGGGATCGAACCCAAACCTCATAGTTCCTAGTCGGATTCGTTAACCACTGTGCCATGACGGGAACTCCTAAAATTTTTTTTAATGTATTTTTATTTTTTTGCTTTTTAGGGCTGCACCTGTGGCATATGGAAGTTCCCAGGCTGGGGTCCAATCCAAGCTGTAGCTGCCAGCCTATGCCACAGCCACAGCAACGTCAGATCCTTAACCCACTGAACGAGGCCAGGGATCAAATCTGCATCCTCATGGGTGCTACTCCAGTTCTCAAACATCTGAGCCACAGCGGAACTCCGATTCTCTCTTTTAACCTCCCAAGAACCCCAGGGGTGAGCCCCCGAAGAGTAAGTGAGTACCGGCCTGACAGAGTGGTCCTTGCCAAGCCTGAAGAGTTCAGAATCATCCGAAACCCCAAACCACGGCCCACGGCCCACAGCTGGCCCAGGTAGCTAATATCAGGATGCCAGGCACACGCGGTGGCAAACTTCCTCATGCACCGTGTAAAGGAAGGAGGCCTGACTAGTTGTTACCAGGTGTTTTTCCTGCTCAGAGGTTTCTGTTGCCAAGTTGAGGATGGAGGTTCTTTGTTCTTTCATGAAAAGGCCAGCAGGAAGTCCAAACATCCCCAGGGCTGTATGTCAGGGAGCTGCCCCGCGCAGTGCCCGGGAAGGCGAGGGTCCCGGGATTTGGTTAGCACTTCCACGTAATTCAGAGGCCAAAGTAGGTCAGCAAGGGAACTACCCTTGGGGCAAAGCTGCCCCAGAGAGGGGACCAGAGGGCTGAGTCCTCAAGACGCTTGGCAAATGGCAATGGGAAGCCATGGCTGTTTAGGAGATGAAGTTTCCTTTTTTGGACGTGTTGAAGGGAGAGGAACTGCCTAGAGAAATGCCCCTCAGGGTCCTGTGGCTCTGGCCTCTGAGAGAAAGTGGTATCCAGTGGGCCAAGTGCCCCTACAATGTGCCGGGAGCAGCCTCCATGAGTTCCTGGTAAACCTAAAGAATTTTCTAGAATAAGGTCGAAAGAGACAGCAGATGTGTGCTTTCCTGAGTACAACCGCCCATCTGACCCGGGCTCTCAGGAGACACCCCACACACTACAGGGTGGTGCAGAGACTCCTGACCTCAGCAGGAGATTCCCATACCCCACCCCCCAGCTTGACTGTCCCATATGATCTCATCAAACACACTCAGAGCCCTTTCAAGTCTCAGTTTCCTTCTCTACAAAGCAGAGGTGTTAAAACCTGCTCTGCCCACTTTCCAGAACTGTTCTGAGGAACGAGAGGGAGAGAAAAATTCTGGAAGAACGTTGAACCAGTATCCTGTCCTGTTTGACCAAATCATGCCAGGAGAGTCCTGAAAATGTGGAGGCTGGTCTTAATTTCTAGGTTCCCCCAATATTTGTCGGCCAAGCTCACAAGCACCAGTAGATGCTAAAGGGTGAGCTCTGAAAACCAAACGGGAAAGACTCTCCCACCCCTGTGCCAGAAAACCCCTAGTGTCCTCAGAATGTGGGGTATAGCCCGGGCACACCCTCCAGACCAGGATCGAGCCCCCTCTCTCATGACCATCTGCCAGAAGGTCAAGGTCAGCAGGCCCCTGAACCACTTTCTTTGGGCAGAGAGGCAGAAGCCAAGACCAGCTGTCTCCAAAACCAAGGGGAGTTGCAGGGCGACCAGGTGGTCATCTGCCCAAAGATAGAAAGAAAACCTTTACCTCGATTCTGCCTCCAGAAGGGACCGGCCTTTCGCACTGGTGCAGTATTTCCTGGCTGAGAGCTGACCTACATTGCTGTCCCTGCTCTCACTGGTAATTGTTTACCACGGGGTGCCTGTTCTTTGGCCACCGTCCTTCCTCTGGTTTTCAGCCTCTTAATTGGTTTCCAGTGGTTCCGTTGCACCAACTGTACAGATTCCCGCCCTGTGATCTGTCCGCTGGCTTCCTTGAGCGCATCTAGGGGAACAGGTGCCCCCAAAGGCCTCGCCATGACCCCAGAGGGGCATCCTCCCACCATAGCCATCTTTGAAGGGGGGAGGGCGTGCGCTGACTGTTCTTGAAAAACACATGTGGCCCCCTGGACATGGAGAAGGGGGGCTGCAGGGGGGAATAAGGTGGGAAGGCAGGTGGGGTAACCTGATGGACACGTGCTCTCTTTTCTCTCTTTCTCAAGGTCAAAGTGTAATCAAAGCAGAAAAGAATTGCCAGGGCAGAGGGGGAGTTGGCAGGAAGGATGCCCCACTTAAGGAGAAGCAGGGAGCTCCACTCTCTTGGCTGGGATGCCAAAGACTCCACGGTACAAGAATGGTCACAAATCAAACACCCTTCGATGGTCGCAGGGAAGGACTGGCGAGGAGTCCGGATCAGAGAGGAAGAAGTGACTTAGCCGGTTTGTGGAGGCGTTGGGACCCGCTCCTCAGACTCTCCGACTCCCAAGCCAATGGTCTTTCCAGTCATTAGACAAGGGCCATTATGCCATCGCCTCTCGAGCTGTCTGCAGGTTTTATCTGCTTTATTCCCAGCTCCATCCGAGTGCCTCGGAAAGCGCCTGGCACACAGGAAGAAATCAATAGATATCTCTGGAATAGATGAATGCCCTATTTAGCTCCCCTTTTCTCTTAAAGCATAATGGATTCGGGGTATATTCAGGCTATCTTAGGGCTCTGACCTGTAAGTGCATTATGGGGGGTGGGGCGTGTCTTCACATGCCAATCACTGGGGAGGGAGGCGGGTATGATGATCCGGGTGGCTGTGTGTCCCCCACATGGATTATGTCACTGAAGGGGCTGGAGGGGAAGGAGGGCATATGAAACTGTGACCTGTTCAGAGGTCTTTTAGTGACAGGAACTTGGTGAGTTAGGGAGACGAGCCGGCCAGTGTGGGACAAGGAGGGGTTCAAGATCAAAGCCAGGAGAGGAGAGAAAGGGGCTCCAGCCTGAAAGAGAGAGCTCAGTTCAGGAGCGCAGAGTGACGAGCTGAGGGCCCTGCCAGAAGCAAGAGCATAAGACCTGTCCAAGATTTTCTCCTGACAGATGATTACAGAGGCTTGGGGACATACTGGCTTTCAAGACCTGATATCACTGCCATCCGTGTGGTGTTGGGTCTGTGGTTAGAAATTCGCCCGATTATAATGGTGTCCCTGTGGGAGTTCTGACTACATCATGAAGACACTATCAGAGCCCCTTTCCCAGGGATGTATTGGGCTGAAAAGCAGGAACGTCTATGCTCCTACCTCTCCACAGACACTGTCAGAAAGCCCACATTTCAGCACACGCTTTGGAGGAGAATGATGTTTGGAGAGTAGGACAGTGAGGGTGGGGAGGTGACAGATGCAGGACCTCACCAGGGATGGTGCTCTTGGCTTGGGGGCTGCAGCACAGGCCTTCGATGCGCGGCCTCAGCAGGCTGTTCTGTCATCCAGAGATCTTAGGACCTTCTTGCCGGGGGAAAACCAGGCTGTGCGATGCTGTGCTGTGACTCAGCCAGGCCTCTGAAGTTTTTGTAAATCTTGGCCAGTTCAGGACATTCCAGTCCGCCAAAGTCCCTGAGTCAGATTCCCTGGGTTAGGAAGAACAAACAGCATGAAAAGCTCCCTCCTGCTCTAATCAGCTTTGAAGAAATTCAATGAAAGGCATGAGCTCGAAGGTTAAGAGCACAGCCTTCTTCTCACAGGGACAGCCTCAGACTCTGCCAGCGACCTGGAGTTTAAGGCAAATGGGATCGTCCCTCCTGCTGAAGTGATGCTCCCGGGGTCAAGGGAAGGCCCAGACGCTGAAGGAAGAGAATGCAACCAAGAAATTCTTTGGCCGTTTTAAGGTATCCATGAGACACTCAACTGAGATTTATCCCGAAGCCTAGCCATATGTTTCAAGTCAACATTTAGGATTTTATTTCGAGGGAATGCAGTTAGGCGATGGCTTTCACCTTTCTCTCCAGCCCTCAAAATGACACTGAATAATGCAGCGTGCATTTTCCACTCCATGATCTACTCAGTGTGGATGCCTTTTAACTGTAAACCGGCTGAGAAGCCCACGCGCTCCGCAATTCCTCCTAGCAGTCTCTGGAATGCCGGAAACAGGGGGTGCTGCACCCTCTCCCACTCCCATCCCTCTGTTGGGATCTGGGGACCTGGAAAGACCAAGAAGCACCTGGGGAACACAACGGTGCAAGATTTCCCTTAGCTCTAAAAAAATGTGGGTGGAAAATGGGCTGGAACATAGTGGGGCTGGCAGCCCACACACGCTCTCTTCTCTCCCCCCTGGAAATCTGTGACATCTCTGCTCTGAAACCCAGTGCAGTGTACAAGTGCTGATCCTGTGCTGAGTTTCTGGCAGCTTTGGGGGGGAGTAGGCGGTGGGGAGAAAGCCAGACAACTGAGTTTGCTCCAGCCATGTACTGGTCACCGGGGTTCCAGCCAAGGCATTTTACAGGACAGTAAATAACCAAGCCTTTCTTCAGACATTGGCCCCTGCATGAGTCCTCTTCCACCGCAGAAATGCTCAACCGAAACTAGGAGCTCCTTCCTCTGGTTTCTTTACTGCAGTTATGGTGCAAAGAACGCTGAACCAAGGCTCCAGCGGTGAGGTTCTGTAGTGTCAGTGCTGCCACTAGCTGGCTGAGTGACGTTCGGGAAATCCATTTCCATCTCTGGTTCTCAAGCCCTTTGGTATCAAATGAGGGCACTGGCTTCTTTGGTTTACCTCGGTGATGCGCTGCTAATTAAAAAATAAATAAAGCAATGGGGGGATTTTTCCCCCACTAGATGGCGCTGTGTCTCCAACTGCAGCTGGCCAGGCCCTGCGGCAATCCGGTGGGTATTTGTTCAGCGGCTGCGTTTGGCCCAGCAAAGGTAGTTGGGGTGGAGGACGGGGCCGGGGGAGGGGCGCTGCTCTTCCAGTACCAGATGGAGGCGGTGCAATTGGGCTTTGCCAGCTGAATCAGGGCAGAACAGGAAATGGTCAGGAGCTAACCCTTCAAAAAGCTGTGGTTTCAAAGGGAGATGCTCAGGTTAAGGTCGCACGGGCAGGGCAGGCTCCTGGGGGCAGGTCCCACCACGCTCCGAACCCCATGGCATCTCCTCTGTTGCCACATGTACCCTGTTCTCACCGCGACAAGACACCAGAGGATTCTGGCACAGGGTCTGTGCTAGATCTCCGTTTGTGGCTCAGCTTTCTAGAATATCAGCCTCCCATCATTAGGAAGAACCTTAATTTAAGTACCCTCTGCTGCAGAATACCTGCCACAGAGTGTCCGCATCTCCTGGGACCAGCACCTTTCCTCATGTCTGTTCAAGTCAAAGATGACAAGACTGACGTTTTGTGTGTGTGTGTGTCTTTTCAGGGCCACACCCGTGCCATATGGGGGTTCCCAGGGCAGTGGTCCTATGGAAGCTGCAGCTGCCGGCCTACAGCTCAGCTCACAGCAACTCCGGATCCCTAACCCACTGAGCGAGGCCAGGGGTTGAACCCACATCTTCATGAATACTAGGCAGGTCCTACTGAGCCACGATGGGAACTCCAGCAACATTAATTTTTTTAAGAGGTCTGATAGTTGAAGTCAACAAGTGGTCAGGAATAGCCATGTTTTAAAATGGAGTCAGTAAATCCTTCTCTGTGCAGTATAAGTAAAAATACATAGAGTCTTTTTTTTGGGGGGGGGGGAGACTGTATAATGTGTCTAAAGCTGTGTTAAATGTTGTATATAAATGTGAGCAAATATTAGAGCCTGAGGAACAACTAGAAAGATGGTTTGGTTTGAGGCACTTGTGTGTTATGGGGGCATTTTTCTTTCTTACATTTAGAGTGTTCTTAGTTTTACTCTGCTGTTTGAAAAATATCAAGAGCAAGTCCTAATTAGTCCAGGATCTACTGACTTCTAAAAAGCTTCCTGTAATTCCCTAAAAATGTGTTTCTGTTTTAAAACCTCTTTGAAGTTCTTGGCCCAAAGGTCAGAATTTCCATCAAGTGTGACTGTTTCTGAGTTATTTTTAAAGATTCCCTTTCTCAACCTCACTATTGATGCTTTTCCCATAGATTTTTTTTTAAATGTCATGTTTGGGATATAACAGAATAATTAGTTATTCTTTTTAAGTTGAAGGCAATTCAATAGTAAAAAAAAAAAAAAGTATTTCCTAAAAAAATGAAGTCATCATCTCACCATCACAAATAACTATCTTCACAGGGCTTATTCCCTTCTGGATGATGGACACATATATTCAGTTTTTTAAGTTAATTAATTAATTTTTATTTATTTATTTGTCTTTTTAGGGCCATGCCTGTGGCATATGATGGTTCCCAGGCTAGTGGTTGAATCGGAGCTGCTGGCCTACACCAGAGCCACAGCAATGCCAGATCTGAACCACAACTGCAAACTACACCACAGCTCATGGAGACGCTGGATCCTTAACCCACTGAGCAAGGTCAGGGATTGAACCTTGGTCCTCATGGATCCTAGTCAGATTCATTTCTGTTGAGCCACGATGGGAATTCCCATATAGGTATTTTTGAATTGTTGTTATCACAGAATACATGCTATTTTGCAAAATGCTTCTTTGGGGAGACTTGCCAAAATGTATCCAGTATCTGGCTGACATAGTTTCCAAAATGCCAAAAGTCTCAATACCTAACCCCCAAATCCTTCAGAATGGTAACCACTTACAGCTGAAATGGTACTGGGGACTTACATTACCTATCACGACCTATTTAGTTCTTAGAAATACCTGTGGGTTCTGATTAGTAGAAAAGGACCATATGATATCCACAGATATGATTCCGCCATCCCCTAGACAGACCCTCAGAGTTAATTACCCCTTTCTCTGCATTCCCCTGGGTATGTCTATTGAGCCCTTTTGGAGTTCTGATTTGCTTAGTTGATTGTTTATCGATCTGTGGGTGATAGAGCTGGGGCACTGCATCTCTTTATCTTTCTATCCATTGCCCCACCTCACAATCAACAGTTTATTGAGTGAGAATTTCCCTACGAGTGCATCTTCTTTTGTCAGAGACAATGGGCTGTGACCTATGGCAGATATTGGGCTTCTGAGAGAAGGTAAGAAATACAAAGAAGCCACCTTCTAACTCCCCGTGTAAGGGAAGAACTGGAAATATTTCTTAAGTACCAAGATTCTGTCCCCCATCTTCCAGTTGGCAAGGAGGAATGTTACCATCCACCAGAGTCCCACCTGTTTATTTGCAACATTGATCGCTCCAGTCTTTCTACAAACTCAGTGGTGTCCTTCACTGGCCTATGCACATCTAGAGAATCCAACACAGTTGCTTTCCACAGGGTCATGCTGCCTGCTCTCTGGCCACACCTCAGGTGGCTTCCAGCTGCTGAGGCTCCATGAGATATCAATTCAATCCTGGCAGGAAAGAGGCCGGGGAGTCACTTCAACACCAAATATATTTCTGGCCACACAAAGAGGCTCAGAAATCACTTTATAGCACAGTACTTTTGCTTTAACTACCCAGAGAACAAGTCAAGATCAGTGCTAATGTTTAATTAATACAAATACAAAATAAACTACTGTTGTGTCTTTACATTTTGCTCAGAGCAGCCTTGCAGATACCAGTAATGAGACATGGCAGGCCAGTAATTAAAATGTAGACTTTGCTTTCATGCCATTACAGGGTAAGAATGGGCACGACTTGCTAAAATACTTCCATACGGTGGTAATTACTTGATACTTCTCTGCAAGGTTATATTAAAGCATTCCGTGCAACCCCAGATGCCAGGACAAAAGAGATAGCTTTTAACAAAGCTCCATCACGTAGTCATCTATTTATACTCTGCCTTGACTCAGAAAGGATTTGAGGTTGCCAACAGCAGCAATGAAAATGGGGGGGGGGGAGCTGTCATTTGTGAGTAACTGTTACATGTCAGACATTGCATACCAGGTGTTTTATTTACATTGCCTGTGATTTTACAGAAACCCCTCCAGGAGAGATTATTAGTGAGGCAATAGGTATAGAGGTCAGAACCCAGGCCCTGGAGTCAGGCTATTTGGCGTTAAATGCTGGCTCCATCACTTACTAGCTGTGAGACTTTGGCAAGTGGCCTAACCTTTTGGTGACTCAGTTTATTGTCTGTACCATGGAGATATTAGTAACTACTTCATAAAGTTTAGGGCTAAATGAGATCAGCCATGTAATAGTGATCTAGATCAGGCCTTTATAATAGTGCCTGGCACATAGGAAGGGCTCAAATGATGTTAGTAAGATGCAGAGACACCAGGAGCCCATGTCTTCTTCTAAATATCTCATCCCCTTGCAGTTAGGCAGAACTATAGGACTAGTATGAGTCAATGAAATATGAGAAGAAGTTGTGGTGGTCTGTGCACATGGGTCAGAAAAAGAATTTTCCAGATTCAAAGCAAGGTGAAGAAGACAAGATGTGTTCATTGAGGCAAGAGATGCTGTTAATACAGTGGTTGACTGTGATAATCAGGGAGAGCCAACCCTGGATCCATGGGTTCTGTCTGTTTTTATAGCCCAGAGGCAAAGGAGAGAGAGATGAGTTCTTACTGTGCACCTGATGACCTACTGATTATTTGGGGAAAGACTGGGTCTTCCAATACACTTGCCAATTGGTTGGGGGCATATATTGCCCCTATAGGGGCAGGGTGAGGAGTAGGCCACATATCTTTCCAAGTAGGGGGCAGGAAGGAGTAGCCAGGTTGCTGGGATGGGGAGGTCCTCAGGAACATTGTAACAATTATAGCGGAAAGGTGGAATGATAAGGGTCTGGTCATTCTTATCTCAGCCAGAGGCTTTTTGAGTTTTATCTCCTTGAAGAGGCCTTGACGTCCCACAGCAGTGACGTATGTGATTTCTGGACACACTTAAGAGAGAGTGCATGGCCTTTTAGCTCTCTCTTTCCCAACTCAGTGCCCCTAGAAGCCACTTGTGAGATGGTGGCAACACTAGATGGAGGATGCCTGCATCCTAGGGTCCCCAGAACCAGCAGGGCCTAGGAAATGCACATCAGATTTTACATGAGCAAAAACTCAATTTTTGCTATACTAAACCACCAATATTTCCAGATTTACTTGTTACCACAGCATAGCATAGCCTATCATGACTCACCCAGCACTTATGTTGTTCTGATTACCCTCTTTTTACATTTTGAAGAAACCAGAGGTCAACCAGCCGAAGAGAGAACCTCCATTCAAACCCAGGTATCTATTAAACTCTTAAAGTTGCACCTTCACAAGAACACTGGCCTTTTCCAGAATTCCCACAAACTCCTGGGTGCTATGAGAAGAGATTGTCAAACATGAATCAAAACAGCAGAGATGGCAGCTGTCAGGGAAATAGGTATATTTGCCTCCTCTGAATCTGGACAGTGGCCACTTTTAAAAACTGCATCAGAAAACTGGACAGGAGAGACTGGCTTGGAATTCTGTTATCACACTAAGGGGAATATACTCTGAATCCCAAATGTGAGAAATACCGTAAATGGGGTGGTGTGCTGGAGACACCAATGGCAGGAGACTGGAGGGCCACGGAGGAGGAGCTTGAATAGCATGACTGTTACGAGGGCAGGAGGAGAGCCCCAGAGGCACTGACCCAGTGGGGAATTCTGCGAGCAGGGGTCAGGCCTACTTTCTCCAGCTGCCTACAGCCTCCCTACCCGCCCCACCTCCCATCTGCTCTGTAATAACTCAGCGCCCTCGGCAGGAATAGTGTTATGTATTAGAGCCAAAGGCTCCTCTGGAAGGTCTTCCTTTCTGAACAAGTAGGCACAAGAGTGATCTTTCCAAAGACTGGGCTAACTCGCTGTTTCTGCTGTTTCCTCTTTGTGAGGTAGTGGACTTCCCACTCCTTCTATGGTTCCTGCCAATCCTAAATGTCTCTGTCTATGAATGAAAAGGGTGGCAAGATGTCCTCAAGTGGGCCCGAATTTCACAGCTTAAAAACATCAGTAGAAGCAAAAGGCAGTGTTCATTCTGTGCCTAGGTTTGTTTGGTGTTTTTTTTTTTTTTTTTCATCCACAAAATCTTTACAGTTCCCACAGCCTGTCACACAGACATGGTATGAAAATGAACTTAGATGCTACAAAACCCCTTAAAAGCCTCCTGTGAAATGTTATCTACATGCTAAACATTAATATCCAGCAGCTGCCACTTGCTCCCAATTTCTAATTTAAAGGTTCTGCCACGATCACCTCCCTGGACCTATGAGACTTTTGTCTTTACTCTTGTTAAATAACACATTTACCTAAATTAAAGTTGTTAATGTGTACAATGGAAAATTAGAAACTATGGGAAAAATTAGAAACTTTATACAAAGAATACAATAAAAATCACTATGGTCCCACTTCCAAGGGTCAACTTTGGTACAATTACCCACTTGGAACATTTCATATATATGTGTGTGTGTGTGTGTGTATATATATATATATCTTTTTAAATTTAAGATGAGTCTCAACATACAATTTCATGTCCTACTTTACATTACGTCATATACTTTCCCCATGTCTACCATTAAAACTTTTCCATAAATGCAACTTTTAGAGGCTCTATAAAACTCCCTCTTAGAGTGTGTTCTCATCTCCTTAGTCACGTCCTCATTGCTGGACATCTTGGGTATTGCCAAAGTTTTCCTATTATGAGCAATACTGAGATGAATTCCTTAAGCTTTGGGACATGTTCCTAATTATTTCCTTAGGGTAGACTCTTAGGTACAAGTAGCTTGTGCTAAAACAGTTTCCAGCCAATACCTGACATCACAAAAAGAGGAAAGAGAATCCAGTGGTTGTAGGTGATGTTACAAATAGCCCGCTCAAGTAGCAGAGCTCCTTTCGGGAGAGCCTATGAATAGAAAAGTGATAGATTCTGGTATAATGATACAAGAAAAATACCTCTTTGGCTTGCTCTTAAACTAGGGTTAAGATACTGTTATATGGTACTTCTTAACCAGAGAGCTATTAACTCAAAAGCAGACATCAGTGCAACGAGTATAATATTTCTATTCAAGGGAAAGAAACTGGCCACCCACATCTTGCTTGTAATTCAACAGGCTCTCTAAAAATCACATATTTCCTACAGATACCAGCTGATAGACACAAAGAGCTTTGAAAGTATAACCTTTGCGTATCCTCCATCTGAGCGCAGAGTTCTCACTTAACCAGTTGCCAAGGATACCCCAAATAGCTGCAGAACCGGGGCTCAATGAGTCCGAGTGCCCCCATTGGTTAAACACTTTATCTTTTTATTTTGACAGATGAATTCGAATTTTTCAAACACCAAGAGGGCAAAATGCATACAGGATCTGGGTTTCATTCTTTGGAGGCATTCAATTGCAAGTAAGGACTTATCATTCAAGAAGCCGACTTTAAAAGAGCCATCTCATCGATAAGCCTCACGATGGTGATGTTGACGACAACAGTAATTAGGGCAGCAAACCATTGATTGTACTGGGCACTCACGTCCCCAAAAATGGTGAGTGGATGGATCAATCATAACCAGTCACAACTGTTTCAGATGTGCCTCCAGGATTAAGGCAAGTAAAACTCATGCTAAAACTGTGGTTTATAAACAACGGACGTTCACGAGATGGACTCCCTGGGCCGAGCACTTGGCTGGGGACTTTATGTACATTTTTGCCAGTCTTCACAACCATTCTTCTGCAGAGGTCCCATCAGTCCCATTCTACAGATGAGGAAACGGAGGCCTTTAACAGAGACCAAGGGACAGAGCTGGGGTTTGAATGGGGGATCAAGGCCTCAGCTTTTGCTTCTTCTTTCCACTGCTTTCTCCACTTCCTCAACCACACTGGGTAGGTTGATAATGATTCTCAGCCCAAAGCTAGGAGGCAGCATAGTGTGAGAAGGGGCGCTAAAGGGAAACTGACCCAGGTAAATGATAAATGGGAGAGAGGGTGAGCACTATGATGGCCCTGTGAGGCTCCTGGGCACACGAGCCTTTCTGTGTCCTCCACTTCTTGTTGTTAGGGACTAAGCCTCAGCCTCCATGACCTTCCCTGAGTTCCAAAGGGCGGGTACTAATCAGGGAAGGGAGGGGATGCACAGACCGGGAAGGAGCTGTCCAGAGAAAACAGCACATCCTTGGGGCAGGGTCCTGGTTCTTCCTTAAGGAATATACATAACCATATCTTTGAGCCTTTCTGCAGAACTAAAACCCCTAACACATGGAAGAACTACTTGATGAAGCATTCTTCATTCCTAGAAGTAGGAGGACCACCAGAACCAGTCCTGGGGGCCACTCAACACCAGCTTTGAAAGACAATGCAAGCTCACTTCTACTCTGATCCTTATCTGCAGCCCTATTTTCCACTCCCCATACTATAAAACCACATCCTAATCTCTCCCGGGGTGGCGGGGGGTGGCTCAGTATTTAAAGCATTAGCCCGTTGTGGCTCCCTTTGCTTGGCAAAGTAATAAATCCATCTTTTTCTCCTTCACCCAAAACTCTGTAAAGCCAAGTTCTCAGACCTTTTAGCCAGTTCTTTCTAACTTGGGGGGGGGGGGCGGTTGTGTCACAGCACTGCCACCACTAACAGTAGGAGAGAAGTGTTGGCAGCTTTTATGCTCAAGGATGCCTCTTGAGAACACTTTTTCATCTGGTCTTCAAAAAAAGAACTGTTACTCTGTCTCCAAGGAAGAGTCCAATTTAATCCCCCACCCCCCACAGCCAAGGAATTTCCAAACTCTTGTCCACACACAGAAAGCTTCAAAGCCTTTATGCTGGAACCATTCTTGGGCCAAATCCTGTAAGAGGAGATTAAGAACAAACAAACAAAGCTTTTCCACTAGAGAATGTGAGAAGTGGTCCTTTTTTTTTTTTTTTTTTTTTGAAGGGAAGCATTAAAAGTGACAGGAGATCTGTGAAAGAGCCAGAACCATGACAGGTGGTGAGGACAAGTGGGAGAGACAATCACACTTCTACTTATGAAAAATGACTCCAAAGAAAGTCACTTTACGCCATGGGCCTGGTGGGTGATACTGAGACAGCACCATTTAAACCAGCTAGAGCCACCCACAGCTTGCAAACTGGGGAGTTTTTCCTGCAAGATTCACATAGTTATTCCATGCTGCTAACTCTTGAGCACCGCAGGAAGAACCCTAAGAAAATGGGACTAGAAATCGGGATTCTGGATTCTAGAACCAGTTCTGCCAATAATTATCTGGAGCTTGCCCTCACTTTAATATATTAGAAGGAAGGATTGTGGACTCTCTGAGGGAACTTCCAAGTTTGGTTCATGGTAATTTTTTTTTTTTTTTGACCACCCCTGCAGCATGTGGAAGTCCCAGGCCGGGGAATGAACCTACACCACAGCAGCAACCCCAGCCGCTGCAGTAACAACACTGGACCTCTCGCCCACTGTGCCACAAGAGAACTCCTGATTCATTGTAATTTAATCCAACTGGGCAAACATTTACTCCACACTCACACTGTGCTGGGCATTATCCTGGCTTTAAGATGTAAAGACTTGGTCTCTGTCCCAGAGAAAATCAAAGTCCGGTGGGAGAGGAGCGTGTGTAAAACCCATTATCCAAGTCGTCTGTGAAATGAATACGGCAAAGAGCAACCCAGGGAGGTAGGATCAGTTCTGAACTGGGGGCCTAGGAAGGTTCATGAAGTAAATGACATCTAAGCTGGGTTTCAGAGGATTATGAGGTATTTACTGATGGGGGAGAAGGGGCAGTGCCTGGTAATCGGCTCCCAGATACTTTCTAACCTGGAGTGATGCAGAGGTCAGATTTCTGTAAGCTCCATAAAACTAAGGAGCCAGCCCTTTGTTCATGGGGCGGTGTGGTGCACAGCTTTGGGACACTCTGAGATGACTCTGCAGGGAGTGGCCCTAAACTCAGCAGGCCAAGTGGGTATCCTCTGGGTCAGGGCTATTCCAAGGTCCTTCTTCAGAGCCTTGGGGTTCAGAGGTGGGGATGGGGTGACAAGCAGCAGGCTGAAAGAGCAGGGCCTCGAGCCCAGCCCCCACTTTTCCAGGGGTAATGTCTGTAAGACTGCACTTACAGGGGTTCTGCTGCTTAACAATTTTTGAAAACCAGTGTTCTCAGCCCGGGTGGTGTTGGGGGGGAATCAGTCCATAGTGATCTCCCTGTGGAAAGCCTTGAACATGAAAACCATCCCAGCAAGCTTCTTTCCAGGTTTCTCCTCTTGTCTCTGGCAGCTTCTTCTTAGTTGTCTTGGCAGATTCCTGATGTCTTCCTTCTCTAAGAAACCATTAATGGTGGTTTCTTAGAATGGAATCCCTCTGGGCTTGGCTTCAGGTTTGAGCTTCCTCTGGGAGGAGGGGCTTCCCTCCCCACAAGGGAGTTTCATGGAATTCCACAGATGGGCAGTCTACTGTTGGCCAAGGACACCCCCACCCCCACCCCCGCCGCTTCGGCTCATTCAGCCTCCAGACCCACCAGTCTACTGCACTTCTCCACATCCACTAAATACAGCCAAAGGTGAGTTGTCCCAGCCCCAGTTCTCTCTCCCCACCCCTCCTAATCTCGGTAAATGGTCCCACTCTGAATCCACTGCTCGATCACACCTTTAGGAACCATTCTCGGCTGCTCCATCTTCCTCACTCCCAACATCTGATGGACCAGCAGTTCCTGCTCATTCCATTTTCTAAAGGTCTTTCAAGTCTAGCCTCTTCTCCCCATCCCCACAGTCAGCATCCTTTTTCAGGCCACTGTTGACTTTCGTTTGGACCACTGGAAAAACCCGGATGATCCCCCACTTCCCATCTGGACTCCTTCTGTTTGGTTCCCCACACAGCTGCTGGGATAGTTCACGAAGACAATCTGATCATAAGAATCCCCCTGCTTAAAACCATTTAATGCCTTCCTTCCCATCCCTTCCAGTCCCAAATCCTTCGTGTGACTTAAAAGGCTGTGAACGACTGGGCGCAGCTCCAGCCTCAACTCTTGAAATCCTTCCCTTCCTCTCTCTGCTCCAGCATGTGGGATTTTCTTTGATCCTAGAACAAAACCTGCTCTCTCTCCCTCGTTCCCTGCCACTTTCCTTGTGTGATTCCTGCCAAGGCCCCACTGTGCTGGCCCCTCTGCCCAGCCATCTCTTATTTGACCTTCACCTTCACGGCTCAGCTTAAGCTTCTTTCCTCAGCAACATCCGCAGGGTCCATATCAGACTTGTCTAGAACGCTCCGAATTTCTGTTTTGTAGCACTTTATACACTTTATCTGCAATCCTGTGTTTATGGTCTGTTTTCCAAAGAGTTATGTTTCGTTCAGTGCTCTATAACCTGTGCTCAGCATGGTGTCTGGCAGGCAGTAGGTTCTCCACATGTATTTTTAAAAAATATTTTGTTAAGCCACTTGCATATCTCTTCTCTTCTTCCGTGTTAAGCATACCCTGCCCTCAGAGCCCTGCCTCCCTCCCCAGCTGTCCCCTCTCCCTTAGCTCACAGTCTGCTGACCATCATCATTCAGCCCTTCTGTCCTATTTGTGGGCCTGGCTTCAGAGGATCCCTCACACATTGTATGAGATGACTACAACCCAGAAATACACTTTCTACTGAGTCATGCCTACTATGTCAGGAGTTACCCACTATTGCTATTTCTACCCCAAATCATCAAAACCCTAGAGCTGGAGTCCAGCATCCAAGGGCGGGGGGTGGGGGGTGGGGAGGGGCTGGGAAGAACTATTATTAAAAACATTTCTGTGGTTTCAATTCTCACTGCTACTTTTTCAGGTAGATACATATATACGCTATGGGGGATATGCTGGTAAAACGGTCATTCGGCTTGGGATTTATAGTTCTTTTTGTAAATTTTTAAAAATTTAAAAATTTTTTATTAAGGTATAGCTAATGTACAGTGCTGTGCCAATTTCTGCCATACAGCAAAGTGACTCAGTCATACATCTATATACATACAGCTCTTATCTGAGAATGGCGGTGCTCAGGAGTGGGGCTAGGTACGCAGAGAAATCCCCTTAGACATGTAAGGCTTATAAAGCATCCAGCACAGAGGAAGGAGAAACCTTGCTTTCCAAAGTCCCTGTGCTTGTCTCCTGCTGCAGTGCAGCCTCTTGCTGGCTCAGGCAACATGACCTGGAGCCAAGCAACAATGACAGAGGCTGATTGGCTCAGCAAAGCCTGATTCAGAGCAATTAAAAAAGAGAATGTCATCTCCTGGAGAGGCTGCAAACAAAAGGCCAGGGATGTTTTTTCCTTTTTTAATTGATCTGGGCTGTCAATCACTTCATTAGCAACCTAATCAGGTTCTAATTAGCACCCTCATTAAGTGCTATTAAGTCAGAGCCTGAGAGGGTGTGAGCTGGTAAGCGAAGGTGAGATCCAGTTAGACAGGACCACTTGCAAGAAATGGAAAAGGGTTTCTTGACCTGAGGCAGTGGCACGAACTTTATTCCTGCAAGTGGATTTCCATATGGGGGCGTCCTGTGATCATTTTATATCTGAAGCGAATGGTTTAGCTCCTAATTTAGAAAGTCTACGCAGTAAAGCATAAAGAACTACTTGCTGAAGAACAACATGGAAAAATAACTGGAAAATATTTCATGGGCAGGAATAAAGGGAAAGGCAAAATTGATGTTTTTGGCTCACGGTCTGTGCTCATATGTTCTCTAAGATGGCTTTCTTTGACCTTAGGAACCCCCTGGACTCCTGGCAACCAAGAAGAATCTTGGAAAGGCCTTTCAAACTTAAGATTCATGGAAAGCCAGTGCCATTCCCTACAACACCGCCACCATGGGGGAGGCATAGACGCCACTTTGAAAGTACTTAGCTTTGGAGACATTTGTTGTGAGGCGGTGGTAGTTGTTTATCAGCTATATGTTCCTTCAACTGCCAACATCAAGAGTTCTTCCAGTCACACTCAGCTTAGACAGGGACGGCGGGGCAGGTCAGAGCCCCACAAAAGCCCAACATAAAGGCTTGGGAATTTTATTCTTCAAAACCACAAGTATCAAATTTCCACTGCTGAAATCACTTTTTCAAAAAAATCAAGTGTGCGCGCGTGCGCACCCCCCCCCCCACACACACACAACCAAGCATAGAGGAAACATCTTTCTTTCTTTAAAATAATTCCTCCTTTTTTCGCTGTCTTTGTAGCGATCATAAAAGGGCCTCAAAGAAGAACTCATTTGGTATGGCTCCTCATCTAAGCAAGAATTTTTCACACACCTGCGGTGGCAGACACAAGGCCTTATCTTAGTCCCCAGATGTTAGAAGGCTGCTGCCTCTGGAATTCCCTAAGCTCAGAAGACGGATTTGGCAACAGTGGACTGAACCATGGATAGTGTGAGAATGAACAGAGCTGCACTGCTCCCAGTCTCTTCTGAACTAAGGGACGTGTGGGTGGCTGGGGTGGGAGGGTGGGCAGTGAATGGGAGCAGGGGTATGAATTCATCATAAGACTCTCATCGGTTTGTGTCATGAACAAAACAAGGCCACTCCTTAGGACTATCTCATTGAGTCATGACCTTAGAGCACTGTCCCTATGGGTTATATGGTGACAACAGAAACTGAAGTTGACTAAAGACCTTCAAGTCGTGACATCCGCACACCCTACTCCTACAGCAGTTAACCCTTCTGGAGGGATGGGTGTTAAGGACACAGACTTTTGGGTCAGACCATCCTGAGTGTGGCCTGAGGAAGGGTTTTGGTCTGAGTCTCTGTTTCTTTATCTGCATGATGGGGTAACACACTCCTTCCGGAGGTTTTCTGGATACGGAGTGAGAGAACATGTCCAGTGCTCACGCCATGGTAATGACTAAGAAACGTTCTTTCCCTCCCCTCTTCTCTCCTCACCGTTTCCGGTAAGGTGTCTCCTCTCTGTCTCCCTTCTACCTCTTCTGCTCCTAGAATCACGCCTTTTAATCTCAACTCTGAAGTCAGAAAATATGTTTCCACTGAATCAGCTGTTAGATCAACTGACTCTAAAACACAGGCCATCAGGAGAATTCCTTGCAGATAATTTTCATGGGTTTTTAGGCTTTCTTTGTAACTCACATGTAAACAATTGAGGTTTAAGGTACTTATCACAACCGTCTAAAAATGAAGCGCTGAGAACAATGGCTCATTGTCCTCATTATTCCAGGACATTCTGGCAGAATCCCTTCTCCTGTCATAGAACTTCAAACGGCAGTTTCCCTTCTCTCCACCTCCTCTGGCCTGTTCTGCATTATCAGCCTTGACAATAGCACCTATTACAGACAGGCGGGTGCCCTTACTCAAGGGCATATGTTGAAAACAAAATCCGCTAATGCAATTCACAAGCTTTGACAGACTGACTTTGGGAGCAGCCCAAATGGGAAGTGCTCTGGTTATTCATGCAAATGACAGGTCTGCCCATCCTCTTTAAAATGGCATCACTTAAAAAATACATGCAGCTGGCTGTTCATGGCCGTCAAGGGCTTGCTGGCCACTTTCCGGCAGAGTGGAGGCATCTGGAGAGAGAGAACATGGAAAAAGAAGGGAAGAGGAAGGGGGGGAAAGGGCGGACCCTAAATAATAGCCCCGTGAAGAGGCAGGAGGAGGAAGCAGAGCCAGTAAAGCAGAGGACAGATGTTGAGAAAAGCAGAGCGTGATTGCAAAGAAACCAAGGCAGGGGGAAATAGAGAAGTCGGGTTGGGCAGCATCGGACGCCCAGCAGTCATTGCCCTTCGCCACGTCCAGGCTCTGTTGTAAGTATTGGCCTGTTATCTCAACTGCCACTGTGGATGACAGATGCTATTATTATGCTTGGATTACAAATAATGACACTGAGGTTCTGAGACAGATAATCAATCTGCAAGATCGCATTGCTATAAGGGCTGAGGGCAAGCGTTGAATCCAGGCCACCCAGCTCACCAGCCATTCTCGTCTCCCGTTCGCAGGATGCAGGCGTGTGCACAGTGCTGGGGCACTAGAATCTGGACATTGCCACTAACGGCACACCCACTGAGGGGTGGATTCCCCGAGAAATAGACCCTGAGATGGGGATCTGCGTAAGAAAGCTTCCCCAGAGAGTGTGCTCCGGATCACACCAGTGGGAGAGTGAAGGCCACGGGAGTGGGCAGGAGAAACAGAATCGTGATACTGTCACAACTAAAGCCTCAGCTGATTGCCCTGGGGGCCTGGAGCTGGGGAGGCCCTGCAGAGCTGTGCTGTGCTGAGGCGAGCAGGCTGTGGAGGAGACTCAGCCAGCCAGCAATACACCCAGTCTTGGTGGAAGGCTGGGTCCCCTGGGCCATATACCATGGGGGTCTTAAAGGAATAGGTGGCTTCCCAATGGGGCATTTGCTGGGGGCCTGGCCACATGCTGGGGTTTGCCTCCCAGCTCAGACATAGGTTGGATGTATCATCTTGGTGATTTGCTGAACTTTGTATCTTCCAGCTAGAAAATAAAGACAATGAATGAAGCCTATTCCTGAGGACTGTTGAAGAAGACTACATGGGAGTGCATGTAAGGCCATGCGGCTAAATGAATGTTTCTGCCTCAGTGGTTTTTTTTCTTTTTTTCTTTTTAGGGCTGCACACACGGAGTATGGAAGTTCCCAGGCTAGGGGTCAAATTGGAATTACATCTGCCAGCCTACACCACAGCCACAGCAACAGTGAGTCCGAGCTGGGTCTGTGACCTACACCAGATCCCCGACCCACTGAGTGAAGCCAGGGATCGAACCCACATTCTCATCCAAACTAGTTGGATTCGTTTCCAGTGTGCCCCAATGGGAACTCCATCCTCAGTTTTATAGGAACCCAATACTCCATAGAAAAGAAACACGGTGAAGGAAAGCAGAGCTAGAAGGAGGCTGCTGTAAATTCATGCAGGACGGAAGCAAGACAGGGAGTTGAGGGAGAGCCCAGGTTTGGGCCATACAACCTTACTCTTTTGAGGACTCTGCCATGAAAAATGACGGCTTGCTCTCTGTCAGAATCCCTTCCTGTGCTGGCAGGCAGAACACAGAAGGGTGTGGGTGACCTTGGCAACCCTAGAGCCAACCTACTCTGACATTGCAAAGCACAGGACAGCTGATCTGACAAACACAGCTAGAGAGAGACATAAAAATGCCATACGGGAGAGAATGATAGCCTCAGCAAATACCTGTTCTCTATTATTGGAATTGCAACAGACAGAAAGCCCAGAGGTTTCTTTAAAAAAGCAAAAGAACAAAAAACAAACAAAAACCCCTCACCAGGCTATGATCCATAATTATTGGAGAATATGAGCAACTACACATGGTTAAGGCATTCCGAAATATCAAATGTTGTACTGAAAGATATGATATTCCCACCTGCTAGCCCATACTGGTCTCCATCCCTGTCCCAAGATTATATCATTTGGGGGGAGGGTGGGGCTGGAGGGAAAGAGAATTTAGGGCAGTATATTTGGACCAAGTTAGGGTGGGGGAGGGAAAGGAGAAAACCAGCATTTGGTGAAAAGCCAGTATGTGCTAGATATTCAAGCTTCAGCTCATTCTGTCTTCAAAACAACCCTACAAAGGGGTATTGGCATCATCTTTCTTTCTTTTTTTTTTTTTTTGTCTTTTTAGGGCCACACCTGTGGCACATGGATGTTCCCAGGCTAGGGGTCTAATTGGAGCATAGCTGTGACCTACACCACAGCTCACAGCAATGCTGGATCCTTAACCCACTGAGGGAGGCCAGGGATTGAACCTGCATCCATGCGGATACTAGTCAGATTTGTTTCTGTTGAGCCACGGTGAGAATTCCCATCTTTATTTCTTGGGTTCGAAAACTGAGGTGCAAAAAGGCAAGTATTTTCCCAAGTTGACCCCGCTAAGTAATCGAATGGAATAGCTGGGATCTGAACTCCGGCTCCTCCTCTTTTCACCACTCTAGTGCCTGGAGATGCTCTATGGGAGGGCAGAATGCTACTGCAGTCAGGACAGCCGCTGCCTAGAACAGCCTCAGGTCCTGACACCTCCTTACCACCCTCACTTCCCAGGCCAGGCCAGCCACGAGCAATTCCCTCAGGGAGGCAGCTGCACACTCTGCTCTGGGCTCAAAGTCAAGTGGGGGAATCAGCAGCAAGCACCTGACAGCCAACTGCAATAATGCCCTCCGCCTGGTTCCAGGCACCTGGACCACCCTCTTCCCTAAGGGTGTCCGGGTTTCCACAGGCTGCTGAGAAGCTCAGCAACTCAAGGAGCTGGACGGCCAGGAATTTGTAACAGAAAACTCAAGCCAGCACTGGGCTGCTCCTGGGAGTGCCTGGCCATCAAACTTATCCAAGTGTGACACATTTTCCTCATGTGTCCTGGAGAAAGACCTGGGTTCTAACCTCACCTTTTGCCACTTGTTAGCTGTCTGAACTTGGGTAAGGGATGGGAGCTGTCTGAGCCTCAGCTGTCATCTGTAAAAGGCAGTGATGACAGCTCCCTGCAAGCTTGTCACATGGCAGTGCTTCCCTCAGCAGGAAATGGGGACACCGAGATAATTCAGTGGTTACCGACAGGGCATTGAAGAACATGGATCACAAGGGGTGATGTTATTCTTTTCCTCATTCTTCTTGAGTTGTTCCAGTTATAGTCAAAAGAAATACCTGTTTGGACCTGCTATGTCTTAAAGGCCTCTTAGCACTTGCTGATCTCACTTTTTAACCAAGATCAGGCCTCAGGTCCAAAGGATTATCCAGCTGGAACTGGACAACACGGCTTTGTTTTAATTGCCTCTATTTTCCTGATCATCCTCTATTTTTGGTAAATGATACTGGCTCTTTACAGTAGTGACAGTGTTTCTTTTGAAATACGTTTAAGTAATAATGTGAGTCAATTTTAAAGAAAATTAAATGATATAATGGAATAGGTGGTACATAGAAATGGCAAAAATTGTGAAGATAAAACACAAATGATGAAATTCTGGAGAGCACTGTTAAAAAGATTACAGAAGGCATGCCAATTGCCTAGTATGCTCCTATTATATACTGGGTACTCAACAGATAGTAGCTCTCATATTATAATTTTTTATTATTAGCCTTGGAGTTTAATTGCATAGCGCACTGCCAAAGTACCCAGGAGCTCCAATTTTTTTACACGGTGCTCTGGCACTAACACAGAATCCCTTCTAACAAAGGAGGAAAGGGAGAAAGGGAAATAGATTCAAAGGATTTGAATTCACAGCTCAGTTCCACCATGAACCAGATGTATAACCTTGGCTAAGTCAAGTAACCTGGTCAAGTTCAACCTCTCCAGGGTAATAGCTAGGGTTTATTCCATGCACTTACGCACTTATTACAGGCCAAGGCCCCATGATAGGGGCTTTACATCAATCCTGTTGATGGGGAAATAAAACTCAGAGATGGTCTTGAGGCACCTCAGTTCACATAGCTGGTGTGTGATCGGCATTCAAACTCGGGCTCTCTGACTCCATTCCTGCCTCCCAGTGTCGATATGAGGATTAAAAGACATGTAAAGATGGAGTTCCCGTCATGGCTCAGGGGTTAACGAACCCGACTAGTATCCGTGAGGACGTGGGTTCAATCCCTGACCTCACTCAGTGGGTTAAGGATCTGGCGTTGCCATGAGCTGTGGTGTAGGTCGAAGATGCGGCTCGGATTAGACCATTGCTGTGGCTGTGGTGTAGGCCAGCGACTCCAGCTCCGATTAGACCCCTGGCCTGGGAACTTTCATATGCCATGGGTGCAACCCTAAAAAGCAAAAAAAAAAAAGAGGAGTTCCCGTCGTGGCGCAGTGGTTAACGAATCCGACTAGGAACCATGAGGTTGCGGGTTTGGTCCCTGCCCTTACTCAGTGGGTTAACGATCCAGTGTTGCCGTGAGCTGTGGTGTAGGTTACAGACGCGGCTCGGATCCCGAGTTGCTGTGGCTCTGGCGTAGGCCAGTGGCTACAGCTCCGATTCAACCCCTAGCCTGGGAACCTCCATATGCCGCAGGAGCGGCCCAAGAAATAGCAACAACAACAAAAACAAAAGACAAAAAAAAAAGATACAGTAAAGAGGACGTGAGAATGCGCCTTCTGCATAATAGGCATTGGGTAAATGGCTGTGCCTCAATGTATTTAGAACATTCCTGGCCAAAGCACCAAAGGAATGTTCTTTTCTCAAACTGGGTTCAAGAGATGCACAGGAGGAAAGGAGGAGGAACCAGCTGCTGCTTAGGAGGAGTTAAGTCGGTGAACATCCAGCTCTTAGCATTTGCAAGAGGACCAGAACTTGCACTCCCCTGGCGCTGTGCCTTGAAGAAAGACAGCTAATGAGGATGCACACGGGTGGGTGTGCAGCAGCACATCTGCGCCTGCCAACCACGTTTTCACATTAGATGCTCAGGGCTGACAAAGAGAGCATTGTGGGGAAGAGTTACCCGCATTCAGCCCAGAACAGGGACCAACTGGCAAAGGGCTGAGCAGTGCTGGGAGGCTGGAAGAGGCTGAGGGGCGCAGCAGAGGCCAGGAGAGAGCTGCAGTCAGAGCCCTACCTCTGCAAGGAGCAAAGATAAATGTGAACACAGTGCAATTAAGAGCGAGAGTTGAGAGTGGTGCAATGGGCTGTTGTCTACACCCGGCAAGGCATCTACAGAAGTAGAGAATTGCTCTGATTTAAACGAAAGGAAGGTTCTGACTGCTGTCCCACTTATCAGGTGCTTGTACTGTACAACTGGTTACATCATTATTTTCAAGCTTAAATGCGTCAGGGTTTTTTTTTTTCTTTAAATCATCATAAAAGGGTGCCTTAAAACTTCCACAGGATGGTGATGATTCTGCAGTTTTGCTGAAAACTAAGCTCTGAAAGGGAGAAGGAACAGTTCATTGGAGGGAGCAACCGACTGAAGTGAGTGTGGCAAGGAGTGTGGGGCAGCTGGCACAGTGTCTCTGTCACTTAGCCAGGGAGGGAAGGTGGGAGCAGCTTCATGGGGACTGGAGAGGAGAGAGAACTGCATGCCCGGAGGCTCTGTGTCAGAGATTCACGAAAATGACAACTCACAGACGCATTTGGGAAATGGCTCCATTAATTTTAATGGGCATGAGCTGATAAATGTTGATTGTACTGGCTCGTGTGTGTATTATGCAAATGAACCCAAAGGAGACAGATAATGCTTCAGGGTCACCACCTGTCACATTCTAGTACCTTGCATTTTGAAAAGGGTTAAGAATGGCTGACTTAGTCCTTAAAATACCTGAGTGGGAGTCAACAGTTTTAAACACCATTACTTCAGCTCTGATTCACCGTAGGCAACATTAATTTCCTATTTACAGAAACTACTTTCAAACACATGATAGATCCTATTTAATCAATTTACCACCTACCTTCTGTCAGCTGTTACTGATGTCCAGAGGCTTCGCAAATACAGTCTTCCCCACACATTTGGAAAAGCTATGCCCTTTCAATTATGATCTTAAAAGGGTATCATTCGATGGTCTCAATCACATCAAATTAATAGGCAGGGTATGACTTGTTAAAAAGACTTAAACGTGATGGAGGAGAAAATCCTGCATCGAAATAGGTCATTCCATCTGATGACAATCTTACCAAGAGGTAGTCCCACACCAGCTCTTCTGGCCTTTGGATATCGGAAATCAACGCCACTGAGGGGAGGGGGGATTCCCTGCACCAACAAGAAATTCTCAGCCACCAGCAGGCTGTCAGAGAATTCAATTCAATTCTGAAACCACCCAGAAGAAGTATCAGATACCACAGGTGAAAGGCTCAGTCCTCTAAGACTGCCACCCCCAACCCCAACTTCAGATGCCCTGGTTGCAAGCCCAGGTTGCTCCCCTTCTGGCCTGCTCCTGACCAGCTGGCTACAGACTGGAGGTTCCAGCAACATCTTCCTTGGACTTCAATTAATTTTCTAGAGCGGCTTACAGAACAGAGAAAGGTTTTCCCTATGAGGTCACTGGTTTATTATAAAAGAATATAGCTAGGAACAGCGAGTTGGTAGGGACGCACAGGACAAAGAACAGGGAAAGAGCATGGAGCATCCCATGGCCTCCCCAGGTGAGCCAGTCTCCCCAAATCTCACGTGTTCAGCTCTCCAAACATGGTCCTTCGGGGTTTTAATGGAGGCTTCATTGAGTCGTGATTGATTAAATCACTGGCCATTGGTCACAGATTCATCTTTCAGCCCCTCCGCCCTCCTGGAGGGCAGGGGGGTGGGACTTCAAATTCCAGCCCTTAAAGGGAGCATCTATGTGGGTCTCAGGGAACCAGTCCTCGACTTTAGGTGGGGTCCAAAAGTCACCTCATTCATATCACAAGAGATACCTCTAAGGCTCGCATCATGTAGGAAATTCCAAGGGTCTTAGGAGTTTTATGCCAGAAAGACCAAATATATATTTCTCATTATAAATCACAATATCACATCAGCCATCCCTTCTCTCAGTCAAGGTCGCAACAAAATGATTCATCACCCTTGTTCTCAGACATGTATTTAATGCTCTTTCGGTTCCATGGGGTTTTAAGAAAGTTGAAAATTTAATGACCCAGGCAGCTCTCATGAGATTACACTAGAACACAGAAAATGGTTTAGAAGCTGCATTTCCTTCACATATGATGAGACTGCACAGTACAAGAAATGACTACAAGCAAAAGATAAACATACAGATTCCTTTCTTTAGTCCCACTTTCCTCAAGCTCTTGCATCCTAAATTGAATGAATAAGAACTATAATTTTTCTTATCTAGCCAGTACTTACTTAAAAATTCAACAGAGCTATGTTGTACTTCGTACTAATATGCCTCTTGGTGCTATAACAGAATGTGGCTTTTTTTTTTTTTTGACAAGTCAACATTTAGAGGATATAAAATAAAGTGAAGACAATATTTACACATCTGCCAAGGGCTGTCTGTCTCTTTAAAAAGGCATTCACAGTAGCCTGCTATTTTCTCCCCTTTTTTCTTTCTTTATTGTTGTTGGGATATTCCTTGTGCAATAAATAAAAACCAGGAGAAAACCAAGAGAACCTGGTCTTTTTTTAACACATTTTTTTTTGTAACAACAAGTTCAGGAAGAATTAAATCACCATAAGCCTGGATAAACAATCCTGCCAAGCTAGCAGACTTCCCTCCCAAACACACTGCTGCAACAGCTACCAAAATAAAACAATAAGGGTCGTCATCTTAAACGGTAGGATGTGACCGATTTATGGACAATGAGATAAGCATATGGCCTCCTTGACACCTTTTATCCATTATAAATCCTCTTCTCTTCTGATTTATCTCTATGGAGACAGTTCAGTCACTCTTTGGGGACCTTTGGCAAGGAGAACCGTTGTAAAAGGTGCAGCGATGGCTGCAAGGACCTGCACGGCCAAGTTCAATGCTCTCAGGCCACTGCAGGGAACAGAAGAATGAACAATCCGTAGCAGTGGTCTCTCTCTGCTCCACTGCATTCTCTGCATTGCCAGGCTGACCTTCCCTCTTGTTATGGATGTTTATTGACTTGGGGCTCTGCGTTCAAGGACCCTGCTTCCAGCTGCAATCCTGTTGTCACTTGGAAATTTGCTTCTCCCCTGCTCTCATTCAATGTGGCATTGGGGGAGAAATTTTCCTCTATCCTTCTAGGTTCTTCTGGCTGGTCTGAGAATTAAATTGACATGAGACAGATTAATGGGAGAAAAGTCAGACAAAAGTTTAATAGTATGTATACATAGGAGGACCCGGGAGAACTGAGTAACTTCCCCAAACAGCTGAGGCCTCTCCCTTAAACACCATCTTCAGCTAAAGACAAAAGAAGATGTTGGCGGTAGTGGTTTGGGACCTCAAAGGAGAGGAAGGAAATTAATATGGAGTGGAAAAGCACGTTTTTGGTAAATACATGTTTGCTGGGCCAGGCTGGGACAACACAGAGAGGGATCAGAGCAGAGTTTGCCAGGTTCCTCCATGGCTACACACCTAGTTCATACTATAGTGAACTATGGTGATCCCTCCTTTCTGGGGCAGGTCCTCTATCTTCATTCTTTAGGCAGTTAGGGGAAGGTCAAAGCCTCTTCCTGGGTTTTGGGGGCCTTGACTGTTTTCAGCTAGAAATAATCTGCATGCCAAAGAGACAGTTTAGGGTGGCAAATTTGCTGATCTCACCCTGACCTAGGAAAGAGAGGCTGTGAATTTGAACTAAGCCTAAGTCACTTGGCACCCCACTGTGTTCCGCTAGTAACAAATATTGGTTCTGGGAGGTGAATAGGAACCGAAACAGTCTATCCCAGCCATGTAACCACTATGCTAGGATTGTTATTGGAGTCACGGAAAATCTAGAAAAGCTGATAATTTCTTGTTCCTAGATTTCAGCCTTGAGAGACGTGATCCTGAAGCTGTTGCAACCATCCTATCATCATGAGGGAAAGCCTGGCAGAGAAAGGAACCTGCACAAAGGGTGAAGCGCAAGAGATTCAGGAAGAAGCCAATTACATCATTTGAACTTCGGGATCAAGCGCTGACGATTTGGGATGGATTTCTCTTGCTGGCAACTGAAAGTCCTCAAAGATATACATCTCATTCCACAAATCTGCAAATGTTATCACTCATCAATAGCTTCCTATTGTCTACAGAATAAAGTTTAAATTCTTCAGCCTGGAACCCACAGCCATCCACAAGATGGCCTCGATTTACTTTCCCACTTTTACTTCAAATTGCTACCTTATATAAAAATTTTCTCCTGTCAAACTGTTACATAATTTGTCCCCTGAATTATTCAGCGCTTATAGCCACCTTTTGAAAAGAGTCTTCTGTTTTTTCTTTAAGAAATAACTCAAGTCTCATCCACCCCCAAGTTCCAGTGATCTCTCTTCTTTTAATTTTCATCACACTCATTGTCTTAAATCTTTCTTTGGTATTTGATGTACACCTCTTACTGTTCTCACTGTCTCAACCAGGATTCAACAGAAACCTATGTATGCCAGGTGCACTGCCAAGTGCTGAGATGTGGTGTCCATCCTCAAGGAGCTGCAGGCTAATGGACAAATCAATAACCAAATACTCATGCAAATAATATTATATGATTACAATTAAGTAGAACCCAAAACAGGCCAGGGTTTTATAAGGAGGCATAAGGGAAACTCATCTATATAGTGATGGGCAGGGAAGGCTTCCCTAAAAAAGTGGCCATCAATGCACAAAGAGAAGATTAGTATGGCTGGAAAGAGGCCACTGGGTGGAGACAGGTAGGAGCTGGGATTACAAAATCAGCAGGGGCAAAGTCTGTGGATGGTCAGAGGCCATGGGAGTGACTCTAAACCTCAATCTATGAGCACAGGTATCAGAGGATTTTAGGCAGAGAAGTAGCCTGATTAGCTCTGCACTTAAAAAGATTACTCTTGTTACCACATGAAAAATGGTTTAGAGGGGGGAAAGTTGAGAGACAGCTGTCATGGTGGTAGAGAGGGCAGACAATAGCAGCTTGAACTTTGGTGTCATCAGTGGAGACAGGACTGGGTGGATTCCAATTATATTTTGAAGGTAGAAGCTGTATGACCTCATGGTTTATTGGATGTGGGCAAGGAGGTAGGAGAGACAGGAGACTCTAAGGATGACTACCAGGTCCCTGGCTTGTACCACTCGATGAAGATGGAGAGCAAGTTTGGAGGAGAAGGATGCTTGTTTTAGATAAGTTTAATTTGCAGTTGTTTGTGTGGTAAGTACCTCAGTTAAGGTGACTACTGGAGATACAGGTTTGAAGTTTAAAAGTCTAGATTCTAGATACAAATTTGGAAGTCTCTGGCATGTAGTGGGTTTTTAAAGCCATGGAGGTGAGTGAGTTCACCCAAGGAGAATGTAAAGTGAAAAGATGACCAGGACCATACCCTAGAAAACTCCAATTTTCAGAAGTTGAGTTGCTGGGATAGACATGACACAGTAAGAGACAGATGTCCCTAGTTTCCCATATAGACTGAAAATTCTTGAGAACAGGAACTCTGCCTCATCTCCTATTTCTTTGAAGAAACAGTGCTTTGAACGTAATAGGTGTTAAAGAAATACTCACTGTGGGTGACACTGAATAGTGGGCAGAATATCGGCCTGAGAATAAAGACGTGCATTCTAAAAATTTATGATTCCAGGTGAAAAACTTTTAGTCCACTCTCGTTCTTTAACTGAATGTGACAGAAGCTCATGCATTCAATTAGCATTAAATAGAACCTACAACAATCATTGCATAGGGCTTAAGGAAAGAAGGGTGCTTCCCATCTTAATAATTACCTTATTTAATCCTCACTACATGCCTGTAAGTAACAATCCTGCAGAAGATAGCTTTTACGTGTGACAGCTGAAGAAACTGAGGTTCCCAAAGTTACATCACACAGTAAACAAGCAACAGGACCAGAGTTCAAACTCAAATCTGTTCATCTCCAAACCTGTGCTTTTTCATCTACTGTACATTGTCTCAGAGTCTTCGCTCAACAATTGAGAATGAAAGTTACTAACAATGAAAGTGGTTTACGTTAAATGTCAAGATCAGCGCACTGGACTATGAATGCCACAGTTCAAGAAAGGGACGATCAATATGATGCAGATAGAGCGCTGTGGTAGACCAGCTATACCTTGAAACAAGGATAAGAGGGCTGAAGACTCAGGAATGTGTGTTCATGGGACAGGGCAGCAAATTTGGCCCAACGCCATAGCACTAACCCAAGATGCAAAATTAAGCTTCAGAAATACTCCTTTTCTGTGCCTCACACACGTCCTTTGAGAATATGTTCTTCAAGTCAGGGGCATGTCTGTGATGATGAAGATTGGACCAGGAGTAGGCAAAGCACTTACATTCTTTTTCATGATAACTAAGGGCCTGGGAAAGCATGTAACTTTGGCTCTAAATAGCATTCATGCAAAGATTTATCAATCCGGAGTAAAAGAGACAGAGCACTGGTTTGAATAAAACAATAGAGGTTGTCTGTGAAATCCCCAGAGTCCTAACTTAACTCTACTTGTATGAGATTCCCCCACTGCATTCTTTCCCCTCAATACAGCAAGTTCCTTGAGAGCAGAGCCCATTGCATAGCCATTTTCTTATGTCTTGAGGGCTTGGCACAATGCCTTGTCCAAGCTAGTTGTTATATAAACGTTTTAAACTAGTAGAAAATAAACATTAGGAGTTCCCATCGTGGCACAGCAGAAACGAATCCTACCAGGAACCATGAGGTTTCAGGGTCCATCCCTGGCCTCACTCAGTGGGTTAAGGATCCGGCATTGCCATGAGCTGTGGTGTAGGTGGCAGACGCGGCTCATACCCTGCATTGCTGTGGCTGTGGCACAGGCTGGCAGCTGTAGCTTGGATTGGACCCCCTAGACTGGGAACCTCCATATGTTACGGGTGCACCCCTAAAAAGAAAGAAAAGAAATATACCACATATCCACAAATGGAACACTGAGCACTGTGAATGAAAAAAAAGGAAGCAAAGAGAACGATGAAGGGTGTTTTTCCTATTAGTGGGTTTTTATCAACTAAAAGAGAAGGAAGGGAAACAGCAGCCAAAGTTCTGTTTCAACATCAACAATTTTCAACCTTCCAAGTTAATTAAGAGATTGAAATATATGCTGAACATGCCAAGGAATTACACTTGGAGCAGTTACAAATTACCAACTCACTTTAATCCCTTTGAAGTAATAAGATACACTGCAGAACAAGGGCAAAATCACAGTCATCTATTTGCTCGGAGCCAACTCTATTCTCAACTCCTCCAGTGACTAATTGGATCCATTTGCAAGAAATCTGGCTGAGGAAAGTGGGGTGGGTGACCTAAGGCCAGGAAACAGCAATGCCTGACCTCTTAATAAAAACAAACTACAAACAAATGCGAGTTCCTAAGAGCTCACGTTTATAACATGCTTAAGAATAGGCCAAGTGCTTTCACTTTCATCTCATTTGATTTCCCCACAATAATTTTGTTATTAAGTAACACTTAGGGCAGCGCCTGGTAAGAGCGGTAATCGGTATTCACTGAAAGAAGGCTGGGTGGGAACTGTTCGTCCCATCTCACTGATGAGGAACCCGGGCTCAGAGAAGTGAAAGCTAAGTTCTCCCCAGAGCTCCTGGACGTCTCCCCAGAATTCTTTGCACGTCTGTTAAAGCTGAGCATGCGCGGAGATGATTCTCTACGGGTTGCCCCACTGCACGTCTGAGAAATTCTACTTATCCACGTGCGTGCTTCACAGCATCGGCCACTCCAGCTCCAAGACCCTTGCGGGTTTTGCGCTTTCAAGGCCAGCTCTGGGTCCTTCCGCTCCCCCTCCTCTCACCCCAGCCCTGAAGCCCCTCGCCCACCTCCACAGCCACATCCGCGGGTGGGGGAAGGGCGGCCTGACCCTCGGGCAGCGGGGCTCACGGACTGCTCTAAGCGGGTGCAGACCCCGAGTTGAGCACTGGGTAGACCACTGCGCCTGCGCAAGAGAAGCCGCTCTTCCCGTCCGGGTGAGAACTCAAGCCCTCAACTTCTGTTCCGGCACCAAACGCTCCCGGCCGCCCGCTATTGACAAAGGGCAACCTCTATACCAGGTAGATCTTTAGATTATTATTCCAAACTACTAGTTAGAAAATGGAAGTTAAACTTTCAGCAAAATGGTAGCTCCTGAGAAGGCAGGTTAAGAGACAGACTGCTTGGTTTAAATCATGACTCCACAACTTACTGCCTAGGTGACCATGGGCCTTACTTTCCTCGTTGTAAATGTGAGTTTTAATTGGGTTGATCGATGTAAATCACCTACACTAGAACAGTGTCTGGCACATAGCAAGCATTACATAAATGTAAAGTTTTGTTATCCTAAATATTTTGCTGGACAAAAAAAGTGTCAATACGACCCTTGAAATAGCCTTTTTGATATTGCTAACATATGATTAATTTTCCCTCTCTTCTATTGATTACCAAGAAGTCTTCTCTCCTTTACTTAAATATTTGAACATCCCTCCTAATCTGCTAGTCCAAAGCATTTTTCCCAAGGAGGAGTGTCTTAGTGTACTTGTATATAAAAGAAAGTCTGTAATGTGTTAAGACACTCAGGTGGAGTTGTCACTTAACATTTGGGTAATTATGGCTTTCCCAATATTTCCTTCCTTTGTAGACTTTTCAATAAACAAGCTTTACTTTCACTTCTGCATCTGTAGTCTTTCTTTACCTATAGTAGATTGCAAAAATCCTCCCATCCCTGTACGCAATCTCCTTTGCAATATGTGTGTGGTGCATTTCCCATCAAAAAAAGGGGTCCACTTTTCTACCTCCTTGAATCTGGGCTGGCTTTAAGACATGCTTTGATTAACAGAATGCAACAGAAGTCTCACTGTGGAAGTTTTGAGCCTAGCTGTAACTTCCATTCTTTCTTGCTATCAAGGTCTACACTTGCAATTAGCTCACTGTCACCTCTGCTTCATCTCACCTGCCAAAGCAGGGCACCTGGCCAAGCCAAAAGTCAATGGGGCGTGGAAATATACTTTGCCGTTATGGAAGAAATGACAAGGTTGAGAAAAAAGGGGAGGCAAATAACTGGAGCCTATGATGTAATCTTCCATACTCAGTTTCCCCATCCCATTCTCTCTAGGCACCCTTAACTTCTTCATGGGGCCTGCCACACTAAAAATCATGTTACAAGGTATGCATATATTTGTTTGATACTTTATTCTCCTAGTAGACAATAAACTCTTAGACTACAATAGAAGTCTAAGAGGCAGAGGTGAAGGCAGGAGAGACCAGTTTTATAGACATGTCAAGCAAGACTTCCCAGAGGATGTAATAAATGGAAGTCAGAGAGGTTTGGGGGAGGGCAGCAGAGGCATGCACATGGGAGGAGAACAGAGTAGGAGATTTTACATGGAGAAGGCTATGTGAACAAAGTCCCAGGCAGAAAAGTGTTTGATGTTTTCTAGAAATTGAGGGTAACCCAATACTGCTGGAGCTTAGGTGGTGAAAAGCAGGGCACAGAGCAAGAGATGGGGCTGAAGAGGGAGGCAAAAATGCCATCGGGAGATGCTGTCGGCCACACTTGGGCTTCAGATGTTATCCGAAGGGAAATGGGAAGCCATTGGAGGACTCCTGATACTGAAAGTCCTCCAATGGATTTAAAAAAAAAAAATCAATGTGATTACTACATGGAAGGATTGCAGGTTTGGGATGTTGACAGCAAAGAGGCAAACGAAGAGTGCGTGAATGGGAAGCTAGTGCTGGAAACCAGAGGCTTTTTGGCTCCCGTCCAGGCATTCTCAGCTCTGCATCTGAACCTTCCCAAAGGCCTTGCCACCACCCAGAGAGAGAGTGCAGTGGGAGATGAATAAATGCTGTTTGGAATGAAAAAATTTAAAGTTCAGTCTTTGCTTCAAAACCAGTCAGAGAGAAGAAGTGGGCCAGAGAGTAATACATTTAGTTCTTAACCCATAGTTAAGATTTCCTCCAAGAAGCTTGTATTGCTGAACACACTTAGAAATGATTTCTCCTCCTTGTGAACACCTCTCACTCATGTTTCTGCCACTCAGGTATTCATTCAGTCAGTCAACAAATACTTATTGAGCACCTACTATGTTAGGCACAGTGTTAGATCCAGAAACGAACAGTCATGACGTGTTCTTTGTCGAGTTTATTGTTCCATTTTCTAACTAGTAGTTTGGAATAATAATCTAAAGATCTACCTGGTATAGAGGTTGCCCTTTGTCAATAGCGGGCGGCCGGGAGCGTTTGGGGCCCGGACAGAAGTTGAGGGCTTGAGTTCTCACCCGGACGGGAAGAGCGGCTTCTCTTGCGCAGGCGCAGTGGTCTACCCAGTGCTCGACTCGGGGTCTGCACCCGCTTAGAGCAGTCCGTGAGCCCCGCTGCCCGAGGGTCAGGCCGCCCTTCCCCCACCCGCGGATGTGGCTGTGGAGGTGGGCGAGGGGCTTCAGGGCTGGGGTGAGAGGAGGGGGAGCGGAAGGACCCAGAGCTGGCCTTGAAAGCGCAAAACCCGCAAGGGTCTTGGAGCTGGAGTGGCCGATGCTGTGAGGCACGCACGTGGATAAGTGGAATTTCTATTGGCAGCGTCTTGGGAACACTGGGATGTTGGTTCGATCCCCAGCCCAGCACAGTGGGTTAAGGATCCAGCATTGCCACAGCTTCAGCTTAGGTCAAGACTGCAGCTTGGATGCGGTACCTGGCCCAGGAGCTCCATATGCTGCAGAGCAGCAAAACAAAACAAAACAAAACAAAAAGGTGTCCATGGTCAAATCTCCAGAATCTGTGAATATGTTACCTTACATGGCAAAAGGGATTCACAGATGTGATTGAAAATCTTGAGATGGGGAGACTGTTCTGGATTATTCAGATGGGTCCCATGGAATCACAAAAGTTCTTCTAAGTGAAGAAGGAGGCAGGAGAGTTAGAGTCAGAGTGATGCAGCATGAGAAAGACTTGACTGTCCATTGCTAGCTTTGAAGATGGCAGAAGGGGTGGTAGGTTAAGGAATGCGGGCAGCCTCCAGAAGCTGGAAGGCAAAGAAGTGGATTCTTACAAGAGTGTCCAGAAGGAATGCAGTACTGCCAACACCTTGATTTTAGCTCAGTGAGGCCTATGGTGGACTTCTGACTTCCAGAACAGTAAGATGATAATTTGGGATTGTTTTAAGCCACTGAGTTTGTGGTCATTTGTTACAGCAGCCATAGGGAACTAATACAGGTGGTCAGCTTAACACATTTTTGGAAGAAAGGGGAAAAAGGGAATGAGGAAGGGAGGAGGGAAGGGGAGAGGTTAAACTTAGGGACACCAAACCAGTTAAAGGAGGTTGTCTCTAGGGTCAGTTATTGCCTAACAGCCTCGGATGCTATTTGTGAGAAGAAAAGCACTGGTAGTCAGTATTTACTAAGGGGGTGTCCCATCCACTGTGCTATTCCTTGCACTGCTTTATTGCAAGTCACCTTTAGCCTTCATTTTAAAACCCTCAAAATCAAATATACTGCTGGCCCCAGAGCTCTTGCAAACATATGGAATGGAGATCCCCATGGACACAATGGAACCACTTTAAATGTAGATTAATATTTTAATATGAGCCTGATTTGGGCACAGTAATCCTCCTCTGTGCTGCATTGCAAATCTTGGGGAAAACTGGGATTAGTTTGGGGGACTGCCGAACCAACTCAGAGGTGGCACAGTGTCCTGCCTGCCTGATGGTCATTAAAACAGGACTGAGCCAGGATGAACTCTGTTCCTGGGCAGGCTGGTGAAGGAGGGCACAGTGTGCAAGTACAGAAGTGTCTGCTGCGTGACAAAATGCTCCGGAAAATGGCCCACCCTAATGAGGCTTGTTTTATCTAGTTTAAAGTTTTTCTCCCTAACACCATGTGTGAATCCAAAAAGCACACGTGGCTTCCAGTTTTATCTTCTCAGCCTGTTGTTAATGACTCTTCTTTATTTTTTATTTATTTTTGTTAATTTTTAAATTTTTTGTCCTTTTGCTATTTCTTGGGCTGCTCCCTCGGCATATGGAAGTTCCCAGGCTAGGGATCGAATCTGAGCTGTAGCCACCAGCCTACGCCAGAGCCACAGCAACGAGGGATCCGAGCCACATCTGCAACCTATACCACAGCTCATGGCAACGCTGGATCTTTAACCCACTGAGCAAGGGCAGGGACCGAACCCGCAACCTCATGGTTCCTAGTCAGATTCGTTAACCACTGCACCACGACGGGAACTCCTTCTTTATTTTTTATATTTAAAATATTTTAAGATTTTTTAAAATTATAGTTGGTTTATAATGTTCTGTCAATTATGCTGTACTGCAAAGTGACCTAGTCATACATATATATACATATTCTTTTTCTCGCATTATCCCCCATCATGGTCCATTTCAAGCGACAAAATATAGTTCTCTGTGCTATATAGCAGGATGTCATTGCTCATCCATTCCAAATGCAATAGTTTGCATATACTAACCCCAAATTCCCAGTCCATTCCACTCCCTTCTCCCTCTTTCCCACTCAGTGACCACAAGTCTATTCTCCATGTCCATGAGTTCATTCCTTTTCTGCAGATAGGGTCATTTGTGCCACATATTAGATTCCAGATATGTGAGATCATATGGTATTTGTCTTTCTCTTTCTGACTTACTTCACTTAGTATGAGAATCTCTAGTTCCATCCATGTTGCTGCAATTGGCATTATTTTGTTCTTTTTTAGGACTCTTTCTAAAAATCCAACGTTAAGTGGATACCAAATCACCTAGTTTCATTTTGCTCTGAATGACATTTAATAACTTTATCTATTTATTGCTTTTTTAGGGCTGCACCCACGGCATATGGAGGTTCCCAGGCTAGGAGTCTAATTGGAGCTACAGCTGCCAGCTTATGCCACAGCCATAGCAGCACCAGATCCGAGCCTCATCTGCGACCTACACCACAGCTCATGGCAACGCCAGATCCTTAACCCACTGAGCAAGGCCAGGGATCAAACCCGCAACCTCATGTTTCCTAGTGGGATTTATTTCTGCTGCGCCACGATGGTAAGGTTTTCTAACATGAAGGATTTTTCTTATGCCTTTAAAAAATGTTATTTGATTTTATCTTATTAAGTACTCTTAGTACACCCTTTAAAATAAAATAAAAAATTTCTCTCCAATGAAAACAAATATGTCCTCTAATTCTTTCTCTCTCTCTTTCTGCATCAGCAAAAGTTGCTGCTGGATGAAAACACCCCATTGCTTAGGGTTTGTCCACATTTGCTCTGCCAGGAATGTTCCACCACATACAGGGAAGCCAAATGGTGATTCCTCTGCTTCATTCAGGACTCAGCTTTCAAGCGTCCTCCTTGGAGAGCCCGACCTTGACCCATCTGACTTGGCCCAGTCATCCTCTCATGTCCCATGTTTGTCTTTCCAGCGCTTGTTGCTGTTGAAATAATTGTTTGTTAATTGGTGTATGGTCTCTCTCTTGCTTCCTCTCCCCTCCCGACAAGAATGTCAGCCCCTTGAAAGCAGGGAGCTCATCACTTTTGAATGCTGCTGTGTCCTTACTGCCATCAAGTCTTATTCCCATCTGATGAACCCGTTCCCATGTCACTACCAAGTTATGGGATGAACTGTGTTCCCCTTGAAACCCACAGGTTGTCATCCTAACCTCCCTACTTCCAAATGTAACAGCATTTGGAGATAGGGTCTTAAAGTGGTGATTACATTAAAACGAGGTCCTTAGGGTGGCCCCTCATCCGATATGACTGTGTCCATGAGCCACAGAGAAGGGCCAGGAGCAGCCCTCCCCTCATGGCCCTCAGTGGGGCCCGACCAACACCCTGCCCTCACCCTGATCTTCTAGTCGCCAGAATTGTGAGAAAATACATTTTGGTTGCTAAGCTACCCAGTCTGTGGTAATTGTTACAGCAGCCATAGGAAAGGAATACATATCATCACAAAGAGAACCAGGAAATTGCAAGAAAATAATGGACGGCCCACCTGTGACAAGATCCTCTTGATCAGCTAAGGTGCTAGCAGGAAATATGCAGCACACTCACCTTGGGTGATTGGAGGTGAATTTAATAAGAGGACGACTTGCAGAAATGTGGGAGGGGCAGGGGGTGGCGGCATAAGGGAGAATGCAGTATGCTGGGGCTAGAAACCATAGGCTGCCAGGGAGAGGGCAAGGAGCAGGAACCCAAAGAGGGAAAATGCTCTGTGTAGAGAGTTGCCTCAATCAAAGCCATGACCTCGGGAGACCAGCCAGCTGGCCGAGAAACTGGCTGAGGCAGGGGACAGGAAAAAACATGCCCACTTTCCTCTCTTTCCTCCCTAACCAGCCCAGGCTCCGAAATGACAGAACTCACAGATGCAGTCCATGCCGTCCAGCCTTCTGGGAAGGAAAGCAGGATGGAGAGTGGGTCTGGAGGGCCAGACGGAAGATTCCACCACTTCATCGTCTTTTTACTTGCTAACTCCTCCCAGAGAGCTGAAGTAGATCCACTTTGATCTTCACCTCCTGCCATCTAGGAAAGTCATTTTCTAACAATGTTCTCAGTATTGGAGTCTATGGCAGACCCCTACAGGAGTCCGTATATATCTGAGTTTTACTCAGGCTTCCTTGAGAACTTGTTCTGAGAAGGGCAGCCCGTTCTGAGTCCCTGCATCACAGGACAGTGAGCCCCTAATTATTTGCTTTACAGGTTTCTTGGTTCCCCCCACTGTGAAGACTGTCCTCCCCAATCTTTCTCAGGCAAGATTTGCCTTCTGAAAGTTTGGGGTAAGATACTTCGAAAACTGTTCCTTTATCAATGCCCAGAAAGAGTGATATACCTGAAATTAACATAATATTGTAAATCAACTCTACTCCAATATAAAATAAATATTAATGAAACAAAAAAGAGCCTGAAAATAATACTTTACATCTATTTAGATAAAATGTATTATTTTTGACAATTCGAGCTTGTTACTATATTTCCTGAATGTCATTCAATAAATGTTTATCAAATACACATTAAAAAAGAAATAGAAAGAGTGGGAGGCTAACATTGACTGAACACCTCTTAGGTGTCAGGCAGTTAAATAGCTCAATCCTTACAAGAATTATAAAGTAGTAGTATTGTCCTCACTTTACAGGTGAAGAAAGAGACTTAGAAGAGTAATTTGTCCAAGGTCACATGGTCAGCAAGTCAGCAGAGCTGGGATCAGAATACTGGGGCATATCACCCCAGTTTCTTCCACTATATCAGATGCTTTCCCATCAAATGAAATGGCTCAAAAAAAAAAAAAAGAAAGAAAGAAAAAGAGGTAAGAGGTGAGAGAAGAGCCTCAGAATAGCAATAATACCAGACACATATTGAATATCTCCCATCTGCCCCAGTGTGCCAATCCACATGAATTATCCCATTAAATTCTCAAAACCACCTTGCCAAAGTTTGTGCCATTATCTTCCTTCGAAGATGGACCTTTGAGGAGTTGAATGGCTTGTCCCAGGTAAGTGGTGGCTCACCATCAAAACCCCAGGGAGCCCCGCTCTGGAGGCCAAGCTCTTCATGAGAATTAGAACTACAAATAATGGAGTTAGATGAACCAGAATTTAGGACATGGCTGGAGAAGGGAGGACCCCCGTGCAGAGAAAATGCAACCTGCACGGGGTAACCTTGCATCTTTGCACAGAGTCATGAGTGGGAGGGGAAAGTGCAGCAAGAACTGCTCTGGGACGCCTCCAGCAAGAACCTGCTTATTCACTTTGCAGGAAGACTTAAGGAGACTAACTCAGGTTACTCATTCTCTGCATGACCAGCAGTTGGGATGGGATCATTTTTTCTTGTCGGGGATTGTCCTGTGCCATGTAGAATGCTGAGAAGCCTCCCTAATCTTTCTTCTCTAGATGCCAGCAGCAGCCCACCTGTCCAGGTGCAACAACCAAACATGTCTCCAGACTTTTCAGATGCCATCTGGGCTGAGAACCACTGTTCTAATTCAGAGTGGGGGTGGAAAGTAGGAGGAAAACTCAAGGTAGAAGCTCTTCATCTGGAACACCTAGAAGTAAAACCTTTAAATGAAAGGGCTGATGGGCAGAACCCAGGACAAGTAAAGCCACCAAGAAGACCTTATAGTTTGATGGAAGGGACCTGGGCTTTGCCATTGGATGGGAAGGATTCAAATCCTGGTGCGTCACTTATTGCTTATTACAATAGTGGACAAATTGCTTCACCTTGAAGAGTTCCAGTCTCCCAGGCTAAAAAAGGTACACAAAAATGTCGACCACACCAGGGTTGTTTCAGGGATCAGATGATTCCTTTATGTGATTGAGGTTCATGAAGCAATAGTTTCCCCTATTCCCTCTTTCGTAAGACCAGCAAAGTCAAATTCTGAATCTGGACTGTGTGGCTACCTATCCACCTCCATCTCACTCCAATGAAGTCGTTTCTTTCCCTCTAAACAGGTGGCCAATGATGAGTCACTGGCACAGAAGAGCCCATCTCAGAGGATAAAGGTAGAGGGGCTTTCCAGGCAGAAAAAAATAGCCTGTGTACAGAGAAATGATGGACTATGGTATATGTGGGAACAGCAAGTTGTCTGGGGAGTTCTAAAGTCTGCAGAGTATAGTAACCCCAAGATTTGAGGCCGAAAGATAGATTGGAATCCAATTTTGAATGGCCAGGGTCTCACTGTTTATCTGCCAAACTCCTACTCATCCTTCAAAACCTATCCCAAACAAGGAAATATAGAGCTAGCTATATGTCGGTCTGAAGCATTTGGAATGGAGTCATCCCAGGAGCTGGAGCTAAAAGGGTGTTTGAGACGAGCTTCTGAATGGTCAGGTATTCACTTTATTTACTCGACCCCATTGTCATCTATCCCAAATGGCAAAACGTCATCTCCTTTGTGATACCTACTCCAGCTTTCCTAGGTAATTTATTTAGTCTCTTTCCTATGCTTCCACCCTCTTCCAACAATGTGTACATTGTACTCGAAAGGTTTTTTGCATCTGGCTCCTCCACCAGGAGGAAATAAGCCCCACAGTGGGAGGGGCCCGTGTTGTTCATGTTTATATTCTGCGTACCTAACAGAGAGCCCACTTGACAGATATCACCAGTGGCCTTCTCAATATCTACTGGTATCATCTTCCTTTCTAACCGAATCCCAGTTGGGCAACATGCTTATTTAGAAACATTCATCTCCCCAGGCTCCTTTGAAGCTCAGGTGCCATGTGACCTGTTTTGGTGAGATCCAAATTGAATTCTATACCGTGGGGCTTCTGGAAAAGACATTGCTTTCTGTTTTTAATTTTAATTTTTTATTTTTTGCTTTCTGGGCTGTAAGCAGAGCATATGGAAGTTTCCAGGCTAGGGGTCAAATTGGAGCTGCAGCTGCCAGCCTACACCACAGCCACAGCAGTGCTGGATCCAAGCTGCATCTGCCACCTACACCACAGCTCATTGCAATGCCAGATCCCCAAACCCACTGAGCGAGGCCAGGGATGGAACCTGCATCCTCATGGAGACTCGTCAGATTCGTTTCCACCGCGACACAACAGGAACTCCCGTTGCTTTCTTGATAAAGGGTCCCAGCTGGCTCTTGGCCTTTGGCCCTCCATCCCCAACTACCCTTATCCCATTTTCCCACAGGGAATCTGGGAATCTCTTGAGGCAGAGTAACTGTCTGATGACCAAGAGGATGAAAAAAATTACCCTAGGGATAGCTTATTAAGCATCTGGAAGGATCTTGAGTCATCAAGGACTTCCTTGAACAGCTGTGAGGGTCAGGGACTTTCCTCTTCTGGACCAGTTGTCACGAATAAAAATCAAACCCTGATTTGGTTAATCTACTGGATAGAATTCTGCTACATGCAGCTAAATGCAATCCTAAATACTACAATCTGGCATATAGGCAATGCTTTGTGAATTCTGATGATCCAGCTGAATGGCCAGATCTGTCCCTCCTTAGCTCAGGCCATTTCACCCCCACTGGGCCAATAATGATGCATGAAGGAGGCACAACTATGATGGAATCCTTTTTCCTCTTAGGTTAAAAATTCTCAAAGATTCCCAATATTTTTAGTGTGCCAAGGACCCCGGGCCTTTCTCCTTCTAGAGCACCCTCATTGGACGAGACGAATTTTGGAGACTATCCCCAACAAGTTAATGTAGATTTGGGGAAAATCTATCAAACTGTGGTGTAGGTATAAACATAGACTTTGGGATCAGTTGGACCATTTGCTTTTTCTTTCTTTCAATACTTATTGAGAAAACGGTCTGCCACTGTGGTAGTACTATGCTGAGAACTGGGGGGATTGAGAAAAAAAACAACCCCCTTCAAGGAGCTTACTGTCTAGTGGGAGAGACAGCCCCCTCGAATAACAGCACTGATGAATACTTAATTATTAAGGGATATAAGTAGCACTAGAGAATGTTGGAGCATAATATACGGATCTGATCTAGCCCGTCTTGGTGTTCAGGGAAGACTTCCTGGAAGAGGTGGTGCTTAGGCTAACATCAGCAGGGGACCAGGATTCAAATTTCCATTCTGTTATTTTCTAGCTGACATGCCCTGGGAAATTCATTTAATCTTTCGAGGGCTCTGTTTCCACAATTAAAACAGGGATCCTAATATTCCCCACTTATATTTGTTAGGCTTAAATAGTGTTCATAGTGCTGAGCTCATAGGAGGCACTTCTTAGAGGAAGTTACTGTTATAATTTTGTTTCAGCCCAAGCCCCAGACTATTTCTGCCTGGGATCTGTGTGTTCTGCACCAGTGCTCAGGATAGATCAGATGCTGCTGATCTCTGCCAATTCAAACCTGTGAGGACCCAGTTCAGGAAATCATGTGCTGGAGAAGGAAGAAAACAACGCTCAGGCCAAGGTGAAGAATAATTAAGTCCCCAGGGCCAACCTCAGCAAGGTCTCCATCTCCAATCTCCTCTCCTAGCTCCCTGGGGAAGCTGGGGAATCCAGTTACCCCAAGGTATGACTGATGCCAATCTGGGCAGAGGGACGGGGAGGTGCTAGATAGTGAAGTCCATCCCCAGTGGTACCCAGGGAAGGTTCAGAGATGCCGGGCTGTGAGGGGACCACGTAGAGGAGGTTCACCTCCTCAAGCTCCAGCATCATTTCCTTGGGACTCCTACCTAAGAGTGGGGCGGGGCCGCACATGCCAGAGAAACTCAGGTAAACCCACTTCCCTTCTTTGAGACTCAATTCCCTCATCTGCACATAGACAATTAGGTGAAATTCATGGTTCTCAAATTTTGCTACATGTTAGAATCATCTTGGGGAGATTTAAAAAACCCAGATATCCAGGTATATTCCAAACCAACTCAGAAGCTTTGGGTGAGACCCAGGCATGAGCATTTTTCAGGGTCTCAGGGGACTTTCAGGGGATTCCCAGGTGCAGGCAGATTGAGACACAGGGGGCAAGATGGGGTCCTTCCAGCTCTGAAGATGGGCTGCTACTTCCTCAGAGAAGAACTTGGAGCGCTTATGTCTCCAGCTCCTTATCAGTAAAGAAAGGGTAATAATGGCATATCCCTCATTGAGATGTTCTGAGGATTGATTAATTTCTACAAAGTGCTGATAATGGTGATTGGACACCATGTAAAGCCTCCAGCAGCCAGACCTGGTGGTCCTGGTTGCTTCTTGTTCTTGATCCTGTTGTGATCCCAAAGGAGGAGGAAGAGAAGGAAGAAGGGGGAGGAAGAGGAAGAAGGGACTCTGTGTCTGCCCCTTCTCCCTACCTTGACCATGACTCTCAGCACCAGAAAGAAAACAATTCAACTCTCACATCTCAGGAGGTAGGAGGCATTGGCATTTGAGGTTACCCTGTAGTAGGACAAAGAGTAGATGAACAGAGGCAGCCCATCCACTGGGGCCTTGGTGTTGCATGGCTCAGCATCTTTGGAGGACTGCTAGAAGGGGTCTTAAGACTTCACCTCATCCTAACTTCTCATCTAACTAATGGAGACTCTGAGGAACAGAGAGGTTAAGTAATTCACCTAAGGTCAGGCAGCCTTGGGTTTAGCCAGTCCTCAAACCCAGGTGTTTTGTTTTTTTTAATTTAGTCTAGAAATCATTAAAAAGAAAAACACTCTGTAGCATCCTCTCAGAGGACAAAATCCGCCAGCATTAATCAGTCTTTTTACTTTGGCAAGGCTGCCTTATCTCTCTCTTCTAAGCAGACGCAGTGCCTGCAGCTGAAAGAGCAATCGTGATAATTAATAATAATATTTTGCACTTGGAATTTTCCCCTGGCAGCAGTGGCTTTGAAAGCATCTACTCATTCAGCCACACGGTATCAGCCAATCAATCAGTCCGCAGGAGCATCTGCTGCCAGCCTGCCGGCCTGTGTTGGGTTCTTGGAGGTTCCAGTGGCACAGGAAACAGCTCCAGCACTCAAAGAGCTTGAGGAGGAAGAATACACCCCCAAGAGGCTGTCACTGACAGAGGTATCAGGCCTCTGCAACATTGATTTCCACGGTATGGTCAGAAAAGTCAGATACCATTATAGGGGCTTCTGTTAGATTTACCACCTGTTTCTTTCATCTGGAACCATGCCTAAAGTTCAATGGCCAAAGGAAACTAGCATTCATTCAAGAATAAGGCCAGATAGCACCTACTGTACAGGGAGAGTTAAATGAGTTGAAGCATGTAACACTCTTAGAAGAAGCCCACACATATGGTAAGAACCACATAAATGCCAGCCCTTACTGGTGTTGGTGTCTGTATCAGAAAGGGTCCCACTCAGGCAATGGATGGAAGGCTCAAAAGTTTTACCAGAAAGAGGCTATAATGAAGAGACTATTTATGAGGGATGGGCAGGGTTAGGGGAAGCGATGAGGATGGTGAGGGGCCAGGAATAGCAGAAAGCTAGTACCATTCCAGACCTTGAGCGACACGGAAAGGAGGTAGCTGCTGGTGACAGCTGGGGCCACAGAAGAGGGCACTCCTTGGGGGCTGTAGCCACGGAGATAAGAAGCCACTAAGAAGGAGGAAGTGGGCAGAATAGAGACCCCATCTCTTTTTCTTCCTGCTTTCCGATCTCCGCTTGGTACATCTGACAGGAACCAGAAGCTAACAGCAGCTGATGGATGGGGTTTACAAGGGTCAGCCTCTGGGGACACAGGACTGATCAGAGAAGAGCCGATAATGAACCCAACAAGGAGCAGTAGAGCTGGGGAGGGGGTAAGTGGAGATTCATCAAAGTTAAACACAACCAGTAATTCAATATGGCGGTGATGCTTTGGCGTGATGATACTTTCATGCCCTTAGCACTGAAACTTTGCAGTTGTATTCTCACATGTTCTTCACAATTCAGTTCTTTCTTGAATGTGTTTACTTTTCTAGGAACCAAGTCTCTGTCACTTACTCTAAAATTCTGGCAATGATCTTGAGCCAACAGCTTTAAAGATTGAAACATAGATCCTTTGAAATGGGAAGCAGGGGTGGAATTGTGGACAAATTAACCCTCACACCTAAGCAGCCAAGGAGGGGTTCCTGCCAGAAACTCCCCTTACCTTTAACTGGGAGTAAAGAGCTCTGATCTCTCTTCTCTGGGAGATGGGATCCCCTGTCCACAGTCAGTAGCCACGTGCATTTTGCTGGTCACTCAGCCTCATCTGCAAGAGGGCTAATAATTGTTCCTACCTCATAGGGGTGGCACATAAAGCACTCAGCATAGTGTCTGGCACAATTATGCCGGTAAATATTAGCTCTTATAATAACCCACTGACTGTTAGCTCCTTGAGGTCAAAGTCATGACTACGTAACTCTGGACCTCACTATCAAAAATGGTGCTTGTATATCCCTAGTAATAATCACTGTATAAGACAGAAAAATATTCCTCTTTTCCTCTACAAGGAACCTAACCTGAGACTCTCAGGAGTTATTTGAGCTTCTCAAGGTCACAGAGTTCTTAAGAACCAGAACCAGGATTAAATGTGTGTGATCTGATTCCAAAGCTGCATCTTCTACATCAGTGGTTCTAAATTTTAGCCAGGATCAGGGTTGCTGGTTACAACATCCCCCAAGTTTTTGATTCAGCAGATCTGAGGTGGGGCCCCAGAATTTGTATTTCTTTTCTTTTTTGGCAATGCCGGATCCTTAACCCACTGCACCACAGTGGAATCTCCCAGAGAATTTGTGTTTCTATCACGTTTCCAAGTGCTGTGGATGCTGCTGGTCTGGGGACCACCCTTTGAAGACCGCTAATCTGCACCCTTGGCCTCCCAGTCAGTGTTCACCTTCTCTGTGAACCCTCCTCTGACTTCAGTCTCCCACCAACAGCCTGCACAGTCCAACTGCCACCTGAACCCATAACACCATCTCATTTTCCCAAAGGAGTCCAGAAGTCTGTCTGAGCTGCCCCATGAGACTGGCAGCTCCTCGGGCACAAGAACCTTGTATTTTGTTGCCTCCACCCCTTTAAACATCCTTCATCCTCTTTCTCTCCCTCCTCCATCCTCTCCTCTCAGGGCAACTTTGCTGTAGATGTTTCCATGCCTGTCTTCCCTGGGGAGTTTGGAATAAGGGACGCAGCAACAGAAACCCAGTACCCTCCTCCCTACTCTCTCTTGGGAGTGAGCTGCCCACGGGAGCCAGGTTCTGCTTGCTTCTTCCAGTCCCCACTGTTGCCCAAAGCTGCCTACAGCTGGTGGGCGAGTCGGCCTATTCTGGGTGCAACATAAGGCAGCCCACTTCTCTGCAGATAGAGCCGTGATCTCCAAAAGCAGCTTTATCTTTAGTCAAGGTGATGTTTGGGGGCTCCATCTGCCTCCCTCGAGTTCTTCTTTCTCAGTTGGTTCAGAATGTGGGAGCAAAAACAAGGATACTGTTTATTAACTCCCCTTGGCATGCAGCACTGGCAATAGAGCTTAGACCTCAAGCCCTGGCCCATTTTAAGTGGCTGGTTCTGGTAGGATGCTTTTGGTGGAAAACAACAGACGGTCCACCTAAAAGTAGCTTGAACAATAAGGGGGCTGTTCTCTCACATGGGAAGAATTCTGCAGGCAGATCTTTCTGCCAACCTCCTGATCTTGGATTCATTCCCTTCGTCAAATGTGACCCAGCTCTGGGTCCCTTTTCCTATCTGGATGTGTTCTCCACTGGTGGAGGTGATGGGAGAAGTTAGACCATTGGGTGGACATGTCTGTTGTGCTATTTTCCTATTTGTGAGTCCTCAGGCAAGTGACCTAAACTCTCTGACCCTCAGCCTCCTCCTCTGAGATGAGGAAAGCAGGATCTTCCTTCCCAGAGTGCAGTGGGGATGAAATTAAAGCATGGAGAGTGCCCAGTACTGTCTTTGACACAGAGTAGGTCTCAGTTCCTGGTAGTTCTTGCCCCACTTCCTCCCCTATAACCTACTCAGGTAAGGAGACTAATTGAATCAGTTCTTGTAAATACTTCAAAATGGAGTTCCCATTGTGGCTCAGCAGGCTAAGAACCTGACATAGGATCCATGAGGATACAGGTTTGATCTCTAGCCTTGCTCAGTGGATTAAGGATCCCGGCGCTGCTGCAAGTTGCAGCATACGTCACAGATGTGGCTCAGATCTGGCATTGCTGTGTCTGTGGCGTAAGCCAGCAGCTGCTGCTTTGATTTGACCCCTAGCCTGGGAACTTCCAAATGCCACAGGGCCCTAAAACGAAAAGAAAAAAGGAAGTTCCCAGTCACCAAAGAGCATTTTTCTCCCTCAAGGCCATCTGCCAACGTACATATAATGCACACCCAACAAATACCCTGGTAGGGAACAAAGTACCACACCCTGAGTGGTTTATTGTCTCACAGTTCTGGAGGCAAGAAGTCCAAGATCAAGTGTTGGCAGGGCCACCCTCCCTCAGAAGGCCCTAGAGAGGGGTCTTTTCTGGGAATCTCTCCAAGATTCTGTTAGTTCCTTGGTGTGGGGAGGCAGAATGCCCATCACTGTGTGGCATCCTTCCTGTCCATGTGCCTTTGTGTCCAAACCTCGCCTTTTTGTAAGGACACTGGTCCTATGGGGTTAGAGGCCCACTCTGTTCTGATACAACCTCATCTTAACCAGTTGCATCTGCAACCTTATTTCCACACAAGGACGCATTCTTAAGTTCTAGGGGTTAGGGCTGCAACACGCTAGGGGTTAGGGCTGCAACACGCTAGGGGTTAGGGCTGCAACACGTGAATCTGCATGGATACAATTCAGTTCATGACATACCCTCTGCTTTAGCAACCATATTCCCTGAACACATCCCACTCTCTTCTTTCTCTGTGGTCTTTTTCAGCAGCTTCCAATACCTGAGATGCCTTCCCTTCCACCTCTGTGGCTCTACTCCAAGCACCTCCTCCAAGCAGTCTTCCTTCATCCCTCTGGTTGAAAGGTCCTTTCCTCCTGTGTCCTTGCACACATTTTCTATTCTCATTTTGGTGCTCTTCCAAGTCGGCTCCATACTTGATTTAGCTGAGTGATGGCGCGTCTCCATATCCCTGATGGGCCTCTCTGCAGCTGGGTGATCTAGAACCTCCCACCTGGACCAGCAGTACCCGGGGCCTGTTAGAAATGGCCCCACCTCAGACCTTCTGGATCAGAATAGTCTGGAGTTGAACAAAATCCTCAGCTGCTTTGCGTGTACACAAAGCGTGAAGAGCGCTGACCTGGTGCTCAGGAATGTATTGGAGCTTCAGCGCCCTCCTCTGTAAAATGGGCAGAGTAATGGTCTCTGCCTCATAGGGTGGCTGGGGAAGAACCTAGAAAATGTGTGGACAGTGTTTAACCCAGTGCCTGGAACAGGGTAAGTACCACATAACAGTAGTTACAGTCATCCTTAATATTAGTATAAACGCAAAGAGCAAAGATCAAGATGAAAGGAATGCACATAAAGCTCTTAGAATAACTGCTGAGCACTTAATAAATGATGGTTATGGTTATTGCTATCATTGCTAATCTTTATGGCCTACCCCAACTTTCCCACACACCCACCTTGAGCCAGGGCCTTGCTCCAGTCTTGCTCATCAGTGTTTATGAAGAGGAATGCAGTGGCTGAGCTAACAGGCCCATAAGGAGAGGGAGCCCTGAGTCTCATTAACACTAATTGCATTCTCTCACCAAGGCCAAGGCCCTCCCCCTGGGCTGCTGTCACTCAGCCAGCTGCGCCTTGCCCCAGTTCCACTCCCAGCCAAGTGCCCTGGACATGTATCCACAGTGGTTTTCTGTCTTCAGTCTGCAGGATCCATAGCAGAGAGAGACAGACAGACATAGCAGGGAGGGGGAAGGAGCTGGAACTGTCACTGAAGGAGAATTGAGGTTATGGCATGTATCTCTGGAACACGAGATGCTGAGTTCCTGCCAGGCAGGAAAGGGACAAGAGTGGCAGGGTCCGGGAACCCTCTTGAACCCCTTCACCTTCCTCCTCTTATTAACCCCCCCCCATTAAGAACCCATAAGAAGTTCCTGTGTTTAATCCCATTTTGTAGATGAGGAAACAGAAGGATGTAGAGAAGGAGGGTGAGTCGGAATTGAGATTAGTGATAGAATTGAGATTCCAGTACGGGTTTCTCTGATTCGACACCTGGCTACCCTGAGAAAGATGGGAGAGAAAGCAGAACAGGAAGATGAATAACACCCAGGCTGCCTCCCAGTTTTTTTTTCAGAACAGAACAAAGCCTGGCACCCGGAAGAGGGTGTGACCCAGCTGGTCAGAATCTTAGAGAAGGTCTCACCCAGCCTTCCCCTGGCCACTCCCTCCCTCAGGTAAACACGCCGAGGCCTGGGGCGGGGGGACTTGTATTAGCAGGTAAAGACCCATGTATTTATAGAGCCCTGTGCCAGGTGACCTTGCAGGGTGTCCCATTTGTCCTTTTAGCAGGTACATGGGTCACAGGCCATTACGATCCCTATCTGCTGCCATTCCAAATCTTTTGGGGAATCAGATGGAGAACACATTTTTCCAAAAACTTGTATCACTCCCATTTTATAGATGGGAAACCGAGGCTGGAAGCAGCAGGGGACTTATTTGATCCCCGAACCCACAGTTCCTGCCAACGCCCAACTTGAGAGAGGAAGTTTAGCGAGGAATCAGCTCTGAGGCAGAGGGAGAAGAGATGGAAGCCTCCCTTCTCTACCCCAGTGGCCACAGCACAGCTGGTCCCTGGGGTGGGGATGAGAGTTCATCTTCCTAAGGTACAGGAGGCTTGCACTTCTTCCCAAACCACACTTACGGCATCAGGAGGCAGGCAGAGATCGAATCCAGGAGGCTCTGCTCAGGCGGAGCTTCAGACACTTCCTCACCATTGCCCGAGGCAGAACATCCTGCAGGGGTCTCTCCTAGGCTCAGATCCAACCCAGGAGGATCTTACTTCCCATTGCCCTGCCCCTCACCAGCCACATTCATCCTCCTGATGCCCCCACTGTAAGTAAGTAGTGTCCAAAGCTGCGTTTGTTTGATGACTGTGCCAGATCCTTTTACCACCTGTCCTGCTATTTACTTACCATTTTTCTTTAAAGTGACTAATTTTTAATTTGGCCTCATCCTGAAAAATATTATCCACAAAATTGCTCACTATTCATTGATAGCCCTAGAAATAAACAGACAACTATTAAAAATAAAATGTGCTTATTTGTGTACCAGTAGAAATTATCTAGTGTTCAAGCGGTGACCACCTCTCCCCACTGCGCTGAAAATCTCGGTTGCCCAGTTTTTTCTTCACCAATGCTTCCCTGAGTCTCTGGCAGTGACTCAGGGCCCTGGATCTGCTAGGGCTGCCATCAGCCCCTTTGCTTGAAGATCCATCTCTTTGCAGTGTTCAGTGCTGTCACATGGAGTCCAGAAACATTCCCCCGCAGCAGTGGCCTCTCAGTCAATGGACAAGGTCAAGACATTCAGAGCAAGCTGGGGAATCCATCTCACCCTCAAGTGATCAAGGGAGAAAGCAGTATCTCCAAGTTGTCTTTTTTTTTTCTTTTTTCTTTTTAGGGCTGAACCCACAGCATAGGGAGGTTCCCAGGCTGGGGGTCGAATTGGAGCTGCAACTGCCTGCCTATGCCACAGCCACAGCAACGCAGGATCCAAACCACATCTGCAACCTACACAACAGCTCATGGCAATGCCAGATCCTTAACCCACTGAGTGAGGCCAGGGATTGAACCCACAACCTCATGGATACTAGTCGAGTTCACAACCTGCTGAGGCACAACTCCTTCAAACTGTCTTAATGAAGCATGTTCTAACCCCCTCTCCCCAAAGAATAGTTGGAGAAGAGGCTTTTCCTGAGTCAAAGCTTCTTTATGCCACCTTGCAAATGGCGCCATATCAGATTTCAGAAGCCAAGACTGATATTAGGATCTTTGGTTGCGTGGAACAGAAATTGGTTGGCTCACTTACGCAATGAACTGCGTTGGAAAGGTGTGGGAAAGCTTATGGATCAAAGCAAAAACTGAAAGAAATGTGCAAACCAGATCTCAGAAAGAATAAGAAACTAAGAATCCAGGGGACAGGAAATCAAAGCATAATCCCACTCCTCAGCTAATAGAAACGGAATGAGAGGAATGGCGACTCTCAATCTAAGGAAAAGAAGAGCAAAGAAACCATAAAACTTATGGTGCATTTCCACCCCTAAGACCCCTATGGGCCAAGGACTAATAGAGATAACTGGGCAAGACCACATCTTTCTGGACCCCATGTTGGTCGCCCCCCCCATCTTTAAGGGATAAAAACCCCTATAGGACAACAGAAAGGGGGACTCTTCCCCTCCCAGTCTGTTCTGGGCACTGGAATCCCCCTTCCAGTCTTTCCTGGGAGCTGTTTGCTTTCCTGTAATAAAGACTTTGCTTGCTCGCTGCCTATGTGTTTGTGAAGTTCATTCTTTGTCTCCGTGAACAAGAACCCTAATTCTGGTAACATCTTTCTGGCATTACAGGGACCACACCATCTTAGCTGCAGCTCTATCCCCAGCACCTAGCATGGTCCTTGGTACCTAGCAGGTGCTCAAAAAAAAATGATTTACATGAATGAATGAACCTCATCTCAGGTGACAAACAAGGAGAGAGTTGGGAGATGCACACAGTGCCAACCGACCCCGTGACTCCCCTTTGCTGCATCAAACACTTCCTCCTTCCTAAGAACTCTCTCAATGTAGAGCTGTTCCACTTGCAATTTGATTTACTCCCAAGTGACATCATGGGCGTCACCATGGCAACACCCAGCGATGCCTGTCTGCCAAAGTCTCTTCCATCAGGAAAGGGCAAATGGACATCCAGGATAGGAAGGAGTCATTTGTGAGGCACAAGCCTCAGCCTGCGAAGCCCTGCACAGACAGCCAGAGCCTGGGGCAGCTGCTGGTGTAACAGGGTGGGTGCCCCTATGGAGGGCAGCCAGTCCTGCCTTCCCCGTCACTGAAGAACTCTTTTTATCTTTGAGACAGGCCAGCCAGCTGGAAGCAAAATTATGTAGGTGGAGACCAAGTATAGCACAGGCACTTCTGGCTGGCTTACCTGTGCAATATGCCCATCACTCCTGAAAACACCTGCACTATGACTGAAGCTATCATTTTTCCTGTCAGTCCATCACTCCTTCCCGCCCTTGATTACTTACTCTCCCTCCTGTCCACCATCCATCCTCCCCATGTTCCACTTTCTGTCTTTTTTTGTTGTTGTTAACGCCTATTGCGAACCTGTTGTGTGTTAGTCACTGTCTTAGACAGACACAGCATGTTCACCAGTGTCTAGAGGGGTCTTTCTCTTAAAAGGAATTAAGTTCCATCCTTGCCCTTTCAGAGGACCTCTGAGCCTGTGGCTGGGGGATGGGGAGCATCGAAGAGGAGAGATATATTGCTGGAATCGTGAGTGAGATCTTGGAAATCTGATCATCATGTAAGCTGAGAGCTGTATCTAGTGGACTCTTAGTTCCTCTTTGTGCCTGTCTGAGGCCCTCAGACCTCTTTAATCCCCGCAAGCAAAGGGATCATAAACTCGGGAACATCACAGTTTTGCACAGCGCTTGCCCTGCAGACAGGGCTACCTGGCCATGAAACAATGCAGTCAATACAGGTTGGCATCACAGGGACCCTGGTTCCTGGCCCAGCACTCCACTGCCCGGCTGTCTTATCTTGGGCTAAGAACCCTCCCTCAAAGAGCCTCAATGTTTTCATCCATAAATTGGGGATAATACCCACTACATTCCAGGATCATTGCGGGGAGTGATAACATCGCCTACAAAGAGCCTGGCATACAGAAGGCACAGAATAAATGCCAGCTGTTACAGTGGCTTCTGCAGGAGGGCAGAGCTTGCCTTACAGCCGTCCCACTGGCAGAAACGTCAACAGGAAGGGCGAGGTGTTGAGAGATGCCTCCTGAGCTGATGCTGATGGAGAAGCTGTGACAATCTGCCTCTAGAAAAATCTCAGCAAGCTTCCTGGGCAGGGGAAATCAACCACAACCACATTGCCCAGACTCGGCAAGATGTTTCCTCACTGTTGATGTTCCTGAGGAATATGCAACAGCTGAGCTAATTCCGTTTCCCACTGATTTGCAGCATCTGCTCCAGACTTTACCGGAGGTGAAAAAATTAAGAATTTTCTGGGCATGCCCTCAGGGTGCCAGCCTTCCATAGTCACTGGGTTCTTCCAGAAATCAGATTTTCTAACTAGTTTCTGCATTGTCACTGATAGTTTTGGTGAGAAAGGAACAGCATTAGCCTGCGGGTTCACAGGTCTGGTTCAGGACCAGACCGTTTTGATCTGTGTACTTCTGGCACATAGTAGGTAGGGCAAAGCAACAGTAGGTACCAGGAAATGTTTGTCGTTGGGATAGATGGATAGATGAATGGATAAATAGAGGAAGTACACTGAACTGAAATAAAGATTGCCTCCTTCTTGCCAGGGAATTCCAGAGGCATCTGACAATCCAGGGCTGGGGGAGGGGGGCGCAGAGGGATTCAGGCTCCGGGAAAAACTAGGACCGCAAAAGTGCTTGGGCCCCTAATGACCTTGAGACCCAGGATAAATCATCTCTTCTACATGTGCAAGGTGTACTTCATAGAGGTAGGGACTGTGGGCCTGGGGACCAGCCCAGCCCAGCCCAGCCTTTCCTTCTGTAGATGAGAGTGTGTGAGGGATTATGCCTCCATGGGAGGGAGTGATTGTGGCACATTCCTTTCAGGGCTCTTGGAAAGTTTTTGGTGAGAAAATGTTAGCTAAGGGGGAGGGAGTGGGATGGACTGGGAATTTGGGGTTAATAGATGCAAACTATTGCCTTTGGAATGGATAAGCAATGGGATCCTGCTGTATAGCACTGGGAACTATGTCGGGTCATTTGTGATGGAGCATGATAGAGGATAATGTGAGAAAAAGAACGTATATATATGTGTGACTGGGTCACCTTACTGTGCAGTAGCGTATTGACAGAACACTGTAAACCAGCTATAATGGAAAAAATAAAAATCATTTAAAGTAAAAAAAGAAAAGAAATAAATTATAGCTAGACAGACGAGACAAATATCAGTTTGTGTTAATGAAGAATGTTAAAAACAGTTACCTATGAAGTGTCATTTGAGACTATATAAGACAGACACAAGAAGAATTCCCCTATATGATATAGAAGGTAGCATTTTTCCCCTTGTAGTTAGAGTATTTATCTTAAAAACATTTAAATACTTTGTCTATAATATTGGGTCTTTGATTTAGGAGAATGATAGAAAGGACTTGCTTTCTTTTTCTTTTCTTTTTTTTTTCTTTTTTTTTTTTTTTTGTCTTTTTAGGACCACATCAGCAGCGTATGGAGGTCCCAGGCTAGGGGTCTAATTGGAGCTACAGCTGCCGGCCTACACCACAGCAATAGCAACAACAGATCTGAGCCGCATCTGCAACCTACACCACAGCTCACAGCAAAACTGGATCCTGAACCCACTGAGCGAGGCCAGGGATCAAACCCACAGCCTCATGGTTCCTAGTCGGCCAGGGATCAAACCCACAGCCTCATGGTTCCTAGTCGGATTCGTTTCCACTGCATCACGACGGGAACTCCAGGAAGGACTTGCTTTCTGGTACTGAAGGGCTGTTGGGCACAATATGACGGCCCTGGAATTATTCCTTCATTAGGAAAGTAAACGGTGCCTTGGATGTAGAGTTTAAAATTTATGAATCCAAATATAATCACAAGAAATTTATTTGTCTAATTTACTCTGTCTTATTTGTCTAATTTACTCTGCATGCTCTATTTCTTATGTATCTTAAGTATTCACTAAAAGTTTATGAAACACCAAAAAGAAAAGAAAAAGAAAATGCTAGCTAAGCAGTTTGCATAAAGCTGGACACATAGACATGTGCAATAAATTTATTCATTTTATTTATAACATAAACATAATTATCAATGTTTATAATCTACAAATGTTTATAGCATAAAAACACCCAGTATGGGGAATTCCCCCTGTGGCTCAGTGGTAATGAACCCGACTAGTATCCATGAGGACATGGGTTTGATCCCTGGCCTTGCTCGGTGGGTTCAGGATCCCGCATTGCCATGAGCTGTGGTGTAGGTTGAAGACGCAGTTCGGATCTGGCATTGCTGTGGCTGTGGTGTAGGCCGGCAGCTGCAGCTCCAATCAGACCCCTAGACTGGGAACTTCCACAGGCCTCAGGTATGGCCCTAAAAAGACCAAAAACAAAAAGCGAAAAAAAAAACACCCAGTATTAATGTCACTGTCTGAGACAGAGGGACCTCAAGCAAGGAGCAGATACAGAAGAAGCAAGAGATGTACCTTCATCTAGTTGCACCATTTGCTGATTCCTTCCCTTCCCAAATGCAATGAGCCCCAGGGGGGGGCAAGGGACACCCCCTCTACCTCTGTCCCAGGCCATGGTGTAAAGAGAATGGAATTCAGAGCAGACAGACCCCAGATCGGTCCCTAATTTGCAGTATAACTCTGGGCGAGTTCTTTCCCTCTTTTGAGTCTGTTTTCTCATCTTTAAAATGCAAACAACGATATTCTCTTTACCTGACAATTGTACGTGGGATTAAATGAATCTGTGTACTTTTGAGCCTGGTCTGGGTGAATATGCTCCAAAAGAACCTCTGTTCTCTCCTTTACCTGAAGGAGCGGCAGGGAAATCAATAGGAATCTGGACCAATGTATGGGAAAGTTACCTGGCTAGGGCTATAAGGTCTCTCCAGGGTTCTCTCGAAGGATGAGGCAGGGCTGCCAGGAATGAGGAGGAGCAAATGGCATTCCAGACAGAGAGTCTTCCCAGGGCTAAAAGTCACCCTGTGTTCCAGAAGCTGAGGGGAGCCCAGGAAAAGGAGGGAGCATCACTGCAATGAGAGAGTCCACATTTCAGGCTGAAGGAAGGACCATCCCGAACCATAGACACAGAGGACCAACATGGAATCCACGGTAAGCGTGATCAAACTTGGAGTTTTGAACGGGAATTTTGCCCGCCACTGTGAAGTGGATACCAGGTGGGAAATAGGAGAGGCCAAGAGTCCAGTTAGGAGCTGCTTAGGGCTGCTTGAGAGAGGTGAAGATGCATGGACCAAGGTGGTGGCCATGGGGAAGGGAGATGGGGGGCAGATTTGGGAAATAATTTCAAAATATTGAAATTTCACCACCTCTGATCTCTCCATGTCCACTTGGAGCCATCCCTCCACGGCTTCACGCGGCAGCTCTGCAATCATTTCAAAAAAGCTCTATCATATCTCCCCTGTTTTAAAGCCTTCTGATGGCTTCCTATTGCCCTTGGGCTCAAAACCAGATGCCTTAGCATGGTCTGCAAGGCCCTGCAGGGTCTGGTCCTCATCCTGCCCCATAGGTCCTTGCCACTCAGTCTTTGCCCAGGCTGTGCCCCCTGCCTCCCCTCCCCTCCCCTCTCCCCCTCCCCCTCCCTTACCTTTTCTCCTCTTCTTTTTCTCCTTAATACCTACTCATTCGGATCTCAACTCAAGTAGACTTACCGATTAGGTCAAATTCTCCTATGTCGGGCAAGCACCATGTTGCCCTCTTGGTGGCATTTGTCACGACTGTTCTTTTACCTTCATGAGTAGCTCCTTCATCCACTAAGATGGAAGCTCTACAAGGGTCAGTCCTGTGGGTGTTTTCACTCCTTCCTGCAACCCCAGTGCTTGATGCAGACTATGCTCAATAAACATGGGTTGAACAAATGATGGAATGAATGACCATGTGCTGTACACCAGGCACTGTGCTGGGCTCTTAGGGAGCTATCCATAGGCAGGGACTTTTCAGGAGTGGAGGACCAGCCCCTTCTGTCCCTGCCTCCTGCTCTCTGCTCTCCAGTATTCACGGCACCAGAGCATCTCAGAATCCGGTATCCCCTTGGCAACGTGGCCACCAGCCTAACATGATCTGATGCTTAGCTGGACCACGCCATCCGGGCCCAGCCTCTGAGAAGCTAAGGAGGATGTCATGGCAACGGCCCAGCTCCCAGGATGACCCAGACTGCTCTTGGGGATGCCAAATCGGGCTCCTCCGTTCTCTGGGGACCAGGCCCAGGGTCCAACTTCAGAAGGACAAAATCTTTGAGGGAGAAAAACCACCTTCAAACTTGCTAGGAATGCATCATTGCAATCAATTAACTCTGAGTGCCCAGGGAAGACACAGATCAATCAGTCCTATCTGTAGACCTGACCACAGGTCTATAGTGACTGTTTCCATGGGGACGAGGCGCCTCCATGGGGATGGGGTGTTCATAATTAAAGCAGGTTATGGAAAGTTCTCATGTGAAGGAGTTCCTATTGTGATGCAGAGGAAATGAATACAACTAGGAACCATGAGGTTGCGGGTTTGATCCTTGGCCTCACTCAGTGAGTTAAGGATCTGGCATTGCTGTGAGCTGTGGTGTAGGTCGCAGACGCTGCTCGGATCCTGCCTTACTGTGGCTGTGGTATAGACTGCCAGACGTAACTCCAATTCAACCCCTAGCCGGGAACCTCCATATGCTGCAGGTGCAGCCCTAAAAGCAAAAAAAAGAAAGAAGGGAAGGAAGGAAGGAAGGAAGGCAAGAAGGCAGGCAGGAAGGAAGGAAGGAAGGAAGGAAGGAAGGAAAAAGGAAAAAGAAAGAGAAAGAGAGAAAGAGAGAGAAAGAAAGAAAGAGAAAGAAAGAAAGAAGAAAGAAAGAAAGAAAGAAAGAAAGAAAGAAAGAAAGAAAGAAAGAAAGAAAGAAAGAAAAGAAAGAAGGAAGGAAGGAAGGAAGGAAGGAAGGAAGGAAGGAAGGAAGGAAGGAAGGAAGGAAGGAAGGGAAGGGAAGGGAAGGGAAGGGAAGGGAAGGAAGGGAAGGGAAGGGAAGGGAGGAAGGAAGTTAGTTCTCATGCAGGTGGGGGAGAAGGAGCACCCTGCCAAGGAGAAAGCCAGGTGTCCTGGGTTCAAATTTTGGCTCTGCCTCCTAATTCCCTTCATCCCTATTGAGTCCTTGTGTCCTCAAAACAGGGATCATGATAAAATTATCTCGCAGACCTGTTGTGAGGACCGGATCTGCTGGTTGATGAAAATGCCCTGAAACACAGGGAGTGCACGCTCAATCGTAGCTGTTCTCCCTAGCATGACTGTGGGTGCTATTAAGATGTGTGATGTGTTCTCCAGTGGATACTCAGTTAATTGAGGGTGAGCTGCCAAGGTCCTTGTTCTGCTACAAAGGCTGAGCCTGGGCTCGGGGATGGGGGGAGGCAGGGGCTGCTGGGCCAGCACCAGGTACTGAGCAGAGCCCTTGGTCTTTCTGATCTCATCTGTCTTCACAACCACCTGTGAGGCAGGTGTCATTGTTTCTACTTTCAGAAGAGGAATTCCAGACCCAGACAGCTATGTCATTTGCCCAAGCTCCATCAGGGAATGAGTTTGTCAATTCTCACAAATAAGCTGAGAAGTCACAGCAGCCGGCAGTCTGTGCAACACAGAAGACCACAGTGGGCCAGCTTTGGCCCGCAAGCCCCAAGTCCCAGCCTCTCCCCCTGCCCCTTCCCATCCCACACAGAAATGTTCCTTGAGAAAAGGGAACGCTCCTACACTGTTGGTGGAAAGGGAAACTGGTGCAGCCACTATGGAAAATAGTATGGAGGCTTCTCAAAAAACTGAAAATAGAGTTGCCATATGATCCAGCAATCCCTGTCCTGGGCATATATCTGGACAAAACTATAATTCAAAAAGATACGTGCACCCCTATGTTCATGGCAGCACTATTCACAGCAGTCAAGACACGGAAACAACCTAAATGTCCACCGACAGATGAAAAGATAAAGAAGATGTGGTACATATACACAGTGGAATACTACTCAGCCATAAAAAGAATGAAATAATGCCACTTGCAGCAACATGATGGACCTAGAGATTATCATACTCAGTGAAGGAAGTCACAAAGAGAAAAACAAATACCATATGATATCTCTTATAGGTGGAATCTAAAATAATAATACAAATGAACTTATCTGTGAAAGAGGAACAGACTCTCAGACCTAGAGAACAGATTTATGGTTGCCAAGGGGCTGGGGGAGGGATGGACTGGGAGTTTAAGATTGGCAGATGCAAACTATTATATATAGAATGGATAAACAATGGGGTCCTCCAATATAGCATAGGGAATTATATTCAACATCCTGTGATAAACCATAATGGAAAATAATATGAAAGTATATATATATATATATATATATACACATACACACACACACACTAAATCATTTTGCTAAACAGCAGAAATTAACACAACACTGTAAATCAACTATACTTCAATAAAATCAAAAAAAAATTTTTAAAACATGAATTGCTCCTTGATAAGGAGGAGGATTGGTCATTATATTTGGACCATGTTCCTGGCCAGACCGTGGGCCCCTCAGCCAATGGAGGCTGTTCCCTCTGCTTCCACAGCAGGAATTTAGGAACTGGAGCAGACAAGCACTCACCTTGGGGCTGTCTGGAGCAGCCAGGAGTTATGTGGGTGAATGAGCATGCCTTGGTTCTTAAGCACCAGGCCCTCCTTTTTCACTTTGAATAAGAAGGTTGGGCACAGGCCAGGAACTTCTTGCAGAAGCCAGTTTAAGGTTAGGCTTTTTGCTTCAGTTACACTGACCCTTTAACACCTGCTAAAGGGAGGAACAAAGCATGAGCTGTGAGAGACGATTCTGTTTATGTCTTTTCCCTGGAACTAAGTCATATTGTTTCAGGAAGGTCGTCGGCCTCTATTGGAGCCAACGTTTAAAGGGCTCAGCCTGACTCCGTATCAGACAGAAATAGAGATATATTTAATAAATCCAGATGCAATTGACTTTACCCCTGACAGCGAAGGGCCATCGTGAAGGTGGCCAACCACTAGCAAGTGCATTAACATAAATAACAGGTGTGGGGCTCTACCAACTGGGTAGGACCTCAAAAGCCCACTTGAAGTCCCTTTAAATGTTTCTGGAAGTCTCGGGGGAGGGGGTAGTCCTACACACTCCCTGCTAGGCAGCCTGAAGTTGCCTGCCCAGGCTGAGAACAATTTGGTTTTTTGGGGAGGCGGGGGGCGGCGCATCTGCAGCATATGAAGGTTCCCAGGCTAGGGGTCGAATCAGAGCTCAGCTGCCGGCCACACCCACAGCCACAGCCACAGCAACGTGATCCGAGCAGCGTCTTTGACCTACACCACAGCTCACAGCAGCACGGAATCCTTAACCCACTGAGCAAGTCCAGGGATCGAACATGTGTCCTCATGGATGCTAGTCAGGTTCATTTCCGTTGAGTCACAGAAGGAACTCCAGTGCAGTTTTTGTGGGTTCTCTAATTGCTGCATCCGCTAGGGCGGCGCTGTAGTCCAGCGCTGCCCATATTTAAGCCTTGAGATACTAAAATAGCCCTCTTTCTCCCTCTCCTCACTGCGTCCCAGCCATGCGGGGGGCCGCACTGAATGGGGAGAATTTGTTCATGCAAGGACTATTTAGAGCATCTGCTATATGCCAGGAGAATCACTGGGGAATGAATGTGGCATGGGGCATTTGTTCTTTGCGGAGTTTTGATCTAGAAGCTGATGATAAACAAACCCACAAACGGGCAAATTAAAAATTGTGAGGGGAGCTACTCAGGAAATAAACAGGATGCTGTTCAGTTGGCATAAACTAACAGGAGGTTGTACCTGGGATCCGATAGTCAGGGAGGACCCCTCTGGTGAGGTGACATTTATGCTGAGACCTAAGAGCCACCTTGCCCAAAGTGAGACATGGAACATTCTAGACAGAGGGAACAGCATGGGGCAAGGCCCTGAGGGCTGGGCTTGAGGAACTGAGAAGAGGGGAAATGGCTGGAACTTGGGTTGGCAAGAGAGGTGGGGGGTGGGGTAAGAGAGGGAGGCTGAGCCAGGTCCTTCAAGACCAAAGTGAGGAGTTTGGATGTTATTTTGAGTGTGATGTAATCTCCAAAGTGCTTTAAGCAAGGCAGGGATGTGAGTTGATTTATACTTTTAAAAGGTCTTTCTGTTGGGCAAAGCAGAAGGGGAAGCAGAAAGAGCAGTGAGGAAACTGGTGCAGAGCAGAGGGGGAGCGGGGAGGGGGGCCGGGGGAGGGGAATGAGGAGAAGTGGGTGGATGTGAGAGATTATTTTAGCAAGAGGTGCGGCCATGCTTGCTGAGGACTTGACCGTAGATATCTTAGTAAATTTTTTATTAGAAAAATAACACACGCTCTTTGTTTCAGTGCTTTTCTCCACCAGGCACTTTACCAATTTTTCCACCTCTGGCCCTGGGCATTGACACCCAAAGCTTTCTGCTCCGTCTTCCTTCCCCAAGCAGGGGTTGCAACCAGGTGCCCTGCATTAGCTTCAGCTTAGCTGGGCATATCCTGCCACCCAGATGAACACTTATAAATTCATCCATGCTACCCACAGCAAGAAACCAGGCATGGCAGATCATTGCTAGGCTGTTTAGAAGCAATTAAGGCCCAGAGAGGCTAAGAGACTTACTCCAGGTCACACAGCTACCATGTAGTGAGTTTTCAAACCCCAAATGCAACCATCAAGGGCCTACTGTATAGCACAGGGAACTATACTCAGTATCTTCTAATAATCTACAAGGAAAAAGAACCTGGAAAAGAATAGCTATGCGGACATGTATAACTGAACCACTTTGCTGTACACGCGAGACTAACCCAACATTGTAAACCAACTGTACTTCAACTAAAAAATATTGCAAAGAAAAAATAAAACCCCATTGCAGTTCTCTTGTCATTGGATCATATAGAGTAATTCCAAGAAACATCACTTAAGAAAGGCCCTTAAAAATTTGCGTTAATAAATAGCTAAAAATTCATTTATTTGGTGAATCCATGGAGCCCCTGTTATCTGTTAGGAACATGGGTTTCCATCATCTCTCGCATGCCCAGCCCCCAGCCAGCCTCTGAAGTTATGAAGAGAAGTCAGGTAAAGCCCCCTACCTTTGCAGTAGTTTTTGTTTTGTGGATATGAAACTGAGCAGGGCCCTGTGGGTTTCCTGGGCACACATGTTTTTCTGTGTCCCCCGTTTCCTGTTTTTGGGGAATGGGCTTCAGCCTCCATGATCTTCCCTGAGTTCCGAAAAGCAGGTTCAAACAGTTGCTACTCAGAGACAGGAGGGGATGCAAAGGCCAAGGAAGAGCAATAGTGCAGCCTTGGAACAGGGTCCTGGTTCCTCCCCAAGGAATATGGATAACAATACCTTTTGAGTACTTCCTAGGACTAAAACCCCCAACAAATGGAAGATGTTAATGAAGCATTCTTCATTCCCAGAAAGAAGGATCATCAGCTTTGAAAAACAATGAAAGCTTGCCTCTACCCTGATCCTTATGTGCAGCCCTGTTTTTCACCCCCAAACTATAAAAACACCTCCCCATCTCTCCCAAGGGGGGCAAAGTCTGTAAGGCATTAGCCTGCTGTACCCTCCTTTGCCTGGCAAAGCAATAAAACTCTTTTTCTCCTTCACCCAAAAACTCTGTCTCAGCATTTGGATTTGGCACCGGCAGGCAGAGGCCGAATTTCGGCAACAGATAGAGGGCATATTTGGTGGGAGAAGAGTAAGGATGTCTCTAAAGTAATGCCCTGCTGGGAGTTCCTGTCATGGCTCAGTGGTTAACAAACCCAACTAGCATCCATGAGGATGTGGATTCGATCCCTGGCCTCACTCAGTGGGTTAAGAATCCGGCATTGCCGTGAGCTGTGATGTAGGTCACAGACACGGCTCAGATCTGGTGTTGCTCTGGCTGTGGCTGTGGCTGTGGCTACAGCTCTGATTGGATCCCTAACAGGTGCAACCCTAAGAAAACAAAACAAAAAATAAAAAAATAAAAAATAAAGGCCTGAAATGCAATAAGACAAGTGCCATAGCAAAGACACACACGTGCTACAGTAAAGCAAAAACAAATGGTGTATAAGCCCACTGAGTGTACAGCTTCTAAAGGCCTTGGAAATCCTTGCCCTCAAGCTCTTTAAATGTTTTCCTCATCCGTGTACTTAGCCTATTAATTTGAACCACCCACCTGGGCAGGCTCTGCCGGGCTAAGGTAAATGTCAACCGTGGCTCATCTGAATGGCCCTAGATTCCAAACCGGTTATGCAGCTCTTTGTTCTGTGCATTTGAGGCTGTGTTTGCTTCTGAATGGTCTCATATAACAATCTCCCTGAAGAAAGGAATCAGTCTTTGGCTTTCTTTGCATTTTCTCCTTCAGTCTTCAATGATTTGGCACATGCTTACTTTATACTAGATTGTAGGTTCTGAGGGCAGAGAGCAATGACAATGACAGGCATGGTCCTTGTTGTCATGGACTTGGCAACTGGCCATCAACCAACTCTCAGCCCACAGAGAGTTCTGATGCATGGTACTAATTTATGACTCCGAAATTTTATCTCCAGCTCAAGAGTTCTCTGAGCTCTAAACTCATTCATCCAACTATAAACTCTACCTGGATACATGATTTGCCTTAAACTCTTTATGTCCAAAACAAATTCTAGATTCCCACCAATGCCAACACCAACCTGGTCCTCCCCGCACCTTTCCTCCTGTTACCAGGATCCAGGTTCTTGTTCACAGAGCCGAAGAAAACTTCCTGAACACACACAGGCCCCAAGCAGGCAAAAAGTCTTCATTAAAGGAAAGCAAATAGCTCTCAGCACAGACCCTGGGAGGGGGAGGAAGAGTCTTCCTTTCAATTGTTCTGTGGAGGTTTTTATCTCTTAAAGACAGGGGTACCAACTTGGGGTCCTGCTGTCTGTCTTTTCCTATTGGCCTTGCCAAGCACCTATATTGGGCCTTGTCCAATAGGAACTTGAGACTTAGGGTATGCTCCATGAGTTTTATGGACCTTTTATTCTTCTTCCCCTTGGACTTAGAGTCACCACCCTACATTCTTTTGCTAACAGTCAAATGTATGGGTCAGGGGTTAATGCCCACCTTGACGTAAAACAAATGTACTTTCAATAGTTAATCTCCTAACAAGCAAGGCCTGTTTGTCTCGATTAGTTCTTATAAATCTTAAACCATGGACATTAATCAGAGAATATATCGAAGCCCACATTCCTACACTAACTACCTGAATTATTATTCTGCCTTGCTACCTCTGTAAATGGCACCATCACCCATCTAATTGCACAAACCTGTAACCTAGGATGCACCCTTGATTCTTCCCTACCCTTGACCCTCACACTCAATCCTTCCACTGCTCCCCACCATCTCCATCACCACCACTGCTGCCACCAACTTGGACTTCTGTTACTGTAATAGCTTCCCACTGACTTTCTCCCAGCTTGCCCCACTTGAATCCATTCACTACACAGTAGCCAATCTGAGCTTGCAAAATGTGAATGAAAGCATCGTTTTCCCCTTCTTAACCCCTTTGTACAATGGGAGAGTCCACTGCCCTCCACAGGAACCTGTACTGGTCCCTCATCCCCTCCTTCTTCCCCTCTCCTTTCCATGGGTTTCCCCTGCTTTGCTCCAGCCAGTCTCATCTCCTCTCTTCCTTGGGCCCACAGCATCCCTTCCCACCCTTCTCATCTGCTGCCCTCTCTATCTCTGCTCCTCCTTGGCCCCATTCTTTCAACAGCTGGATTCCTCCTCATCCTTCAAGCTTTAGATCAGATGTCACCTCCTCAGAGAAGCCTCCCCTGACTTCCCAATCCAAGGCACCACTGCTGTGCTGTATTACTCAAATTCTCCCCTTTCTAACATTAAATCTTTCATGGTCTCATGGATATAGAATGTTGGATTCATGATAGTAGGTCTCATGGATATAGAACGTGGGATTCATGATAGTAGGTTTAGTGTTTGTCTTCACTGTGGACCTCATGTCTGATGAAGGAGACACTCAAATATTTGTTGAGTCCAAACTAAACAATAGCAAAAATCTTCTCAGGGCTGTTCTGAGGATGATGTGAAACTGTGTGAAAGCCTTTGGCACAGGGCCAGGTTCATTGTAGGTCTTCCACACCCTCACCAAGTATCCCAGGCTGGCCTGCAGATTTCAGAGACTAGAAATGCATTAGTCTCTTCTCCTGGGGCGGGGGAGTGGGTGAGAGAAGGCTGAGAGATGAAAGGGCAAGAAACAAGAAAATGCTCCTGACCATACTTGAAAGAATTTATTTTCTTTATTTGCCTCCTTTCCCTCTTCGCGATGTGTCTATTGTTAAAGAGCTGGAAGTATGCTACAAGATGACGGTTTCAGAGATTCAGCCCTTCTCTGTCCCCTGAGCAGCCCTCCCTTGCCTCCTTCCAAGTGCTTTCAAGCAGCCACCTGTTCTGAGCCAGCCGCCTCTTCCCCCAGTCCCCTCCCCTTCCGTGCCACAATGAACTGCACAGGGAAGTGGGGATGGGGTGGGGGGTGGTTTGCCGGATGGGCTGTGTTCCTGCCCCAGGATGGTTTTGAAGCCAGGAGCTGTTGCAGCCTATTTGTTTGTACCAAGGCACCATGTATGGTAACAAATCATGAATAAGAAACAGGCCCCAGATGGCACAGCAACCATCTCCTGCCTGCGTCCATCCCTGTGAGCCATCATCTTCAAACTCCAGGTAGCCCACCTCCCCAGAGAGGCAGCAGGGTGCAGCAGACTTGCAAGAAAGGTGGAGGCAGAACCCACTTGAGCTTAGCAAGCAGGGATCAAGCCCCTCCCTCTGTCAGGGACTATGTCTGGGTTCCAGCCCTGGCTTTGCTGCTAAGCAGGAGACTTGCTTAAGTTCCTCCCCTTTTCTGACCACCCGTTTCCTCATATGTGAAGTGGGAATAATAATAATTCCAAGTGGGTACCTAGGATTTATATTTTTGATAATAGTCTTTCCATTAATAGTTTAATTTTATTTCACCTCTTTGTTAAAACAAGTATTTACTGGGTGCCTACTTGGTGCCAGGCACCATGCTAGGCATGGCAGATACAGTTACCAAAGAGATAAGGTAGCAACTCTCATCAGGCTAGCATTGTAAGGAAGAAAGACCTTCATCCAGCAATCCCATAACAAAATGTTAAGATACACACGTGACAGGTTCTATAAAATCTACAAAGGACAGGTACTAGGAGAAAGGAGATCCTATAATTGGTGGATTTGGCCTCAAGGGTCCCCTGAGGAAGTGATGCCTGAGCTGATGTCTGAAGAAGTAGAAGTGTTAACTAAGAGAAGAGGGAAGAATGCTTTGCAAGGTTCACTCTGACTGCTGCATGGAGAATAGATTGGAAGGGCCTGGAGGCTATTGCAGGCTTCCTGGAGGAAGATGAGTGCAGTTTGGTAACGGTCATGGCAGCAGAGTTGGAGAGAATGTCCACATAGCTGGCTGCACAGGTGAGGTGGGGTGGGGAGGGGTTGGGGTGAAGGTGGATAGAGTCACCATTCACGGGGCAGGGAGGAGATAGGAATTACCATCCCCACTCTAGAGATGGGAGAATCAAGCCTTGGAATGGAGAAGTGGTCCCCACAAATAGCAAGTGATGGGACCAAGCATGGCTAGTCTTCCAATTCAGAGGTTCAATCCCCAGGGAACCAATGTCAAACATCATTATTTAGGTGAGTGCTAGGTGGCCGAGTGAAGACTGGTTCCCAAAGTCAGGGCTAACCTCTTTCCCAAGGTTCTCACTGCTGAAAGTGAACCAGCCTGTCCTCCAGGCTGACCTTGTCCTGCCCTCAGCATGTGCTGGGTCCTCAATCAAACCCAAGATGGCCAACAGTGGGCAGGAGGAGACCAAACTTGAGGGCCAGCTGGAGACAGGACCTGGGAGAAATGAAGATGCCCAGTTCTAGAGACCCACAGACCTTGGTACCATTTCTGACTTTGCTACCTTCCAGCTCTGCACTCCCTGGCTTCCTGGCATCTGACACCAACTAGGGTGCATTCCACCAAGGCTGTGATACTTTGTAACCCAGGCTGGACTCACCAGAGATGCAGCTGCCCTGCCTCTCCAAGGACATCCTCCAATAGGGCAGACTCTTGTGGGGATGATGAGCGTTGGCCAGAAGGGAAGGTATCTTGCCTATGGCAGGACACCAAGGCAGAGGCAGACGGAGAGAGGGGTCTGCTCAGTGGGGAGGGCTTTCTGATCATGACCTTGTTTTAACTTCCTAATGCCCGGTGATAACAAAGTTCAAACTGATTTGATCAGTTGTGTGGTTTTTAAACCCTCTACAGACAAGGTAAGTCTTCCTGCCAGGACTCTGAGGAGATGGCTCCCACAACCCCTGCACTGGCATGCCAGATGCCAAGGCCCCCTCTCCCACCTCCACCCTCTCTGGCAAGGAGAGGGGAAGCTTACCATGTCTCATGGGACATGGACATCCTAGGGTCCTGTGCTCATTTATTCACTTATTCAACAAATATTTAAGAAGCCCTGTCATAAACATGTCAGGATCAGCCTTAGATGCTGGAAATACAGGTATCTGTTAGATATGATCCTTCCCTTGAGAGAGGAGGGCATTTGTTCATCCCCTCACTCTATTATTCATCCAATATGATGTTAGTTGAGCACCTGCCATGCTGGGCATGGGAACTGCGGCCTTTCAGTCAGGTTATCTAACTAGGATGGTTAGATTGTCTGAAGGAGATGACTTCCAGATGCTTCAGATCTCCTTTGCAGGACAGGTGGAAGAGAACTAGATGGAGAAGGGAAAAGGCACCTTCCAGATGGAGGATCAAGAGTGGTAAAATACCTGAGCTATGAAATAACTTGAGGTCCAGGGAACCACAAGTAGTTCTACATGGCTGGAGGAAGGGCCCACGTAGGGGGACTGGGCAGGAGCAGATCATAAAGGACCTTGAATGCTAAGCCAAGAAGGGGAACTTTTTCCTAAAAGCCATGCGAGAGTCATTGAAAGGTCTTAGCATGAGTTGAGAAGGGGGGGTAACAGGTAGAGATGTCATTGGATATCACAAGATCTGGCTCCAGCAGAGGGAATGGAGGGGAACACACAATGCCCAAGACAGTAAGCCCAGGTAGGAAGCTGTCAGGAAGTTGGCACTGGGCAGGGGGGATGGGGAGGGGGGGTGTTCAAAAAACATCAGGAAGGTGAAGTCTATAAGTGGTGGCTTATCAGGCAGTTATTGCCAGAAAATGCTGCAAACCAAACCACTCCAAACTCAGTGATTTAAAACAAGTCATGGAGTCCAGATCAGCTAAGAGTTGGTTGATCCTGTCTAGGCTCAGCCAGGCTTGGCTGGACATGCATGTACATCTGCTGTTGTCTGATCTCAGCTGGGCTTGCTGGGGGGCAGTTTGGTCCTGCTCTGTGTCCCTCATCCTCTTAGCACGAGTGGGTATGCTCTTCTCATGGCAATGAGGGCAGAAGTACAAGAGAACAAGACCAGTCAGGCAAGCACTTTACAAGCTTTTATGTCATACCCACCAACATCCCATTGGGTAAGTCATGGTGCTGAGCCTAATGTGAAGGGATGGGAGATATAGTCCAGTTTTTTGGAGGAAGAACAGCCAAGTCCCATGGCATAGGGAGGGGTGAAGACCTGGGTCATTCAAGCTAGTTTCTGGACCAGATGACGGCTGGGAAGAGAGAAAGAGAGTTCATAAGACTTTTGCCAAGAATGGAGCACATGTCACCTCACCTTGGATCTGTTCCCCTCTGGACCTGAAAGCTCCATCAAGAATTGAGCCTGGAGTTCCCGTCGTGGCGCAGTGGTTAACGAATCCGACTAGGAACCATGAGGTTGCAGGTTCGGTCCCTGCCCTTGCTCAGTGGGTTAAGGATCCGGCGTTGCCGTGAGCTGCGGTGTAGGTTGCAGACGCGGCTCGGATCCCGCGTTGCTGTGGCTCTGGCGTAGGCCGGTGGCTACAGCTCCGATTCAACCCCTAGCCTGGGAACCTCCATATGCCGTGGGAGTGGCCCAAGAAATAGCAACAACAACAACAAAAGACAAAAGACAAAAAAAAAAAAAAGAATTGAGCCTGACACGGATCATCTCAGATGCAATTTCTGTGCAGCCCACTCACCCTGCACAAAATGTTCTAGGGAAATAACTGACCCGCCAGCCCCGTGTCCCACCCAGACCTTCCCTGGTCTCTTTGCAGCCCTGCCCTGGGCCCCTGCAAGTGCCTCCTGGAAGATTAGCTTCCCTTTCTCACTCAGACTGTGTTGATTACACATTCTGGAGACTTGTTTTCCTCCGTGTGGGCAGGAACAGTCGAACAACTGCTTCAATCCTGCAAACAGAGGGGTGGGTGGGAAAAGAGGTGTGTGTTGGGGGCGAGAGGAATCCACTCTCAGCCTCACGGGGATCCCCCCTTCCCCTCTGCACACACGTTCTCCTCTCTGGCTGCCCCTCCAGACCCGATTTCTCCCCCTGCACAACAAATGGGAAAAAGGTTTAATCTCCCCCAAGGGTAACCCTGAGGAAGGAAGCAGGAGTGGCCTGGGCTGGCCCAACTGGGTGAACTGGGGGATGTCATCTGTAGCATTGGTCTGGAGGACATTTAGTGTTAACAAACACTCGTATGATGCTTGCTAAGTGCCCGGCTATCTTAAAGGCTTTGCAAATATTTACTCATTTAATTATCACAACAACACTTCAAGTCATCTCTCTTTTACCGCAGGGAGACTGAGGCACAGAGAGGCTAAGTAATTTCCCCAAGGACCCACAGCCAGGGAATTACAGTCAGGGTTCTACCCAGACAATCTGGCCCCACAATCCACATTTCCCACCATACTAGGCTGCCACTTGCTTTCCTCTCTTCCCCAAACTTCTGGAAGTCCAGAGGACTGGCCTCTGGGAGCCATGGTGTCCCATGTCCTTCTTGATTTCCTTCTAAATGGGTTTTGTGAGTTGAATCGTGTCCCCCAACCCCCGCCCCAAAGATATTTTCAAGTCCTAACTCCTGGTTTGTGAACATGACCTTCTTTGCAATAGGGTCTTGGCAGAAGAAATCAAGTTTAGTGGGCTCTAATCAGTGGCTGGTGTTTTTATAAGAAAAGGAGGGGGAGATTTGGAGATAGACACATCAAAAACATGGACACACACAGGAAAGATGGCTGTGTGGAGACAGAGTTAGAGATTGGAGATGTAATTACAAGGCTGGGAACGACAAGGATTGTGGCAACCCCCAGAATCTGGAGGCAGCAAAGAAGGATTCGTCCCTGGAAGCTTCAGAGGGACTGTGGCCCTGAGGATACTTTGATTTCAGACTTGTAGCCTCTGAAACTGTGGGAAAATAAATGTCTTTTCTTTGAAGACACCCAGTTTGTGGTCATTTGTCACAGCAAGCCCTGGGGAACCAGTACAATGGGTAAGGAAGCCATGAAGATTTCAAGCAGAGACAGCTCCAGAGAGTAACTCCATGCTGGCAGCCTTCTCTACCTTCCCGGGTCACATCTCAGATCCCGTCTCCTGCCCCTCTCCTGTAGCCACAAAACCAGGCTGACTTGGATTCCCAGAGAACTTTGGTCCTAAAATGCAAATGTCAGGCTTGGGATGGCCGAGTAGAAAGGGTGACCAGGGGCTATAGAAGCTGAATGGTGGAGAGGGAGCCTCTTGAGGACAGAGATTTTGAACTTCACGGGGGCTCAGAATCACACTTTGGACACCTTGAGGGTGGGAAGGCTTGGACTTCTAAGTGGCCACCCCCTTAAACCCCAGTCCCATAACTGGGACTCTCTGAGCTGAAAAGTGACTCAAAAGCCCCTGAAGGTGCCAGTGATGTCCCTGCTCCACCTCAGTCTCCCAGCCCTTCTAGAGCGAGGTTGATTCTGCCCACTGCACTGGTGGTTGTGAGGATGAAATAAGATACTATATGTGGAAAGGCTTTAGGGGACTTCTGAGTGGAACAAAAGCTGGTTGGGAACCCCGGTGCCTCTTCCCAACTGACCAAGTTCCTGGACTCTGAGTCTCGCTCATCATCCCCTTCTTTAAGCCCTGCACCCAAAGCCTGGTTCATCTTGTCTGATCATTGTTTTCAAACAGGTGTGAATTTTGACTTATGTCTTGGTTAGCCTCCATTATGCAAAGGTGGCATTCCATCCCCCAAGCCATCATTTCCTACCCATGACTGATGCCACACTCCAGCAGGTATTCAGAGGCAATCCCGGGGCCAAAAGACCCACTCAGAGAATTTTGTTTGCCTACAAGCTAGCTCCCCTTACTCTCCACCCCTCCTCCATTCCCTCTTCCCTGTCAGAACCCCCTCCCCCAATCCCTCCCTCCAGACTGTCCTCCAATATTCTCTCCTGGGGCTTCTCTCCCAGCTGGCCAACACCTGCAATGACATCTACCAAGGTTTCAGGTGGTCATTTAACAGAGGTCTGCTGGGACTTACCTAAAGCCCTGGAGGATCCTAAGATATGACTCTCTAACAGTGGAAACATCAATTCTCAGACTTCTGGTTGAGGTCACATGTCATCTATTATCCTGGCCGGGAGCTCCTATACCCTACATCTCTGCTCCCTCCTCACCTTTCTTACTCCATGGCATCTACCCGCTGCCCCCATCCCACCCTAAGACACCACCCTTCCTTATGCAGAGTGTCCAGAAAAGGGATAGTTCATCTGCCCTAGATATAGCTTGATATCTGGTGAAATAGGCAGAGTGGAGTCAGACTTGGCCTTGAAATTTGGCTCTTCTATGTGACCTTGGGCAAATTGCTTCACCTCTCAGAGCTTTTTTTTTTTTTTTTTGCTTTTTAGGGCCACACCCATGGCATATGGAAGTTCCCAGGCTAGGGGTCAAATCTGAGCTGCAGCTACTGGTTTACGCCTACACCATAGCAACACTGGATCCAAGCCATATCTGCCATCCAGGTCACAGCAACACTGGATCCCTGACCCACTGAATGAGGGCAAGGATCGAACCTGCATCCTCATGCATACTAGTTGGATTTGTTTCCATTGCACCACAATGGGAAATCCTCTGCACTCATTTTTGAAATGAGGAGCATAGCGTCTACCTCCCAGCATTTGGTATAGAACAAGTGAGCATGCATCTCTTCCAGGACTTGCTTGCAAGTGCCTGGCACACACTGATGACTATAAAAGGCTGATGGGGTATAATGGAAAGTTCTCAGGCACTGAAATCTGACCATCAGGAGTTGGAATCCCTACTCTATCACCTCTTAGCTCTGTGGCCTTGAGTAAAACACTTCATCTCTGTGATCCACAGTTTCTCTATAAAATTGGGATAACGCCCCTGTCCCTAGGTGTTTATAAGGAAGAAATGAGAAGCGTAGGTGTGTGAATTACTAGCTCTACCCTGGACTTCAGGGGTATCCACCTTCTGAGCTGTGGATCCTTCAACTCCAGACCCCAAAGTTAGGTTTCAGTCTCACCTGGCAGAACTCTTGTCTTCCAAATCTGCTTGCCCTTAATCACGATAAGCCTCCAACTCTGGATCATCCAACTTTGTACTAAGGTCCCAGGCCTCCAGTCTGATGCCTCCTAGAGCTCATCGAAAAGCCTAGAAATTTCCCTTTGGGCTTTGGTGTGACCATGGACAGCAGGTAATGGCTCAGAACTCTAAGGCTGGACAGGCATGGCAAAGCTCTTGGCAGATGATGTGCCTGTGGCCACCATGGTGACCAAAGGCATTCTCTTGGCTGGCTGCATCATGACCACAGAGGGGTGGACTGACAGCTTATATCACTTGGGCCTAAAATGGACTTGCTGGGGTGCAAGGAAATGTAGAAAAGGCCAGCTTGGATCTGGTCTCAGGCAGCGGGGCCCCAGGGCCCAGGCAGGCCCTGTCTAGTGCTGACTCCCTTGGAGGCAGCCTCATTCTCTGGGGAGGGGCTACCCAGAGGCCTGTCCTGGCCATCGAGGCCCTCTCCCTCAGCCCTGGCAGGAATTAGCAGAGGCTGCTAAGTGGCCTCCGGTGCTCCAGAGAAAGGGGGAGGGAGGGGGGAGGGGGGCAGCTCCAGCAGGGTGATTGTCATGGTTACGATCTGACAAAACAAATGGCTCTGCTTCCCGCAGGCCACCTAAACAGCCATCGCAATGTGGGCATTGATCAAGCCAGCTGCCAGGGGCCCCCAGGTGCTGGGCCTGGCCCTGGAGCCCTGCCTTGTGTGCCCCCTCCAGCAGCTCTGGGTGTAGGGAGGCAGCTGCCAGGACTGCGGACAAAGGGAGTGTTTGCCTGGACACGTGTTGCTTCTGGGACAAGGTAAGGGTTAGTCCAGCTGGTGTGAGGCTGAAGCCCCCTTCATCCATGCAGTCCTGGGTGTGTGTGTGAGCATGTGTGCATACATCATCCGTGTGTACATTGTGTGCTTGCACTCGTCGGGGCGGTGGGGGGATCCGCTGAACACAGGGCTCAGGATGCTCGATCTCACTGCCACATGTTGCTCCTCACATCTCTCTCCCTCTCCCCCCTCCCTCCCTCCACCCTCCCCTCTCTCTCCCTCTTTCTGGAGCTCTCTATGTCTAGTTCTTTTTTTCTAGTGTCTCTGCATCTCCCTCTCCCCGTGCGTGTCTCTCTCTCCTCTGGCTCTCCTCCCCGCCCCCCCGCCACTCCTCCCTCCCTCATCATCCTTGACACCTGTTCCACCATCTCCCTGACCCCCAGAGTCTCTCGTCTGTCCTCTGGGGCCCCCGGGCCATCAGGAGCTCTGTGGGCTGTCTTTCCCTGTCTGCCGAGCTCCTGCCCGCTGCCCTCCGGGTGCCGGGCAGGCATGTGACTGTCCTCAAAGCCAGTCGCCAGCTGAGAGGGTGCCCTTCTCAGAGCCCCGCGCCCAGGGTTTCCACCAGGTAAGCCAGGCTGCAGGGGGAGATGGGGTCCTTGGGAGGGGTGGAAGGTGGGGAAGCGAGGGGAGGAAGGGGAGGACCTGGCACCTGTTCGCAGCAGTGGCGTTTGCTGACACTCAAGCCCCCGCTGGAAGTCCCGTCATAACAGCTCCCACAGCAGCGCCAACAGTCCCAGCCTGACGCTCCCTCTGCCCTGCCTGCCCCGCAGCGCTGATGGAGGCTTGGTGGGGCCTGGGGAGTGGGGGCCAGAAGCTTCCCCCTCCCCATCTTCCCTCCATGAGCTGCCGCTGCCGGCACATTCCTGTCTCTCTTGCTACTCCCCTTTCTTCCTTTCTCTCTTTTTGAAGACTTAAGGGGAGGCAGCACACCCCCCCTCTCCCCTCTGCAGGCATAGAAGCCTGTTCCCTGGGTTCACCTGACTCAGGGATCTGGGCAGAGCACAGAGGGCACTGCTCAGGGAGGAGGCCAGAGGGCACGGAGGCTTCCTTGGTTAGCTGGAAATGGGGAGCGGGGGTCCAAGCACATGGGAATAGGGTCACGGGGGTGGGGGGGGAATGTGCGCTAAGGGGCACTGTGTGACACTGGAAGGTGTGAAGTGTAGGGAGTGAGCCCCCTGTGTTGGTAAGGGGGGGCGTGGTGCATATGTAAATGTGCTGATGTGTTTCAGATACACACATGGGATGCCCTGTGTCTGCTGGTGTGCAGGGACTGAAGAGTGTGGGGCGTGCATGTTCACGTGCAGGTAGTTGTGGGTTGAACTTGACTCAGAGGTTGTAGCTAGGATTGCCGAGGCCTGCCTGCAGTAAGTACTTGGTCACCCAGCCCTGGTTAGTCTTGCCCCCCAGGGACAGTGCTTCTACTGTTTCCAGTTCAGCCCCAACTCCAGGTGATGACCCAGGGCCCAAGAGGAGGTGGGCACTGTGCCCTGAGGGTGCCCTGCAGATCCCACTCATCTTCTGACATGAGCTGGGCCAAGGACCCTGGGCTGGGGGCAGCTGGGGTGCTGAGCATCTTCCCCAGCCTTTGGTGACTCAGAGTCTATGGGGGACCAGCCCCAAATCTGGGCCAGATAAAACTCCAGCCGTTGGCCATCAGTTTGCTGCCTGGTGGAGGGGCCTCTAGTAAAGTGGTCCTGGGCCCAGAGGGAAGAGCCGCGTTTCTGTCCCTCCCAGTTTCCCTCACAGCTCCTGTGCTCACTGGCTGGTTTCCCTTTACCAGACATATGGTGCTGATTACGGTCCATGCGGGAAAGGGACAGCCCTGAGCTAATGGGGACAGTGGAAGGGGCACCCAGAGGTTCCAGGTCGGCTGTTCCTCCAGGACCCTGGCCTTGGGCTTCTGCTCAGGTTCAAATTGTCCTTTCTGCTGGGGGAGTGGGTATCTCTTATCACCTCTTGGTCAACTCCCTCCAACTAAGAGAGCTGACTTAGGTTTCTTGTGATCTCATGGGCATTTCCAGTCCAGCCAGACTGGGAAGGAGCTCAGGCCATGCCAAGCAGAGGGTCACCATAAATAAAAGTCACAGACTTCCCTTGGGGCATCGGGACAGCCCATTGTTATCGTTGGACAAAATATGGCTCCAAGTCACCAGGGGTGAGCACATCTTTTCACCTCATTAAACCCCTTTAAGAGCATGTACCCACTGGACATCGCCTCATGAAAATCCAGCCGGAACCTTTCCCTAACCTGTGCTCCCTGGGGTTACCAGGCCGGCAGAATGGCTGACCCATGAAACCCTCTGGGAGAAGGGGCTGGCATTAGGGGTGTTTGGTGTGGGGCTGAGAAGGCTTCCTGGAGGAGGTGATGTTGCCGTGGGAACCTGGAGGAAGCAATGGAAGGAGGTGGCTACCTGGGTGGATAAAGAAGAGTAGAGGAGTTTCCTACGTGGCTAGAGGTATAAGTACAGGCAAGGTTGGGAAGGGCAGGAGATCTAGGGGGGACTGGTATCAAGTCAAGTGGAATGAACCAAACAGCCTAGGATGGAAAGAGGGAACGGAATGAAATCACTCATCACTGGATGCCCACTTTACACCAGGCGCTATGTTGGGCATTGCAATCTCAAGTGGAGAAACCAACATTAATTAATGACCCAAGATGATACAAAGCAGCACCTGTGACAAGAGCTCTTAGATTTGAGATCTCTTCTAGCTAGCTGTGAAGAGAATGCTGAGGAGGCTTATAAGAATCTGAAGCCCAGAGGTGAGGGCCAGGCTGGATAGAGGAGCTGGGAGTCCTCTGTTCATACCTTGGAGCAGGGCATGGGTCAAGTGGTTTGGGAGAGGGCAGAGGAGAAAGGCTTGAGATTGGACCTTGAGGACGTTCTGCCTCCAATGACCCATCACTTGCATCATTTTAGTCCTGGCCCTGAGGGATGAGCCAACAAAAGAAACAGAGAAGGGGTGGCTGGAGGGAGGGGACCAGGACCTAGTGTCCTCTCTGCCTTGTGACAGTCCCTTACCAGGTACCTTCTCCATGGTATTTTATGTCATCCCCATTTTACAGATGATGAAACCGAGTCTTGGAGAGGTCGAAGAGTTTGGCGTAAGGTCACATAGCAAATAGCAAAGCATTTCACCAGAAATGAAATCAGAGAGTTGGCAGGTCCATCAGATAGTTCCTGAGTGTGTGACCCCAGAGAAATGGACAAGAGAAGGGCCTTGTGTCATCCTTTAGAAGAGATGTTAGGACCACTCCATGGATAGTGAGTATCTCTGCCAGATATGGCTGAGTGAGGCTGCATCCTAGGGGCTCAGAGGAGGGGAAAAAAAATCACACCAGATGAAGGGATCAGGAAAGGCTTCAAGGAGGAGATGGAATTTGAAAGGACCGGGAGGATAAGTAGGTTTAGAAACACACAGGTGACATAGCAGTGCTCTGCGTTGAGGGAAGTACGTAGCAAGGACATGGAGTTGGGGAGAGGGGGAGTCTGGGAAACAAATATTCCATTTATTCAAGAACACAGGATAAGGAGTTCCTATTGGGGCTTGGTGGTAAGGAAACCAACTAGTATCCATGAGGTTGCAGGTTCAATCCCTGGCCTTGCTCAGTAGGTTAAGGATCTGGTGTTGCCACAAGCTGTGGCTTAGGCCTGAAGCTGCACCTCCGTTTCAACCCTTAGCCCGGAAACTTCCATATGCTGCAGGAGCAGCCATAAAAAGAAAAAAAAAAAGAAAGAAAGAAAGAAAGAAAGAAAGGAAACCTTTTGCTGGATGATATATTGTGAATGTTCCCAGGTGGCCTCAGTACAAAGCTCTTCTCTCTCTTTCTACAACCACACTAGGGATCAAACTGTTGGACCCAGGACAGTGGTTCCTTCCATGGGTACCATGCTGGAGATGGTAAGAGACACAGGGCCAGGGTGGGCAGCTGGAGTGGACGCTCCCAGTACAGCCTTGAATGGGGCCACACGTGAGAGTAGCTGGAGGGCAGGGGATGGTTCTACCAGGTTTGCTCATGCAGACCCCATGCAGGGGTCTGAGACCCCACAAAGGTGAGGCTGAAGGTTAAAAACAAAGCCATAATAGAAAAATGTTCATGAACCCACCACTCACAAAGTAGTCCCTCCATGAACATCTCTCCTTGCTCAACACAAACGTCAGTCCCTACTCATCACTCCAATCTGTGTCCATCATGTTCTCTTTGGTTGTTGACCATATGATGGCCAACCAATTGCACGGTGGAACTGCAGTCCTGAGAAAGGTGTGAGTTTTAATGAAGTCCATCAAAGGGGATGATGGAGGACACTTCTAATCCCACACAAAATCCCAGGCAAATGAGTCCCCGGCAGAGGTAAGCCAGCTAACAACACAAGAGGAGGAACATGGCCCCGGCGAAGTCAGGCTAGGAAACTTAATCATGACATTGTGACAGTGAAGGATGACATGGAAAATTGCCCCATCATGCTAGCATATGATTTTTCTTACTAGTTTGTGGTATCTTTTATTAATAAATTTTTTCAGCGCATAGGGGACCTACAATGTTGTGTTCGTTTCAGCTGGACAACAAAACGAATCAGCCTTACATATACATGTATATCCATTCTTTTCCAGATTCTTTCCCCATATAGGCCATCACAGAGTATTAAATAGATGTCCTCAAGCTCCTTGTTCTCGATCGATTTTGTATACGGTAGTGTGTATACGCCAATTCCAGCCTCCCAATCCATCCCACCCCACAACGTTTCCCCTTTGGTAACCATAAGTTTGGCTCCAAAATCTTTGAGTCTGTTTCTGTCTTGGGAATAAGTTCTTTTGTATCATTTTAATTAGACTCCACATATCAGTGATCTCATATGATATTTGGAGGCTAACATATAATGTAGTTCCAAAAAAATGACCACCCCAAACCCAATCAATACTTGATTTGTTCTCTGTTCATTGATTATTTTAGCATGTGGTTATACTTACAATCTTATTTTGGTAAAGCAAGAGCTTGTTTTCATATTTTTAGTTTCATTTCTCAAAGTAAAATCCCAGTTGAAATTTTTTTCTCTCACCATTTCCACCGTATGAAATTTTGGTCCCTTATCTTAAGTGGATTACTTGGCCTCTTCCTGGCCCAATTATTGGAGAAATATGGAGACCTTATATGATTGGCATTTAATATCTGTAAAATTATAAATGAGTGAATGAGTGAGTGAATGACTATCCCTTTAAGAGCCATAAACTTTGCTTTTCAAGTCTCTTGTTTCTGCATTGCCAGCCTCACCTTAGGGCATTCCCTCATTTATTCAACATTTAATGAGCACCTGTCGATTGCCAGACATTTTTCTAGGCACTGAAACAGCTGTCTACAAAATCTCTGCCTTCATGGCTTATATTCTGGTGGACTCGCTGGCCTCCCTTCCCTTCCGCCACATTTTACTCCCTTCCCCATAGCGTGGCTTCTGTCCCTGGGACCGTATTTGCTCAGGGCTCAACTCACTAAGTTAGATTAGGTTACATCGGAGTTCAAAATCAGCAATGTTTTCATTCTTGCTGCTGCCATACAGCCTGGGGTCATGCACCTTGTTACAGAATGCAGTCACTTTTAGGTCCAGGATAATAGAGGCTCCACAAATGTCCCGTGACCACCACGGTGGGGAACAAGACGTGGCCAATTACACACTGGATTTTGCAGCTTCCACTTGGAAGTGATTCCCTCCGCTTCCACTCAGTTCATTGGCTGAAGCAAGGCACACAGGGGGGCAGGGACATGCAGCCTGCCAGGTGCCCAGAGGAGGAGAACCAGTAAGATCTGCCCAGTAGCGGGAAGATCGCACCCTGGCTTCTCCAAGAGAGGGAGTGTCATAGCCTTTAGGAGGATGTTCACAGGAAATTGGGGGGAAAGAAAGGTTATCTTGGGTTGGATCCTTTTGAGACTCTTAGCCCCCAACCTTGACCACTAGCTCTGATTAGCACATCCAAATACCTGGTGGCCAGCAGAGCTGCCTCTGCCACACTCAAGATCCAGCTTAGCAAAGCAGCAGGTTGGTTTTAATTGGGTTTTGGCTTGTGCTGCTATAACAAAAATGCCATAAACTGTGTGACAACAATTTACTTCTCATAGTTCTGGAGGCTGGAAGTCCAAGATCAGGGGACCAATAGGGTCAAGTTCTTGGGAAGGAACTTCTTCCTGGTTTATAGACAGCTGGGCACCCTCTTGCTGTGTGCTCACAGGATGGAGAAAGAGAGCACTGCTTTCTTCCTCTTCTTGGAGAATCCCATCTACCCTCATGACCTCATCTAAATCTAGTCACCCTGAAGGTCCTCACCTCCCAGCACCATCACCTTGGGGATGAGCACTTTAAAATATGAATTTAAGGGGGAGGCATTCAGTCCATAGCACAGAGAAAGCTCAGCCGTAGGAGCTCCAGTTCTGTTGTGCTACTTCCCCTCTGAGCCTTAGTCCCATGATCCTTCAAATGGGTATAATAATCTTTATTTTGCCCCCCCCCCCCCCGCGCCCCGCAGTGAATTCTTGGATGTGAACATGCTTGGATTATAAACTACTCCATACGAGGCATGGATGCTCTTTATCATTTTTTTAAGGCTCAGTGGTGGACTTGAGAGGGTGAGTTGGTCAGAGACTAGAACCTCCTCGCTGCTTTTAATTCTATTGTTTCAGTTCTTTGAACTTTGAAGCCTTTTCTAAGACTATCCCCTTTCTAAGAGATTCTTCAAAGCCTGTTGGGAGTTCTGGCCCCGACCAACTTTGCCCTTCAGCCCATCTTTCCTCACACAAGCCAAAGCTGCCCACTCACTTTAAAAGTCAGCCTTGGAGTTCCCATCGTGGCTCAGTGGGTTAAGAACCTGACATAGTCTCCGTGAGGAGGAGGGTTTGATCCCTGGCCTCGCTCAGTGGGTGAAGGATGCAGCACTGCCACAAGCTGTGGTATAGGTTGCAGATGCAGTTCAGATCTGGCATTGCTGTGGCTGTGGTATAGGCCAGCAGCTGCAGCTCTGATTCGACCCCTAGCCCAGGAACTTTCATATGCCATGGGTGCAGCCCTAAAAAGACAAAGAAAATAAACAAAATAATAAAAGTCTGTCTTGTTTTGTTCATGCAGCTCGACCCCAACCCCCTAGCTGAGTCATTCACACCATCCAGATTTGAGGAGCCATTACTGCAGGCTGGGCACAGTGCCTAATATGCTGCAGGTGCAGCCCTACAAAGAAAATGTCTGAAAATTTTAAAAAAATAAATAAACTACTCACTCCTGAGCTCATACAGCAGACTCTTCTCAGTAACCCTACTGACAGCCCTCAAGACCTGGGGTTTTTGAATCTGGCGGTACCTCTTTCTCCCTCCTTCAGTGGGTCCAGACACAGCTTCTTAGCCAGAAGCCTCAGGAGGTGTGGGCGGCTTGCACCTCAGCCACGCACAGGGCTGACTGTCCTGGATGTCCGGCCTGGCAGCACTCCAGGTCCCTTGGGTGGCAGAGGCACTGAGCTGTGCATTTTCTGTCCTGTTTGTCCCCCCCAGATCCCCACCCAAAGGGAGCCTGCAGCTGTCTCTGGGATGGAATCCTACAGGCTTTAGGCTGAAAGAGAGGGATTTCCTCTACAAATCTTCAAATGAACCCACAGCCAAAGCCTCTTCCCTCCGCTGATACATCCATCTCCGTCATTCATTGACCTGCTCATTCATTTAACGCACAAATGGAGCCGTTCATTCATTGAGTTCCTTGTTGAGCCCCACGAGGAGCCAGACTTTGAGGAGGGAGGGGTCTTGCCTTGAGTCCTTGGAGGGGACAGCCCCCCAGCCGGGGTGAGTGGAGCCCTTGCCTGGGGCAGAGTCCTTGTCTGCCTGTTCACCTGTATGCCACAGTGCCTGGCACATTTGTTGAAAGGACTCACAACACACACGGATAATGAGATGGCTAAAGGGACAGGTGCAGGTTGTGCTGGGGGTGGGGGTAGGGATGGGGAGGCATCTTCTTCAGCATAGGACCCAGAGGAGCCTTCATGGAGGTGATGGCCCTTGAGTTGGGCCTTTAGGAATGGGGCAGATCTCCTCTGGAGGAGGGGGTTGGGGTGGGGATGGCACCCCGGGCAGAACCAGCAGCATCAGAGGAGACATGAAGCAGGAAAAGTCAGGTTTGTTTGGAGGAATAGCCAGGGGTCTGAAAAACTGGTTGGAGCATGGGGTGAAAAAGTGGGGGGAGGAGAATCAGAGGCATGGATCTGTTTACCCCTGTCGGCTGGATTTGACCTTGAAGTGGGGAGGTTTAGAGAAGGAGATCAGAATTCGAGAGCCCAGAATTCTAGAAGCTTGGGACAATCTGATCCAATTCAGAGAGCCCACCTTTGATGGGAGTGTCAGTGTTGGGCTGTGGGTGGGGGGTTCCTTGGCAGACAGGCTCCCAGTAAGGGCAGGAAAGCATGGACTCCCTAGAAGCATCCATAATGGGGAAAAGGATGAGGCTCCCTGGCCCCAGGTGAGTGGGCAGGGGGCAAGGCCAGAGGTGCTTGGTGGACTCACCCTCTGCCTCTCACCCAGGCCCAGCTGAAACTACTCAGCCGGGGAGCTCTGATTCTGTGGACACCAGCTGGGGGAGGTCTGACCAGGGTGAGGGGGAGAAGCCTCCAGAATGGCTGGTGGAAGAAGGCGGCCAGCCAGGCTGCCTTTGAGAGAAAAAATGACCTGAGAGTAAAAGGAGATGGGGCAGATTTCAGCTCCAAGGGCCAAATCAGAGTGTTAGAGCTAGAAAGGGCTGGGGGTTCGGAGCTGAAATAAATAGAGTCAGGGGATCTGGAGCGTTGAGGCTTCAAGTAGGTTTATTGACCAGCAAATGGCCAGGAACACTGAGAGAAGTCTCAGGCTTCCCAGGGTTGGGGGGGGTGGTAGTAGGTATTATAGGGGCTTGTGGCTGAAGTGACCTGTGTCAGGGTTCGCATCAGGCTACATGGGGGTAGGAGGAGAAGGTGAGGGGTTGTAATGGAACATTCCATGATAAGGTGTGGGCTGAAGATGAACAAAGTCAAAACGTAGTTAGGGCACAAAATTCTCCAAAACCCCACAGCCCCTTTCCTGCTCAAACACAGGAGTTTCTGGGGCAGGCACCTGGGCAGAGACTCAAGGACCTTCCCAGCTTGGCGGTCTTGCTCAGGGGTCAGCCCAACCCAGGAGGGCAGAGGACAGAAGCCCCCGGCCTCGTCGGGACACAACTGCTTACTGCTCACTCTCAGGACAAGCATTCTTTCTCTCTCTCTCTCTTTCTTTTTTCGTATTTTTAGGGCCACATCTGCAGCATATGGAAGTTCCCAGGCTAGGGTCGAATTGGAGCTATAGCTGTGGGTCTATGCTACAGCCACAGCAACACAGGATCCAAGCCACATTGGCAACCTACACCACAGTTCATGGCAACGCTGGATCCTTGACCCACTGAGTGAGGTCAGGGATCGAACCTACATCCTCATGGATATTTAATGGGTTTGTTACCACTGAGCTACAAGGGGAACTCACAGCATTCTCTCTTTTATGCTCCCAATTTCCTAGGAGGTGGGTACCATTATGGTCCCATTTTACAGATGCGGAACCTAAGGCACAAAGGCATTAAGGAATTTCTCAAGGTCACACAGTATGTACATGGCAGAGCCTGGCTGAGTAATTGGCCCAAGGTTACAAGGAAGTGGCCATCCAGGGACTCTAGCCGCATGCTGGGACCAAGCTGCTACCTCACAAGCAGATTTCTCTGTTTCCAATCTCTTTTTGAAAAGCAAATATCCCCTGGCAAGGGAGGCATGAGGCCCTGCTCCTTGACCCCAAGACCCCTTATTCAGGAAGGCGGTCTCCACCCCTGCAAGGACAGCCTAGGACAGGTGGGCCCAGCGTGCTTCTCCTTGTTCCCCACCTGGACATCCTTCCCATGTGGCATCTAAATCAAGTCACACTGCGCATGCCACAGGCACCTGTCAGCCCAGCCTCTGTTCTCAGCTTGGAACCCTGCACCCCAGGCTGTTCCAGGACAACCTGGGGCCTGGGCTATAGGCTTCCCCAGAGGCCTCTCTGGAGCCTGGAGGGTGGATGGAGGCTGGTGGAGTTCACGGCGCAGTCAGGATCACAGCTGCACCTTGAGAGGCATCAGAGCAGGATGAGCCCAGTGTCCCCAAGGCTCACAGCCCTCTTTCGCCAGGGTCCCGGTCCTCCCTCCTCCTCACCATCCCTCCCTCCCTTTCTCCCTTCTTCCCTACTTCACCCTCTCCTGTGCTCAGTATGGACCAGGAAGCAACCAGGGGGAGGGAAGGCTTTGGAGAGGGCTGCTTCCTCTCTCAGCAAGCCTGACACCTGCTAGGTGATCCTGCCTTCCAGGCGTCCCCCCTCAGTTTCCCCACCTGTAACATGAGAGTGTGTGTGACCTTAGTGATGATTGCAAAGCCCTAGACCCTGGTATGTGCCTCCATTGAGAATCCCTCCTGCGCCCTGAACCCTTGCAGGGAGCTGGGGCCCAGGCAAAGGAGGAGGTGCACCACCACCCTCCCCGGTTCTTATAGAGCTCACAGTCCTGGGAGGGAGTCCAGTCGTTCCAGATGGGCTGTTACAGAGCTTTGTGATGTGCCATGTGGCAGACAAGTGCCAAAAGGCTGTGGAGGCCCTGAGGAGAGTATTGTCTGATGGGCTGGGATATCAGGGAAGGCTCCATGGAAGAGGTGACATTGGAACCAGGTCTTGAGTGGTGAATAAGACTTTGAAAGGTAAAGAAGGCAACTATGGGCTCCAGCATAGGAAGGGCATTGTGAGAAGGTCAATGTGTTTGGAGCAGAGTGAACATGGCAGGAGGCAACACTGGACAGAGATGGGCACCCGATGAGGAAGAGGCTTGAATGTCATGCTAGGAGTTTAACCTGCCCTGTTGGACAAAAGCAAATGGGAAGCCATTAAGCTCAGGGGAAAGGAAGCTTGCACACATGTGTGCACGTGTGTGTGTGTGTGTGTGTGTGTGTGTGTGTGCTCATACAGGGAGACAGAGGAGATCAGAAGGGAAACAGCCTGGAGGCCAAGGGACAGGTAGAAGCTGGTAGTGATGCTTCTGGACAGAGCAATGAAGTAGTGGCAGTGGGGATGGAAAGCAAAGATTTCGGGAGAGCATTTGGGCAAAAGTGTCAAGGTCTGGGGAGAAGCTTAATGCAGGAGGCAGTGTTAAGGACATGGGCTCTATGGTCCTTCTGTTTGGGTTAAGTCCCAGCCCCATCATCTACTGGCTGAGTGGCCTTGGATAAGCTAACCTTATCTCTCTGAGCTTTGGTGTTTTCATCCATGGTACATGGGTAGTAAGAGTCTCTACCTCTGAGGGGTGCTACCCAATAATATATGTTAAGCACTTGGAATGATGTTCAATCATTTGACAAATATTTACTGAGCCACTACTATAGCCCCGTATTATTCTACGGGTGGCAGATAGAGTGGCCAACAAATTAAAATCCTTGTTCCCGCTGTGGCACAAAGGGATCGGTGGCATCTCTGCAGCACCAGGATGCAGGTTTGATCCTGGCCCAGGACAATGGGTTAAAGGATCCAGGGTTATTGCAGCTGCAGCTTAGGTCACAGCTGTGGCTCAGATCTGATCCCTAGCCTGGGGAACTCCATATGCCAAAAAAAGAAACAAACAAAAATCCTTGCCCTCAGTGGGGCTTATACTCTATCTAGAGAGTTTAGGGGACATGTTAAATAGGATATACAAGCAGAATATACAGTCTATGAGATTGTGATAACTGCCCAGGAAAAACAAACAAGAAAACAGAGCTAGGAAACGTGGAGAGGTTGCAATTTTAAGAGCGATCTCAGTGCCTGAGTGACTCAGGTTTTGAAGATGGAGGGACCATGGATAGCATCTCAAGTTCAAGGAATGAGTGAAAATGGGAGACCGAGCTGGAGGGACAGCAAAGATGACTGAGATTTGGGATTTGGGTGACACAAGCTCGGGCAGTCAGGTGCAGTGTTCCCATGGAGGCTAAATTCATCCCGGATGATGACAGGGTTTGGGGAGCAGGAAAGCCAGGAGCCAGGGGCCAAGTGTTGGCTAAAAGGAGGATGTGTTTGGGACCTTGAAGATGGGGGTGGGGTGGAGCCAAATGACATCAGCCTCCCAACCCGAGGGGTTGGAGGAATAAGCAGCCCCTCCTAGAAGGAGGGGAAGCGGGTCCTCAGGCAAGAACACGGAATCTAGTGGTGGTTGCAGAAGGCACGGGGAGGTTTGGTGAGGAGGAAGATGGCCGGGGCTGGCTCCGGGGCACAGAACAGAACATCCCATATGGACAGATGCTCTGTTCAAAGGTGAGTGGGACCTCCGGGCTGGTGGGGAAGGTATATCTAGAGCCCCGACTCATAGACACTGGGACCAAGACCTAAACGATGAATTTCACTTCAACATCTTCCCTGATGAGATGCCCTGGGCCTGATGGCCAGAGAATTTCTCTCCCTTAGCTGGAAAAATGGGAAACCCAGAAATGGCCAGCTCTGTGCTGTGATTATACACGTAAATTGACTCATTCATCCAACAATATTTATTCACCACCTACTAATAGCGCAAGCACGATTTGAGGCATTTGGGATGTATCAGTGAGAAAAACGGGCCCCAAATCCTTGCCCTTGTGGAAGGGAGACAGATGATAAGCAATAAACATGATTAATGCTTTATATTGAGTATGTTAGTAACAAATGCTATGGGAAAAATAAAAGAGCAGATGAGGGACTCAAAGTGAAGATGGGAAAACAGGTTGCAAGTGTAAATGCAGTATTAAGGATAGGCCTCCCTGAGAAGGTACCATCTGAGCAAAGACTTGGAAGGAGTGAGAAAGTGAGCCACATGGGTAGCGAGGGAAAAAGCCTTCTGGAAGTGGAATAGCCAGTGCAAAAGCTCTACAGCAGGAGAAGAGCTTGCATAGTCACCAATGGGGAGGTCAGAAAGGAAACGGGATGGGGCCTAGATCAGGGGGCCTGGAGGAATGTGGGGAGCTGGCAGGGGTTTGAACTATAGCACCACATGGCTAGATCCACATTTTCAAAGGATTTTTCTGATGGCGCCACTGGAAAGAGATTGTAGGGGAACAAGAGGGTGGCAGCTGTTGAGGTGACAAGGAGTCAGGTTTTGAATCTGTAGGCTTCCAGCTTTATATAACAGCTGTCTTTCCCATTCATTTATATGACATCTGCCATGTTCCCCACTCTCTCCCCAGCATCTAGGTGATTACTACAGGCTAGTGTCCTTCGGAAACTGCTGGCATTCATTCATTCATTCATTCATCATACTTACAAATATTTATTAAGCATCTACTATGTGCCAGACACTGTGCTGGGTACTTTATACACATTATTCAATTTCATCTTACAGTACACGTGAGACGGGATCTACTGGCCCCTCCAGTCCTCTGGTTTTATAAACGAGGGACTGAATATCCAGGGATTAAGGTGACTCATGCAGGGTGAGGCAGTTCCTTATCCACTGGGATTCAAACCTAGATTTGTCTGGCTCCAAAGAGGCCTGGCCTAAGGACAATGATCATTTGGGATTTATGAGTTCTAGACCATCAGGGAGCAGTCTTCGTATTTAACCATCACTCGGGGAACCTCCCATAACCTGCAAAGACACCTCCAGGCTCGGGTTCAGCACAACATCTCATTCAAAGAAACACAGTACAACATCCCGCATAATTTGAAGAATTTTAAATGGGACCCAGCTTATCACTCCGAGTAGCCCTTCTTAGAAATCCTCTTTCCTGCCCACATCCCCTTCCCACCCTCCATTCTCCCAGCAGCTGTTCTAAGGTCTCGTGGCCCCGCCCATCCCTTCTCCCAGCCCATTCACTCCCCTTTCTGTTTTCTCACACCTCCCTGGCCCATTTGCCAGATTCTATATCCCCAAAGTTAAGGATCTGGGCAAAGACAAATGGTTTGGTCAGTGAGGAAGGAGGGGAGGAGAGTAAACACCAAGTAATTATTGACCTTGATGCATTAAGACCAGCCCCTGTCACCACCTCTGACCTGTTCACCCCAAACTGTTCTTGAGGCCAAACCTGGCTTTTCACACTGTCCTGGGGAAGACGCTGGTAGCTTCCTCCCTGTTAGGTCCCTCTTGGCTCTTTCTTGTGGCCTGATGCCCACTGGAGGCCCAGGTTGGCATGGGTGGAGGACAGATGCTCAGTGTTGGTTGTCTGGTCCTCATCATTTACAGGGACTCCCTGGGCTTCTCCAGGAGAAAGCCCCACGTGTGTGCCCATGGTGCCTGCACATCCTTCGGGCAGCCCGAACTCATATGCAAGGACGTACACATCTCTCTGAGGCTTCTATGTCCTCTCCTGCAAAACAATACTCTTTATAAGGTTGAGGATTAAATGAGAACGTATGTATGCCTGGCACCTTTTCAATTTTCAACAAATTCCAGCTGCTATTTCTATTATCTTCCCCTGCTCCCCAACTCTTCTGCTTTTGGATTATAAGTTACTTAGGGATGGAGCTGTGTCTGACCTGTGTATCCCCAGTGGTTAATTCAGGGTCTGGAATACAGTAGGTGCTTATCAATATTGGATAAATTGATGAAGGATATGCATGAATTAGGCCCCAAAGAATTTCAAGTTTATTCTTCCTAAGAGGGCTGATGCTCTTAGGGTCAGTTCTGAGTGTGTCTGCCAGTGTTACAAATGTCACTTACCCAAGCCCCACCCCCTGGGTGAGGAGTGGCCCCAGAAAGCCAGGGGAGGCATAGGGACAATGTGGGACAACTGGGTTGGTTGAGATGCTCTTGGCATCATCCACTCGAAGATGACCCGAAGCTGAAGTCCAAGTTCGCCATGCATCTGGAGGCTAGTTCCCAGTCAGCACTCTGAACCGTAGTGAGTGAGGAAGAGGGCGGGAGAGTGGATGGCAGCAGATGAGGCTCTGTCAGGAAATGAGCTCCACCATCTTGCTCTGCCCCTGGGAGCTGCCAGGCTTTGCTCAGGCCCTGAAACAGAGAATTCCTGAGAGAAGCCAGCTGGGGATACAGCCGCTGCCTCCTGGCTTATCTGCCTCCTGCTGTCAGTCAGTCCGCTGCAGATAAGCCTGGCCTGAGAGCTGTCTGGGCCGGAGCCACTGGGAGAACATAATTAAAAAGACATTGCTGGCCTGGTGGGGAGGGCGGGAGCAACCGAGGATCCCAGCTTGGGGACACGAGGAGGACAGAGAAGCGAAGAGTTTCCTTCTCAGAGACAACGCAGGGAAGTCAGCACTCGTTGGACAGCCTTGCAAATACATGGCAACCGGCTACCCGCTGTGCCTGGCACGTGCACTGGTGAGAGAAGACCCAGAAAGAATCTGACTTGCATTTCACACCCTTTGTTTGACTTTGCTTCTCACTCGCACCCCAATGCGCAAAGGCAAGTGATCGCCTGGGAGAGTCGATACCCAGCCCTGAGAATCGATACCCAGCCCTGAGAATCAATACCCGGCCCTGAGAAGGGCTCCGAAGTTTTTGGTGTTGGAATGATGACCGTCGTCCATTCTTTTCTTGATTCAGTCAGCGCCGAGGATGCAATGGGAAGCAAAAGTAGACGAGGGGTCCAGGAGCATGCACGCCAAAGGGGATGATGGATGTGAATAAAGTAAAGGAACAGGACGCATCCCCACATACTAATGAGAGGACTCAGGGAGAGAAGCTTGGCTCGGTGAGAGGCAGACAAAGGATGCTGTGCATGCTTCCCTGCAAAGGGGACCCTGCGTTGACACTGAAGGAGGTCACTAGTTTACAACAGGTCGTGGGGTAAGCGTGGCAAGTACAAAGGTGGACAAGAGCCCAGGACACACCCGAGGGATGGAATGGAAACAAAATGTGTTTGGGAACATGGTGACAGCTGGAGGGGCCCCAAGGCTGAACCACACAGGGCCCTAGGCCAAAGTCTTTAAGGGTTTTGGTCTCTATCCTAGAAGCAATGGGAAACCACTGGTGGGTGAGACAGGGTGATGGGGTGATGGAGACCTGTCCAATCTGTGTGATGGTCTGTTTATTCTGGTCACTGGGTAGAGAATGGGGTTGGGGGGTTGGGGAAGGTGAGGAGTAGACTCAAGAGGCCAGTTAGGATCTGCGGTCCAGGGGTGTGGCAGTGGCTGGGAGGAGGGTGCTGGTGGCAGAAGAGGAAAGACATGCATAAATCATGATCTTTGCCACTAGATTAGGTGTGGAATGGTGGGGGAGGGGGAGAGGTCCCAAGAATGGCTCCCAGGCTTTTGGAGGAATGGTGGCTCCCTTCCCGTCATTATTTTGTCACTTCCCTCACATCCTGAGTGTCAACTCTAGTGGGTTAGACTCACCGAGGTCAGTGAATGAGGGACTCGGTGAGCTTTTCCAGTCTTCTCATCTTCTCATTCTGCAGAGGAGGCGTATAAGGCTCAGAGGTGACAGGACAGACAAAGGGACGGGATCAGAGCCCACAGCCCTGGACTCCCTTGGGAGCTGGGAGAGCACTGTCCTTGGGGAGAACGCCAGGTTGGACGTGAGCCCACCTGGGCTCTAGCCCTGCCTGTGCTCCCACCTGCCGTGCTACTCCGGACAGGTCATGTGTCTTCAGGCCTCCGTTTCTCTCCTGCAAAATGGAAAGAAATGGAATTATCGCTCTTCTTCTAAGGGGTGGCAGAGAGTCACCCTGGGTCACTCAGTGGGAAGTGCGTGGCAGAAATGAAGAGAATGACACTCTGACCCTCTATGGGGGCTAAAGTGGGAGAACTGAGCTGGGGAGGGATGGGGGCGCCTCTTCCCATTTCCCGCCTTCTCAGTCTCTTGCAGGCCCTGAAGGTTGAGCAACCATCAAGATGCCCGGTCTGCTGAACCAGGTCACAGGGGCGGCCCTGCCCCTCACCGCGTCCGACGTCACCTCCTTCGTCAGTGGTTACGCCTTGGGTCTCACTGCCTCCCTCACCTATGGCAACCTGGAAGCCCAGCCCTTCCAGGGTAAGGACCCTTGTTGGGGCTTCTCTAGGGCCACCCCCTCCTCCACGTTGAATCCCTACCCTGACCTGTATGGACATCTCCAGGCCTCAGTTTCCTCATCTGCAAAATAGAAATACCATTTCTGCCCTGTAGGTCTTAAAGCTCTAGCAAGCCAGGTCAGGATTCAAACCCAGATTGGGGCTCAGCCCCAGCCCACTGCCCCAGCCCTATTGACATTCCACAAGACATGCCCACCTGGCTCCAACAGTCAGGCCCCCGCTTTCCCCAAGGAGCCTCCAAGTAGGAGAAGCGTTCGGACTCAGTGGGAGCCAGGAGCTCCCAGTCCTAGGCATGGCTCTCGTCTCTGTGACCTTGAGGAAGCCGCTGTCCTTCTCTACATCAGGATGTTCCTGCGCCTGTCTGGATGCCAGGGTGTGCGGGAGGAGCAGATGAGGTAATGCATGAGGAAGGGCAGCGTGGAATGGAAAACGGTCTTCAAATATGAATCATCAGCGAGGAGCAGCCAGGCGTTGTTTGTAAATTACACTCCTCTCTTTGCACCTAAGAAAGGGAGTCACAGGAAGGCCGGCCCAGAGGGTTCAGTGTAAAGGCTTGTTATAGTTAGGATCCCTTCTCACCCACAATAATGGGGGCCTCCTAACCCCCAGACTTCATGTCTCAGGGCACCACTCTCCAGCCTGATCCGAGCTTCGGAAGCCATTTCAGTTCCCCACCAAGACACCTACAAGGGAAATCCCTCCCTGCAGAAATCTCCTGGGCAGAGCAAATGACCCTGTTCCTGTGTATGAGGAAACCTAGAGAGGGCGGCTTAAAATGAGATTAAATAAATGAACAGCTTTCAGACAGCCCTTTAGCTTTCCCTGTGCAGAAAGAACCAGCCCCCCCATTTTAGAGATGAGGAAATGGAGGCTCAGAAGGATGGGGACCTGGGGTTTGGGGGGGATTCACCATGCACCAGGCACAGTCCTATCTCCATGTTGGTGGGCGGGTGAAAGGAAGCATGACCTTGAACCTCTGAGTGTGGTTCCCCTGCCATCGGCACCATCAGGGCTGGTTAGAAATGCAGACTCTCAGGCCCTGCCCCTGAACTGCTAGATCAGGATCTGCATTTTAACCAGACTCTCAGGTGATTTGTGAGCTTTAAGGTTTGAGAAGCACTGAGATGGAGAAATGCAGGGCACACACTATGGGGGACCTAGCTTAGGAAGTGGTGGTTTTTTCCATTTTCATAATGATCCTGAGTTTGGTTCTCTTATCCCCACTTTACAGATGAGGCTGCGAGGCTTAGAGACGTTAAATCTCTTATCCAAGGTCACCAGGCTGGGATAGGGGCAAGCCCAGATTAGAATCCTAGTCCTAGTCCTCCAAAGTCCCAGCTCTTGGGCAAACCACTGCACAGAGGTATCTTCTTAGGCCCACACAACAGGTCACAGAAAAATCCAGATTTCCACTCTCGCTGGAAAAAGCTGAAACCCCAGCTGTGCCAGCCTCACAGGCCGGCAGAGTAAGAGTCGGCGGGGACAAGAGAGCGGCCGTCCCTTTCCAGCCGCTCCACAGCTCACACAGAGCCTATAGTTACCCCTACCCAGCCCCAGAGCCAGGAGGGCCCCGCCCGAGTCCACCCTGGAGTGGCAGTGAGTATCATCCATCCACTCAGATGGCAGGCCCGGGGCGAGGATCCCTGCCCACGGGTGGGGCATGCAGAGTAGGGCTGGGGCCCCCCCGTGATGCTGGGCCCTGCTCCGGCAGGCATCTTTGTATACCCCCTGGATGAGTACACCACAGTGATCGGCTTCGAGGCCGTCATTGCTGACCGTGTCGTGACAGTTCAGATCAAGGACAAAGCCAAGATGGAGAGTGGCCGCTTCGATGCCGCTGGCCTCCGAGCATCAACGGTCACAGGTAAGAAGGCCAGAAGGGCTGTGGCAGCACCTGGGTATGGCTGGAGTCTCAGACGGACCATAAGGGCAGCAGTGGGATAGTGTAGAGAGAGCACTACACTAAGAGTCAGGAATCCTGTGTGATTGTGGGTCAGTAATTAACCTCTCTGAACCTCACCTTACTGTCTGTAAAATAGATGTAATTGTCTCTGTTCTCACCTAGAAAGAGTGGCAAGGATCAAAGGAGGCAACCAAAGAATTTTTTTTCTTTTTTTTTTTTTGCTGCCACACCTGCAGCATATGTAAGATCCCAGACTAGGGGTCAAATCGGAGCTGCAGCTGCAGCTGCAGGCCTACAGCACAGCCACAACACCAGATCCAAGCCGCCTCTGCAACCCACGCTGCACCTTGTGGCGATGCCAGATCCTTAACCCACTGAGCAAGGCCAGGGATCGCACCCTCATCCTCACAGAGACAACGTGGGATTCTTAACCTGCTGAGCCACAATGGGAATTCCTAGAAGGATTTTTAAGGTATCTCTAAAGAACAGAAAAGCATGCCATTTAAGCTCAGAGGTTGTAGAATGAGTCACAGCAGGGTTTGACTCTCCATCTGGATGCTCGCAAGCAGTAGGAGCTTAGATAAGAAATTAAACCTCGGAGTTCCCGTAGTGGTGCAGTGATTAACGAATCCAACTAGGAACCATGAGGTTGCGGGTTCAATCCCTGGCCTTGCTCAGCGGGTTAAGGATCTGGCATTGCCGTGAGCTGCAGTGTAGGTTTCAGATGCAGCTCGGATCCCGCGTTGCTGTGGCTCTGGTGCAGGCCAGTGGCTACAGCTCCCATTCGACCCCTAGCCTGGGAACCTCCGTATGCCACGGGAGCAGCCCTAGAAAAGGCAAAAAGACAAAAAAAAAAAAAAAGAAAGAAAGAAAGAAAGAAATTAAACCTCATTTGTAAAATGTAACTAATAATCTATACATCCAAATCTCAACAAAGAGCATGCGTGCGGAATACTTATCATGGTCCCTGGTAACAGCAAGTACTCAAAACATGACTGTTAATGCCTGCTATTGAGGGTACTGAGGCTCAGAGAAGGTGAGTGACCAGCCTAAGTTTGCACAGCATGTTAGTGGCAAAACCAATGCTTGAGCCCAGACCAAGGATCACATGATATAAGAGATTCCAACCATTGAATCAGTGATGGAGGTGAAATTTGTTCACCTGCTCATTGAGATGTTCGAGTATCTTTTAATGAATACTCACAATGTGTACGATGCAAAGTTGCCCCCCAAGATTTTAGGACTTCTCCCAGCCTGGAAGAAGAGCTGGAAATGCCTGGGAGTGACCACGGTAGGAGCGTGAAAGTGGCTGTGCCCAAAGGGGTCCAGATAATGTCAGAGGAGGAAAAGAAGGGACCAGATAGGACCGGGGAGCTTTTCGTGGAGGGGTTGGATGGGTGGGTAAGATGAGCTAAGAAGGACTGAGGGATGGGCCTTTCAGCTGAAAGGAGAGGGCGTGAACTCCGGGGGGGAGGGGATGCTCAAATGTGATTCTGGGGGGGAAGCGGAATCTGCGGATGGAGATGTGACCCTCTTTGGGGAGGGATTGTGGGTCCCAGTCTCCCATTCCCTGCAAGTACAGTGGAACATACACAGGCCTGGAATCAGACCCCCATAGGTTCAGATCTTGGCTCGATAAATGAGTTATTCATTGCATAAGCCGAGCAAGTGTACTCCTACACTAAGCCTCAGTTTTCCCATCAGCAAAATGGGCTGCTCTAACCTCACACACAGTGGGCTTAGGGAGGTGACAGGTAACAGGCACGGTCCTGGAGCCCAGGCCTGGCATGTAGGAGACATTTTGCCAATGGGGGTTTCCGTCACCCCTCCTCCCTGACCATCAGGAAAGGTGGCTCTGGACGAGGATTTGGAGCGGATCCTGTTCGTGGTCAACCTGGGGACCATTGCCCCTCTGGAGAACGTCACCATCTTCCTGAGCACGTCCTCGGAGCTCCAGACGCTGCCCAGCGGGGCCGTGAGGGTCCTGCTGCCTGCCGTCTGTGCCCCAACTGTGCCCCAGTTCTGCACCAGTCCCACCAGCCAACCAACCCAAGGGTGAGGAGCCCCTGCCCATTCAAGCCCGGAGACCCGGTGGGAGGCAGGGTGTTGGGCGCGGGAAGCAGGGGTGTGGGGGTGGGGGAGGTGGGGGATGGGGGTCAGGCTGAGCTCAATAACCCCCCTTCTCCTGCTCACTTTTAGAGCACTTAAGACTTTCATTGAGGTAGTCCCACTGTGGCTTGGTGGGTTAAGGATCCATGAGGGTGCAGGTTCGATCCCTGGCCTCCCTCAGTGGGTTAAGGATCGGTGTTGCCACAAGCTGTGGTGTAGGTTACAGATACCACTCAGATCTGGCGTTGCTGTGGCTGTGACGCAGGCCCGCAGCTGTGGCTCCATTTCTACACCTATCCTGGGAACTTCCGTATGCCACAAGTAGGGCCCTAAAAAGAGAAAAAAAATCTAGGGAGTTCCCTGGTAGTCTAGCAGTTAAGCATCCAGCATTGTCACTGCTGTGGCTTGGGTCACCACTGTGGCATGGGTTCAATTCCTGGCCCAGGAACTTTCACATGCATGGGCACAGCCAAAAAAAAAAAAAAAAAAGTAAACTATTCCACAGACTATTAGCCCCAAATTAGTAGAAAAATAGCCCTTGAAATTTACCCCCAACCCCAGTTCTCATCCTGACTCTGAGCCAAGTTGAGATCTGGGAAGATGTACCCTATGTAACAGCAGTTTCATACATACCCCAATAGGGCTCTGGGGACAGCTGGGGGCACGTGCCCACTGGGACTCAGAGGACAGTGTCAGCAAACTCCTGGACACCACCAGTTAAAGTGCTGACCTCAGGCTGAGTGGTAGGGAGGGGTTACGGCAGCCTCCCACGTGGGGTCAGCCTGAAGGGCACGCCTCGGTCACACCACAGATAGTAATCAAACACCTGCCGTGGGCCTGGCACAATTTTGGGTGCTAGGAATACAGCAGGAAACTAGACAGACAAAGTCTCTGCTGGGGGGAGGCAGATATTAAAGAAAGGAGCCCAGGAGTTCCCACTGTGGCTCAACCGACTAAGAACCTGACATAGTGTCCATGAGGATATAGGTTTGATCCCTGGCCTTGCTCCCTGGGTTAAGGATCCTGCATTGCCAAGAGCTGCTGTGTAGGTCATACACAAGGCTTAAATCCTGTGTTGCCGTGGCTGTGGCTTGGGCCTCAGGTGCAGCTCTGATTTGTTCCCTGGCCTGGGAAATTCTATATGCCACAGGTATGGCAGCAAAAAGAAGAAGAAAAAAATGATAGAAGCCCATAAATGTATAGTATGAGCTCTATGAAGATAAATGCTATAGAGGTTAGAAGGGGACAGGACAGGGCAGGTGCTATTTCAGCTAGGATAGTTAGGGCTTAGGCAACATTTGAGGCCTGATCCAATTGAAAGGAGCAAGCCAAGGAACTATTCTGGAGGAAGAATCTTCTGAGTAGTGGGGCAGAGAGGGCAGTAAGTGCAAAGGCCCTGAGGCAGCAAAGGGCTTGGTGTGCTTGGAGGAGCAAGAAGGCTACTGTGACTGCAGCAGAGTAGGAGGGGGAAGGAGAGAGGTCAGTAGGTGGTGAAGAGTCAGACCAGGTAGGGCCTCGAAGTCTAGAGGGAAGACACTGCTGGCACAACAGGAGAAGCTGGTGGTGCCATCCAATCTCAGGCCAGGGAACAATCTGTTCATGTCTCATCTTTGTAAATACTGCTGTAGTCACCAAGTCTGGTGCCTTTGAGAGGCAGGACATTCAGGACTTCGGTGGGTCAGGGAACAAGAGGCCTGAGGGGTCCCAGAGCCACTGAGGTGGCCCCGATAAGCTTATTCCAGCTCATTTCAGCAGACAGAGTTAACAGAGATGCTCTCGGGAGAAGCCTGCCTCAAATTCTCATGGACCTCAAAGTGGCTCAGATAAAGCAACTTGAGAAAAATAAGGAAAAAAGATAATACCCAGTGTTAGTGAAGATGAGGAGAGAAGGAAACTCTTATTCACTACTGGGGGAAGTGGAAACTGGCCCAGCCACCCTGGAAAGCAATTTGGCACTACTCGGTGTGTGCCCTTTGACCCAGGGATCGCAGAGAAATCCTTCCATAGACCAAAAAGGGGACATGGACGAGGATATTCATGGTGGTGATATCTGTGGACACAGGGAGGTTGAAGCAGGAACAGATAAGTACAAAATAACAGATGTCCCCAAGCCACACCACATCAGCAGCAACAATTCAGGGCCTGCAGACAGCCACTTGGACAGAGCTTAAAAACAGCACTGGGAGTTCCCATCATGGCTCAGTGGAAATGAATCTGACTAGCATCCATGAGGATGCAGGTTTGATCCCTGACCTCGCTCAGTGGGTTAAGGATCGGGCATTGCCATGAGCTGTGGTATAGGTCGCAGACGAGGCTTGGATCTGGCATTGCTGTGGCTGTGGCTTAGGCAGGCAGCTGCAGCTCAGATTCAACCCCTAGCCTGGGAACCTCCCTATGCTGTGGATGCAGCCCTAAAAAGGCAAAACATAAAAATAAAAAAAAATTAGAACAGTGTTGCATAGAAAAAAAGGGAAGTAATTGATGAAATTTCTAATACAATGCAATCTTTTCAACCAAATGTCACCGGCTGTTTTACAAGACACTGTGCCTGTCCAGGACATGAACTGCAGACCTCAGAGGTCGCGCCCGTGCAGGGGCGGGGCATAGAGCAGGATCCGAGATACATGAGGGAGGACACAAAGGAGGGACAGAAACGTAAGCGCTCAGCAGGTGACCCTTTGCTCAGTGTTCATGCAAGGCACCTGTGTCACTCATCCCCACTTCATGGATGAGAAAACCAAGACTCAGCGGAGAAGTGGCTTCTGCCAGGGTCCCCAGCTTGCAGAACAGGGCAGGGATTTCAGAAGTGGTGTGACACAGTGCGAACGGTTTCATGGCCAAGCCAGCCAGACCCGGGTGAGGACACGTGCTCTGCCAGGTCTGGACTGTGGGAACTTAGGCTTGGCAGCCTCATCTTACTGAGCCTTGGTTTCCCCACCCAGGAGATGGAGGAGATAGGGGCCCTGATGCCCCCTTCCAGGGTGAGGTGAGAGCAGTGAGGGTGAATGCCGTGACGCCATGGGCCTGATACCTTAGGTCTCAATCCAGGATCTCTCTGCAGTCAGGCTGAGAGGGAGGGTGAGGCTCTGGGGTAGAAGGAATCCCCGCAGCCCTCGTTCCGGTTGGGCTGCAGAGGTGCCCAGGCTGCTTGGGACTCCCCGTTTTCCCCCTGTCTTCTCTTGCCGGCTGGCCCTCTGCCTTGGCCCTGACTGCACCCCACCCCGCCTTTTCTTCCTTCTCCTCTTCTTGGTCCCCCTCCCAGCAAAGACAGGCATTGCTTTGGCTCCCGGGCCCTGGACTCCTGGAACAAATTGTGCCTGTCGACCTTCCTGGACACTGACGTGTCCAATCCCATGGAATACGAGTTCAACTTCCAGCTGGAGATCCGAGGGCCATGCCTGCTGGCAGGTGAGAGAGAGCCACCCAGACCCAGGTGGGGCTGGAGAGAAGATCTGGGGTCCCAGGGTGGGGACAGCAGGGGAGGGCGGGGACTCTGGCCAGCCCGGATGGAGGACAGTCTAAAGCTCATGAAGCCTTACAGCCCCCCTGTTTCCTGCTCCCCAACCTGTGGTCCAGCAGGAGGCCTCCCAAGGACAGGTTTCAAGGCTCTCCCTACCCCCACCTCAGTGGCTTCCTAGGGGAAATGTCCAAGGGGGCGTGGCAGTCCATGGTCCTCAAGGCCACAGCCACAGAGCTGCTTCCTGGTACCCCTTGCATAGCAGAATCCTCCGGGGAGCTTTCCAAGCCCTGCCGCCTGGATCCCACCCCAGAGCATCTGACGACGTTGGTCTGGGGTGAGTCCTGGGCGCTCCAGACATTTAAAAGCTCCCAGATGATGCTAACGGGCAGCCACAGCTCTGATGGCTCTCCTCCCCCACCCAGTCAAGCTTATAAAAGGACACTAGGATGTGGTTTCTTGTCCACGAGTGTCCTCCCAGCGCAACATGACATTCCCGCCCAGGAGGAGTGCCTGAGTGAGCGTGGACCTCTAGCATTCTGTGCACCGTGAGAAGCCACTTCTTTGACCCCCACTGCATCCTGAAGTCAGGGCAGGAAAAGCCACTTGACATGATCCATCTAAGCCCTCATTTGGCAGAGGAGGAAAGGGAGGGGGCCTGCCTGTGGTTTTACACAGCAGGTCAGGAGCCCCTAATGGGGCTGGAGGGCCAGTCATCTCTGGCCTGGGTCTCAGGGTCCCCCACCAAGCCCCTCTCCCTCTGGGGACTCCTAAGCCTCTTCCGCTTTTCTGTGCCACTCAGGGGTGGAGAGCCCCACCCACGAGATCCGAGCCGACGCCGCCCCGTCCGCACGCTCCGCCAAGAGCGTCCTCATCACCTTGGCCAACAGGCACACCTTCGACCGGCCAGTGGAGATCCTCATCCACCCCAGCGGTACCCTGCGCCAGGCGGGCCCCCGGGTGCCTGTGGGAGGGAGGAGGTGATGAACCCGGGGGCACAGACATGTGGACCCCGCCCAGAGGCCGGTGAGAGGGTAGGGCACGTGGCAGAGGAGAGAAGGCCGACTGCTTTCCCCCTGGGAAGCTTAGCTTTAACTGGCAGGATTCAGTGTCTCCTGCCCATTCCATCTCCTGAGGCCCCAGCATCTCATCAACCCATTGGTACAATTTGCCTTCAGGGCAGCCCACCAGAGGATTTTCGAACCCTAAGCTCAGTGAGACCCTAGCAGCTCCAAACCATCAGGGAGCTTTCGTCTCTTTAAGAAGCCATACAATTAAAAATAGTAATAATAATAAAGGAGTTCCCAATGTGGTTGAGCAGGTTAAGAACATGACATAGTGTCCATGAGGATGCAGGTTGGACCCCTGACCTCACTCAGTGGGTTAAGGATCAGGCATTGCCACAAGCTGCAGCTCACAGATGCAGCTCTGATCCAGCATTGCTGTAGCGGTGGCATAGACCGGCAGCTACAGTTCTGATTGGACCTCTAGCTGGGGAACTTTCATATGCCGCAGGTACAGCTTAAGGAAAAAAAAAATCCATATGCCTGCTGTATTGCACAGGGAACCATATCCAATCACTTGTGATAGAACATGATGGAAGATAATATGAGGAAAAGAATGTGTGTGTGTGTGTGTGTGTGTGTGTGTGTGTGTGTATATATATATATGGATGACTGGGTCACTTTGTTGTACAGCAAAATTTGACAGAACATTGTAAATCAACAATGCTTTAATTTTTAAAAATTATTTGAAAAGAATCCATAGAATGTCAAGATGTGAAAAGATCAGAGCCCAGAACCACTCCCATTTTACAGATCAGTTAAACTGGGACCCAGGGAGGGGCAGTGAATCCCCCACAGCCATTAGGCTGCCCTACCTCCCAAGGGGTCTTCTTATGGCCCTACACTACTTCCAGCAGCCAGGGACTCCATCCCCAGCTTCCAACTGGGAGTCCTCCCACTGTGAAGACCTGCCCCTCTGCTGAAGCCCCCCAGCATCACCCTCACACGCCAACAAACCCCAAGAGTTGATGTCATCTCTGCAGAGCCCCACATGCCACATGTCTTGATGGAGAAAGGGGACATGACCCTGGGAGAGTTTGACCAGCATTTGAAGGGAAGAACAGATTTCATTAAAGGAATGAAGAAGAACAGCAGTGCAGAGAGAAAGGTGAGGGTGGCTGAAGCAGCATCATGGGTGGCAGAAATGGGGTGGCATTGGTCTTCCCTGGACCAATGAGGAGACTGAGCCTCATTGGAAGCAGGGGCTGGGGGTGAGACCTGTCCAGCAAGCTGGTGGCAGATCCTCCTCAATGGTTCCTTCAGTAGACTTCCCAGGTGCAGGGATCACCCTGCCTCCTGCTAGGTAACCTTCTCCTAGTGCCATTAAGGTGCTGGAGCCAGGCAGAATTCTAGGCTGGTGGCAGAAACAACCTTGGTGTTCTCCAGCCTAATCCACACCCCCCAAGAGGCACCACGAACCCTACAGCTGCTGGGTGCCCTCCCGGCTCCATCTCTACTCCTGGGTCTCCCTTTTACCACCTGTTGAATGGGTCTCTTGCTCTTCCTTCCTCTGGGATCCTTGCTTGCCAATAGGTAAAGAATAAAGGCAGAACAGGGAAAGCCTGAGAAAGAGGTTTCCCTCTACCCGCCCTTCCCCCATGAAGTTAATGATAAGGGAGCCATCAGTAGGGGCCTGGGGGTGGGCAAGGGGGTAGGGGGATGCTGGGCCACCCCAGCATCTCCCTCCTGCTCACGGCTCTGCATACCAAGCTGAGTCCTGAATGCCAAGGTAGGCTTAAGAATCATGCCATACTTCTTTTTATTGTGTTCCCTTTTTAGATGAGAAAACTCAGATTTAGCACCCAAAATAACTGGTGAGCTGGGAAAAGGGAGCTGGCTTTGGTGACAATGAGGCTAAGGACTTAGCCTTGCTCTTGGGGGACAGTTAAGGGGCCCTCCCATTTCTGCCGACCTCACTGGCAGAGGACGATGGCACCAGAACCTATAGGAATGCAGAAACAGCTTACAGCTAATGTCATTCCCTTTGACAGAGATCCCACAAGGCTCCTGCTTGATGGGGGATGGGGAAGACGGGGAAGGGAATGTACATATGGCTCAATGCCCATCCCTCCATTAGAGACCCCACTGGAAACCCCTGCCCTCTCAGAGGTACCCCCTCACCTAGAGGAGTCAGTTGGGATAAGAGGCTGGAGTGGGGGTGGCAGTGCCAGGATGCACTGAGCATGTGGAACTGCAGCATGTGGACAAGGGGAGTCTGCCGTGAGCCTCCCAGGCCTGCCTGCCAAGCCTTAAATCAATTAGCCCTGGGACCGCTGAAGCAAATGAGAATTAATTTGCCACCTTGGGTTGGTTATGCAAATACCCTGTATTCTCATGAGCTCCAGGGATGACAGCCATCAACCCGCAACTGTTAAGAAGTGATGAGTTTATTGTAATTAGATAATGGCAGCTCAAGGAGACAGCACAGAATCCAGAGCCCCCACGCCACCTCTTGTAGAGGCAAAAATCAGGCTCCTGTCACTTCCAGATGTGGCTGTTGCTGCCTTGGGCTCTTTCATTAAGAGAGCCAGGCTGGGCAGTGGCTTTTGGCAAAGGAGCTCCCTGTGGGATGGAGAGCTCAATCCCTCTCCAGGAAGGAAAGCAGGCATCCAGAGGCATCGAACAGGAGGGGTGGGTGGGATGAGCTGTCAAAAACCATGATTAGGAAAGAGGGGGCAAGTGACATAGAGGGATACACCGAGTACAAGAGATGGAGATGCAGAGAGAAGCAGAGACAAATAGAGACAGAGAGACTGAAAAAAAAATGATGCACACAGGTCAGCAGCAGACCAAAACACCCATACAGAGTCGTCCTCTCAGTTATTCACTCAACAAACACTAAGTGCTCAGGAGGTGTTAGGATCTGTTCTAGGCACTGGGGAGACAACAGTGAAAATAGCTTCCTTTCCTCATGGAGCTTACATTCACCAGCACAGGGAAAGAGACAAGAATGAAACATATGAGCAAAATCAGTTTGAAGAGAGCTGGGGACTGTGGATGACATAACATAGGATGATATGATAATGAGTGATGAGCACTGCGTGCTGTTTAGCCAGGTGTTTAGAGAAAGCCTGTCTGAGAATGAGACCTGGTGGATTGTCAAGCACTGGAAGAATGTGCAAAGAACTGGAGGCAGAATAATGATGATGTTTTGGAAAACAGAAAGATGCCCAATGTGGCTGAAATGTAAGGCAGACATGAGATGGCAGAGGTTAGTCCATAAGGGACTTCATGAGCCCTGGTTCAAGGTATTAGGGGACATTATTGCTTAAGCAAGAGAATAACAAGAACGATCACACTATCTGCTCTCTGTTGAGTGGACCATAAGGAGATAAAAGTAGAGGGAAGAGGCCAGGGAGAGGCTATTGCAAAGATCCAGGCAAGAGATGGTACTGTCCTGCACTTGAGTGATCGCAGGGGTGACAGAAGAAGACAAGTTCAGAATGCATTTTACCTACAGAACTGGCAATCCTCTGCTAGGGGACGAGATGTGGGGGGTGAGGAAAAGAGAGGAATCAAGGATAACTTCTAGGTCTTTTGTTTGAACACCTGGGTAGACGAGGATGTTATCCATTGAATTGGGGAAGGGACCCAAATAGACAGAAACTGAGACGTGGACAAAGACATGTACAAGCAGAGAGAAAGACAAAGGAAATCAGGGTGGAGAGAGAGGACAGCAGAGTGAGGATGGAGGAAGTGAGATTTGGTGCAGAGCAATCATGAGAGTCAAGGACATTTCAGCAGCATCGTGACAAGGCCAGCTAAGAGAACACAGGAAGTGACAGAGAACAATGGTGCTGGCCTTCTGTTGATATTTACTGAGCCCAGCTCTGTACCAAGCTCTATGTTAAGCCCTGGAGATGCAAGAGGCTCAAGCATGGCCTGCCTTCAAGTAGTACACGAGCCAGTGGGGAGATGGACAAATGAGCAAAAACTGGCACTGTGAGAAGTGCCTGGGTCCCATGACAAATAGAAATAACAGCGAGAGCCATGATGGGTGCTGTTTAGAGACACTCTCTCTGCTGGATAGTGGGCCTCACCAGCATTGCATTTCTTCCGTATAACTCGGTGAGAGATGTACTCTTGCTCTCACTTCATGGATGAGGAAAAGAGTCATTAAGTCCACTGGGAAGACTGGGGAAGTCTTTCCAAAGAGGTAAAATTTAAAGCATGAGTAGGAAGTTCTCAGTGGGAGAGACTAGGTAAGCCAGAGAAAGCAAGTTCACAGCCAAGATGAGCCAGGGAATGAATTATCCACTGGGTGTGAAAGGAAAAGAAACCACTATTCAACTGAGGGCCTGAGTGTGTGCCAGAGCCTTCCCTTTTGCATGCTAGCTCATCCTCAGAACCACCCTCAGAAGCAGACATTATTTGCCCTGTTTTACAAATGAAGGAACAGACCCAGAGGAGGGACTTGCCCAAGATCACATGGCTGGACCATGACAGAGCTGGGATTCAAACCTAGATCTTTCTGCCTCCAAAGCCCATGCTGCTATTGCATCCTGTGGACGTCTAGCTGAGAAGCCAGGTAGGGTCAACCTGGAAGTCTTTCACGCAGAGGATGAGTGTGATCCTGACAAAACTTAGAGGGTGATGGGGAGCCAGCCTGAGCCCCCAGCTCTGGACCCTGTGAATGCCCAAATGAGAGTTTTCCTTTCTCCTCCAGACAGAAATCATCCGGAAACGCCTCCACAAGGACATTCCCCACCATTCTGTCATCATGCTCAACTTCTGTCCTGACCTCCAGTCAGTCCAGCCCAACCTGAGAAAGACCCATGGAGAGTTTATCTTCCTCATCGACAGGAGTGGAAGCATGAGCGGGACCAACATCCGCAGGGTCAAGGTACCTCTGATAGGACCCTTCCCTTGGGATCTAGGGCTCCAGGGTAATTGGCCTCTCAGCATTTTCTATTCCAAGCATCCCTCCTTCCACACCAGAACCACTTCCTGGTTCCATTTCCACCCATGGCTAAGAGAAATGACAAACAAATGTTTTACATCAGTTTAAACAGAGACCCCCAAACTTAACTTGTTCCCAAGATAAACCCCTGAAGTGCTATGACCAGAGGTTAATCATTGCCCGTTTACAAGGGATGAAGTCAGGAGTGACTTCCCTTGGCATTCTACATGCCTTTGTTGTGTGCCTGCTCTGGCTGAAACACCTCCCTAGGTACTAAGTGAAGAAGGATACAGAGAAGAGAGGAAGGAAACTAACATTTTCTGAGGGCTTCCTATGGGTCAGACACTTTTCAGCTACTTAATGCACAGCTTGGTGTTTAATCTAGATAATAATCCTATGAGGTCAGTGCTTTTGTCACCATTTTCCAAATGGGAAAACCCGCCTTGAGAGTTTCAGTAACATACCCAAGGTCATGATCTAAAATTAAACCCATATCTGTCCGACTGTTTCTCCTGCATGACATTGGAGATTCATTGAACATACCCCCTGCCATGAAGAAATGTGTAAAACCCAGTATAAATGATTTGGTTCATTTTTTTTTTCGAATGCCTAATATGTGCAAAGCCCTGTGCTTAGCTATCTGGAAAGACAGCAGTTTATAAACATAGTTCCTGTCCTCAAGGAGCTCACAGACAAGTACAGGGCACAGCCCTATTAACCAAACATTCCTGGGAGCACGATCTGGATGCTTTGGAGTGTTCTGAAGGAGTGTAGAAGAAAGAGTGATAACCCCAGCACCACCAACACACACACACGCACACGCACACGCACACACACACACACACATGCAGAAGCATTCCGTCTCCTTCAGGAGATTATTTGCCTCATTTATGGCATTATCCAACTCTTTCTTGTATTTTCAGTTGTGCAGATGTCTGTCTTCTCCTCTGGAGTTATCCCCTCATTAAAGGAAAGGACCAGATCTTCCTCATCCACCTCTCTCCATGGTGCCTACCTCTGTGTTTATACATGGAAAGCCCCCAGTCACTGTTTATTGGACTAAGTAAAGGATCATAGCTCAAAAGAACAAAGGATGAGGGAATAAGGATAGGGCTCTGCTGTCACCTGAAATTTTATCCCTCCCTCTAGCAAACTTGTTTCCAGGGCAACAGGATCAGCAAGGAGGGGATGGGTTAGGAGGGATCTGTGATACCAGCTATTTCCTCAGCCTTGCTATGACTGGGTGTGATCTTGAAATGTAACAGAGCAGTCATATATGAGACCCAAGTTCCTGTCTGATGCCTCTTGACACTGGGGTGGAAGACTGGTTGATACATTTTCCCCACGCCTGCCCACCATCAAAGGCAAGCATTGAAATGGGGGAGCTGTCCATAGTGCTGGAGTGCTGAATCATGCTCCAGGCATGTGTGGCTGTGTGTATTCCATTCCACAGCTGTACACCAATTTGGAAGACATCTCTTCAGTTACTCTAAAGTATCATGGGATCATAAACCTAAAACATTTCTCTTAGAGAGCATTTGATTCATTTTCCCTGCCATTTTCCAGCTAAGGAAACTGAGTCCTCGAGAGACAAAGATTTCTTTCCAACATCACAGAGCTAGTCCTGGAATCTGAGCCTTCTGGATCTTGATTCAATGCTCTTTTTCCTTACATTATTGATGGGGAATTATACAGACTCTTCCACTGAGAAAGTTTTTCTTATCTAATTGTCATTTCTGCTGCATGGCTCTGTGGGAAGAACAATGCCTTTATTCTAGGGTCAATTCTGCCACTGACTTGCTATGTGGTTTTGGACAAGTTGATTCTCAACTCTGGGCTTCATTTATTCTTTTTGCAAAATGAGAAGGAGGGATTAATTCAGGGAGAGCAAACATATGTCACACATCCTTCTGTTCCCCTCTTCCAAGCCCAGACAGACATCAATAACTGACCGTAACATTTTTTTTCCACCCTGATCCTGGATTCAATCTCTATATCCTTCTCAGATTGGTGCTTCAGGTGGTTACTGCCCATGAATTGGAGTTGGTTTATGAATGGAAATCCAGTTCCTGAACCAAAGACCTTTCCAACCTCTACAATAACTTTCTGTGGCTCACATCTCAGTCCCTTCCCCCTTAGTCTTACTGCATTCTTTTCCAGGTTAGCAGGCTGATCTCAAGGTCATCTTCACAAATGCCTTTGCACGGCACACTCCATTGTGCTAAACATGCCCCTTTTAGAGAAAGTCACAGAAACTACTCAGACCGCGCACCCCTTTCTCCAATGACAATGAGGCCATGGAGGGAGGGGTTGCTTGAGTCCTTAGGTGATGCATTAGGTTGAAGTTTTAGGAAAAACTAGGCTTAGGGAGGCAGGAGAGAATAGAAATCCAAACATCCATGCCAAAGGAGAAAGTTCAGCCAATTTAATTTCCTGCAGCTGGTCTCATTCTTCAGCTGCCACTGGCTGCCAAAAACATGGCTTTAAAAATTCTAATAGGTGTGAGCAGAGACAATCTGTATGGATCAGCAGAGTTTCCTGCTAGCAGCAATACACATTAGTGGCTAATGAAAAAATAAACAGATATTGACTTCTTTTGAAGAAAAAATACATATATTGACAGAAGCAACAAAAGGATATGGACAGAACATTATTGTTAATGTTTACTGAGGGGGATGGAAGAGGGGCAGCAGGTCTGTGGAGCTTAGAAGGCCATATGGTGTGAAAGTTGCCAGGATATACTTGCAGCTGCTTCCTTGCAGATTTTGGAGTATAACAGTTTGTTTCCCTGAAGCTATGCTGAGATCCCTGGGGTGCCATCAATAAATTCTCTGGGGATGAGAGAAAGCCCCTCAATCCTGAGCTCTGTGCCAAGGCAGAGCCGACATGAATAAAGATCTTGGAGCGATGTTTTGAAAGCCTCAGTCCTATTCTTAGTTTTTATAATCCAGTACAATTCCTTAACCCTCTGAGCCTCAGTTTCCTTATCTGCAAAATAGAAGTATGGATATTAATGTGTATCTCAGGGGGCTGGTAATTATAAGCATTTACTGAATGTTTACTATATGCCAGGCTAAGGCTCAGAAGAGTGACATCACTAGCTAGTCCAAGGTCAAGTTTGCAATACTAAAGGTGAGACTGAGACCCAGATATGTTTAACTTTCAAGCCTGTCTTCTTAACCACTATGCTATTATACATGTTATAGGGATTAATTAATATAAAGTTCTCAGCACAATGTTTGGTACATAATAATTGCTTGGTATTTATCATTGCATTGTATCAGCATCAGTATCATATTTTCCCTCTTGTCAGCTCCTCCACTTTCCCCCTGTCATTATTTTTTAGAATGTACCTTTATCAAGGTCTCCTGACTTTGGAAAGTTAAATAGGTTAAGGCTCTAAAATTCAGACTTTGGAGGCAAAAGTGCCACATATCTGAGTCATGGCTCCACTACTTACTATCTGGATGCTCACAAACACATCACTCCACCTCTCTGTGTTTCGGTTTTTTTCTTGAATAAAATGGGGATAATACTGTACTTTCCTCCAAGGGTTATTGTGAAGATTATGTTAGGTAATGTACATAAAGCATATCCAAGATATTCAACAAACATGAGCTAAAGAGACTGTTCCTAAGAGATACGTCCCTAGTTCATGACAGGGGGGATGATTCTGATGCAAAAGGCCCTGGATACAAGCCAGAAGCCTGCTCCTTCACCCGTGTGACCTAGAGCCAGCCACATATCTCCCTTAGATATCAGTTTTGTTTGGGTGGAAGGGACTGGGTGCTGCCTGCTCTCCTTACCTCTCAGGGTCAGCAGGAGGTGAAATGGAAACTGGCAAACTATAATAGAATGGCTTGGAGAACTCAGACTTGCTACACGGATGACGAGTTTTATGACGAGGGCTTTGGTGCCGCCTCTGGTCAGCACCAGTGAATTTCTTGATCTGGGGGAGAAAGTGATGTTGGGTGCAGACAGGGGGTGAAAGGTCCAGTTGGAGCCTGCTTCTGGGCTGTTATAAGAACACTACGGTGTGGTACCTAAGTAATAACTCCTTCCTTATTCCTCAAACGTCTCTTCTTACCTGTCAGGATGCCATGCTGGTGGCTCTTAAGAGCCTCATGCCAGCCTGCCTCTTCAATGTCATTTGGTTTGGATCCACATTTAAGACCCTCTTCCCTTCCAGTCAGACCTACAGTGAGGTAAGAAGGGGGCATGGCTGGGACCAGGAGGGGTTGGGTGGTGAGGAGCAGAGGCAAGGAAAGAAAAGGAAAGAGGAGGTAACCCCAAGGTCTGCCCTCAAAGAGCCGATGCACCTGTAGAGAACCTGGACACCTGTATAGAACTTACATGATGCCAGGAGCAGGGAACCAAAGGGAGGCTATCTCCATGAAGCAGTCTTCTGATCTCCCTCTTCCTTAGAATAAAGAACATGTGGGTTAAGCTATGGGTAGACACAGGGAGGAGGTACAGGGAAGGGGTAGGGAGAGGATATAGCTTAGGTCTCCCACTCGCTGAAGCCTCTGTCTCAGTGGAATGATAGACTCATACAAGGTTGAGGGAAAGGAGTGGATAGTAAGGGGTAGAAGAGTGAATAGGTGGGCAAGTGAGCTAAGAAGGACACTCACACAGCTCAAGGTACAATTTGGAACAAGAGGACTGTGGCCCCAGGAGCATATTTAAACTTGGAACATCATACTCAGGTTTCGGAACAAGAAGGAAGGGAGGGAGGAAGAATACAGGAGCCACTTCTCAATTAGAAAATTTATTTATGGGTTTTTTTAATACAGAAATACTATATATTGATTTTCCCATGATTTTTAAATCTAGATAATCAAAATGAAAAATTTGAAAATTTCCCGTGATCACATCAGTCAGAAAAAAAAAATAAGAAAAACTACTGTTGAGAGCTTAGTATAAATGCCTCCTTGTTCTAAGCATTTACACACATTTTCAATAAAGATAGGATTAGACCTTCCATACTCTCTGTAACCTATTTTTCTAACAAAACAGCCTATCATGAGCATATGTCCATGCCAGTAAGTATTAATCTGCAGTGTAATTTTAATAGCTGCCTAGTATTTCACTACACAGATAGACAGCAACTTATTCAACTAAACCCTTAGCAGCTGCACATTTAGATTGTCACTATTTTTTTTCTATTTAGTCATCTTCACAGCAAAGATTTTGCATATATCCCCCTAATGATTCCCTCTGGATAAATTCTACTCTTACTCATTCAAAAAATACCTCTACATTGTAAGACTTTTGATATATGCCATTACTCTAAGTGTGGGCGTTAGAAAAGAATCTTCATGGGCAGAACATCTGATGTCCAGGGAACATCTGTCCTTGCTACCGTGACATCCATCCAGTGCCAGGAATCTTTAGCCAATTGGGTTTCACAGTGATGGTCCAAGAGGGGGGAAATCTGAAGCCCAGATTGGGGATGTTTTCCTCAAACTATCATAGTGATTTAGTGTCACAATCAGGCTAGGACTCAAGTCTTAAGATTTCTAGTCTAATGTTCTTACCACCACACCTCCTGCCTCACTTTCGTGCTGAGCAATTAGGGCTGGATGGGCTGCATTTTCCAGGGGTGTTTGATTTTTAAAGAGGAACAAAGAAAGGCCAGCAGTAAGTTAACCTACCATGAATGGTAGCATTTGGGGGCATCATTTGGTGGAATTATTGGGCAGAATTGCACCAAAAAATGGCCACCTATTCCTCCTGTGCATGGGGCAGATGTGAAATTAGGAACATGATTCAACCCCAGTGAGGCCAAACTAAGATTGAGGGAACCAAAGGACTCATCCTCCAAGGGGCTTAGAGCTTCCACGCCATATAATGACCCTGGGGACCATCTCCCTGCCCATGGCCCTTCTCTGCAGGAGAGCTTGGCCATGGCCTGTGATAACATCCAGAAGATGCGAGCTGACATGGGTGGCACCAACATCCTCTCCCCACTCAAGTGGATCATCCGGCAGCCAGTGCTCCAAGGCCACCCCAGGCTTCTCTTCCTGATCACAGATGGTGCCGTCCACAACACCGGGAAAGTGCTGGAGCTGGTGCGAAACCACGCCTTCTCCACCAGGTGGGCATCAACAGCAGGTCTTAGGGCTCGGTTAGGTTATTCTGGGCTGCCCAGGGCAGGGTGTGCCAGAACAGAGGCAATGTAGAAAATGCCAGAAAGAGAGGAGAAGACCCACAATTCCTACAGCGTTTGTTTCCAGGGTGGTGTGACTGATTTCAAAGTTTACCTTTCCCACAGCGGTTCAGGAGGGATGAGTTGGCCATACCTCCACATTCAGGTCCCAAAGAGCAACCTAGGCAGAGGAAGTCCTTCCTGCTGCTTTGACTCTGTGCTGGGGTGGGACTTTATGGGCTGTCCACATGTGTATGTGAGTGCCCATTGATGGCCCTCTTCCTTCTCTCTCACCCTCTGCTTGAAGCTTCAGCCAGCTCTGGGATAGCTCTGCTGGATCACAATCTGCCCCTTTCCCCATCAGGGGACAAAAATGGCAGAGAGGCTAGGAAGTAGCAGCCTCTCTCCTCCCCTTCCTCCAGGTGCTATAGCTTTGGAATTGGCCCCAACGTCTGCCACAGACTGGTGAAAGGGCTGGCAACCGTGTCCAAGGGCAGTGCTGAGTTCCTGGTGGAGGGGGAGCGGCTGCAACCCAAGGTAGGCAGAATGGCTTCAGTCTTTTATGGTGCTGAAACCTCAGGAGCACAGATTGGTCATACAGCAACTTGGTGAGGGGAGCTGGGATTTCACCCCAAGCCTGAGCCCTCCACTAGGCCACACTGCATCCCAGTGAGAATCAAAGGTGGAGGCCACATGGTGGGTGATTTCTTGAGCTGGGACAGGACACCAGATGCCCTGGTCTCCAGCCCCTGGATCATATGCTTCACCCACGGGCTGGGCAGGATTGGGACTCCTGAAGTAGTCACTGCCTCTGTGGCTATGAGTTGTGTTTGGGCTCATCTCTGGCCATCTTCCTGATTATGACAAATGACACCTCAGAAGAATCAAAAGGGCCCAGAAATCAAGGTAATTAGAATCTTCTCTCCATTTCCTGCATAATTGGCACAAATAATCCAACCCTTAGAAAATCCTTGTGTCGGTCCAGATCCTCTGGAGACAAGGGACAGAGCTGAAGTTAAGAATGCAAGAGGTTTATTGAGGGACAAAATCTGTGAAAGGGAAAAGAGGAAGAAAGAGGAAGGAAAACTCTTTAGTCCGTGTGCAAATGCAACTCTTGTGAAAGAGGAGAGCAGCAGAATTGGGCAGGGAGAACCTCACTGAAGTGCAGTTCTGGCAAGGTCTCAACAAACCCAACAGAAATCCCTGAAGCAAGAATTGCCCATTAGGTGGTATATGTTGGGTGGAAAGTCCGGGCACTAATATCCCTGCCATGCTCATTTGTCGTCTGGGAGCTTCCAGAGAGAGGTGTTTTTTTGTTTTGTTTTGTTTTGTTTTATTTGAAAGTTGAAGCATTGTACATAGAGATTATCATCTAACTGCATTCTTTGCAGCCAAAGAGCACAGTCTTTCTTAAAGGGAGATTGAGACAAAGGGGATTGAGATTTTTCAAAGGGACACCTCTATGGCTGCCACAATTTCCAAATCATTTTTCTCCAGCTTTGCAGTATGTTAGAGGAAACCATCCTAGATGATGTTCAACCACTGTCTAAATGTTAAACTAGCTGTCATTTATTGAACACCTATCATGGGGTAGATACTTTAATTGCAGTATCCCAGATAATCCTCCTAACTACACTGAGAGTTGAGATTACTAGCTCCCTTTAACAGAAGGGGAAGCTGTGGTCCAGGAAGACCAGTTGATTTGCTTATGGTCACTGCTCAGTCCATGTTTTAACACAAACTTTCTGTGTGCCCCGGGCTCATCTCAGCTCTACTCTGAGTCTTAGATTTTTCTCATTTATAAAATGCTATGTTTGGGAGGTCACTGGTGGCCTAGTGGTTAAGGATCTGGCATTGTCACTGCTGTGGCTTGGGTCACGGCTGTGGCATGGGTTTGATCCCTAGCCAGGGAATTACCACATCCATGATGTGGCCAAAAAAAAAAATTAGATAGATAGATAGATAGATAGATAGATAGATAGATAGATAGATAGATAAAATAAATAGATACATTCATACATACATACATACTACACTTAGAAACAGTGAAGATCTACTCCAACTCTGACATTCCAGGAGTCTAAGAAGCTCAGAGGCATATTCACTCCTGAACAAGCCATCTCAAGGCCTGTTGTCACTTCTCTCTTGCTACATTCCTTCATGCTCGCACCCACATGGTCTTCATGCTCTTCCTCTGTACATATCCCTGGTCACACATCCCCCCAACTTGTGTTCTTACCCTGCCCAACAGATGGTCAAATCCCTGAAGAAGGCCATGGCTCCAGTCCTGAGTGATGTGACTGTGGAGTGGGTCTTCCCTGAGACCACTGAGGTCCTGATCTCACCTGTCAGCTCCAGCTCCCTCTTCCCTGGAGAACGGTTGGTGGGGTATGGCATTGTCTGTGATGCTTCCTTATACATCTCCAATCCCAGAACTGTAAGTATTTTAGAAATTCCATGCATCAGTGGGGACAGAACTCTGCCCACAAAGCCACACTTGGCTGGAAAGACTATTTATTCATGGCGTCTAGGAACCAATTGGATCGGTGTTTATGTTGTAGGGTATAGTTGTCAGGCCATGGCCATTTGGTCATGGTGACACTGCTTGGGTAAATGCTACCTTCTCAATATGTGGTTCTCAAGATCCTCTGCAACAGAAGAACTTGGTAAGCATGTTTAAAATGCAAATCCCTAGGTTTACTGAACGGAAAAATCTCTAAGCATAAGGCCTAGGAACCTGCATTTTACATAATCTCCCCAAGTGATTTTGATGAACAATTCAGTTCAGAACAACTTTATTCAGGTTTCTTTCCCCAAACACTCTAGCCAGGTCATGTTTCCTTAGATGAATTTGTGCTTTATTTTTTAATATGTGTAAATCCCTTGTATGTGGTGGCAGAAGTGGGATGAAAGCAAGCAACTTCTCAAAGGGAGGTAGAATTCATGCTAAAATGTAGAAGATTACCCAAGAAGCTGTTTTCTCATCTATCTTCCTCTTTAGTCTCTTCACTCTCCTTTGAAGAATATGTCATCTTGGTTTTGTTTTGTTTTGTTTTGTTTTGTTTTGTTTTGTTTTGTTTTTGAGCAAGAATCACAAACTCTTTGCCTAGAGGGATGAAATAGCTTATAAAAATTAAAAGGGCAAACATGAGGGATAGCCATTGCCACTGAGTTCATAGAGAGGAGAGGTGAGAAATATAGTAAACTGGACAGCACATATCCTGTCTAAATGGTCGGCCCCTCCTCAGCTCTAACAAACTTACCACACAGGAATGTTTCTTCAAGCTTTCAAGATAAATTAACATTTCATTTGAAATGTCCAGATTTTGGAATTTTTAAGGCATCGCTAAGAACCATGGTCAGTAGTGGTAAATGTGTTTTGGAGAGTAGAATGTTCAGCTGCAGAGGGAAAATGCTCAGCCAATGCTGGTCAGGACTGTGCATAGTTTAGGCCTTTCTTGGAGGTCTGGGAGCTAGCAGATCATCCACAGACGTACTACTAGCAGGGACTATCAAATCCATTCTCTTACCCATGAAACTGGCAATGCTTTCTCCTGCTACTAGTAGAGTTGTTGGGTAAAGGGTGAAAACATGACTTGCCCTTCTGGGAGGCAATCTAGAAATAATAATGAAATTAGAACTATATAACTTTTCAACCCAGAAGAATCTTCTAAGAATCAAACACCAAAAATAAAAGTAATGTAATAGATTTATGTCCAAGGATTGAGCATAGCATTTTTATGGTGGCAAAAGCTAAGCAGCCATGAAGAGAATGCTTAACAATAAAGTGTGGTAGCATATTGTATGTTTAAATGAGTTGATATGAAATATTTCCAAAATGTTTTAAGTGCAAAATTCCAGCTACTGATAAATGTCAGTAGTATGGTTCAGTTTTTGTAAGATGACCCCCAAAAGCCCTTATATTTTTATATATGTTTATATCATGGAGAATGGAATGAAAGGGACAGATGATTCATGTTTCTAATTTTGCTTATCTATTTGGAGACAGCAGTAGCATTTAGAATTACATTTTTTAAGTTTAATATATAATTCACAATATAAACAACGTAATGATACAGAAAAATCACTTCCATTCACCATCCTTTAAACAGAAGTCTCCCTAAATTCCCCAAGCAAGCAAAAAAACTTTCCTATTATTCCAGTTCTTCAAGTGTGGAACCTCTACCATCTCCTCTCATGCATCTTGCTGCCCTTTGGACATCCTTCCTACAAGTAGCCCAAGTCCAAGCCCTCTTTTATCTCTCTCCCTCCAGGACAAGAGAAGACGATACAGCATGCTACACTCTCAGGAATCTGGCAGCTCTGTCTTCTACCACTCACAAGATGAGGGGCCCAGCCCAGACAGTGGAGATTGTGCCAAGAGCTTGGGGGCACCCTTCAGCCTGAGGCAAGCCAAAGACACCCAGCCATCCAGTAGAGACCCCACCATCAATCCTGGTTAGTCTGCTGCCATTTCTTTTCACTTCCTTTTCCAAGGAGGCCATGATTGCTACATTTTACTAAGCACTTACTATGTCCTAAGCACTTTATTCAATCTCATTGAATGGTTAGCAGCTGTGGAGGTGGGCACTATTTTATCATTGGTACAGATGAGGAAATTAAGACTTGGAGAATTCTAGCAACTTGGCTAAGCTCATGAAACTTGAAAGAGAGTACAGATAACAAGTCTAGATCTGTCTTCCTCCAAAACTTCTTTATGGTGTCAGTTTCCATTCAGAGGGTATTTACTGATCACCTACTAAGAGTAGGTACTGAGCGCAGTGTGAGAAGCAAAGATAATTGAAACATGACACCTATCCTTCAGAAGCTTTCCATCTAGTGAGGGAGATACAGTTGACCTTAACTCTGCCAGAAAGTAGAGTGACATGGACCACAGGAAAGGTTAACAAACCATGGGGATCTCAGGAAAGGGCACATCTAGTAGAGGATATTAACAAAGATATAATGAGGGCATTGAGAGGAGATTCCAGGCAGCAGAAACTACTTGAGCAAAGACATGTAGGTATAACACCTGGAAAACACATACACAACTGGTTAATCATCTGGTATGTTTGGAGCACCTTGAAAAATGAGTAGAAATGAGAGTAGCTAGGTAGATAGGTTAGGGCTTGATTAGGCAAGGCTTTGAATTCCAGGAGAAGTGAAGCACATATTTCAGTAGGCAAGCAGTGGAAAACTCAAGTTCCCAAGCAGGAAAGGGGTATGCTAGCCCCTCTCTTTCCCCACTGTCCTCCACTCTGATGGCTTCCCTGTCACCACTCCTGCTCAGGTCTAGTCCTCTCCCAGCGACGGCGGGCGTACAGCACCAACCAGATCACCAACCACAAGCCCTCCCCAAGGGCCCCCACGGCCAGTGACCCCACAACCGCTGCCAGGAGATACCCACTGCGGAAAGCCAAGCTCCACGACCTCACCAACCAGACCAGCCTGGATGCTCCGCGGTGGCAAATTGATTTGCAGGTACCCAAGCAGGGCACATTCGAGTTGGGAGGAGCATGGCTGGAGGAGAGCTATGTCTCCTGCTTCAACCACAAGGATGGGGCTTGACCAAAACTTACACTGAAGTGAATTCAGTCTTTCTCCTTTTTCTGGATCTTCATCTGCCTGACATCCAATGACATCTTCCTAATAATGATACCCATTGGTCAGTGACATCACCCAGTCTCTGCTCATAGAACTCCCCATTTGGCAAGATGCACTGCCATCTACACTCTCATTTGATTTTACAGCACCCCTTGCAAAGGTGGAAATGTGGGGGCTCACAACCCCCACTCTGCACACATGTGGAAATTGAGGATCAGAGAGTTAAAGTAACTTACCTAGGAGCCACTCAGGAGATTGCAACCTAGGACCTCCTGCCTGCAAAAGCCCTTGCTTTCTCCTCTCTACCACCTTCAGCACCTTCTGAAAATCCTAAGAGTTTTACCCAGGACAGAGATCATCTTCAAGTTAGGGCTACAGCAGAGTCAGCCATCCAATGTCGACTTGGACCAGTTTCACAGCCCCTACACTTTTGACATGGTCATTCTTTGCTGTGGGGGGCTGTCCTGTGCCTTATAGAATGTTGAGCAACATCCCTGGCCTCTATCTACTGGACTGCCAGTAATACTACCATCCCCAATCAAGACAACCAAAAATGTCTGCAAACACTGCCAAATGTCCCCATGGGACGGGGGCAAAATCACCAGGTCGAGAAATACTGTTCTCAATCAAATGGGTGTTTGCTATTATCTGTTTGCTATATCCCATTTTCTTAAGAATGGGCTTTGTTATTGTGAGTCTACAGTTCCGTAAAAACAGGCTTTCACTCTGCCTCTCCCATCCATAACCCCCCACCCCCCCAACCTCCACATACACATAAGCCCCCTATGCTTCCCAACAATGGAGACATTGCCACGTTGTCACCAAAGGCTCTTCTCTGTGCTTAGCCACTCAATGCAGTTGGAAGGCACTGACCTTGGAGTCAAGCAGACTCTGCTCCCCTAGCATATTTCTTAGCCTCTCTGAGACCCAGTTTCTTCGTCTATGAATAGCTTGTTAGATGACTGAGCTAACAACCATCAACAGATGTAGGTGGAGGATTCTTAGAGGCATCAACTAATAAGAAATGAGGTACTTGGTGAAGCACCTGGTATACAATAGGTGTCCTTTAAATGCAACTCTACTTGGTGAGAACTCTAGGCAGCTTGGCTTCTCCTCTCTCCTGCTTATTTCTGGCCCATCTTTGGTCATCTCTCCCCATCCCTTGCTCAGCTTCTTCCACAATCTGATTCTTCCCAACACACTTGTATGAATGCTCACATATGCACACCCATACACAGGTATACACTCCTTGCAGCCTATGGCTGGGTGAAGGGGGCTGAATCTTAGACTCATCTGTTGCTATGGAAACTGTAGCAGCAGCATCTGTTTCTCAGTGTGGTGGTGATGATGGGGCAAGAGTGGGGGGAATCCATTTAAAGGGGTAAAGGGGTTAGGGATGCCCTGGGACCCAGCAGCCTTGGATGGACACCTGTTCCCAATAAGGCCATCCTAAGAGGGACCAATTCCTTTTGTGTCTCATACCCTTGTACCATCCTCAGAACCTCAGGCCCAGAGGAAATAGGAAGGAGACGGTCTCCAGGGGGTTCCAAGGAGCCCCCATCAGATAGGGAGGCATGGTCCTCTTCCCAGTAAGCCCTTGACAGATGAAAAAGACCTCATGGTTAACTCTTAGTCTGAAAACTAAGAGGCATTTTTTTCTCTGTTACACCTTATAAGTGCCTTTGCTCACCCATTCCCTCCTCCTTCCAGGCACAAAATTTATTTTTAACTAATTTGATATTCTTTAATTACAAAAGTAAAATATATTCGGGATTCTCAATAAAAACTCTTAAACAGTTCAGCTGAATATAAAATAACAATAAAAGTCCCCTTCCTCTGGGCCCCAACCCACTTGGTTTCCTTCCAGAAAATCCAGCAGACACTCAAAAACACACTTAGGCAACACACGCATATTTTGAATAATCACATTTACAAACTGTTCCCCAATTTACTTTTTGGGGGGCCATGCTCATAGTATGCAGAAGTTCCCAGGCCAGGAATCAAACCACAGCCACAGCAGTGACAATGCCAAATCCTTAACCACTAGGCCACCAGGGAACTCCTCAATTTACTTTTTAGATGTCTTCTTTTTTTTTTTTTTTTTAATGTACCCTTGGCATGTGGAAGTTCCTCGGCCAGGGATGAACCCACACCATGGCAGCAACTCGAGCTGCTGCAGTGATAACACCGGATCCTTAACCTGCTGTGCCACAAGGGCACTCCTTAAATGTCTTTTTATTTTTGCCATCCCTCTTTACAGCCACACCCATGCCATATAAAAGTTCCTGGGCTAAGGGTCAAATCAGAGCCTCAGCTGCTAGTCTATGCCGCAGCCTTAGCAACACCAGATCTGAGTCACATCTGTGAACTATGCCACAGCTTGTGGCAACACTGAATCCTTAACCCACTGGGTGAGGCCAGGGATTAAAGCGCATCCTCACAGACACACTCTGTCAGGTTCTTAACCTACTGAGCCACAACAGGAACTCTGTTAAAGGTCTTTTAAATTCACTCTTTATATGCAATAAAACTACTCTTTTTGGTGAACAGCTCTGAGTTTTGACCAACGCATGTAGTCATGTAACATCACAATCAAAATACAGAGCAGTTGCAATTGACTTTTTTAAAATAAATTCTATCTTGGACATCTTCCCATATCAGGATAGATGACTGTTAGATGACTGAGCTAACAACCATCAACAGATGTAGGTGGAGGATTCTTAGAGGCATCAACTAATAAGAAATGAGGTACTTGGTCTTTGTAGGTTCCATTGCATGGATGTACCACAACATATTTACCAGCCCCTACTGATGGACACAATTTCCAGATTTTCACTTTCACAAACAGTATTACGATACATATACAATACATGCACAGGGATATTTGCCTCCTTGTGTATTACCACAGAATTATATTCCTAAAAGGAGAATCACTGGGTCAAAGGAACTTGTTCATTTTTTTTGGGGGGGGGTCTTTTTGCCTTTTCTTGAGCTGCTCCTGCAGCATATGGAGGTTCCCAGGCTAGGGGTCTAATCAGAGCTGTAGCCGCCGGCCTACACCAGAGCCACAGCAATGCGGGATCCGAGCCGCATCTGCGACCTACACCACAGCTCATGACAACGCCAGATCCTTAACCCACTGAGCAAGGCCAGGGATCGAACCCACAACCTCATGGTTCCTAGTCGGATTCGTTAAACCACTGAGCCACGACGGGAACTCCCAGGAACTTATTCATATTTAATGTTGATAGCACATTGCTAAATTGTTCTCCCACAGTGTGCATCAGCTCAGAGTCCCATCAACTGTCTATGAGAAACTCTGTCTCCTCAATGACAACTATGGGTGTCATCAAACGTTGAAATATTTGCCAATCTGGAAGATGGAAAAAATCATCTGAATCTTATTTCAATTCAGACCAGTGCTCGTGAGACTAAGCATTTTTTTATAGGCTTACAGAATATTTTTTCTATGAACTGCCTGCAGATGCTCTTAACCCATTATTCTACTGAGTTTATCTCCCTGCTCCTCTGCCCCAGTGATTTATTAGAGCATTTTCTTGAAAATGATCTTTGTCATGCAGATATATTTCCCAGTTTATTCCTTGCCTTTTGAAGTGCTTTGCACTAGCGTGAGACAGATTAAATCCACAAAACAGAACAGAAAGTCCAGAAATAAAACCAAATGTACGTGACAGCTTTGTTGGATAGAGGTGAAGAATTGATAAACATAGGGACTCCATGAATGAACTGTATTCAGTAACTGGTGTTGACATTTGTACTCTTCAGAAAATCAGGAAAAGTCTGTTTTTTCTTTTCTTACACCAAAATAAATTTTTTGTGAATCAAAGATTTAAACAAAAATAAAATCGCAAAAAATCTAGAACAAATTTGTTTTTACTGGGAAAGAATTTTTAAGCATGACATATGAGAAGACATAAGGGGAAAAGTTGATCATTATAACCAAACATACACACAAAGTTTTAATCTTTATAGCCAAAAAAAAAAAAGTGGGTTTAGAATATTATCCATGGTATGTGATTTTCCATGGTTTTCTGAGGTTTGGACTTTATCCATGGTTTGGGATTATCTGTGTTGATGTTTCTCACGGGTAGTGGAGCGTGGGTGGGTCACGTGTCCGTGGGTACTGCCCGGGCAATTCTCCGGGAGGCGCTGGGGTACCCGGGGAAAGAGCCAAGGCTGGGGGCGGAGGGAAGGGGGGCAGCCACCAGTAGCTCAGCCTCCTCCCCTTTCTCTTGCTTTCTTAGCCCTTGCTGAACAGTGGGGCGGACCTGAGCCAGGGCCCCAAACTCCGGGGTCCAGGGGCCCGCAGGCCCTCTCTGCTGCCCCAAGGCTGCCAGCCTTTCCTAGCCTCTGGCCAAGAGACCCAGATCTGGAGCCCCCTGAAAGAGCTGGATCTGGGGTCCAGCCTCAAGCCTGCCTCAGACAGCCGCAGCCCTGGGGACCCGGGTAAGTGCCCTCAGGGTCCAAGACCTGACTGGGGACAGGGAGGAATCCTAGGTTGTAGCCTAGCTTCAGATGACAGGCGGAGGGCAGATGCCTGCACCTGCTTTTGTGTCTGGATGGGGGGCACCTGCTGTGGCAGAGGAGCCATCCCAGAGGACCTCACCAACCCCTCTTTCCCAATCAACCTGTCTTATGGGCTGCCTGTGAGGCTCTGTCCTCCCTGCGTGTGTGAGCGCCCCCCCCCCCAATCTGGCCCCTTAGATACTGGGTTCCTGAGAGGTGGGTCCACCCTACTCTAGGGGACAAGCCCAGGCCAATCCTGCTCTCCTAAGAAAAGAGTTTTGTGTTCCCTGGGGGCGGAGCGTGGGGGACTGTCCTTGCTTAGGCGTGTCTGCGTCCTGGGGAGGGATGATGTCCCCTGCGGATGGGACCGCTGTCCTTCAGCCCAGACCACAGCCCGCCTGTCCTTCCGGCCCCTGCAGAGCCGTCCCATCACCTCTCCTCCTTCGAGACGGAGACATCCTCGGACTGGGAGCCCCTGGCCGAGTCTGAAGAGCAGGCCAGTCCCAGCAGGCCTGCCACCCCAGGCCCTGTGAGGGGCAAGGCTGTGGTCAAGGGCCTGCGCGACAGCCAACGTTTGCAGTGGGAGGTGAGCTTTGAGCTGGGGCCTCCCGGCCCCGAGAAGGGTGGCGCTCGAGAGGCCGACCTGTGGAGCGAGACCTTCCACCACCTGGCGGCCCGCGCTATCATCCGCGACTTCGAACAGCTGGCGGAGCGCGAGGGCGACATCGAGCAAGGTGAGTGCCGCGGCCCCGCCTCCTCCTCGTAGCCCCGCCCCATGCCCCTCCCGCTTCCTTCCCCCAGGGACCGCCCTTCTCCCCTGGCTACAACCCCTTCCTTCTCCCCGCTGCCTTTCCCTCCCCAGGACCTGAGATCAGGACTCAGGATGGTCTGACCCTAAAGCCCCAAGGCGCTCCAGCCTCCCTCCCCATCGTGGCCTCCAGGTGCCTTCCTTTACCCCAGTGGCCCCATCTCCCAATAAACACACACACACACACACACACACACACACACACACACACACACCAGGGGCTCCACTCCCTGCTTGATCTGCCCCCATCCCCTGCCTCAAAGAGCCTCTCTCCTCCAGCCCTGGGCTCCTTCACCCCTCCCACGCCCACCCTTTGACCTGTCCCCTCCTCTCCTCCTTCCTTCCCTCTGCTACAGGTCCCTCACTCCTCCTCACTTCCCAGGCCTTCTCTGTGCAGCGCCCCCTGTAGGGCTCCGAAGACAGAACCGTGGGGGCCTCCCTATTCCACCTGTCTTGCTCCGCTGGGACCACACCTGTCTTCCCACAGAACCCCCTAGATCTAATCGGTCCACTCAGTCACCCATCAATATGTCACTTATTGAGCGAGGACCAGTGAGGGGCCAGGCTCCGGGATCTACAGCGCTGTGACCACCACTGTCCCCCTCCTTACTTATGAGTGCTTGGCACAGACTGGCCGCCGGCCGACATTAATCAAATAATTATACCCAAGATTAATTGAGGGCATTTGTCCTAAGTGCTATTAAAAAGAAAGACAGGAATCCAAGAAAGTGTATAACAGGGATGACAGGGAGGTTAATTTAGTTCAGGAATTGGGGCAAGCTTTCCTAAGAAAGGGATTCCTGGGATCTTGATGGAGTGCACTTGCAGAACAGAGAGATATAGATATAAATAGAGAAAATTTCCAGTATTTGTTCTAGTTTGTGCTTTATTTATATAGTAATATGATATTGCTTTTATTTGATATTATTTGTATTTTCGTACAGATTATTTTTTCTTCCCATGAGCACTTCATCTTACAGTTTACAGGACATTTGTCCACTCTTCATGCCAGGAAGATTGGTTACCTGCTCAGTGGGAAGCGCCTGGGCTTTAGGGTCAGACCATCCTGAGTCTTCATCTCAGGTCCATTCCTAACTTGCTCTGTGACCCTGTGCTCCCCCACTCTCCCTCTCTGGTTGTCTCTGTAAGATTGTCCCCAAGGGCCAGACCAATGGTCCCCATGCAGCCAGGAGATCTGTGAAATCCTGCAGTAAGATTCTCGTCAGACAGCTACAAAATGAAAATAGAAAATATAGGCAACACAGAGATTTGAGTTGCTTTTTATTTTTTTTCTTTTCTTTTCTTTTCTTTTTTTTTTTAGTTGTATAATGATCATAACAATCCAATTTCACATGATTTTCATCCCACAACCCCAGCACATCCCCCCATCCCCCAAACTGTCTCCTCTGGAGACCATAAGTTTTTCAATGTCTGTGTGTTTTTTCTTTTAAATAACACTAAAGTTATTTAAGGAAAGTAACTGTCACTTTTGTTCTTAGAGTCTTGCCTCTTTTACATTAAAATGTCCTTATTTTGTGAAATGATGGTGGAGGCTAATAAACTTTCTTTTTTTTTTTTTTTTTGTCTTTTCCAGGGCTGCACTCGCAGCACATGGAGATTCCCAGGCTAGGGTTCTAATTGGAGCTGTAGCCGCTGGTCTACACCACAGCCACAGCAACATGGGATCTGAGCAGCATCTGCAACCTACACCACAGCTCATGACAATGCCAGATCCTCAACCCACTGAGTGAGGCCAGGGATCGAACCCACAACCTCATGGTTCCTAGTCAGATTTGCTAACCACTGAGCCACGACAGGAACTTCCGAGGCTAATAATCTTGAGAGGAGTTTTTTTTTTTTTTAAATCTCCTTGATGGCAAGTTGATAACTTTAAGGGCTTATTTAATTCCAAAGATGGGGCCACCAATCTAGCCCTCCTTCCAGCTTCCAGAACTTCCAGCTCAGGGAGGACTTTCGGAGTCTACGCAGTGACCCCAGCTTCTCCCTCCACAGGGTCCAGCCGCCGCTACCAGGTGAATGCTGTCCACACCAGCAAGGCCTGCAACGTCATCAGCAAGTTCACAGCCTTCGTGCCTGTGGACATCAGCAAGAGCCGTTACCTGCCCACTGTGGTGGGCTACCCCAACTCTGGTAAGGCAGGTGCACAGCCAGGGAGCCAAGGGGGCAGGAGGAGGGGGACTGGGATACAGAGGAGCACAGACCTGCAGGAAGGGGTGCAGGGAAGGGCCTAGAAGCTGAAAGGCCCTTGGCAGATGGTTTGTCTGGGGGGCGAGCACCCGAGTCCCTGTCCCCCTGCTCTGCAGAGGGCTGTGAAACCATCCCACTTCCTTTTGTCCGCTAAATGAATATGCCTTTACTGTGTTTCTCCAATTGGTATATGCTCACTATAGAAAATTCTAAAATACTGAAAGACGTGGATGAACCTAAAGATTTTCATACTAAGTGAAGCTCGTGAAGATATCATAGGATATCGCTTATAGGTGAAATCTTTTTTTTTTTTTAAAGATACAAATGAACTTATTTACAAAACAGAAATTGACCGACAGACATAGAAAACAAATGTATGGCTACCAAAGGAGAAAGTAGTGGGGGGGGGTGCCTAGGGGGGTATTAGGAGTTTGGGATTAACAGACACACACTACTGTATATAAAATACATAACCAGCAAGGGCTTACTGTATAGCACAGGGAACTATACTGAATATTTTGTAGTTAACCTATAAGGGAAAAGAATCTGAAAAAGAGAGATAGATAGATACATACATACATAGATAAACTGAATCACTTTACTGTACACCTGAAATTAACACAACATTGTAAATCAGCTATCCTTCAATTAAAAAAACAAATAAAAATAGAAAATATAGAAAGATGTAAAACAAATAAACGTGACTAGAACTGACAGTCATCCAGAAATGAGCACTAATTACCTCCTTGGTGTGACCATCCTTCCAGACTTCTCTCTACAGGTATCCACATGTAGAGAAATCAAAAGACAGTTCATTTTGCACTAAATGGATCATACCAGGATGTGCTATATCTTAAAATGGGTGTGGGAAGTATCTTTCCATCATTTTGTTTTAATAGCAGCAGGTAGCCCACGGCAGGGACCATCACCATCATAACAGCCAATGAGAAAGCCCTTTAGGCAGGCACGCACACACACGCACACATAGGCATAGCCCAGGTCTCCACCCCCTGCTTGATCTGCCCCCATCCCTGCTTCTAAGAGCCTCTCCTCCCCTCTTATACACGTTAAATTACTTCATCTTCAAGACAGTTCTATAGAGAAGGTACTATTACCTTTATTTTATGGGTGGGGAAGCAGAGGCAGGGGCTGAGCCTTTCTCCCCTCCTTGTGAAGGCGCTGCATTGAGGATGGCCAGCTCTCGGGTCCTGACCCGACAGTGGAGGGGCACTTCTGCTGGTTTCGGATGGTCCCAGACCATGCTGGGGGAAGACTCGGCAGCAGGAGATGGCAGATTTCAGAACCTAAGTAAGAAGCCGCCTGGGGTGTGTTCTGAAGCCTGGGCCCCTGAGTCACTGCGCTCTCATGTCCGAGGCCCCCAGAGGCCTCTCCCTGATTTTCACTCTGGGCCTTATGGGGCTAGAGCAAGGCCAGGCTTCCTGGACTCTCTGAGGCCTAAGATAGGCAGAGGGGCTGGGCATGACTCAGGCATGCCACCATGAAGATATCTTTGCTGAGAGAGCCACCAGGAGCCAGAGGGCAGCTCACACCATCCCCCACCGTGTATCCACACCATCCCCCACCTCTCCCCTTTCAAGGTCCACCAGTCCCTATGGCTGTTCCTTGCCTCCAACCTCTGAGTCCTCCCAAGCACCAAAGGCCAGGAAACCTAATAAATTGGGGAAAAGCAAAGAGGCAATTCCATCTGTTTGGATCCCAGTGCTTCTTCCAGGATTCACAAAATCTTCCCCTCCACCTTCATCTGATTTCATTGTGCCTGCATCTTGGGTCCTTGAAGATCCATGCCTTGACCATTTGGTGACCTTTTGTCTTGCTAAAGACAGCCTAACTGCTGCACTAGTCCTAACCCCTTCCTACACGCCCTCAGATGTACCACGAGGGTCTCTTGCCTTCTTCCGTGCATGGAAAGGACATCAGAGGTCCCACCTGGCCCCTAGCCCTGACACCCAGATCACAGCAGTGTTTTACCTGAGGGATTAGAAAGTGCTCACAGACATTGATGGCTTTAAAAAAGGGACCGTGGTGGTGGGGATGGAAATCTCGAGGAAGATCTCTTCAGAATTAAGGAGTTCTGCCAACTCCTTGGTCCCCCAGAGCCTCCAAACCCAAGGGGGACCTGCCCTAGCCCTGAGCCAGACTAGGCTCTCAGTCTAGAGGAGACTTCTGGTCTATCTTTTCCCTTCTCCATAGCCCAGCTGTTGGTGGGCCATGGATTCCATCAGAACCACACATTCCTTCTTTTCAGTTGTCTCTGATTCACACCCAGTGTATATGATCTCTAAACTCTTAGTCTGTCCCAAGCCCTTTCCCTCCCCAGAGATGACACTGGCTAACACTCACGGAGAGTCTTCTATATGCCAGCACCACTTTAATTATCTATGACTCCTCACACCCATCTGAGAGAGTTTCTCTTATTTTCCATATCAAGAGATGAGGAAACTGAGGCTCAGAGAGGTCGAGTGATTTACACAAGGTCACACAGCAAATGCATGGCAGAGCCAGGCTTTGTCTGGCTCCAGAGGCCATGAGGTTCATTAACCACCATACCCTTTGCCTGCTGGCTGCCTCTGTCATTCAGTCACTGGTTCAGTCACAGGTTGTGCTGTCCCCAGAGTGCCCAGTGATAAATGGAGCCTCTTGCCCTCACAGAGCTACTTATGGTCTCAGAGGGGAGCCAGGTTTTGTGGAACATATCTGTGCATGAAGCTCTTGCCATAATTTGGATCGTTCCTTTATGGTATATTGCCCATCACTCTCCAGTCCTGGAAATAATAATCAGAAGAATAACTACCCCAGTGGCACATTTTGAACAAACTATGTGCAATTATTATCCCCACTTGGCAGATGGGGAACTTGAGGCTTGGAGCCCTCGGACAGGTGGCTGCCATGTTCTGGTGCCTCCTGGAAAACTGGCATGAACCTGTCTCTTCCTCCACCCCCAGCCCCCACCCTCAGGTCCCTACCTGCTCCCGATTCCCTGCTGGGTCTGTAACTCTGGGATTTATTGAGCCCTTACCTTGGGCCAGGCACTAAGTACCGTCTGTGTAGGATCTCATTTAATCTTTACAACAACACAGATCAGTACTACCCCAACTTGCAACTGAAACTTATAAAGGAGGTAACTTTCCCCAGGGCCACACAGCTAGTCCCTGGGGGAATGAGGATGTGAACCCAGGCATGGCCAACTCTTTTATTTGTTTATTTATTTTTTGGCCTTTTTGTTTTTTTAGACACCTGTGGCAGGTGTCTAGTGGAGGTTCCCAGGCTAGGGGTCGAATAGGAGCTGTAGCCACCAGCCTACGCTGCAGCCACAGCAACTCGGGATCCGAGCCGTGTCTGCGACCTACACCACAGCTTGCAGCAATGCTGGATCCTTAACCCACTGAGTGAGGCCAGGGATCGAACCCGCATCCTCATGGATGCTAATTGGGGTTGCTAACCGCTGAGGCACGACGGGAACTCCGTGTCCAGCTCTTATGTTGGAGCCTGGTAGTGTCTTTGGGAGATGGAGGCCCATCCAAGCAGATGGGAACCCTGACCTTGCTCTCCCAGCCCTTTTCCAGGTACTGTGGATTCAGACCAGCACTCTCCTCGGGTAGGGCGGGGCGGGGGAAGTGGGGTGAGAAGTCGAGGGACCGGGCTGGGCAGCTGGGGCCTCACTGGCTTCCTCTGTTGTAGACCTGGAGGAAAACCCCACTGTGCCCTTCAGCGAGAACACGACCCCAGGCCGCGAGAAGTACACGCCTCCTGCAGGTGAGCAGATGGTCACCAGCTCTCTCTCTAATTAAAACAGTGATTTATCTTTGGGCCAGGAGAGTGTCTTCACCCAACGAAGTCCTTGATGGTTCATTTATTCCTCAAAACAGCCCCATGCGAAATAAATAGGAGTATCCCCAACTTTAAAGATGAGGAAACTGAGACTCAGAAAGGTGAAGTGACTTGCCCCAGGTCACACAACAAGTTGGTGACAGAGGCAGGCCAGGAATCAGGCTTCCCAATATGGAAGTTCCCAGGCTAGGGGCTGAATCAGAGCTACAGCTGCCGGCCTACGCCATAGCCACAGCCAAAGCAACGCGGGATCTGAGCCACATCTGCAACCTATGCCACAGCTTGTGGCAACGCCCTAACCTTAACCTGCTGAACCAGGCCAGGGATCGAACCCCCCTCTTCATGGATACTAGTTGGTTCTTAACCCACTGAGCCAAAACGGGAACTCCAGGCCTGCTTCTTTACACTCAACATATTTCATCCCTCTCCTTATAAACTGGGTCAGAAACAGCCTTGCAGCCTAACCATTAGCTCAGATCCCCAGGGATGTTGGCAAGCCCTGCCCCTCTCTGGGTCTCTGTTTCCCCAGCCAGGCAGTGAGCAGTTGGACAGGGTCATCTCTCAGGCCCTAATTGTCATTCTGTGCCTCTCCAGGTCCCCTGCGTGGTCTGGCCACCAATTCCCTTTCTTCTTTGAAAGCCTCAGAGACACTCTTTGGATCCAGGTATGTGGGATTTCCATAGAGAATTTGCCCCACCGCCACGATTCCTGGCTCAGAAGGCCAAAGGGAGGCCCAGTGGGACATTTACACAAAAATGAGCCACCTGAAGGGCATCAGGAAGGGCCCCCTGCCTGGAAGCACCACTGTCTCCAGGTGTCAAATGATGGTTCTCCCATGGGCCTCTCTGCAAATGCAAGTCCTCCAGGAGGGCTGGCGTGAGGCTGTCCAACCACTGGGTTCAACAAGAACATGCTATCAAAGAGGGTCCCCAAAAGACCCCTGCCACGCTCCTTGCCCAGGCTGCTGCTAACTCCGTACGTGCCCCCAGGGGAAGTGACCTCCCCCGGGGCTTAGTTTTTCCAGCTGTCCAATGAGGGGGTTGAAGGAGGCCACCTGTCAGATCCCTCTGGCCCTGACTTTGGGAGGCTCCTGAGTGGGCTTGGGAGGTGGGGCGGTGCTAACCAGGGACACTACCGAGGCGGCAGTGGCCCCTCTTTCTCGGCTCCACCCACACAGGCTGAATCTCAACAAGTCCAGGCTGCTGACGAGAGCAGCCAAGGGCTTCCTGGGCAAGCCACTGACCAAGGCTCCAGAGTCAGCCCCCGGGAGCCAGAGCTTCGACTACATCCCACTGGTGAGTGCCCCAGACCCCCGACCTCTGCCCCTGACTGAGCCAGGGGGCCGCCCCTCCCCCTCCCCAAAGGGAAGAGGACCTAGACCTTCCCACTTAGCCTGCAGGGCAGAGGAGGTCGGCCTGAGGACCCCCCACCCACCCACCCCGGGTCCAGGCGTATTGGCAGAAGCCAGCACCAGCACCACAAAAATTCTCTGCATCTGCTGTCTTTGCTTTAAAAATTCACGGGAATTTTGCCGTCTATTCTGCCACTATGTGCGTGTGTTTCAGCGCATAAAAATAATCCTTGAAATGACTCACAAGTGAGTGAACTGAACACCCCGGGGACATGCACTGAGTTTAGCAAGTGGTTCTGAAGAAGCTCCAGCATGCAGGGCAGTGTAAGAAGCCCAGGCCCAGAGCCGGTGTCTCTGAATTGAGGAGCAAGGGAGCCTGGCCCTGCCCCAGCTGGGGCCCCATGGGGCTAGGGATCAGGAGGTGCTAGAAGGACATGGTTTGAGCTTCACTGCCCAGCTCCAGTCCCTGTCACTGTAGGTGGTCCGTGTCGCTGTAGGTTTCCAAATATCCTGGACCACAGAGCAGAGGGCGTGGATTGACTCCGCAAGGATGTGTTGAGCCAGGAACAGTGGTAGACCCTGCAAGACAACCTTGAACTAGGTGAACATAGTCGCTGAACTCAGGCACTAAGTGTCTAGTTGGGACATCCCTAAGGAATCAGGCAATTCTGATGGTCGGGCATTGTGACAGGTCAAGTTCATGGGGCGGGGGTGCGGGGCGCGGGAGGGGAATGGGGGGGAGGCTTGAGGTCATGGAGGAATGAAGCAGGACTTCTTAAGGAATGTAATAGGTAAGCCAAGACCTGAAGAGGTGAGGAGTTATGGCCAGTGGCTTAGAAAGGAGGGCAAGCTTAGGGGCTTGAGAATGAGGTGGGGGAAGAGTCAAGGATGAAGCAGCACTTTGGAAATCAGAGCTTGGATTTATTCTAGGAGAAAAAAACAGAAACTGCTGAGCTGATGGCCTCCAAAGAGGGATATAGCCTTACAGAGACCCCTCAGGGTGCAGGAAAGATGGGGGGAGGGCAAGGGAGGAAAGGAGAGGCAGCGACAACATGAAGTGGCAGGTGGTGGATTGCAGAGCTGTTCAGCAAGTGGACCTTTTAGGACTTGGAAACTGACTGGTGTGGGGGGAAGATGGGGTTTGGCGAGCCACCTAGAGTCCGCTGGATGGCCCTGGACAGTCCCAGTGGCTGATCCAGGCCCACCTGCCCAGGACAGGAGGCTGGTTTGGAGAGAAGATGTTGAGATGGGCTTGGGCAGTTATCAGCAAAGTACCAGTGGGACAGAGCATGGCAATGCTCAGCTGGGCTGTGTACCCCGTGGTCCCTAGGTAGGTGGGGCGAGTTGGTGAGATGAACGGGAGGGTTGTGTGCACCCAGACTTTGGCATGGCCTGGGGCTCCAAGGGTGAGAAAGTCTGAGGCCCACTGAGGGGCTGCCCCACACACAGGTGTCTCTGCAGCTGGCCTCGGGAGCCTTCCTGCTCAACCAAGCCTTCTGCGAGGCCATCGGCATCCCCATGGAGAAGCTCAAGTGGACCTCGCCCTTCACCTGCCACCGAGTGTCCCTCACCACCCGCCAGTGCCCAGGTCCTCAGATATGCACCAGCCACTCACCTCGGCACCCCTCCTGTGACAGCTGCTCCCTGGAGCCTCTGGCCGAGGGCAAGCCAGGCTGGGAGCCCGGGGCTGTGATAGAGCACACAGGGAAGCTGTGGGCCACGGTGGTGGCACTGGCTTGGCTGGAGCACAGCTCTGCCTCCTACTTTGTTGAGTGGGAGCTGGTGGCGGCCAAGGCCAGCTCGTGGCTGGAGCAACAGGAGGTGCCCGAGGGCCGCACACGGGGCACGCTCAAGTCTGCCGCCCGCCAGCTGTTCGTGCTCCTGCGACACTGGGACGAGAACCTGGAGTTCAATATGCTCTGCTATCACCCGAATTATGTGTAGTGTGGGGAGGAGGCGGGCAGGGCAGGGGAAGAGGGAGGGAACCCCTGGAAACTGTGGCCAATACACCGCTTGCTAGAAAGAGCCCTGGATTGGAATCAGGAGGCCTGGGCTCAATGCAACTTGGCTACCACCTAACTGCCACTTTAGGCCAGTACCTTCCCTCCCTTCTGGGCCTCCGCCTCCCCACCTGTATAATAAGTGGTGAGGTGAGGAACTAGAGCTCTAGAACATTCAAAGTTTCCTTTCTGCCTGGACATCCAGGGAGCTGAGGGATTCACTGCCCCTGTGGGGTGGGAGAGAGAATGCAGTTTAAGCCCGAGTTCTCTCTGGAGGAGGATCACCTGAGCAGTGCCCGCTGCAGATAAAGGATGGATGAGCCGACCCCAAGCCTGAAAGCAACCCCACGTGCAAGCTTGCATCTAGGTAGAGGGAAACCACCTCTGCCAGCGACATTGTGGGCTAGGCTCTTGCCTCCATGGTGACAGTCCAGGACTCTAAATCCCTCTTCCGAACTGCCTGGAGAGCCAACCTGCCCAGCACTTTGCAGGACTCACCCGGGGAACTTTCCCTTTGGCTTGGAAACCCTTCATATGTATTGGTGGGGTTCTGGACACGATTTGCGACTTCTGTCTAAGAAGAGGAGGTAGGCAGGACAAGAGGAGGCACCCTGCAAGCCGAGACATTAGAACTAAGCCTCAATCTGTTAAAAAATAGTCCCCCAAAGAAGAGACATGGTCACAAAAGTCAGTGAAGAAACCAGAGGACACCTTAAGTAATTTACAAGCTGTCAGGAATTGCATAATGCAAACTCTGTCTTCTTGTGTTGAGGGGCTAGAGAGGCACCCTGTGTCAGCTGCATTCTGGGATAGTGGGGGCCCTCTCCTGCACACTGGGGCCAGGCGGGTGGCGTGTCTCTGCAACAGAGAACCACCCTTGGCTGCAGTGCATCTGGGGATGGCAGCTTGAGCTGGGCGCTGTGATTTAGTCAATGAGTTGAATTTTGAAGCTTCAAAGCTGCGAGCTCCTGGAGACGTCCCTATCTCAGGCCCACCTTGTGTGCCTTGTGGGGACAGGTGTGTTCCAGCCTCACATTCCCAAGTAACTGGGGCCCAGTCACCTCTGCCCAGCAGACTCCCCTGGAGGTGGGTCTGGACCTCATGGAGGAAGCCCATCGGCTTCGGACCCCAGGCTGAATCCACACCCTCCCCCAACCCCCTCTCCAAGGTCTTAACCTCTTCTCATCAAGGGGTCCTTTCTGGCCCCAGGGCCCTGGCATGAAGCCCCTGCCAGATGTTCCCCTTTGGGGAGATCTGGAGGACCCCATGGATCAAACACCTTCATGAGGCCGCATGAAGACTCAAGAAATGGCCAGTCTTCAGCAGGGGGTGAGTGAGAGAAGGCGATTGTCAGCTGAACACGCATTGGGTGTGGAGAAAAGGCAGCCCCGCCAGGATGTGGTATCCTTCACCAAACACCGCCCACCCCCAGCAAAGCCTGGCCCTGCCCTGCTGCTGTGCTGCAAAATCTCCCAGGAGGGGCTTTCAGCTCACCAGCCTTCTGAGGCTGTGCTCCATCCCCCAGGGAGGGGAAGGGCCGGAGACTTTATATCAAGTCCCATCAGCTTGGCTGACTGTTCTGTTCAGTCCCACTGTCTGGGGAGGAATCCAGCCAGGCGGTTACCCGACCAAGAGGGATGAGGGCTTTGAGGCTTTCATGCTAGACCATGGTCCTCCCCTGTGCCACCACGAAAGGAAATACTGTCAGGCCAAGAGTTGAAATGCCTGGCACTAGTTTGGGCAAGTGAGTTCCCCTCTCTAGGTGCCCTGAAGCGGGGCATTCCCTCTGCTCTGATATTCCCAGATTCTCTGCCTCTGAGAGGTTTCCCTCTCAGTGACCATGGACTTGCTCTGATTGTCTATGTGACCTTGAACAAGTGCCATGTGCCTTCTGGGCCTCTTTCCTCCTCCTAACATGACCAGGTTGGACTGGGCTGGCCAGCCTCCTGCTTAACCTGATTCGGGGTCTCCAAGCTCAGTGTGGATAATGACCGGGGCTCAGGTGGTCCAGCACCTGCCCAGTGTAAAACCAGTGCTACCAAGAGCCCTGGAAGGAGGAACTGAGAAACCTAGCAGGGCAGTAATCACACCACCCCTTTCTCCAAGGAGCCACCTCAGACCCTGCCCTGGTAGCAGCTTCTGGAACCATGGACAACTTAGACGCACAAGCAAGTTGCTGACTTCACCCTGGTTCCCCTTCCCAGCACCCAGAGAGGCAGAGAAACAAATCCTCCTGATTTCAGATAAACCAAGGGCTTTGGGGGACATCTGGATAAAGGACATTTTTTAAAAGAACTTCAGCGGTATTAAAAGAACATGCAGTTTCAAGAATCTGCCTCCAGAACTGCCAAGCTGAGAACCAAAGGGACTTGCTTTAAAGGAGAGAGAAGAATCTTAGGTAACTAGCACATGCATTGAAGCTAAAGTGGTTCCAAAGGTGAACTGAAGCCCCTGCAACCAGAATTGATTTGGATTAATCTGGATTCTTTGCTAACCTAGCCCTTGCTTTCTAGATCATGCAGATGGATGTTTGTGCCCTGCCTGGATGCACAGGAGGGTACAGATGCTTAATGGCACTCTCCCACAAAGCCTGGCCTTTATTGGAAAGAGTACTGAGCTGAGAGCTGGGGAATTTCAGAGCTGGTCTAAACTCTACCACTAGTATGCTGTGTGACTTTTGGCAAGTTGCATGTTTTCTCTGGGCCCCATTTCATCTTTTGCAAAAGGACGAGATGACACTAGATCAGCATTTCCAGCGCTGTTCCTTGGTTGACATGTACATTAGCAATTCATGAGAAACTGTCCAGAGGTCAAATATGTTGGGGAAACACTAGGAAGACAGATTTCTTGAAGTCAGGAGGATGTAAATGTGCATTGTCAGTGTCTAGGAGGTGATTTAGAAGGTCTTTTCCCAGGTTATTCCATTGGGAAAATGCTGGTCTGATTTCCTTCACGTTCTTTGGGCACCCACATTCAGAAAGCCTTTACTGGAGTTCCTGCTGTGGTTCAGTAGATTAAGAACCCAACTAGTGTCCATGAGGATGCAAGTTCGATCCCTGGCCCCCCTCAGTGGGTTAGGGATCCAATGTTCCTGCAAGCTGCAGTGTAGGTCACAGATGCGGCTGAATCTGGTGTGGCTGTGGCTGTGGCGTGGGCCGACAACTGCAGCTCTGATTCCACCCCTGGCATGGGAACTTCATAGGCTGCAGGTGTGGCCCCAGAAAGAAAGAAGGAAAAAAAAAAAAGCCTTTACTGAGTAGTTCCTGCTGCGGCGTAGGTCGCAACTGCACCTCAGATTTGATCTCTGGCTGGGGAACTCTCTATGTCTTGGGGCGGCCAAAAACAAAGAGGAAAAAAAAGGCTTTTTTGAGCGCCTTACGCCAGGTGGTGTAGTGAATGTGTTAGGTGATGTTTCTGTTCTTTTTGGAGCTTGGCGAGAAGCATGTGAAGGATGTCTGCTCCTTGAACCATTTTTCCACTACTCTGCCTTCTGGGTGGGCGTGTCTTGGCTGGCCACACCCCACCCTGTGGTCCTCCCATCTGTGGGTGTGGCCTCAGGCACCTTGGCCCTGAAGTTGAGTAAAACTAACGGCTGCAGCCAGGGAGGGGCAGGGTGGGTCCCTGCAACAAAGTGCCCCAAGGGTCCAGCCTGCTGCAATGCTCAGAGGCAGAGCCTGCTCTCTTTGTCTGCGAGGGACCAACTCCAGATCTCAGGAAAACTGGGATCCCAGGACCCCACACGCAGGAAGGCTTACACTCGACTTGTAAATAAGCAGCCTCCGTTTCCAGCCAGCACGTGCGTTTTCCCAACCTTCCCCTTGCCTGTGGACCAAACAAATAGCATCTACTGTCCTCCACTGCTCTTGAACCATGCTGTGACTGATGATGGAGTAGCTGCTGGTGGGTTTCCACCGCTCCTCGGATGTTTGAGAAAGCAAGGGTTCCTCTTCTTCCCTTCTAGCTGTTCATGTGGGACATCCATCAGAAAAGACCTCTGGAAGTTTCCTCTAAATCCTAACTTGCCCTTGTTAGCTCCTACCCTTATTTGGAGGGGGGGGTCTCCCCTGATCCGTGTGCAGCCTACCCTGGGGAATGGTCACCCCATTCACCTGCCTGGCTGGAACTTATGTGACACTCTAGCATCTGCCCTTGTGGGGTCCAAATGCTGCCTCTTGCATCTTGGAACCCAGTGGTCCCCAGGCACGAATGCATTCTGCATCGCTAGGACCCTGGGAAGGGAAAGAGAAGGGCTCTGCCACCCCAGGAGATAGGTTGCAAGTTCACTGCCATGGCATTTGGAAGGTCTTTTATCCCCCACCCATCTAGCAGGGCCTAGAGAAATCCACAACAAAAATGGGCACATTCTTCAGCTGTAGCACACTCCGCAGCGCCAGTGTAAAAATAACCAGCGCAGGGGCGTGTGCGGCATTTTGCAGCTGGATGATCTGATCCACAGAGATCTCTCCCAAGGTCAGGAGCTTGGCAGCCTCTCCTGGCCAGGCCTCCAGCACCCACTGTGGGCTCCAGCCCCAACCCATGCGTTCATCCGGCCCCCAGCCTCTCAACAGCACTGCCTCCCAGGTGACCTGACAAAGTGGGATTTCTCCTGTTCATGCTGCAAATCTCCTTGGCTCAGAGCCAGCTATCTGGAGCTTACAGCCGCTTCCCAAGGCAAAGCGCCTCGTCTCTCTGTGGTGAATATGGGCACACCCGCCGTCTAGTTTCACTCTTTGTCCAGGTGGCTTTAGCTCAAGTGGCATGGCCGGTGCTTGTCCCCCTCAGAGCCTCAAGTGCCTACAACGTGCTATCCTATCCCTTTGCCTGCTCCCCTGTAACAGCCTCCACGGTGCCTGTGGCACTTCTTGTTTTTGGAATACACGTCACCTTTCTGCCCAGTAGCCAGTTCTGCAGACCTTGTAGAACCCTGGACATCAGCTGTCTAACATCCATCAGTAAGCAGCAAATCATACCCTGGGGCTGTATGACTGTGCCTGTTTCAAAGGAATGGCTTCTCTGTAAATGGTGGCTACTGTTCTCTTAGAGGCTTTTGGCTCATAAAAATTGTTGATCCCGATGATATGACAAAATTATACTCGTGTCTCCTCTTGTGTTCTCAAAGCCAGTGCTTGGCTTTCAAACCAGGGGTTCAGAGATCTCTTTGCCTCACTTGATGTGGTGACATCTGTCCTGGTTTGGGCTCTCCCTTGGATGACTGACTGTCCCCCGGCTTGCCTGGGACTTGAGGGGGATGGCCCAGGATGTGGGACTTTGAGTCTGGAAATTGGGAGCACTGCAGGAAAACCCGGACAAGTTGGTCACAGTAGCTCCCCCAGAAGCAGAGCCTGAGATAAGGATTCAGTGCAAAGAGCGTATTCGAGTGGTTCTAGGAAACGCCGTAGGCAGGCGAGGAGGTGAAATGTACACAAAGGACATCCAGAGAGTGTCACCAACAAGGCTGTTACCATGGGTGTGGCCCCTCACTCCCCTGGGGAGTGAGGACTCTAGGAACCAGAAGAGACAACACATCTCAAAGCTCACAGGCAAGGAATGCGGTGGGAGGTGCACCAGCCTGACGCAGCCACAGGTTGAAGGACCCTCCCAGGGGCATTAATTCCTTGACACTTCCGGTTGGCCACAGGTGCACCAGCCAAGCTAACTTCTGAAGCTGGAGAAAGCTGCCTGGCAAAGGACAGCTTTTGGCAGGTGTCCAGCCCCTGTGCACTTGAACTGAATTGCGCTGAGAGGATACATCCAGGCATTGCGGCAATATCTCTGCAGCACTGCTTTGTCTATTTCAGATTTTTCTCAGAAGCCATTAGTGATCCCACAAAATATATTTCTTTGAAAATTGTCACCCGCCACCATTTTGTCTTGGAATCCACACAAACAGGATAAGGCTCATTCGGAAATCCTTTAGCAGCTTGCCTTATTTCCTCAAAATCAATCATCCCTTTGCAGCGTTCAGGGAGAACAGTTGACTCAAACAGGAATTCCTAATAGGCCAAAAGCATCGGCACAGCGTGCTAACAGCCCCTAATGGAGACAATTCCAGGAGCCAATAGGCTGAGATTAAATGGTCAGCAGAAATACTGCTCACAGACTGCCCTCGGGGGTGATTTTCAGCCGGGTCTTGGCTTTCACTAAGGTAGACAAGTCTTTCCTCTGATCCCCACCAGACCTCCACGCTCCCTTTAGCACCTCACTGACTTTACATGAGCTGGCCACTGCCTCCACCTTTGTAAGAAACTTGCAACTTGCTGTTTTGTCCTCTTCTCCCGTTGCTCATCCTGCAAAAGCACATGCAAACACACACACACACACACACACAAACACACTTGTGCGTGCACGTCCTGCTGGGGTGGCAGTAAGTGTCTCCTGGCCATGAAAAACCTGCTCTGGAGGAGTTCTTGCTGTGGTGCCACAGATCAGCAGGCATCTCTGGGGTGCTGGGACTCAGGTTCCATCGCCCGCCCAGCACAATGGGTTAAGGATTTGGTGTTGCCAGAGCTGCAGTGCAGGTCTCCACTGCAGCTCAAATTTGATCCTTGGCCTAGGAATTTCATATGCTGCAGGGCAGCCAAAGAAAGAGGGAAAGAAATGCTCAGGAAAGCAGGGACTCTGGCTCTGACAGAATGAAGTGAGCCCACTGGGTCTCTGGGCCTCCTGAGTCCTCTGTCCCCTCCAAGGCACTACTGGTCCCCCTGGGAAACCTACACTCCCTTGAGCTCAATTAATCTTTATCCTGGTGTGAAAAGGGGAGAAAATACGACGTTGGGTTCCAGCCCAGCTCTGCCAAGCTCTCTTCTTCTGCCACCCAACACGCTTGCCCTCATTCCCACCCCGAGCATCATCTAGAATCTTGAAACCTTCACTCCCTCCTGGGGACCGGAGTCTGGGAGCATCCAGATTACCCACCCAAAGTCCAGCCACCAGGTCCTGGGTCGGGAGGAAGAAAGGGACACGTGTCCCCTACAAATCATGAGACGTAGGTAATCTTCTGGGCAGGGGGCCTCCCTGGGGCGGAGGAGGGGTCCTGGATACTCAGGGCAATGGTCACCCCAGGTCCTGAGCCCTCGGTAAGATCTGGGGGGCCAGTTATCTCTGACGGCTCCCTCAGTCACCCCAAGCAAACTAACCCCCACCCCTATACTACTCTTAAGCTCCAAAATCCTCCAGGTTGCAGATATAGTCCCTCCCAAACACTGGCCCAGGACCTGTCTATCCTTCATTCCTGGCTACAGAATCTCCTCCCCAGGGCATGAAACCAGGGGCTGCCTGCACAAATGCCTTGAAATGCAGAGCGTGTTCTGATATTGTCCAGCAGAGGGCGCTGTGGGCATGCACTGCCTTCCAGACCCCGGGCCTGCAGAGACAACATTTGGGAAAAGAGGAGCAGCAGGGATGAAGGGAGGCTTTAGAAGCTATTCCTGGCCCCTGTCAACAGTCTTTTTTTCTCTCCTAAAAATGGGTGATTCGTGATGGCTAGGAAGCCCACTGAAAGGCTGTGCTGGTCACGTATTCACCCGTGTGTCCAGATCCCAGGCTCGCTCACCTGGGGCTGAAAAGGACAGATGATGGCTTGGTCCCTCCCTGCTCTGCCAACTCCTCCTCCTCCCCACCATAGGGAACCTCCTCCTTCCCCCAAACTCTGTGCAAACCCACTTCTTTCAGGAAGCCTTCCCGGGCCTCCCAGCAGCAGCTTCTTACGGGATATTTTGTTACGGTATTCGGCCTCTGCCATCAGACTAGGAGCTCTGGATTATACTCAGGTCTCTCCCAGGACAGAGGCTTTGTACCCACATCAGACTGGGTGCTCTCCAAGGCCACAGATCTTATCTCCTCAATCAGCCCCGGGCTCTTCCCAAACAGGGCTCTGTCTCCTCCTTCGGACTGTGCCTTCTCTGGGGCAATCTAGTGTAGCTCCTGCACCACGTGTTTATGGACTCAGTTCACTGACAGCAATGGGGCTGGGGACAGCTCTCTTCCTCATTCCCCCAAGAGGCAGGGTGGATTTGAGATGCACCCAAGTTCCATGAGCTTTGCACACCAGGCAAGAGAAAGAGGGAATTTGATCAGGCAGATCACCCCTTTGGTAAGAAGAGCAGAAAGGGGAGCAGGTGAGACTTGGAAGGAACTGAAGAGACCATCCCATCCCCCGTCTACACAGCTCCTCCACAGTGCTGCTGCAGGTCCTCTCTGCCACGTGCACGCTCATCCAAGATCTGGCCCGTGTCACAGCCAAGCTTCAACCACTCAAGAGCCATGAATTGTGTTGCCTACTAGACTATTCTAGACTGGAGACACAGCAATGAACAGAAAAGTCTCTGCCTGTATCCACCTGCTCGGTCAGGCTGCCCTCACAGAGCCCCACAGTCCAGGAACTTAAATAGCAGAAATGTATGGTCTCAGTCCTGGAGGCTAGAAGTCCAATATCAAGGTATCGGCAGGGTTGATTCCTTCTGAGGGCAAGGGGAGAGCTGTTCCTCCTAGCTTCTGCTGGTTCCATGGCTCATGGAAACATAACCCCCATTCTCACATGGCAGCCTCTTTGTACACATGCCTGTCTCCAAATTTCCCGTTTTACTGAGGACGCCAGTCATATAGGATCAAGGCCCACCATAATGACTTCATTTTAACTTCACCCCTAAAAAGAGCCAATCTCCAACTATGGTCTCATTCTGAGGTTCTAGGTGTTAGGAATTCAACCTATGCAGGGGCATGTGGAGGTTCCCAGGCTAGGGGTCTAATTGGAGCTACAGCTGCCGGCCTACACCACAGCCACAGCAACGCCAGATCCAAGCTACATCTATGACCTACCACAGCTCATGGCAACGCTGGATCCTTAACCCACTGAGCAAGGCCAGGGATAGAACCCACAACCTCTTGGTTATTACTTGGGTTTGTTAACCACTGCGCCACGACGGGAACTCCTACGCATACCTTTTTTTCTTGGGAAGGGGGAGCATAACACTTCCTTGGAAAGCACCTTAACACTGTGCTCATGGGGCTGATGTTTAGTGGAAAGAGACAGACCAAAAAAAAAAAAAAAAAAAAACCACAAAAGCAAGTACATATATATTAGGGCCAAAGGTGAGGCAGAGGGTGTTCCTGTCATGGTACAGTGGGTTAAGAATCTGACTGCAGCAGCTCCGGTTGCTACAGAGGTACAGGTTTGATCCCCAGCCCAGCACAGTGGGTTAAGGATCTGGCATTGCTATGGCTATGACATAGGTTGCAGCTGCAGCTCAGATTCAGTCCCTGGCTCAGGAACGTCCATGTGCTGTGAGTGCAGCCATAAAATTTAAAGGAAAAAAAGGGGGGTGGGGCAGAAAAAGGGAGCCGTATTACGGGGAAGGGAAGAGCAGGGTGGGAAGGATGCTATTTATCCTCGCGCAGTTAGAGGACGCTTGCTGGGAAAGTGACACAGGAGCAGAGACTGGATTCCTAAGTGTTCCCCAAACACGCCACTCACATCTGCCACGTTTTCTCTGCCTATGATAGACGTTTACCACCAGCAAACTCCTTCAGAGCTGAAGCCCACCTCCCCCAGGAAGCCTTCCCTGACCTGCAGCCCCCTGCCCCAAGGGCAAACCTGACTTCTCCCACAGCCCTTTGTATTCCAGGTAACAGCTGTTCTGAGCACAGAAACTTCAGCAGTATTTCAAGGTTGTGCGGCCAGATATCTCTCCTCTCGGACTGCAAGCAGCCCGAGAGGAGAGGCCGGGCCTCAATCACCTCTAGGCCCCCTGCGGGGCCCGGACATCCTAGAAGCTGAGTAAATGCAGGCTGAAGTGCAAGGTCAGAGGGTGACCCAGTCATTCTCTCTTTAGTGAAAATAATCAGAAATTCGAATGGGGGGGTGTGGGGGGGGAGGGGCGGAGTCCCTAGATGTCAGAAGTGATTCTAAGGCCTTCCCATTGCTTCATCCTATTTGCTCCCTGAAACTCTAGAACGTATCATTTGGGTGTTACAGATGAGGAAGCCCAAGTTCAGAGACATGAACTAATCTGCTCAAGGTCACCCAGTCAGAAATTATTGGGACAGGATCCAAACCCAGGTTTCTCCAACTCCAGGGCCAGGCCTCTTAATTTCAAGACTTTCCTTCCTTCCTTCCGTCACTGCATCTGTGAACTCCCCCAGTTCCACCGGGTGCCAGGTGGCCCGCAGGGCTGGGCTCACCGTGTGGAGTAGGGGAGGGGAGTGTTACACAGGGTTTCATTTCTCCACGAGGAGGAACTGCGTTTCCATGCTCAGTCCTGGGACGGCAGGCTCACCGCCCCTTTGTCCACTAAGCCCACTGCTCCCCACACTGTGCCCAGAAGGCACATGCAGCCCAGCTCTTTCTTTCTGTCCTTCCCCAGGAAGGCAGCCAGGGACCAGGAGGCTCAGGAGAAGAATGGCTGACAAATTGTCCTGCCTGTCTGTGTCACACACCACTTACTGGGCCCCAGAGATCTCTGCCTTTTCTCCACTGTTTTTTTCCCCATGACCTACCCCTACTCCTGCCCCAAGGAGGAGAAGCAGCAGGGGGGGCCCTGGCCTGGCACCCAGGTCCCAGCTGCTCCTCCTGTCGGCAGGCCTGAGATGCCACAGCTGGAAAGGGTGCTTAGGAACCTCCATGTCCATTCTACCCCCACTTTACAGATGGAAACACTGAGATCCAGGGAGGAACAGGGCCTAGACCAAAAGGCCACTCGGGTCCCCCCAAACCTGCCCTTGCTGGGTCTAAAGATCCCACATTACAGCTACTCTAAGGCAAAAGGCTCCTGGGCTAATATGTGTGTGTAGGTGAGGACTAGAGACAGGTGGCTTTGGAGAGGCGATACCCACAAGCTAGACAGCTAGGCTGGGGAAGAGGAGACCTAGGGCTGCAGAGAGCACTGGGTGGGGGGGGACAAGGGCTGGAAGAAAGGCAGGGGGCACAGAAAACAAACCTTGCTGCCCTCCCCCTATTGTAGTAAAGCCCAGACCCCCGATGATGAAATAAGATGGGGGAGGGCCCATCCATACCTCGGAGCAATCACTCAGTCAAGGCAGAGGTCATTTCACAAAGACAGATTGTGTCCCCTGGGCAGGTCCCTTCCTCTCTCTGGGCCTCTGTTAAATCCGTGTGATGGACTGAATACCTCCCAAGGTTCCCGCCACCTCTGAGGCTGGCGTGTTTAATATCCTGATTCCAGACTCCAGAATGTTCCAGGATGAAAGGATGGTGGGGGTCGCCCCCATCCCACCTGCGCACCCCTGGGGTTGAGTCAGGTCCCCTGAGGACACGGCCCTTGGGCCACAAGACTCCCAGCTTTCAGGTGGCAGCATCCAGCAGGGCAACATCGGGAGCAGGGATGGAAAAAGCTCTGGCCACCTGGGGAACGTACACAGCACACAGCAAGCCCAGAGTCTCCAGCAACCACCAACCAGGCAGATCGACTGGATCCAGTTCCAGAAGGCTCTGCGGCCACCACAGCAACATCCCCCAGGGCTAAAGGCCTGATGAAATTACAGCCACCCTCCATCAGAGGTTTTGGCCCTGGAGAGTGGAAAAAACGTGAGCTTCTGGGCTGGCCTCTCCATCCAGCCTCTGCCTGTCTCTAGCTGTGAGAGTCACTTCACCTCTCAGAGCCATTCTCCCATCTGGAAAATCACCATACTTATCTCAGCAGCGTTCGCAGGGAGAAAAGCAACTGGCCCAACGCAGCTCACAAGAGGGTCCCTGCAAAGCCGCTTTAAAACGATCTTTATTTAGGGTGGGGGTGGGGGCGGGGACGGGCGGCACAGAACTCTAGGTTTTATTATACTTCAATTCCATCTGGGAGACAACTTTCAGGGTGACACCAACAAGGCCGAGGAGTCGACACACAATGTACCCCCAGTACCAGTAATAAAATCAAATCAATGTCCCCAAGTTACCCGCCCCCATGAAGCCTACTGCTTGGGATGGGGCTGTGCTGACGCAGGGAGGTGGGGGGGAGGTTTCCAGACAAAAAAAGGGGAAGCGCCTCCACCTGGCAGAGGGCAGAAGCCAGCCTGGCAGCGCCCCTCGCCCGGCTGTCTCTCCAGCCTCCATCTCGCCGGTTTCTGCCCAGCTGTATTTTCTGTCGCTTTTCAACTGCTTCTCTCTCCCAATCGGCGTCGCCCAGGCCTGTCCTGTCTCCTCTCTCCAGGGGCGCCCAGCCCGGGTCTCTCTCAGGGTTTTGCGCGCTCGCCTCCCAGCTCCCACCAGCACCTCCCCCGCCTGCGCCCCCGCGCGCCCAGCCTCCAAATCACATCTGTCCTTAACCCCAAATCTTGCCAATTAAACCGCTGCCTCCGGCTCCGGCGGCTGCTGCTGACGTCGGGAGAAGCAGGCGAGGCGAGGCTGCCGCCCACGCGGGGAGTGGGCAAGGCCCCCCCAGAGATTCGACGGTCGTCTATCTGTCCGCCCACAGCCTGGCGATCCGCGCAAGGTCCAAGCGCGGCGGCTCCAAACCTCACTCCCATCTGGCCTCGCGCGCAAAGTCCCTCTACCTGCTCCAAGACCCCGAGAGGGGTCCCCCCACTGCCCTCCTCGCTCAGAGATTCCCCCACCCCCACTCCAAGACTCCAAATCTCCGGGCACGCTCTGGCCCCGTGCCTCTGGGGCCCCATCCCTCGCTCTTCGCGCCCCCAACTCTTCAACTGCGCGCTCCCTGAACACCCCGGCGCCTCCACCAGGCACCTCCCGCGGCCCCCGCGCCCCCACTCTGCGCGGGCACCTGCACTCCCGGCACCCTCCGCGCGCGGGTCCTCGGTCCCCGCTCCAGCAGCGCTGACTCCGCTGCCACAAAGACGTCGCCTTGGGAACCAGGAGGGGGCACATTAAGAGCAATTAGCCCGCGCACAGTTGGCAGCGATACCTTAATAAATAATAGTCTGAAAGGCATGTAAATAAATATTAGAGCGCATTATGCGGGCAGGAGGCGCAGCACGGGGCCCGTGATTTGGTTCGGAGACGCGGAGAGATTGGCACGTGCCGGCGGCTGCCGGGGTTGGGGGCGTGGGCATCCCGGGCTGAGCAGGGAGGAGGGAAGGGAGAGGCCGGCGAAGGGGCCCAGGGGAGAGAATGACACTGAGAAAGATGCCAAAAGCGGAGGCACAGAGAAAAAAAGATAAGGGGAAGAAAAGGAAGCAGAGACAGGGAATAACCCATGGAGGGAAGTGAAAACGGGAGAGGAGTGCCAGAGGCAGAATCTCGTGCCCAAAGGGGGTGGAAGGAAGAGCGTCCTGCCTCCTGCTCGACGGCTTTCTTCCCTGGGCCTTTCCTCCTCCTCTCTGATCACCGTTTCCCAGCCCCGCTGGCTTCGGTCCCTTAGCCCTGGGCAGCCCTCGCTCTCAGATCCAGGGCCTCTTCTTACCTGTCCTCGCTCACTAGCTGAGCGCATCAGATCTGGATGCTTTAATTACCATCCGTGTGTGGAGGCCCCAGCCAGACCTGTCTCCTCTGAGTCACTGACTAACCCGCTCTTGGCTGTCCAGACCTCGGCATATGCCCAGGACCCAACATCAGACCTCCCTTCTGAATTCTGCTCCCCCCACCCCCAGTCTTCCCCACTTGGCAAGGGGCAGCTCCCCCCTTTCAGCTGCTGAGACCAAAAGTCTCGGAGTCATTCTTGCCTCTCCCTCATACCTCATATCTAGCCCTTGAGGGAATTCCATCCTCTCCACCTTGAAAATGTTTCTGAAATCTTTCCATGCCTCCCAGCTCCAGGCCTCCATGTTAGCCCAAACTCCCACTGTTTCTCTCCCAAGAAGCCAGAGCTTTTCTTCATTGGATTCCCCCCCCCCCCAACACTCCCTACCCCTAGAGGCTCTCTGTGGACAGGGTAGAGTTAGAGAAATACAAGTCGGATTAGGCCACGCCTCTGCTTAGATGGTTCATTCTGAGGAAAAGTTGACATCCTATTTTTTTTTTAATTATTTAAAATGTTTTTGCTTTTATAGGGTCACACTTGCAGGATATGGACAGGCCCAGGCTAGAGGTTGAATCAGAGCTGCCGCTGCCAGCCTACACTACAGGGGCAGCAACGGGATCCAAGCAGTGTCTGCGACCTACATTGCGGCTCACGCAACACCAGATCCTTTATCCACTGAACAAGGCCAGGGATCGAACCTGAATCCTCATGGATACCAGTCAAGTTCCTTACCACTGAGCCACGATGGGAACTGCGATTTGACCTCTTTAAAATTGCTCACCAGGCCCTGAGAAATTTACCCTCCATCTCCTTTTTCTGGCCATGCCGGCCTCCCCCACTTCTCTCCCCTTGCTCTGATCCGGCCAACCTGGCCTCCCTGCTGTGCAGCAAACACGCCAAGCCTGCTCCCACCTTAGGGCCTTCACCCTAGCTGTTCCCTCCTCCTAAAACAGTCTTTCCCCACATAGCATCATAGTTTAGCCCTCACCTCCTTCAAGACTTTGTTCAATTAAAATTGTGAATTTTTCTCCCCTCCCAAAGAAAAACCGCCTCCTCTCCATCATTTTGCTTTATTCCTCCCTAACGCTCAACTCCTTGGGATGTACTATCTAACTCACCTCTCCTGTTCCTGCTCTTCCCAATAGGAAGTGAACTCCATGAAAGCATGGATTTTTGTCCCTTTCCCGCACCGCTGTATCTCCAGTCCCTTGAATAGTGCCAGGAACGTAAAAAAGACTCAAAACTATTTGAAGGAAGGAAAGAAGGGAGGGTAGTTGGTTGGAGCAAAGGAAGGGGGAGAAAAGAGGAGAGAAAGAGAGTCCCAGGAGGAGAGGGCAGGATGGGTGGAGGCAGGGCAGCCTGGGCAAGCAGAACAGGGTGGAGGGTGCTTAGAAGGAAGCCCCTGGGGCTGGCATGTCTGGGCATCCTCCTCACCAGCCCAGCGCCCACGCTGAAGGAGCACCAGTGGGAAATGCAGCAGCTTCGTCTCAGCCAAGCCCCCCAAGCCTGTGGCTGGAAGCACCAGTTCCACCTCAGGCCCCAGCTGGGTGTTGGACCCCAGGGCTGCAGGCGGTACTGGTACTGCCTGGGTAGGCCCCTGGTAACAGCCACAGTAATTACTGGTTGTATGCGATTAGGGGATAATTATGCTTAATAAGTCCAAAAGTAATTACCATGCAGGCTGCTTGCTGCTTTGGAAAACAGAGGCCTCTGGTGAGCAAGAACCGGGAATTGAGCAGGGGGAGAGTGGCCATCGTGGCATGGCAGAGGCACTGGTCCATTTCTCCTGCAGATGCCTGGGTCCCCTTGGGGGTGCCCAAACCAGGGGCTTGCTCACCTCCTTCGATGGAGAGTTTGCTGTCACACAGGCAGTTCCTTCCATCACTGGAAGTCATAGCGCATACAATCGTACATTCCATCTTGGCTCTTTCTGACTGCGCTGTGACCTCTTCCCTTTCTCACTCAGCATCTTAGCAGGTGCATAGACGCAGAACTGAAGTACGACTTGTAAAAGGAGTGAAGTGTGTCATCATACGTGTCACCACCAGCTGTCTTATTGAATCCCAGCATCACTGAGGCAGCCATTTCCATTAGTGCCATTAGTCTTCAGGTGAAGAAGCCAAGCCCCTCCGAAGCCAAGCTCCTAGCAGTGGTGAATAGCGGAGTCAGAACCCATCCTTCAGCCGGTCCAATGTCCACATTCTATGTTCCTAACACCTAAGCTTTACTGCTTTCCCCTGGGGCCACAAGGAACCAACCCAGTCCGTCTTCCCAGAAATTAACCCACAGCCCCTCAAGTCTCTTCTTTTTTCGCTCTGGGCAGAAGCAGTGACTGGAATTTTTTCGCTGTGCCTAAGAGGCCATGTAGCACCATGAAAGGAAATTTCATTCTTTCCATTGATTCTGCTGCCAACTAACTCTGTGGCCTAGAAAAGAAAAAAAATTCACCTGACTCACATGGGCCTACATTTTCCCATCTGCACAAAGGGGCCAGAGGGGCCCCCTGTTCATGACCTTTGGTTCTGCCCCTCAAGTCAACCCTAAGGCCTGAGCAGCCCCAGGCTCACCCTGGTGCAAGGCTTCCACACTAGGGGCCTGGGAAGACTCAGTGACCTCCGACCCCTGGGACAGTTTCCTTTCTTCCTCTGGATTGGACTGCTTTTTAGAGGCACCTCAAAAGATGCCTTAGAAGGGACAATGACCAAGAGTATGCTCTGGATATAACCTTGACCTTCTATGACCCCAAACATCTGCCTTCAACTTCTCTCTTAGAACTTGATCTCCAGAGGAAGGGGAAAGAAGTAGTTTTCAAGACATCAAGAATATCATAACAATGGGAGTTCCCGTCGTGGCTCAGCGGTTAGCAAATCCGACTATACTATTTTTATAGCAGTAGCAATGTTTTCCTACTCAGGGAGCTTGAGGATGCATAGCCCCTCCTGATCCAATATTTGTGGTCCTCTAAAGTCCACTCCATTCTCTCCCTCTGCCTTCAGACCTGGAGATTTAGGGCACTGGATTAGTTTGAATCCAGTGCCCTAAATCTCATGAAGACACAGGTTCAATCCCTGGCTTCACTCAGTGGGTTAAGGATCTGGCATTGCTGTGAGCTGTGGTGTAGGTCACAGAAGAGGCTCAGATCTGGCGTGGCTGTGGCTGTGGCATAGGCCGGCAGCAGTAGCTCCGATTGGACCCCTAGCCTGGGAACCTCCAGGTGCCAAGGGTGCAACCCTAAAAAGCAAAAAGCAAAACAAAAGAATATCGTAATAAAAGAAAATACCTTCCTTAAGTTTACAGCCATCATCTAGGTAGAGATTCATTTGTGTGATTTTAATAATTTATGGCGGCTCATAGGATGATATTTTGATGTCCATTTTCTCCTATGATCTCTTCATCAGCCTTAGCGAGGCAGAGAGAGTGCTGTTCATATTTTATACATCAGGCAACTGAGGCCCAGGAAGTGGGAGCAGCTTGCCCAAGATCACACAACTAGCAAAAGGCAGAACCAGCCTTTGAGCCCAGGTGCGACCCCTAAAGACTGTGCTTGTGACCACTGTGTGCACCTCCTCACAGCCTCAAAGCCAGCTGCTCTGGAATCTAGAAATCAGGTAGGAGGGCGATGCAGCCTGCAAAGGTCCAGCCCACCCCTCACAGCATTAGAGCCCAAGGGGGTTGTCAGAGGCCACTGGAGCTCTCTGGCCCCATCCTACTGGCATCTGTCTTTGTAGAATGTCCAATGTGACTATTTCTCCACTGAGGATTTTTCTTGAGGTCTTGGAGGGAAAGAGAAGTATCTGAAAGACTAGATACCACAATAAAGGCATCTCATCTCTGCCTGGATCAGTGCAATGTGGAGACACAGAGCACATGAGAGTAATTAAAACTAATCCAGTGCCCTAACTCTCCAGGCCTGAAGGCAGAGGGGGAGAATGGAGTGGACCTCAGAGGACCACAAATATTGGCTCAGGAGGGGATATGCATCCTCAAGCTCCCCGCATAGAAAAACATTGCTACTGCTATAAAAATAATAGAACTGTCATCCACCCATAAAATCTGCTCCAATAATATGAAATATATAAAATATTTGTTCTTCTGTGAGACTATCAAAATTAAAAACTTCTTAAGAAAAATCAGAAAACAATGTCACTGGAAACAGATGATCCATGAGAGAGGTGGGCTAGGTTTGGGATACAAAGATATTCCACACGGAAATGGGATCCCAAACCACCCCTTGGAAGATTTTCAAATGTACAGAAGTTGGGCACTGATCCCAGGAGGTTTTGATCCAACAAGTGAGATGCAAAGCCTGGGATGGGCTCTCCCCAGAGATTTTGCAACAGCCAACCCAGCCAGGTTTGAAGTTGGGAACCCCTGCCCAGGTGCCAGCCACGTTTCAGCACCAGGGACAGGGGTGCACACGATGGCTCTCTCAAAAGTGCCTGGTCCATTAAAAGGAATGAAATAACGGCATTTTTAGCAACATGGATGGACCTAGAAATTATCACGCTAAGTGAAGTCAGTCAGACAATGAGACACCAACATCAAATGCTAACACTGACATGTGGAATCTGAAAAAAGGACACAATGAACTTCTTTGCAGCACAGGATACTGACTCACAGACTTTGAAAAACTTAGGGTTTCCAAAGGAGACAGTTTGGGGGGGTGGGGGGATGTGCTGGGGGTGTGGGATGGAAATCCTATAAAACAGGATTGTGATGATCATTGTACAGCTACAAATGTAATAAATTCATTGAGTAATAATAATAAAAAAAAAAGTGCCTGGTCACCCTGCCTGTGGGAGGAGTTTAGCTCTTCTACATTTTTTTGGTGGGGAGAAGAGGGGGGACTTCTCACCTCATCCCTCTCCCTGGTGAGGAGGAAAGCATCATTGGTTCTTTATGGCCCCTGCAGCCCAAGCCTTGCAGGGTGTAAAAAGCTAGTGGACAGGGGGCAGAAGAGAGAAGAGCAGTTTCAACGATGAGGGAGACCCTCTCCCCACCAGAAACAATCTCCCACTTCCACTTGACAATGAGGGAGGAGGGAGGAGGGAAGTAGAGGCATCCTGGGCAGGGAGTTCTCTGTATGAGTCTTGGGTTTCCCTCGAGCTAACAGTCCAGCCTTGGGCAAGTCGCTTCCCCTCTCTGGAGCCAACTGTGACATGTCCTGAGCCCTGTGGCTGGTCAGGTAAAGCTGGAGTTTGACTTCAGATCTCCTTGAGGACTCAGCTGATGCCTCCTCCCACTGCCTCACTCACCATGGTCTCAAAACAGTGAGCAATTCCAAACCCGTTTTTCTATGATCTCCAAAAGTGGGTGTGTCCTAAAAGATCAGTTTTGGTGCTTGTAAAGAACAAAGGGGGAGTACTTAGAGATGCATAAATGTGGCAAACAGATCTCTTTGCTCTAGGACTTCTGGGGCCTCTAATGCACTATTGTGTTTTGATTATTTCCAAGATAATAGGGGAGAAGTACTCAGGGTTTCTCAGAATTTCTTTCTTTTCTTTTCTTTTTTTTTTTGTCTTTTTACCTTTTTTAGGGCCATTCCCATGGCATATGGAGGTTCCCAGGCTAGGGGTCTAATCAGAGATGTAGCCGCCAGCCACAGCCACAGCCACAGCAATGCCAGATCCAAACTGTCTTCGACCTATATACACCACAGCTCATGGCAATGCTGGGACCTCAACCCACTGAGCAAGGCCAGGGATTGAACCCTCAACCTCATGGTTCCTAGTTGGATTTGTTAACCACTGAGCCATGGCAGGAACTCCTCTCAGAATTTCTTTCATGGAACACCTATAGGAATAGCTAACAGTTGTATAGCACTTACTGTGTACCGAGCACGCCTCTAAGATCTTTCCATTTGAAGGCATTTATTCTTCATAACAACCTCTGAAGCAAGTGTTATTATTATTATTACCACTTTGCATAATGGGAAACTGAGGCACAGAGGGATGGTATACTCCAAGGTCACATGGCGGGGGTGCTATAGAGCAAGGATTTGGGGCTTGGGGGGGGTTGTTTGTTTGTTTAAGTTGTATTGAATTATGGCTGATTTACAAGGTGTGATGGTTTCTGCTCTACAACACAGTGATTCGGTGTTATTTATACACACGTGCATTCTTTTACAGATTATTTTCCCATACAGATTATCACAGAATACTGGGTAGAGGTCCCTGTGCTGTACAGCCATCTCCTGTTGGCCAGTCATTTCATCTCCCACAGTGTGCATATGCCAGTCCCCAACCCCCAATCTAGCCCTCTCCCCCACTTGTCCCCTTTGATAACCATAAGTCTGTTTTCAAAGTCCGTGAGTCTGTTTCTGTTTTGCAAATAAGTGCATTTGTACTCTTTTTGGATTCCACATATAAGTGTATCATATGATATTTGTCTTTGTCAGACTTACTTCACTTGGTGTAATCATCTCTAGGTCCACTCATGTTGCTGCAAATGGCATTATTTCATTCTTTGTAATGGCTGAATAATTCTATTTTGTGTGTGTCTGTGCATATACATATATATATGTATATGTGTGTGGGTGTAGGAGCATTTTTTACTCCTACAGGAAGTAAAATATGGTTGTTTTTCCAATAAAGTGTAATAGACAAGTTTCTTAAGCAAAATATAATATGTAACATAAAATTATCCACTTGTATATACACACACACATATATATATTCATATACATATGTATATACCACATCTTCTTTAGCCAAACCTCTGTCAATGCACATTTAGGTTGTCTTAGCTATTGTGACAGTGCTGCAATGAATATTGGGGGGCATGTATCTTTTTGAATTATGGTTTTCTCCAGATAGATGCCCAGGAGTGGGACTGCTGGATCTTATGGTAGTTCTATTTTCAGTTTTTTGAGGCACCTCCATACTGTTTTCCATAGTAGTTTTACCAATTTACATTCCCACCATCAGTGTAGGAGGGTTTCCTTTTCAGAACCGGGATTTGAACGTAGGCAGACGGCTCCAGAATCTGTACTGTAACCATATCACCGAGCTGCATCTCTCACCTGGAGGGTCTGCCGTTCAGAGGCCACTGTTTGGGAAATGCATGTCTATTTAGCTTTGGAAAATTTTAGCAATAGATCTTTCCCTTTCAGTCTTGCTGGCTTTGGGCTGATGTTTTAATTCCCTGAGCAAACAGTGGCAAGGGAAAGGGGAGGAAGAGGAGAGTGGCTGGAGAAGGGAGGGAAGGAAAAATAGAGGAGATGGAGAGAGAAAGAGGGGGACAGAGGAGAAAGAATGATGGCAAGAGAAGGAAGAAAGGAAAGGACGTAGGGGAGAGCGAGAGGGAGACGGACGAAGAGGGGAGAAAAGAGGGAAGCAGAAAAAGACCTCCTCCCCCAGGCTCCTGTACCTGGGGTCCTCCCCCACTTCCTCCTAAGCCCCCCCTTTCCCTTATTTTTCCCCCATGAGAGCACCTCCCTTCTCCACATCCCAGGTGAGAGCTGGCCTCTCTGGGCAGTGCTCTGAGGAGCCCTGGGGAGCAGGATCTGGAGCTGGTCCTACCCAGGAGCTTCAGAACTATATCTTGGCACCCCTCCCCTCCCCAGAACCCAATCTGGGGCTAGCCCTCTCTCCAGGCACTTTTCTGTGTAGTTTCTCCAGAGCAAACCAGCCTGCTTATCACCCACCACTGCCAGGCATCTCTGCTCCCTTGCTCTCTCCCTGGGACTTCAAAAGGACCTGCCGCAGTTTCTCTCCAGCAGCTCCTCCCTGCTTAGGTGGCTCAGTGAGCTTTAGGACTCAGCTGTGCCTCTCATCTTTGTCTTTAAAAAAAAAAAAGTTGAAACACAGATCCTGCTTCTCTTCTCTTCTCACTCAGAGCATCAGCACCAAGTTAGAGCATCATTGGTGACAGTCCCCGCTCAGGGCCCAGCCCCAGGGGCTTCCTTGAGGGCATCAAGGTGATGTCACCTCAGTGGCTTGAGATGCAGGTGGACTCCAGCTCCATCCAGGTCAGCCCCCACCCCAGCCTTAGGCCTCTCACAGCCCAAGGCATCTCTGGGAGGAAATTCAGGGCCAATGTTGCCACGGTAACCATGGTACCAGAGATTGTTACTCATTATACTCGGCTCATAGAATTATATGACCTGGAATTTTAAAATGAGAAGCAGCTGACATCGTGGAAAGAGCAACGGACTGGAAGTCATGGGCCCCGCTTCTGGACACCCCAAACTCACCGTCAAGCAAAGTGACTCTGACAAATTACCTGTCCTTGCTAACACTCAGCTGTCCCACCTGTCAAATGCACACCCATATGAGTGTGGGGAGGGCTAGATGAGATGATCCCCAGGATCTCTAAATTGGTAGATGCCTCCCATAGCTAGGTGATTGCGTGAAGTTCTCGCCAACACCCACCTACCAGCTCCCGGGAGAGGGTGACAAAAACTGTCCCCAGGGTATCATCCAAAGCTCTGTTTCACAGGCTCCCAGACATGGAGAACAGACTTGTGGTTGCCAAGGGGGAGGGGGGGGCGGGAGTGGGATGGACTGGGAGTTTGGGATTGGTAGATACAAACTATTACCTTTAGAATGGGTGGGCAATGGGGTCCTGCTGTACAGCACAGGGAACTCTGTCCAGTCTCGGGATAGAACAGAATGGGGGATGGCAAGACAAAAAGAGCGTGTGTGTGTGTGTGTGTGTGTGTGTGTGTGTGTGTGTGTGTGTGTGTGTATGACTGGGTCACTTTGCTATACAGCAGAAATTGGCACAACATTGTAAATCAACTACACTTTAAAAAGAAAAAAAAAAGCTCTGTTTCAGTTCTAACTCCCACAGCCAGAAATCAGAAACATGTTCATCCAAAGGGAACCAATTTCTCTCATGAGTTGGTTTCTCTTAGAAAGAAACCACCCTCTCTGGGGCTGCCAAAAACCTTTGGTCCTCTTCCCAACTACCCGTCCCTAAAAGCATCCCTTCCTTTGATTCGGGAATTCCCCTTCCAGAAATCTATGCTCAGAAAATCATCTAAAGCACAGAGAAAGCTTGAACACAAAGAAATGTATCACTATGCTACTTACAATAGGGAAGACTTAAGAGGCCATCCAGCAACACCGGATCGTTAACCCACTGAGCAAGGAATGGCTGAGGAAATCAGGGTGCACATCCCCAACCAGAATATAGCGACCATCATTAACAATTATGCTTACTGAGTTTTTACTCACATAAGAAATTGCTTATGCACTAATGTTAAGAAAAACAACACACCAAGTGGTGTGTGTTGTATGAATTTTTTTTTTTTTTTGCTTTTTTATGGCCACACCTATGGCATGTGGAAGTTCCCAGGCTAGGGGTCAAATCAGAGCTACAGCTGCCAGGAATCGAACCCGAATCCTCATGGATACTAGTTGGACTCTTCACCTGCTGAGCCACAATAGGAACTCCTTGTATGATTTTTTTTTAAAGACACAGAAAAAAATTTTTTTGTTTGGAGCAAATTCTATTTTACTTTTTTCTTTTTTTAATCTTATAGCCACACCCACAGCACATGGAAGTTCCCAGGCCAGGTATATGAACCCAAGAAGCAGCTGCAACCTACCCTGCAGCTGTGGCACGCCAGATTCTTTAACCCACTGCACCTGACTGGAAATTGAACCCACACCTCCACAGCAGCCGCAGCCACTGCAGTCGGACACTTAACCCAGTGCGTCACAGTGGGAACTCCTCTATTTTATTTCTTTTTTTTTTATCTTTTTTTGCCTTTTCTTGGGCCGCTGCCGTGGCATATGGAGGTTCCCAGGCTAGGGGTCTAATCGGAGCTGTAGCTGCCAGCCTACACCAGAGCCACAGCAATGCAGGATCTGAGCCGCGTCTGCGAACTACACCACAGCTCACGGCAACACCGGATCATTAACCCACTGAGCAAGGGCAGGGATGGAACCCACAACTTCATGGTTCCTAGTCGGATTCGTTAACCATTGCACCACGACGGGAACTCCTATTTTATTTCTTGAATTCTACTTTCCAAATCTCTACAGCTAGGGTGTATTATTATGTTCTCGAAAGATTAATAAGTCACTTTTAAAGTGGGCCTTAACAGGGAGGCAACAGAGTGTGACAGCTCTAGGTTCAAATCCTGACTCTGATGTTCTCTAGCCACAGGCCTGATGATTTCCTTGACCTCTGTGCCAGGGTCTCCTCACCTGGGGATGGCACTAGTGTGAAGATGCAATGAGACAAGGCCCCTAGAGCTCCTAGCATAGGACCTGGCACATAGTAGGTGTGCAGTAACAGCATCAATTAGCTGATTGCCCGTGGCCATCGGCGCAGAAGTTGGGTGGCTGAGGCCTCAGAGGCCTTTCGGAATCTTGGCCTCTGCCATAAAGCCTGCAGTCTTAACTCTCTCCTGCTCTCTCAGGCCTGTGTCCAGCCCCATTTGCAGAGTCTGTCCCCTGCCCTCGGCACCAGCACATTCCAAGACACCAGCTACCCCCATGGGGCTCCTCCAGGATGGCCAGCTGGGTTCATGCTCCCCCCAGTCCCCCCTCCACCCCCCGCCGAGGCTGGACCACTCCCCAGCCCCTTCCAGCCCCGTGGGCTGGGGTCCACCCCTTCACCAAGGATTCTTGATCCCAGGAATTCTCCAGCTCCAGGAGTTATCCCTTTTTATAGCCTTTTCCACTTTCTCTGGGTCATCTGGGGAGAAGAGTCGGGCCGAGTCAGCCCCTGCACCCTGATCCCGGGGAGAGGAGCATCTTCCGATGAATCAGCCGGTAGCAGCACCCCACCCACCATGCCTGGTGACAGACATGTTTTATCTCTGATAATTCCGCCACTTTTGGCACCTAAGAGGCAGGGAGAGACAGAGCAGAGCAGGCAAGAGAACAATGAATATTTTGCAGGAGCCAGAGGCAACTGAAGATCTCTGCTGAAAACAGGCAGGGGAGAGGTGTCAGCACTGAGGGGTTGGGAAGAAGGGGGCCCCCGAGGGACAGGAGCCTGAAATCCATCCTCCCTCCCTGCCTTCTTTTGCTCTCATTTCTTCTTTTTTCCTTTTGTTTTCTTCTCTTCTGTCCTTCCTTCTTTTCCTTGATTTTTTTCTTTTTTCCCCCTTCCTTTTTTTCCTCCTCTTTTCTTTCCTTCATTCCTTCCTTTGCTCATTAAATCATTCCTATTTTGGAGGGTTGGACCTGCAGCACGCAAATATTCCTGGGCCAGGGATCAAACCCACGCTGCAGCAGTGATAATACCAGGTCCTTAACACACTGAGCCACCAGGGAATTCCAATTCATTCCTTTTCTTTTTTCTTTTTTTTTTTTTTTACAGCCGCACCTGAGGCAGATGGAGGCTCCCAGGCTAGGGGCTGAATCAGAGCTACAGCTGAGGCCTATGCCACAGCAACAGCAAGACCAGATCTGAGCCACATCTGCAACCTACACCACAGCTCACAGCAACACCAGATCCTTAACACACTGAGCAAGGTCAGGGATCCAACCTGCATCCTCACAGAGACAATGTTGGGTCCTTAACCGGCTCAGCCACCAGGGAACTCCAACTCATTCCTATCTTTAATTCCTCTTCTGTCTATTTAAGTGATATTCCTTTTGCTCCTGCTCTGTGCTGAGTCCTGTGCTGGGCGCTGGGAGCACAAAAGAACAAAACACGGCCTGAATCCTCGAGGACACTGACCCTTACAACCCCATCACTCCAGAGCACTGGACTGACCAGCCCGAGAGTGCCTGGGAAGGCTTCGCTGAGAGGTGCCTGCCATGCAGAAGGATGAGGACTTTTTGTCCAGCAGACAAAGCAGGGCAAGACCTCCAAGCGGAGAACAAGGCGTGCAAAGGCAAGGGAGGAGGAACCGACCCGGGGTGGCCTCGAGTGAGAGCATGGCCAGATGGTGAGCCAATGATGCTTCTCATGTGACTCGCTACAGGCCAAGCACTTTGCTCAGCACTGTCCTCTGTACAACAGGGAAGCCGAGGCTCAGAGTATGATATGACTTGCCTGGTGTCACACACACAGCTAGTTAGTGGAAGAGCTAGGACTTGAATCCAGACCTGGATAGTTCTTGCCTCTTGACCATGATAAACCTCACCTCAGTGGTTCTCAGAGGTGCCAGCCACTCCTGACGGGTGACGGATGAAGCCCATTCCTGCAGCCTCAGGGCATATGTGGTACTCCTCTGCTGCCCACAAAGGTAAGGAACCTCTGTCGCATAGGCTGCCCTGTGCCACTGGGGATAGGTTTTCTGGCTGGAAAGTAAGCCCAAGTGGTTTTGAAGGGCCGTGTTCTCTCGCGTGCATCCTCCCAGGGCCTCCAGGTGCCAGCTGCGGGGGGCGGTGGGGACCACATTTCCCCCAGCCCTGCCCTAAAACTCAAGGTCAACAATGATCCAGTCCAGGTTCTCAGGTGGTGGGGTGGTCAGGCTCTGTCCAGGAGCTGACATCTCTATTCCTGCAGGAAGAGGGGGCTGCTGGTCATGGGAAGACCCTCTCCCAAGAATGTTTCTGTCCAGGGTGCTGTAAATAAAGACTGCAGTGGGAGGCAGTGACTTCAAGGTGTGTCTCCACCACGTGTCTGCAGGACAGAACCCTGGTCTCCATGCTGCCCATTACAAGCTGAACCAGGAACTTCCTTGGTGCCCAGGGGACAGCCAGGTGACATCAGAAGCACCTGGGGAGCATGTTGAAAATACAGACCCGAAGGTCCAGCCAAGAATGACTAAACTGGGTTTTTCAGGGCTGGAGATCCAGCGTTTATATTTTTAACAAGATCCCTGGGGATTTTGATGGACAGTAGGAACTAAGGAAGCAAGCAGGGTGGGGCTGGAGGGAGGGGAGATCATATTCAGTCAACCATTCCACCATTCACCATCTCCCACTCATGCCAGGCATTGCACTCAGAGCTGGGGGTTCATGGGTGAAGGAAATACAGACCCTGCCCCATGGGGCTCATTCTATGGGGACCCTGACCCAAACCCTAATGCTCCTACTAGGCCCTAGGCAGTCTGGTCCTGCACATCTCACCCCAGCCCTCCTGCCACTCGTCCCCCTCATGCCAGCTGCCCTGGACATTGTCTGGCTCCTGGAATACTCTTCACACTTCATACCTCCAGACACTTTCCACATAGCTCTGTCCCGTCTGCCCAGAACTCACCCTTATCCCCCTGCCCACCCATCCTTGCCTTGTTAAACCCGCTCATCCACCAGAAACATTGGGAATAAAATGGATTAAAATGCTGGATTCCAAAGCCAGAGGACCTGGGTTCAAATCCCTATCCCAGAGCTTCCGTCGTGGCTCAGTGGAAACGAATCTGACTAGGATCTATGAGGATGCAGGTTTGATTCCTGGCCTCACTCAGTGGGTTAAGGATCCAGCATTGCTATGAGCTCTGGTGTAGGTTGCAGATGCAGTTCGGATCCTGCATTGCTGTGGATGTGGTGTAAGCCAGCAGCTGTAGCTCCAGTTCGATCCCTAGCCTGGGAACCTTCATATCCCTGGAGTGTGGCCCTAAAAAACAAACAAACAAACAACAAATCCCTATCCAATACTTACTAGTTGTGTATATTGGGCTATTTACTCAATCTTCCTGTGCCTCAGGTGCCCAGTCTGTAAAATAATGACTGGTCATTATGTCCTCAAGGAAGCCCCAACTCCTAAAACCACTCCTAGTTCTCTGTTTCATGGTTTTGGGTTTGTTTTTTTGTTTGTTTGTCTGTTTGTTTGTTTGTTTGTTTAGCACTTCCTGCTTTGGGGCCTGAAGCTTAAAACTATTATTTCATTTCCATTCATAACTATTGGAGGGAGTTGTGTCTGTCTCCCCATTAGGGCAAAGACGGCTTCTACTTCGCCCTCATCGCTGGACCCCACTCCCAGCCCAGTGCCTGATGCTTCATGGGACATTGGAAATTATTTGTTGCCTGAGCAAATGAAGGAATCAAAAGTAACTTTTTTCAAGCCCAGTTCGTCCTTGGAGTTCCCGTCAGCAGGTTAAGAACCCAACATAATGTCCCTGAGGATGGGGGTTCAATCCCTGGCCTCGCTCAGTGGGTTAAAAATCTGACGTTGCCTCTGTGGCATAGGTCACAGATGTGGCTCAGATCTGGCATTGCTGTGGCTACGGTGTAGGCTGGCAGCTACAGCTCCAATTTGACCCCTAGCCTGGGAACTTCCATATGCTGCAGGTGCGGCCCCCCAAAAAAACAAAAAACAAAACAAAAGACAAAGCCCAAGCCATCCTGCCTCCTCCTTCAAATCAACCTTAGCATGAGTCGAAGTCAAAGAAACAGTCTTAGACCCAAGGCAACATTCGAGGCAGCTTTACTGTAGTCTCCTGGCAGGGAGATGGGCAAAAAGTAGATAGATTGGGGGCGATACAGTAATTACGCAGACCCCACCCCTTGAAATCCCTTCTGCTCTCTCTCTGGACTGCTCCAGTCTCTCAGGAGAAGGGGTCAGGCTGCCACTCCAGGAAGGAAGCCCAGACTGAAGTGCTGCTCACCTTTTCTTCTGATGAGGGATCTGGAGACCACACCACGAGCTCTGGAACCTTCCTTCTCCAAGGGAAGGACTCCCTGGTCAGCCAGGGGCAATATGAGCCCCTGCAGGACTGATAGGACAAAGAGCCCTCAGCCTCCTTCCCCCAGGCCCAGCCAGCATGTGCCGAGGTCGGATTGGAAGGGACTGAGTGGGGAGCCCCCACCACTGGCTGCATAAACCAGCCGAGGAGGAAAGACATCTTCCTGTGGGCGCTGCCCCTTTCATTCTTGGTGAACTTAAAGTCCACAGAGTCCTCACAGAGCGTCTGAGCTGTCGGGGAACTTGACAGAAAAGGAGGTTCACTCTGAGCCTTCACGAAGGCCCTTCCCTTCTCAGGGCTTCTGTTTTCTCCACCGACAAGGGGGCTGCTAAATCCCTTCAGGCTGGAAACCAAGGTGGGGTCCTGGTGAGCTTAGAGCAGCAAGAGACATGGTCCAGGGCTTCGCCAAGTGGAATTTGAGAGACAGCCAAGACGTCCCCTGAGCTGGCCACACGCCTAGGGCCAGTCATAAAGACCTCGAGGCTCTTAAGTGACCAAAACTCCTAGGAAGCTTCATCAAAGCATTGGTCATAGGGCAGCGCCTTTAGGCAGGGGTCTTAACCACATAATATCTTCCTTTCCCATGGCCCACCCGGTGATTTGTCTGTGTTCCCTAGGACACACCTTTTGTCTGCTTTGTATCAATTGTGTGTCCAGTCTCCCTGAGAGAGCTGCAAAGATCCCTCCTAGTCAGGAAGCACCCTTGCTTTTGTGTCCCTGGTAATAAGAGACCCTGTATCCTATGTACCAATGGACACTGATTAACTATCTGTTGACTTGAGTTCTTAAAAACAAAACAAAAAACAAAAAACAAAAAAAAACAGACTTTGCCACTCCTGGCTGTGTGATGTCAGACACGTTTCTTAACCTCTCTGAGTTCAGCTTTCTCATCTGTAAGATGAAAATTAAAAATGCATCTTACCTACAGGGTCTTTTTGAGGATCCAATAAAATTATGCACATAAGGTGTTTAGCTCTAAGTCTATCACAGATAACGTTCTCAATAAGTGTTGACAATTAGTAGGATTGGTAATTGTGGTAGTGACGGTGGTGGTGATGGTGGCTATAGTGATAATGGTGGTGATGACAGTGGTTGTATGGATGGCGGTGGTGATCGGGGTGGCAAAATCAGTGGTGCTGGAGGTGATGGCAGAGTAATGGTGGTGATAGTCGTGGTGAAGGTGGTGGTAGTGGTGATGGTGGTAGTGATGGCGGCAATATTCCTGGCAGTTGTGGTAGTAATGGTAGTGGTGTTGGTGACGGTGGTGGTGGTGGTGGTGGTGGTGGTGATGGTGGTGGTGGTGGGAGTAATGGTTAGTTAGTGGTAGTGGTAGTAATGGTAGTTAGTGATGGTGGTGATGGTGATGGTGGTAGTAATTGTGGTTGGTGGTGGTGGTGACGGTGGTGACGGTGTTTGGTAGTAATGGTAGTGATGGTGGTGATGGTGGTAGTAATTGTGGTTGGTGGTGTTGGTGACAGTGGTGGTGGTGACAGTGGTGATGGTGGGGGTGGTGGGAGTAATGGTTAGTTAGTGGTAGTGGTAGTAATGGTAGTTAGTGATGGTGGTGGTGGTGGTGGTGGTGTCAATGATGAATACAATGAAAATATGGCAGTGACGACAGCCTTGCTCGTGTCAGTTCAGGTTACCCAGAATCAGCTGCCCCACTGGCCCCCTGAGTGCAGCCAGTACTTGGCAGAGCAGGCACTTGGAACTCTGACAAGCCTTTTGGCCTCCAGCACTGCTATTGAGGCGGAAGCAGAAAGCATACACCCACAGTCGATATGAGGTTGGGGTGTTTCGGATGGCATGTTCTGCCAACAAAAGGTGAATGTAATAATTTTGAAGGGGATATTTGTGCACTTGAGCTGCTGAACAGCCATTTCATACAGCACTCAGCAGGGAAGGCGAGACACGTGGGCAATAAGAAATATGTATTCATTACACCCAAGAGGACGGCTGCTGCCTGTGTGGATCAGAGGCTGGATTCCGTTTGTCTGGGGAAGGGCTGATTAGGAAGAAATAAAGCACAGACCTTAGCCGAGGTTCTGCGTGTATAGGCTGGGCTCTGCAAAGGACAAAACTGACCATGAAACCCAAGTGTTACCTTAAAAAGCCAGGTGCAGGGAAGGGAAGCAAGATATACAGAAAACAGACGCTAGAATCTGTCCATTTATTCAACAAATGTCCACTGACCACCAAGTATGTATCAGGCCTGGGAATACTTTTTGAAAAAGGCTCAGTCCTCAAACAGTTCCCAGCCTGGTAGAGAAGCCAGACGAGCACATAAAAGCACAAAAGAGTGGATCCCTAGCCATACAATGAGCATCTCTCACTGAGGGCTCACTATGAGCCAAGCGCTGGGCTAAGGGTCTTACTTCCATCATCTCATGTAGTTAATCTTACCATGAGCCTGTGAAGTCAGGACCCTTAGGATCCCCACTTCATAGAGGAGAAGACTGGGACCCCGACCCCAGAGCTTAAGCTCTTGCCCTAAGTCGCAGAGCTCCTAAGTGGAGGAGTCAGGATTTGAACCTGGCCTTGGGCTCTTAGGTATCCTGGCCCAGGAGAGGGAGGACCTCAGCTTTGCCCAGAGAATCAGGGAGGGTTCAGAAGAGGCCCGTGGGCTGAGTATCCAAGGACAAGGAGGAGTGTGCCAGGATCTGGGATGCGGTGGGCGGGGCTTGGGCAGACCCAGCTTTTTAAAAGGAGTCACGGTGGGACCACGGCATGGGGGTGAGAAAGCATGGGGCATTCCCAGAGGACAGTGAGCAGAGCAAGGGTGCTGGGGTGAAAGTTCCTGCCGGGAAGGGGAAGCAAGACCACTTAGTGAGGGGTGAGAGCCCGTGCAGACTCCTGGACGGGGGGCAGAACAGTTGGGACCCCAAAACAGCCCACGGCTGAGCTCTGGGCTCCTGCAGGGCAGGGTGTGAGGAAGTGTGTCTCCTCATCCTCCTGGCACCTGGTCCTCAAGAAAGTCTCAGTGGGTTAAGAACCTGACTAGTATTCATGAGTATGTGGGTTTGATTCCTGGCCTTGTTCAGTAGGTTAAGGATCCAGCATTGCTGCAAGTTGCAGCATAGGCCAAAGATGCGCCTTGGATCCTGAGTTGCTGTGGCTGTGGTATAGGCTGGCAGCTGTAGCTCTGATTTGACCCCTAGCCTAGGAACTTCCATATGCCACAGCTGTGGCCTTAAAAATATGAATGAACAGAGGGAGGGAGGGAGGGAAGGAGGGAGGGAAGAAAGAAAGAAAGAAAGAAAGAAAGAAGAGAAAGAAAGAAAGAAAGAAGAAGAAAGAAGAAGAAAGAAAGAAAGAAAGAAAGAAAGAGAAAAGAAAAGAGAAAGAGAGAAGAAAGAAAGAAGAAGAAAGAAAGAAAGAAGAAAAAGAAGAAAGAAAGAAAGAAAGAAAAAGAAAAGAAAGAAAGAAGAAAGAAAAAGAAAGAAAGAAAGGAAGGAAGGAAAGGAAGGAAGGAAGGAGGAAGAGAGAGAAGGAAGGAAGGAAGGAAAAAGAAGAGAAGGAAGGAAGAGAAAAGGTATCTTGTAGGATAACGTACCAAATAACTGACCAGCAGTCCAGTACGCAGGTCAGGCTTTCGTGGAATTTGCAATTCAATGAAAGCCAAACCTCTGGGCTCCAGATAAAAACTCCACTTTCAGATATAGATGATGGGGGAAAAGCACAAGCCTGGGTTAGAACTCCAGCTAAAGCCATACTATCTGTGCAACTTGGAGCACGTTATCTAGCCTCTCTGAGCCTTTTTCATCTGTAAAATGGGTTGATTAAGACCTACCTCACTTTCATGAGAAGAAAATAGTATGACACTATCTAAAAAATAAAAATGAAAAAGATCCTGGAGCCTGGCATCCCGTAGATGTTCCGAAATAATAGCTCCTTTTTTCTTTTCCCTTTCTTGTCTTCTGGGATAAAGCCACACAGCCCCAGTGTTCTAAGATTGTCCTGATTTTGAATATTCTGCCCCTCCATCCCCACACCTTCAGAAGATCCCCGGGACCATAAAATTTTTTCATCCAAGCCATGTCCTCCAAAATGTGTACCACTCCTGGAACAAGCCTGGAATTCCTTTGCAGGTGCTGGCTTAGGGTTCAAAACTTCCTTCCTCATATGGGGAAGATGCAAGGTTAAGATGCTTATCACATTCCTCAATGCTCTGTCTACCCTGGGGTTTGAAATAAGCCTAAAATACTGATCTAGAGATAGATGAGGTTGGTGGCTTGTTGGGGGACCACTGACCAAAACTGCCCACCTTGGCCAAGCATGGCAATAGCCACTTGCATGAGTGGTCTCACAATAGGAGGCCCTGATAAGGAACATGGTGCCACCTTGAAGACTAACTGGGAGGATGTGGGAGAAGTCCGTAGGAGGGAGGAGACAACCAAACCCCAGGATCCTTGGCGCTGGAACCCATCTTGGCCGAGAGATGTGTGAGCCACCAAGAAGGACCCTGAGTCAGAATAAGTACACGCCAAGCAAGACGATTGGGGCCAACCCAGAAACTAACCCCATACCCATAAAAGCTGAGACTTTGAGCCACGTGGCAGAGCCATTCTCCTGGGTTCCCTTCCCCTGCTGCTCTCCACCCAGGCACCCCTTCCCAATAAACTTTCTTGCTTTGTCAGCATGTGTGTCTCCTCGGACAATTCATTTCCAAGTGTTAGACAAGAGCCCTTTCTCAGGCCCTGGAAGGGGTCCCCCTTCCTGCAACAGCTTCTGGAAGGTGCTAGATGCAGAGGAATTCTGAGGGTCCCTCCTCCTGGGGCTGGGGGCTGGGAGGACATAACACCCCCTATCCACGTCTGCCCTGAGCTCCAGACCCTCTGGGTGCCTCAAAGGCAATGTAGACTCAACATGCTCATGACTCAAATCCTGCTCTTCATCCCCAGACCTGGGCTTCTCCCAGCTCCATGTCTACCTCTTTGGTCAATGGCTCACAGCCTGTTTAGAAATCCAGAGGTCATTATCAACACCCTGCCTCCACCCTGGGTCCCTACACCCCATCTAACAACAAGCTATGTCTAGGGTACCACCTGATGGTCTCACAGCTTCTTCTTCTTCTCTCCATCCCCACCTTCATGACCTAACCCCAGCCCCTGCTTCCTCTCACCTGGACATCCCTTAGCCTCCTGACCAGTGTTCCTGCTTTCACTCCACTCATTCTTCATAGCATAGGCCAGGCTATCTTTGTAAAATGCAGACCTGACTATGTCACTTCCTTGCTTAATGATTTTTTTTGCTCTTAGAATAAAGGATAACCTTCCCTAATGGGTCAGAAAGGCCCTGGGGGGGTTGCCCCACCTTTCTGTCTATTTTCACTTCATACCCCTCTCACTCAGACACAGCACCTTCTTCTCCCTCCTACACACTCACTCTTTTCCTTCCCACCCCAGGGCCTTTGCACATGCTTTTTCTTCTCCTTGGAAGGCTTGGAAGGCTCAGAAGGCTCTTTGGCCCCTCTTTACCTAAATAACACCTTACACTTAACCGTTCACCTGAAGGACACTTCCTCCAGGAAGTCTTCTATGACTTTGCCGACTAACTCCGCATTCCCATAAAGCACCACGTGTCTCTCTAAAGTACAGCACTTACCACAGTGGCAACTGTACATTTATTTGTGCAGTCATTTGAATAATGCCAGACTCCCTGAAACTCCGCAAAGGCAGATTTTGTTCATTTCGGAATCGAGGGCATTGACACATTGTAAGCATACAATGAGTAGAATCAAATGACGAATGAATGGAGGATGTGACACTTTTTCGGGGACACACCCTCCACTTCTCCATCTTCTGTAACCTGATGGCAGGTGGAGACACTGAGAGGAAAAGGGGCTTGTGAAATCACACAGCCAAGTATGAGGCTGATTCAGAACCAGGAGAACCCAGGCTCCCTGCTGGACACCTTCCCACCTGCTACCTTGGGGTCCAAGCACCACAGTGGGAGGAGGATGGGAGCAGGAAGTGATGCCCCAGGCTCAAGCACCAAAGGAGAGAAGCATTTTCTAGGCCTGGTCTCTGCACACCTGAGCTCTGTCTAGTTCAGGCTGCAAACACCCTAGTGAGAAAAATGTGTTTTTCCGTGTTAGGCTGGGCCCTGCTTTCACCACATGCAAATGTATGCAAATTATGTGCAAACACAGTCTCTGGCTTGGATGAGAGAAATGAAAAGCCTGGTAACAGGGGGAGCCATCTGAGACTAGCCCAAGCTGGCAGGCCCTTCTGGCTATAAAGCTCTGACGCAGCTCTGTTGGCTACACAACTAAAGGGGCTGGGGGACTTTGCAGGTGGGAATATCTCCCCCTAAATAACCCCCCTCCCCTCCTGCCCTCCCCACACACAGACCCTCAACCTCCCAGGTCGTGGGTGTGGGGAATTTGGGGTTCTTTTTCCAGGAATGGGGTCACCTCCCTGGCCACCCATGCTTGGCGCAGCTGTTAAGAAGGGTCTGTTCAGGAGTTCCCGTCGTGGCGCAGTGGTTAACGAATCCGACTAGGAACCATGAGGTTGCGGGTTCGGTCCCTGCCCTTGCTCAGTGGGTTGAGGATCCGGCGTTGCCGTGAGCTGTGGTGTAGGTTGCAGACGCGGCTCGGATCCCGCGTTGCTGTGGCTCTGGCGTAGGCCGGTGGCTACAGCTCCAATTCAACCCCTAGCCTGGGAACCTCCATATGCCGCAGGAGCGGCCCAAGAAATAGCAACAACAACAACAACAACAATAACAACAACAACAAAAGACAAAAAAAAAAAAGGAGGGTCTGTTCTCAAGGGACCAACCAACAGCTGCCATTTTTTTTCAGGAGTGGGGTCCTCTCCACTGGCCACCCATCTTTGGCACAGCTGTAAGGGGTCTGCTCTGCAGGAACCACCATGGAAATGGCTCAGACGGTAGGTAGCAGCTCCTCACAGCATCACTCAAGCACGTACTCAAAACCAGATCCCATGGCCCATCCTCAGAGACAGAAATTGTGCTTAGCTGACACATCCCTGTTCCTCCTTGAGACGCAACGATCCCCGGGAAGGCCACCCCTTCAGCCCCTCTCTATGCCCACTCGGCATGCCCCCCTGCCCCCCTCCGCTCTCTCCTGGCTCCCAGAGCCCCTCCAGCAGAGCCCAGCCCACTGGAAGAACCTTCCTGTGTAAGAATCTGTCTCTCCCACTGCTGGAAAGGCCCTGGGAGCATGTGACCAGAAGAAGGGAACACCTTGGTGAGTGGATGTGAGCCATGGGGAAATAAATGGAGCATCCGTGATCCCTTCAGGAAAATCCCAGGTCTGAGGATGCCAGTGGGGCATCAGACAGTGCAGTGTGGCCTGGGTGGACCCAGCCTCCTGCCCCCAGGTGCTCCGGAAGCATGGCCCTGCCTTGGCTGCCTTTTTCCACAGCTCCTGCTTCCCCTTCTCCTCCCCCCTCCATGGCATCAGGCTAATCAGCTGTCAGCACTGTCTTTCGTGCAGAAACTGAGCTGTTCCTTAAAACCTCACAGCCGTGATTAGATCTATGGCAGCTTCCTAAGCAGCTCAGTGGTTCCCATGGCAACCCAACTGGTACCCAACTGGCAGTGGGCCACCTGGAGGAAAGAGAGGGAGGAGGGGGAGACAGGTGTGGAGCTGCTGCCTGAGGCAGGAGGGAGGGAGATTCAGAGAGGATGGCGAGATCAGGAGAGCCCTGAGAGGAGGGAAAAGCCGGGGATCATGGGGACCCTGGGGCAAGGGGGGGTGAGCTGAGGAGGCTGGGAGGCAGTTAAAGGAAGCTGGGGCAATTTAATGAAGCTGAGGGACACAGGGAGACAGAGACTGGCAGAACTGGGGAGATGAGGAGATGGTGAGAACTTGAAACCGAGAGACAGGGGAAGGCTGGGAATGGAGGGGAGGAGGGCACGATCAAGGGAGATCCATGGGGGTGACTGCTGAGGGCAGAAGAGAGCCTCATCAGGCTGGGGACAGAAGCAGGACGCAGAGGCACACTGGCCAGGGAAGCTAAGGCAAAAAAATGGCCTCTGGCCCACCCCACACCTCGAATAAGGAAGGAAGGAGATGGGCACAGCCACTGCCCATCCTGCGCCTCTGACCTCAGCCCATCTCCAGGCTTGGGGCTTTGGCATCACCAATGAGCAGACCTGCGGAGGGAAGATCTCCTTGACTTGGAAAGGCCAAAGCATTCATCGAAAAAGTTCCCACATGGCTAACGTGCCCAGGCCCATGGTAAAGATGACCGGTGCAGAGCTATCTCCGGAATCTCTGACACCCTTCTCAGGCCAATGGTGATGCCTGGCAGAGAAACGTCAGGGCACTTCCTACACACAAGTGCCCACCAGAGAGGCCCAAGCATTGAGGGGTGATGCCTAGAGATGCCCTGTTGGGACGGGACAGCCAGAAAGAGATGCTAGACTGGGGGTCAAATGTCGGAGTACTGACCCAACTCACTGTCTGGCCTTGAACTCACTTCTTTGTAAAACGTTTGGGTCAATTAGACACTTGGCGAAAGGTCTTCATGTTTGAGGACAGGAGCCCGACTCCAAAGGAAACGCATTAGTTCATGAGACTGACAAATCCAGTGGCTTTAGACATGGACTGCGTGCTCCCCAAATGTCCTCAGGGACCCCGCTCCCTTGAGCTTTCCTTTGCTGCTTTCTTCCCAGGCAGCTCTCCCCAGGAGGCGGTGAGCTGTCACCAGCAGCTGCAGGCTAACATCCCATCTCGGCAGAGACTTTTCCTAATGGCATCAGCAAAGGTCTCAGGGCAGATGCTGACCGGGCAGGACTGGGTCCCATCAAGCTCATGCCTGTTCCTGAGCAATAACAGTGACAGGAAAGCTTCCAGCAACTAGTTACAAGCCAGAGTCCACTTATATATTCCAAAATTGAGTCCTCAAAAGTGTCATACCCATTATTTCCATTTCACAGATGAGGAAACTGAGGCACAGAAAGCTTATATAACTTGTCCATAGTTGAGAGTGGCAGAGCTGGAATCCTAGCCCACACTCAGGCAGTTTAGCTTCAAGGTCCCAATTCTTAACTGCACAAGTGTCACCTGGAGGGCTTGTGGGAGCAGATTCCTGATTCGGGGGGGGGTGGGGCGCAGATTGGGGTCCGGGAATGTGGTGCTGCCATCTGCAGACCATGCTTTCAGTAACACTGAACTACCCTCAGATGCTTCTCCTGAGCCTCTTGGTTCAGCTGCTTGAACCGGTCACAGTGACTCTGACTGCCATGCCTGAGCTCCCTGTCCAACCCAGGTGTGGGGGAGGTGGGGGATCAAAAAATAAGCCACATGGGGAGTTCCTGTTGTGGCTCAGTGGAAACAAACCCAACTAGTATCCATGAGGACAAGGGTTTAGTCCCTGGCTTCACTCAGTGGGTTAAGGATCTGCTGTTGCTGTGCCTGTGGTGTAGGCAGGCAGCTGCAGCTCCAATTTGATCCCTAGCCTGGGAACTTCCATGTGCCTCAGGTGTGGCCCTAAAATCAAAAAAACAAAAACAAAAACAAAGCTATTTCCTGCGGTAGAAACCTCAGGGAGTTACCCTATATATCGGCATGTATGATGCTCAATAAACAACCCTTACAATTTTCCACCAATTTTGACTCCTCAATAGGTAGTCCCCTCTTTTCACCTTTTTCCCCCAGAAACAACCACCTGGCCTTGGCTCCAAGACATAATCACCCACCGGCACCTGCAAGTACCACTTGGCACAGGCCTTCAGGGAAAAACAGCAGTAGTGTATGCCCTGTAAGATGTAGGACTCATATTTTTTAAATATATTGAACACTAAACATCTCTCTTTTCTACTGTTGTACCTTCGGTTCCTAGGACACTGCCTGGCACATAACAGATAGGTGTTGATTAATGGACTTATTAATGGATGTAAGTAAACATTACTTACTTACCATAAGTAAGCATTATTATCTACTGTGTTTCAGACGCTGGGCACACGGAGAAGCCAGGCACACAGCCTATGGAGAGGGTGGAGCACAGACGCAAAGATAACATGAAAGGTGATGCTTCCTCTAAGAGGCCTGACCCCTCTCACAGCCCCAGTCTTGGCTTTCACCTTGAGGAGACACTTGGTGTCTCTACTGAAAGGCAGGAGCATTTGAAAACCGCCACCTCCCAGATTGTTTATTCATTCAAAAAGTATTTGTTACCCAGTCTCAAATGCAACAGGGATGCCAGACAGCCTAACTGGGTACTCTCTCTTTCAAGAATTTTTTATTACAGCCAATTCAGATCATTCCATCTGCTGCCCTATACCCTAGAGTTAGTGGAAACTGGTGAACAAGTACATAATCCAGGTGTTTTGTTTATGAGAGTAGCTGTATCCCATCTGGTCCCCATCTTTCTCTAAAACTGGCATGAGGAGTGAAGAGGTCTCTTCCTGAAATGCCTGGGCTCTGCTTCCTCCAGAATCTGTGGACTATCCCTGCTTAAGCCCTAATTAACTTCCTACAGGCACTTGGGCTGTTCATGCAAATTAATTTCCCCTCTTTGACAGCTGTCACCAAAAAGTAGCTTTCAGTCTAAAGTCCTAAGCTGGCATTTATCAACCATGAGCAGTCAGGCCCCAACCCTGGATTATGGATGGATGCATGGATACACGGGTGGATACAGGAATGGATAGGTAGATGGACGGATGGGTGGGTAGATGGATGGATGAATGGCTGAAATGTTAACTCTCTCCCCACTTCTCCTTTCTCATGGGCTCACCCCTCTGGGTATGAAAACTTGCCACATCTGGCCCCAACCCTGGATATGTAGATGAATGGATGGGTTAGTGGCTCTGTGAACAGTTGACTTCCTGACTCTGAGCTTGCAAATCTTCATCTGGCTTCCTGGCATCTTTGCTCGTGTCCCATTTAGTTTCCCTTGATTTTGAGTAGAACTCTCAGTGAAAATGCTGGTGTTTCTCTGAGGGACCCAGGAGACCCAGGAAGGAACTGAAAACTCATACTGATACTTTGCAGGGAGTACTAGCATCAGGAGGCAAGTCTGGAAAACTCCAAGGACTGCTGAATCAGGGTCCCCACACAGCTTGGTGTTGCTGAAAGCACAGACCAAGGTTTGAACGGGGCTCTCTGATTACTAGCTGCAATATGATCTTAGCAAGCTATTTCACCTCTCTGAGCCTCAGTTTATCTATCTGTAAAGTGGGGCTCATTGTAGAATCTGTAAAGATCCTCCACAGGGAAGAAGGGATTTTTATTTGCATTTTTATTTCAGGGTGAAAATTAAATAGAATGAAGAAAGGAAAAACCTTAGCCTGGTTCCTGGCCCATGGCTGACACTTCATAGTTGCAGAATCTCCAGGACCGGGGCAGGTATCTGAGAAAGAAGAAGTGAGACCCAAAGAATGATGGTGATGATGATAGTGATATGGTGATATGGGAGATGGTGGTGGTTTGTTGATGGGGATGATGGTGGCCATGGTGGTGATAATGACGAGGCGGATGACGAGGATATTTAGATGGAGACGATGCTGGGGTGATGAGGGTTATAGTGATGGGGGGATGCTTTTGATGGAGAGGCTCATGAAGTTGTCAGCGACGAGGATGGGGATGAGAGCAGGAAAAGAGAGAGAATTTCCACTGAGCACCTACTCTATTGCAGGTTAGGCTCTGTTCTAGCCACTTCCCAGGCACTCCCACACTGAATCCTTGCATCAGCCATACTGTTAGCCCATTTCACAGACAAGGAACCAGAGCCTCCAAGAGGTTCCGTCCAAAGTCACCTAGCGCAAGTCCACGCCTGTCCAACTCTGAGACACTAGCTCTCAACCTGAACTACTCTTCGCGAGTGGGAGGCAGTCCACCTGCCTGCTGATCTGGAACTCGAGACTTGGCTTCTAGCCCAAAAGAACTTTTTCTGATCTACCTCCCTCTGTAACTTCCTGATCCACTCCCTTGATTCATTCACTCAGCAACAAACGTTCACCGTGCCCAGCCTGACCTTGAAGTAGCTCCGAGTTCTTCTCCAGGGGTCATCAGATGGTGTCAGGTGAGTGGGGGAGGGGCCACAGAGCAACTTACTACAAGACTTGATGATGAGAATCACTCTCAAGGTGACAGGAACACCAAGAGGAAGTAACCTCCCTCCAGGGACAGGCACAGAAAGTTTCTCAGAACCAGTGACTTTGGGCTGGTTTCAAGGGACAAAGGGGGGAGTTCCCGCTGTGGCACAGTAGGTTAGGAAACTGACTGCAGCAGCTCGGGTCACTGAAGAGGTGTTGGGTTCAATCCCTGGCCCAGCACAGTGGGTTAAATGATCCAGCGTTGCTGCGGCTATGGTGTAGATAGCAGCTGCAGCTAGGATTTGGTCCCTGGCCTGGGAACTTCCAAATACCATGGGTGCAGCCATTAAAAAAAAAAAAAAAAAAGTGGGGGGAGTTCCCTTCGGGGCACAGTGGAAATGAATCTGACTAGTATCCATGAGGACACAGTTTCAATCCCTGGCCTCGCTCAGTGGGTTAAGGATCCAGCGTTGCCGTGAACTGTGGTGTGGGTCACAGACGTGGCTTGGATCTGGTGTTGCTGTGGCTGTGGTGCAGGCCAGCAGCTACAGCTTCCATTTGACCCCTAGCCTGGGAACCTCCATATGCCACAGGTGCGGCCCTAAAAAGACAAAAAAGAAAAAAAAGAGGACTAGGAGATTGTGGGAAATGTAAAAATGGCAGAGGGAACTGCCAGAGCCAAATGGGAAGGGACTGGATTACAAAAGGGCCCTGAATGCCAACTAGGCTGGTTAGACTTTCCCCAGAGGCAGCGAAGGGCCACGGAAAAATCTCAAGGGTTTGTGTTTTCAGGGGTGTAGAGAAAGGCTTAGGCAGGGTGGGCAAGAACGAATCTGGAGAGAGGCCTGGAATAGGTCTGGGCCTCCTCCCCCCACCCCCACCCGGCCTTAGGAGGCCAGCGAAGACACGGAGACTCGCTGCTTGTGTTCGCCTCCCGCTGTCCTCTCAGACCCCTTTCTGTCACCACTTGCCTTTCATTCAAGCCCCTGACACACGAGATGGAGGCACTGCACCCAGGTTAAGTGCCCAGGTTCTAAAGCCAAGCCCAGGTTCTGCTGCTTAGCGGCTGAGGGATCCTGGACATGCAACTTAACCTTAAGCCTCGGTTTTCTCATCTGAAAAATGGGTCATGCTAAGCTTGAATAAAATAACCTAAGAAGGCGTTTGGTCCACACCTGGCATAAAACCAGTACTTGGCGCATGCTGATGATTGTACCCATTTGACAAATGAAGGAACTGAAGCCCAGAAAGATGCTGTGACAAAGTTACACAGCTTGAGAGCATCCAAGCAGGATTCGGGCCAGATCTTCTCGTGCTGTCTGTTTCCCCTGCACGTGGCCTCCTGATGCCCTGTTTCCTGCTTTTTTTTGGTGGGGTAGGGGGCACACCCACGGCATACGGAGGTTTCCAGGCTAGGCATCGAATTGGAGCTGCAGCCGCCAGCCTACACCACAGCCACAGCAACGTCAGATTGGAGCCATGTCTGTGACCCACACCACAGTTCACGGCAACGCCAGATCCTTAACCCACTTAGTGAGGCCAAGGATCGAACTTGTGTCCCCATGGATGCTAGTCAGGTTCGTTTCCACTGAGCCATGACGGGAACTCCTGTCTCCTGCTTTGTACTATGGTATGAAAGACCCTCCTGGTGCCAGGGGGCAGGGGCAGAGAAATTGGCTGATGCCAAGTATCAGAAGGGAGGGACCATGGGCAGCGCCGGGGTTGGGGGTTGGGGGGGGCCAGTGGGGCCCAGTAGGTGTAGCGAACTCTCCTTCACTCTCCAGTCACATCTTCCGCTGTCATCTGGCCTGGATCCTGAAACCATGCCCTGACTTTCAACAAGGCAGCATTCAGCAGGCCCAGAACGGGGCCTCCTCTGTCGTCTTCTTCCAGGGCAGTTTCAACTCCCCTACCCAGGATCAGAGCCCCCAGGAGCCAAACTTCCGTGGGAGCCAAGATAAAAATTTGGTCCTTTGTGGCAATCTAGAGCTTGTTTTTGTTTGTTTGTTTGTTTGTTTGCTCTGCTTTTTAGGGCTGCACCTGCGGCATATGGAGGTTCCCAGGCTAGAGGTCTGATCAGAGCCGTAACTGCAGGCCTACATCACAGGCACAGCAAAGCGGGATCCGAGCCACGTCTGCAGCCTACATGCAGCTCACAGCAACCGGATCCTTAACCCACTGAGCCCAGCCAGGGATCAAACCTGCGTCCTCATGGCTACTAGTCGGGCTTGTTTCCTCTGAACCACAACAGGAACTCCAAAGAGCTTTGGGTCTGAGCCCTGAATCTGCCTCTAACACATGGTGTGACCTGGATATTTTCCTTCTTGGGACCTCAGTTTTTAAGGGCCCTGCCCCCTACATCCGGTTCCACCCTCCTCCCCCGCTCTCCTGTTCACCCTGGATTTCTCCGCCCAAGCCTCCGACCTGCCTGCCGCTCCCAGGATGTGCTCAGGCTGCCTGGGTCTCCCTGGACCCAAGCGACACGACCCTGGCCAGTGCTGAGCACCTTCTCAGCTGGTAAGAGCCCCACGTGTCAGCAGGGCCCCTCCCAATGCCAAGGGCACTGCCCCCCCGCCAACTCAGGGCGAGCGGTGTCCAAAGAAAACCCCCCCATCCCCAGCTGACTTCAGAAGCTGGCCAGAGCCGGGGTTTAAAAATACAAGTGCCCATGAACCCTCAGTGCCAACTGCCCACACAGCCTGCAGGCTGTGCTGCCCACCTCGCAGATGCCATCGTGGCCACCGTGGGTGGCACAAAGGGAACGACTGGGGGTGGGGGGGAGCCAGAAAGACCCGGGGGCGGCTGGTGAGGGGGACGGACATTCCTCAGAGCCTAGACCACAGAACAGAGCTGTTTACACCATCTGGCCATAGCGGGTTCTCTGGACTCCGGAAAGAACCAGGCCAGTTCTGCGCAGACTCAGTGTCAGGGGCTCTAGAGCTGGACAATCCTGGAATCGAATCCTGGCTCGGCCACTGACTAGCTGTGCGAACGTGGGCAGCTTGCTTGCCTTCTCTGAGCCTCAGCCCCTCTCTCTGTAAAACAGAGATAATGCAGGTACACAGGTCTTAGGGCTCTTGTGAGAATTAGATGGGCTCATGCAGGAAAGGAGGCTGAGCACAGGGCCTGATCACCCACTGGTCGTTGTCTCCCTAGTCACCTTTACGATTATACGGAGGGGCTGGTCTCTGCTGGGACCCAATCAGGGCACAAAGGAGAGAGTTGGGGATGGGAGCGCTCTGCTGCCCACCTGCAGAACCCCAAGTCTGGGCACATCCGGCACCAATGAAGCTGGCAGTGGAGTTCATCTTCCTGTTATACAAACAGGCACATCAGAGAGCGCACTTGTAACGGAGCAAGCTGGCAACAGCAGGGGTCAGAAGCCAGAAATCTGGACCTCACGCTCCAGGGTGAGAGAAACAGCACCCCTAGTACCAGGGGGACCCTTAGAGATGGCCCAAGTCACCCCTTCTGAGTTTTCCAGAAAAGGAAACTGCATCCCAGGGAGGGGAAGGGATTTGTCTAATTCACGAGAGAGCTGGGACTGAGGCAAGGGGGCCCTATCCCTGACCAGCGCGTCTCATTCCACCCCACTGCCTCATCCTTCTGCCCCCGTCCTGGCTGCAGGTCTGGGTCCCAGGGTGGGCAGGCACCTGGCCTGACTCCCAAAGCTTCCACTGGGGGCTGGGAGCAGGGGCTGGGGCGGGGGGGCCACTCTGTTCCCCCAAATCCCACCAGGGCCGGCTACAGCCTTACATAACCTGCTTCCCATTACATAATCTGCTGCTGCTTCTTTCCAGAATGGGAGCTCCGGGAGCAGATTGGAGCGTGGGGAGAGATCGTCCATATGAAAATAGGGTCATTACTGGCACTCAGGCTCCAGTGCCAGCTAATGGCCTTCCCACCACGGCCTGGGGCCTGCCAGCCTCACCCCGCCCCCGCTCAGCCCCCGGAAAGTGGAAAGGCCCAGTTAGGACCAGAGCCCCAGGCCAGGACTGGACACAGAAGAAGGTCACTGCCTGCAGGGGTGAGGCTGGATTTTGCTGCTCCAGCATGGGGGCGGGGGGGAGGGGGGCACCAGCCCCCAGAGTACAAAGTCCCAGGAAAGCTTAGCAGCCCTAAAGAATTCCCTGGAGGAAAACCTAGAGGCAGGCACAGTTAGGGACCATGGAGGCTGGAATCTCAGGTCTGAGCTTGAGTCGGATTATCGTGGTCACTGGCCAAGTACCTACCCACATATCAATCTACTTCTCTGCAGCTTGGTTGCCTTATCTAAGAACGTGAGGACCAAATGGACCAGCCTCATTGGTCGCTGCTAGTCTTAAATAAGATTCTGATGCACAGGGACCTAGCCCAAAGCCTGGCACCAGATAAGTGCCCATTTGGCAGATGAAAAAACTGAGACCCCAACAGGTGATGTGACTTTAGGGGCACACCTCTGGGAGCAGGAAAGTTATGCCTCAGATAGAGGCACATGTTTACACACATTGGCTGGTCTACTCCCCAAAACAACCCTGAGGAATCGGTACTAGTATTATTCTTCCCATTCGACAGATGAAGAAGCCAGGCTAACAGGGGCTAAGTGGCATCCTCAAGGCACACCCTGAAGAAGTGGCAGAGCTAGGATTTGAGGTCAGACATCTGGCCTCAGAGCACTGCAGCAAGGAGCAGTTAAGCTGGACAGACATCAGGAAAGATGCCCCTGTGCTTGTCACCCTCCTTGAGAAACTCTGTCACCCTCCACCTTTCCTGTCTCCAGCCACTGCTGTGTTATATGACCTTGGCCAAGCCAGCAGACCTCTTGGGCTCTCATCTCTCCATCTGAAACAGGAAGCCTGATCCCTGGGCTAACAATTACCAGGGTTATTGCGAGGACGCATTAAGATAACGAGTTGGAAACTGCTTTTCAGCGGAGAAAGTTCTGCACAGCTGCGACGGCTCATCACTTCCCCAGCCTCCGACTCCCTCCGACTCAGCAGGAACCAGCTAATGGACAGACACCAGGGGCCTCTCAGCATCCCTGGCTATTCAAACAAACACCTCTCCCCTCCACTGCCCCTGCTCCAGACTGCCCTTTGGAAAACGTCCAGCCTTCTCGCTAGCTTCTCTCCAGCACCGGCATGGATCAGGCTGGACCCCTGAGTCACCACCATCTTGTCTTGTCTTTTAAAAAGCATTCATTTCAGCTGAGCCCCCAACTCTGTGCTTCATGGGCGCCTTCGCTCTTAATCCTCACGAGGACCTCCACGAAGCTGGGATTCACCTCCCCCGTTTTACAGACGAGGAGGCTAAAGCTCAGAGAGGTGAAGTCATTTGCCTGGGGTCACACAGCTGTCCACCTGGTGGAACCAGAATTCAAACCAGTACTCTGGCTGTCGGGTCCACACTCTTTTTTGTTGTTGTTCTTTTTTTTTTTTTTTTATCTTGCTGGGTCCACACTCTTAACTGCCTGACTAAGCCACCTCTTCGTGAAATGGGTGGTGTTATGCCCATTTTGCAGAGGAAGATGTTCGAGAGGGTTAAAGCGCTTGCCCAGGAGGCTCCAAAGAGCCAGGCTGCAAACTCAGGGCTGTCTGGTGCAGTAGACTTGCTACCTCCAGGCCGCTTGGTGTCTGGACCATGCTGCATGGATTGGAGCTGTAATAGGCAGCCCTCAAGAGAAGCCATGAGTGTTGATGGGGAAGTTGTTTGCCCATAGGGCAGAGGAGCACTGGGGTTAGGACCAGGCCAAGTCATGTCCCTCTCTGGACCTCAGTCTCCCCAAGTGTACAAGACACACCAGACCCTGTGTTGGTCAGGGAGACCCATTAAATCTCCCCCTACTGCAGGAGGCTGTGTCCTGAGTCAAAGTCTCCAGGATCTGCTGGGAGCGTGGTACAACCCAAATGCTGAGCCACACCCTGGAGAGTTGGTTTCGTAAGACAGGGAAGGGGCCTGGGAACCTGCATTCATCCACCACAACCACCTCCCACCCCTCCACCCCCAAGCATCCATCATCAGCCAAGTCCAAGAATCCTAATCTAGGACAATCTTCCCAAGGGCCAGGTGGAACCCAGTCCCCTGCCTGCCAACACGGAGGTCCCATCTAGGGTGGGAGGTGGTACTCAGGGGCCCGTGGGGGTCTGGGGTAGGTCAGGGTCGGCACTGAGAGGTCTCTATGTAGACCACAGCTCAGCATCAGGGCCTGCTAGAATTCTAGATGTTGGGTTGGGGCAGGATCGTGAAATGCCCCCATGTTCTTATTTGACTCATTCTTCATTAAGCAAATACGTACAAGCAGCCTCTATGTGTCAGGGCGTGTTTTAGGGGTTGGGGGTACATCAGTGAATAAAGCAATGTCCTTTCTCTTGGGATGCTTCTGTGCTGGTGGGAAAGAGAGTCACAGCAGAGAGGCACGGTCCTTAACAGCCTTCCCCACCAATGATGCCCTTAAATATCACCCTCATCATGATCTGGGAGTTTAGTCCCCATTTTACAGATGAGTCACTGAGACTTGAAAGCTATTTCAACAGCCTGTCTCTCTACCCTAGGCAGGCCACACTGCCATGCCTCCCCCAACCAACACCGTGTGTGTGCGCGTGCGCACGTGAGTCTGTGCCTCTAAGCAGAACTTTCCCTGTTGCCACGGCAACCCCCCTAGGGAGGCCTGCCCTACTTCGCATCCCTGGCATAGAGCAGGCGGCCTTGCCCCACCCCCTAGGATAGCGAGAGATGGGGTTTATCCCACTCAGGGAGAGCAGTGGTCCCACAGAGGTAAGAACAGACTCCCTCATTCAAACACGCAATCAACTTCGAGTAGAACCAACAATGCCCCCGGGACCCAGCCAGGCCCTAGAATAGGGGAAATAAGTTGTGATCCTGCCCTTTGGGAGCACCCACCTGCCCACGAAAGCTGACGAATAACCAGGCACAAGCACAGGAAGGGCTGGAACAGCAGTGATGATGATGAAAGTAGCTGAGTGCTAGGCGTAATTCTAAGCCCTTTCCAAGTATTAACTCATGGAATCTTCCCATTAACTCTTGGTGTAGGTGTCAGTGTTATCCTCATTTTACAGATGAGGCAACTGAGGCTCAGAGAGGTTAAGAAACTTGCCCAAAGTCACACAGCTCAGAAGCAGCAGAGCCAGAGGTAGGACCCAGGGACCTCCCAAGCCACACTGTAAATGCACAGGGAAGTGGCCCCCAATTCTATCAGATGGGGCCAGGTGCATTGCTACGGAAAGCATCGATCCTCAAAAGGGATCTGAGCAGGGAGTTCCTGTTGTGGCGCAGCGGAAACGAAATCTGACTACTATCCATGAGGATGGGGTTCCATCCCTGGCCTCACTCAGTGGGTCAGGGATCCAGCATTGCCGTGAGCTGTGGTCTACGTCACAGAAGCAGCTCGGATCTTGCCTTGCTGTGGCTGTGGCGTAGGCCAGCAGCTGTAGCCCCAATTCAACCCCTAGCCTGGGAACCTCCATATGCCGCAGGTGTGGCCCTAAAAAAAAAAAGCAAAAAAAGTGACCTTAACAGGAGGAGATGAGGATGGGGACAGGAATACAGTGGGGAAGGGCCTCCAAGGGCTTCCTGACTGCTGGGAAAGACCCAGTACTGAGGGGAGTGGCTTGGTTCTCTGCTTCCTTGTTTTTTGTTTTTTGTTTTTAGGGCTGCATCTGCAGCATATGGAAGTTCCCAGGCTAGGGATTGATTTGGAACTAGAGCTGCAGGCCTACATCAGAGCCACAGCAATGCGGGATCCGATCCATGTCTGGGAACTACACTGGCAGCTGGGGCAACACAGGATCCTTAACCCACTAAGTGAGGCCAGGGATCGAACCTGCATCCTCATGGGTACTAGTCAGGTTCTTAACCCGCTGAGCCACAACAGAAACTCCTGGCTCTCTAATTCTTGCCCGAGGGAATCTCAGCTGGGTCCTGGGACACATGATATCACAAAAGAAAATGCCATGGAAGGTGTCAGTTCTAGAAAATCCACCTAGGCTTGGGAGCCTCAAGGCGCTGGCCCCCTGAGAAGCAGAAATGCTCCTGGTGGCTCCTAGGAGGCAGCTTCATGCCACATGCCATTTTGACACCCTATACTAACTGCCCTGTGCTTACACCCCTGTGAGAAGGAGAACTTGGGCTAGAGACTGGCTTAATCCTTGCGGTGTCTGCAAAACCAGAATTTAAGCACCAAGTTTGTGTAGTGGCTGTGAGTGTGGATTGTGGAGTCTTGCCTGGGTTCAATCCCCAGCCCTGCTACCTCCCCACTGTGGGAACCTGGGCAAGTTCTGTAACCTCCCTGAGCCTCAGGTTCTACATCCACAGAAATGGGGTTAATAACACCGTCACATGTATGTATGTCAGAGCGTCATTTCCAGGCCTTGGCTGTAAATACCCCAAGGTTCACACCATCTGGCACAGATGGTGCGTAACCTGCTGCGGTCATGATTATCTCTCTGGCACGTGGGCGCACACGGGCCAACATTTTTACACAGATAGGTGCATGTGCGTGTCCTAGCCGGTGCACACGGTGAATGCACACCCACGGCAGAGCCGCCCTCTCTATGCCAGCACGTGTGTAAATCTACCCACGAGTGGACACCGTGATGAGAGGCGGGAGGGAGATGCAGCGAAGCAGAGGCTCAGGGTGCGGACACCCGCTGTGCACCTGTCTCCACCAAGCCTATGGGCGCCCAGTCCTGCGTGAATACGCACCTCTCTGTGTGCACACCCGGGCCTGTCTATGTGGTGGGCACATGCTGAGGCCGACGCATGTCACACAGATGTGTTTTGATTTATGTCGAAGGGAGGAAGGAACTGGCTGAGTTTGTCTCCTGGAAGCACAGGGACAGAAAGACCTCTCAGTGCTGGAAAATGCAGATCAATCGCTAGGGGTGAAAAGGGTGCTTAAGGCATAAACCTCCTCCCAAAGACCCCCCAGGAAGCGTTAAATCCGCACTTCAGGAAAGAGAAACATGGTGACAATTAAAGTCAGGAGCCCACAGAGCACGAGTCAAGATGCTGCCAAGTGCTTTCTGGGTTTTGCAGACAGGAGGCGGTCCCCAAGGAAGCCATGCCCGCTCAGAAATGTTCAAAGGCCTGTCCAGGCTCTGCTCATCCTCAGACAATCAAGGAATCGCATCTTCTTGGGAGAAAAAATATCCCACCACTGCCTTTGATCTCACCTGCAGAGAAGAGACTGAAAAGAAAAGGCTGCTTAGGAGTTCCCGTCGTGACTCAGTGGTTAACGAATCTGACTAGGAACCATGAGGTTGCGGGTTCAATCCCTGGCCTTGCTCAGTGGGTTAAGGATCTGGTATTGCCCTGACCTATATAGTGTAGGTCACAGACGTGGCTTAGATCCCACATTGCTGTGGCTGTGGTGTAGGCCGGCAGCCACAGCTCTGAATTGACCCTTAGCCTGGGAGCTTCCAGATGCTGCAGGTGTGGCCCTAAAAAGAAAAAAAAAAAAAAGGCTGCTAGCAAGATGCCCCTTGGGAGATTGTCCTGGGAACGGGGAGGAGGAAGGTGTCTGTGCCCCAAGCGCCCAGCAGTCACGCGAGACCACAAGCCCAAATAGTGCAGAGGAAAACAGATCCTGAAATGTCTCTACAGCACTTTAAAATTCTCGGAGTCATCATCTCAGAAATCCACTCGAATACCTCTGCAGTTCAGAGAGGTTCAGCAACTTGCTGAAGATCACACAGCATTTCAAGTGTGACACTAAAACCTGACTCCACAACTCGTGGTATTTTCTTTATATCACAGCACTGCCCAACTGTAATCTATCAATAGCTACCTTAGTGTTCGGGTACACTGTGAGGTATGGGGCCCCAGGCAGAGGAGACATCAGGAGCAAAGGGGCGGAGACTAGAAGGAGCTTGATGTGTGGGCAGTGGGCGGGTGGCAGGGAGGGGAACTCAGTCTAAATGGGAGTACGTCTTTCTAGTAAAACAGAAGAATAAGATGGAGTGGACTGAATGGCCGCAATCCTAAAGAGAGGGCCCAGGTGAGACAATCATGAGCTTCCTGTCCTGTTCAGACTCAAGGTGGTACAGGACATTCAGCAGATACTTACTAACTAGGTGGATGGATAGATGGATGGGTGGATGAATGGATGGATGGATGGATAGATGGATGGTTGGATGGATGAATAAACAGATGATGGATGAACAAATGATGAATTAATAATATGGGGTGGGAGAAGTGAGCGTGACAGCGAGGGCTCTGGGCTGGGAATTGGGAGCCTGAATTCCGGTCCCTGCTCCGCCACTGATCAACCACTTGAGAGATGCCTCTGGGTGTCAGTTTCCCCATCCATAGAACTCAGGTGATTCTCAAGGGTCCACCATACATGATTGTCTATGATTTTGTAGACAGAAACAAGGGCTCAAGCAAGAGAGCCCACTCAGGTAGCGCCCCCCCACCAAGGGGTGGAGGCAGGGGGAAGCCAGTTAAGAGCACAGTGACTCTTGGGAAGAGTCTCAGCCAAGGGCCAGAAAACCTGAGTTTCAGCCTCTGTTGCTCATCTGCAGTCACTCCCCCTCCCTGGACCACAGTTTCAGCAGATGCATTCCAGCATCTTAGGATTCTGGGAGACTTGTCCGAGGGGCCCAATCTACATATAGAGCAAGAAGCCCAGCCCCACCTCTCTGTTAGCCCACTTAGGAGGTTAAAGCAACTTAGAAAAGCACTTATTCTCAGCTCCTGGAATTACCCTTCACTTTCCTGGCAGATAAATGGGGCAAAACAGAAGATGGTGTTGCATTTAAATGGAGCAAGGCAGGCGGAAGTTTATAAGATTTGAATACACTTTTTGGCTGCTTTTGAATATTCATTTGCCCAAGGGAGTGTTGGGCAGCCAGATCCCCGGGCCCAGAGGGAGGTTATTTGAGGTTGGGTGGGGGAGGGAAGCACAAAGACAGGTTTGGCAGGAATCCCTGCTCATCAGGCTCTCGGGAACTAACTGCGGTTTCCCACCAGCTAAAATGTCACAGGCTCAGAGTAAATTCTGGGAGTTGATACACCCCACAGTTACTGTTGCCATAGCAACTGCCTCCCTGTAACCCAGTGTACAGGCAGATCACAGCAGATAAGACAAGTCCAAGGAGGTGAATGATGGGGTACAGCCCAGAAATATGTCCCAGAATTCCAGTACACACCCTAGGCTTCTGAAACATTCCTGAGAATTCTGGAACAGAGCCCAGAGTTCTGGAACAAGCCTAGAATTCTGAAGTCTGTCCTCGAATTCCAGATTATTTTCCCCAAGGTCCGGAATTCACTCTAGACATCCAAAGGATACCCTCCCTTTCTGGCCGTCTAGGCACACTCTCCAGGCAGCAACCCCAAACTCTAACACATGCCTCTAAATAGACCATGCCCTTAATTTCTTTTTTTTTCTTTCTTTCTTTTTTTTTTTTTTTTTAGGGTCATACCCACAGCATATGAAAGTTCCCAGGCTAGAGGTCGCATCAGAGCTGTAGCTGCCGGCCTACACCACAGCCGCAGCAATTTGGGATCCAAGCCTCGGCTCGACCTACACCACAGCTCGCGGCAACACCAGATCCTCAACCCATTGAACAGGGCCAGGAATGGAACCCATGTCCTCAGGATACTAGTCAGGTTCATTTCCACTAAGCCACAAACAGTAATTCCTGCCCTTAAATTCTTATCCCTTTGCTGTCTGATCCGTGAGGACTGTGGTGGGCTCAGGGCTCGTGTTGGAGAAGAGGGCCAGGGGGTGACCTGTGGGGTTGAGAAGATGACCTTGTCCTCATCCCTTGGGAAATGCGGACCAACACTGACGTGCCAGGGACGTGCCAGCTGTCGTTGCCAAAGTTCCCCTCCCCCACCCACCCCCCAAGGGCATTGCTTTCAGTGAATTCCCCGGTGAGTCTTGCTCTCTGCAGGGGGATGAGTCGACATGAGTCATCCCCAGTCTCTGCCTGGGTGACCATTAGCACATTAATCCTGGGGCCTGCGGGGCAGGGGTTCAAATGGCAGATCTGCCCCCAAAGGCTCTTCTTTGCCCAGGCAACCCCCCGGGGTGGGGAGCAGCTGAGTTGCAAAGCCTGGGATGGGTGAAAGGGCTGTCCAAAACCCAGTCCTCGCCCAACACCCCTGCCAACATGGTCCTTCTGGACGATTCCTGGGCCAGAGCCTCATCTCCATAAGCCACCAGGAAACTTCAGACCGTCTTAGCCTCTTCCCTCTTCTTTCCCCGCCCCTGCTACCAAATCAGCTCCACTCTTAGTTCCCCTTCTCTCCTGAATCCCATCCCTCTCTCCATCCCCGCTGCCAAGGCCTGGGCCTCATCATCTCTCAGCCTCCTCCCCAGCCTCCCTGCCTCCATTTCTGCCTTCTCCCTTTTATAGCCCACATGCAAGGCCCTGACGAATCCTCTGTCCCGCCCAAAGCTTCAGGACTAACTCCCACACATCACGAGTCAAGTACAGGCATCTCCCCTTAGCCTCAAGGCCCTCTGAGAGCTGGCCCCATCCCACATTTCCTGTTTAATCTCCCCTAAACCCTGCCAACCTGGTTGGCTCACATGCCCCACTTCCTCCCCACGCCCTGGCCTCTGCTTCTCTTCCTCCTCCTCAAAGGCCCTCCGCACCAGCTCTAAATCTCCAAATCAATTTAAGGCCAGCTCCTCAGAGGCAACTGAAACCAGCCTTCACCTTGCCCTCCTCTGAAACCGCAGCCCTTCTTGGCTGCGCCACGTTTTCAGAGTTGGTGGTGGAGGGTCAGAGCTGCTAGCAGAGGCTTAAAGAGAACCAAATCCACGTGGTTTTCAAAGTGGGCTTTTCGGGGAGAGACCTCCAAGACGGTGGGAGGATGAAAGTCATCAGGAGATGGTCCAGCTGGTGGGGTACCGAGCCCTCCACACCTGCCCCAAGCAGAGCAGCCTCCCCCTGACCTGTTGAAGAGAATCACCCACTTATTCGTTCATCCAGGTATCAGCGATTTATTGAGGATCTTCGCTGTGTTTGCTGCTAGGAACAGAGCAGCGAGAGAGGCCAAGTTATCCTCATGAAGCCTGGGAGCTAGTGGGGAAAAGAGACCGTAGACATGTTAACAAGGAAACACACAAGAAAATACCAAGAAGGGATCAGTGCTGAGGACCCAGTAAAAAATAGGGATCGGGTACAGAAACCCTGGGGGGGGGGGCAGGACGTCATTAGACAAGCTGGTGTGAGAAGGCTCTCTGAGGGAGTAACCTCTGAGCTAACTCCTGAAAGACAAGAGAAGGGCCAGCTGCTCACAGATCATTCTCGGGTAAGGGTACGCATGCCAAAGGAAAATCACTGCAAAGGTCCTGAGACAGAAACAAGCCTGCCCTCTTTTTAATTTTTTTATTATTGTTTATTTATTTATTTTTGTCTTTTTGCTATTTCTTGGGCTGCTCCCTCGGCATAAGGAGGTTCCCAGGCTAGGGGTCCAATCGGAGCTGTAGCCACCGGCCTACGCCAGAGCCACAGCAACGCGGGATCCGAGCCGCGTCTGCAACCTACACCACAGCTCACGGCAATGCCAGATCGTTAACCCACTGAGCAAGCGCAGGGACTGAACCCGCAACCTCATGGTTCCTAGTCGGATTCGTTAACCACTGCGCCACAACGGGAACTCCTTATTTTTATTTTTATTTTATTTTTTGCTTTTTAGGGCTGCACCTGCACCATTCCCCGGCTAGGGGTTGAGCCAGAGCTGCAGTTGCCAGCCACAGCCACAGCCACACCAGGTCTGAGCCACATCTGCAACCTACACCACAGCTCATAGCAACACCAGATCCTTAACCCTCTGGGTGAGGCCAGGGATCAAACCCACATCCTCATGGATACTAGTTGGGTTCTTAACCTGCTGAGCCACAACGAGAACTCCAAGCCTGCCATCTTAAAACACACACACAGATCAGGGAAGCAATAACCAAGGGCCAGAACATTACCAGGGGAGACTTTCATAGCTCATTCCACTCAAGGAAATTGGGTCTTACTGCTTTAAAAAAGTGTGAAACCCACTGCCCTAGTTATCCTGCCACCTCACAGAAGATCGGTGTGTCCAGGGATGGACTAAGGTCAAACCGAGACTCAGTGGCAGAGCTGGGACCAGCACTCAAGTCTGGGGACACTGCCCCAGGCACCGTTTGTCACCCCTTGTGATCAGTGCAAGCCCCCCACCCCTTTCTCCCAGCCTTCCCGCCAACCCTGCTTGCTGTCCCTGCCCTGCCCTGAGCGCAGGTAAGAAGCAATGAATGAAATAACATCTCCCAGGCCAGCCCAGCTCCAGGGAGCAAGCAGCCAGCCAAATAAAGGCTTTATTGGATTTGTTAAACACACATCCTGTGGCCAAGGGCCTCCTGGCACCAGACGGCATCAAAGTGGGGAAGAAAGAAAAGCAGACGATGAAATTAAAAGGCATTTCATTTCCAGAGCCGAGGCTGACACGTGCAGATCGAGAACGCGCGTCTCTCTGCTTTCCTCCCCTCCCCCTCCCTGGTCCCCAGCCTTAGCCGGCGGTGCCAGCCCCACTGGCCAGGGTCACAGCTCACTCAGTGAAGCGGGACCTCCTGGGCCACATCGTGAGGCACCTGGCCAGAAATCAAGGATCCAGAAGGGATTCTGGGGGAGGAAGGCCAGGCAGGAGGTGTCTGGGAGGTCATTTAGTCCATCCCCCGTCTCCGGGATTGACTGCCTCAACCACGAGAGAGCAGGTCCCAAACACAGAGTGGGCAGCTTCGGATAAGGTCAGGGCAGGGGAACCGTGGAAACCAGACAGCCTGGGGCCCTCCTGACTCTTGCCCCGTCCCCAGCTCTGCAGCCTTAGGGAAGTCACAGGTCCACTGTGTGCCTCTGATTCCCCTGCTGTAAAAGAGAGGAAATGACCATTGCCAGAATGATTGAGATTTCTGCTATAAAGCTCCTGGGCGTAGTAGGTACCAAATAAACAACATTTTATTTTATTTTATTTTTATTGTCTTTTTGTCTTTTCCGTGGCATATGGAGGTTCCCAGCCTAAGGGTCTAATCGGAGCTGTAGCTGCTGGCCTATGCCACAGCCGCAGCAACACAGGATCCAAGGCGTGTCTGCAACCTACACCACAGCTCACAGCAACGCTGGATCCTTAACCCTGTGAGCGAGGCCACGGATCGAACCCACAACCTCATGGTTCCTAGTCAGATTCATTAATCACTGAGCCACAACAGGAACCCCTATTTTATTTTATTTTACTTTTGAGGGCCACACCCAGGGAATATGGAAGTTCCCAGGCTAGGGGTCAAATTGGAGCTGCAGCTGCCAGCCTATGCCACAGTCACAGCAACTCGGGATCTGAGCCACCTCTGCAGACTACACCACAGCTCATGGCAATGCCAGATCCTTAACCCACTGAGTGAGGCCAGGGATTGAACCGGCATCCTCATGGATGCTAGTTGGGTTCATAACCACTGAGCCACAATGGGAATTCCCATAAATAACATTCTTGTGTGTGTGTGTGTGTGTGTGTGTGTGTGTGTGTGTGTGTGTGTGTGTCTTTTGTCTTCTGTCCTTTTAGGGCCACACCAGCAGCATATGGAGGTTCTCAGGCTGGGGGTAGAATCGGAGCTACAGCTTCCGGTCTCCACCACAGCCACAGCAACACCAGATCCAAGCCATGTCTGTGACCTACACCACAGCTCACAGCAACACTGGATCCTTAACCCACTGAGCAGGGCCAGGGATCAAACCTGAAACTTCATGGTTCCTACTCGGATTCATTTCTGCTGCACCAGGACAGGAACTCCCCCGTAAATAACATTCTTAAAGGCACCTGGAGCCCATTTTTCACGTAACCTCCACCGAGAAAGAGGGCTGGAATCTCTCTGTTTTTCTCTTCCCTACTCACAAGCCAGGATTCTCTCCAGTTTCCCCAGAGCCTCTGGTCAGAGCTAATTATTTTTGCATAAATACATTAAATGGCATGATATTTTCACTGCTTCCCCTGAAGAGCATCACCTGACTTCTCTCTATTCATGCCTTTCCACTGCCGTGATATTTACATGTAAACACCCCCTGTTTCCCCCCAGAGATTGGGGGTGGGGGTGGGGGTGGGGGCAGGCAGGGTCGGTGGGAATTGACAAGCATCATAAGAAAACAAGATCATGTGTGGATTGTTCCAAAAGAGGCCTTGTCCCTGCCAGCTCTTTTCAATGTGTGTTTGTTGCTTTTTTTCCAACAAACATGTATTGAACACTTAGAGTGTGCAAGGCAATGTATTAAATATATTTTGTTCATAAGAGCAAACAAAAGAGATCCACCCTCTCTCTTCTTGAAGCTGACATGTCAGGACTGAGGCACTGGACAGTTAAGTAGACCCATAATCTGTCAAATAATTTGAGGGATGCTGGTGAATGAATCAATGTCAGCCTGCAGGAGGTCTCTGATAAGAGTCCACGGGAGTCTGTCATTGGACCTTCTCCTCAAGGACATGATGATGGAGAGGTCCTGGACCAAGCGAGCGTGGTCACTTCACACACAGATGTTTAAAAAAGCCGACTCTGGGCCAGGTACCATTCTAGGCACTAAAGACACAGCCATGAATAAGACAGATCAAATTCTCTTGTGCTCATGGGACTTAACATTCTACTCGAGGGAAACAGGTAATCAACCAAGGATAAGGAAAATAAAACGAATGTCAGGGAGTTCCCGCTGTGTCACAGCAGGTTAAGGATCCAGCATTGCCAAAGCTGTAGCATAGGTTGTAGTTGTGGCTTGGACTTGATCCCTGGCCTGGGAACTTTCATATGGTGTGGGTGTGGCCAAAAAAAAATGTCAGATGCTGAGATGTAAATAAGTGCTACGGAAAAAAGTAAAACGGGGAGTTGTCTTCGTGGCTCAGTGGTTAACGAATCTGACTAGCATCCATGAAGCCGAAGGTTCAATTCTTGGCCTTGCTCAGTGGGTTAAGGATCTAGCATTGTTGTGAGCTGTGGTATAGGTCACAGATGCGGCTCCGATCCTGTGTTGCTGTGGCTGTGGCGTAGGCCAGCAGCTACAGCTCTGAATCGACCCCTAGCCTGAGAACCTCCATATGCCGCAGGTGTAGTTATAAAAAGCAAGAAAAGAAAAAAGAAAGAAAAGAAAAGAAAGAAAAAAAAGAACACAGAGGCGGGGGGGCTAGAGAGTACTGGGAAGTAGTGTTTGAATTTTTAAAAAGATGATCAAGGAAGACCTCACTGAGAAGACAGCACTTCAGCAAAGGCCTGAAAGAGGGAAGGCAAATCAGGCAAACCATCCGAGTGACACGGTGCATTCTGAACAATGGAGAAGCACGTGCAAAGGCCCTGGGGTGGGAGTATGCCTGGCATGTTCATGGGGCAGCAAGGAGGCCAGTGTGGCTGGATGGAATAGACGGACCAAGGGGTGTGGGGTAGTAGACGAGGTCAGAGGGGAAATGAGAAGAGGCCCCTACGGGAATCCAGGTGGCCAATAGGAGTGGCCAGACCAGGGCAGACACATGGAGGAGTGGGCTCTAGAACCAGGTTGTTGGGATCAAGACTTAGCAGCTACATAACCTTGCACAGGTTACTTTAGCTTTCTGGGCCCCAGTTTCCTCATGTTAAGATGGACACGGGAAGAATATCTTCCTTCTGAGCCTGGCTGTGTGTGAGGACTAAACAAGTGAACCCCCATGGCAGTGTCCAATACATGGTAAGCCCTTAAATGCCGTCTCTTTACCTTACAGGGGAGAGACCTGGCAGACACCACCTTAACCAAGCAGCCAAGGTTCCCATCACCAGTGAGGTCATGTGGGGTGTCACGTGCCCCTGACGTCATGTGATGAGAAGGGCACGTCCCCACGGTGGTACACTTTCCAAAAGCTCATAACCCAGTCTCATCATGTGAAGACCATCAGACAAGCCCAGATTAAGGGACTTTCTGTAAAATCTCTGACCATACCCCTCAACACTCTTGAAATGGATACCAAGGAAAGGCTGAGAAACAGTCACAGACCAGAGGACACCGAGGAGACATGATAACTACACACCATGGGGGATCCTGGAAGGGGTCCTGGATCAGGAAAAGTACACTGGTGGAAAAACCGGTGAAGCCCAAAGAAAGTCTGGAGTGGGGCTGATAGTCACGTGCCAATGTCGGTCTCTTAGTTTTGACAAGCATATGACAGTTGTGTGAGATGCTTACAACAGGGAAAACGAGGTGAGGGGGTGGAAATATTAGCTCATGCTAAACTCCTGAAGGGCCTAACTGGTATCTTTATACTCTTTATTCAACAAACATATAAAGAAGGCTCACTCCAGCTCTGTTTATTGTACAACATTCCAAGGGGAGGAACAAGGGCTGGAAAGCAGGAGTTCCCTAGTAAGCCGAGCTATTCATCCCTGAGGAGGGTGCTTCTCCAGCATGGGAAGGGCTTGAACAGAGGCTGGAGAACCTTCTGCCTTGCGGACCAGATCCTACATCCAAAGAGGAGGCTACAAATGACCCTGGGGGGCTCTAAGTCCCCAGCAGAACATCTAAATCTCTGGTCCATCTCCAAGCCTGACCCCAGCCCCCAGGTGGGTTGGCCCCAGCTCAGCCTCTCCCTTCCTGTTGCTGGCAAACATCTGGAGCTGACAAAAGCCAGCTGTTCGAACCCATCCACCCATCACTGCATATCAACACTGTCCATCATTCAACAAACCCTGGCTCAGGAGGCAGAGGGAGGCTGACATAGTTCATAAAACAGCTCTCGGATGGCGGCAGGGGCGGGGGTGGGGTTCAGATCCCAGCTGTGCCACCTCTTGCTGGACCTTTCAGCCTCTCTGAGGAACACATTTCCTCAGCCTTAAATAGGGAAAACAATAGCACCCACTCCAGGATTGGTATAAATGCTCATTAAAAAGATAATTTAATGTAAAGCAAAGCATCCTGCTGGACGCCTTAAGCTCAGACAGTGATGTAAGTCAATTCTTTCTCAAAAACCCGAGGAAAAAAGATAACTCTGACGGTCCCATCGTGGCTCAGGGGTAAGGAACCCAGCCAGTATACATGAGGATGTGGTTTGATCCCTGGCTTTGCTCAGTGGGTTAAAGATCCAGCGTTGCTACGAGGTATGGAGTAGGTCACAGATGTGGCTTGGATCCCACATTGCTGTGGCTTCGGTGTAGGCCGGCAGCTGCAGCTCCAATTCAACCCCTAGCCTGGGAACTCCCATGTGCCTCCGGTGCGGCCCTTAAAAAAAAACAAACAACAAAAAAAAAAAAACCTAAAAATAATTACTCTCGTGTTGCAAGCACTGCTCTGGACACAAAGGGGGCACAAAGTAAAGTAGAGCTGACCCTGATATGCTTTTGAAGGAAAGTCAGGCATTTAACAACTAACAACTATACAGGAGAAGAGTATAATTGGGAGTGTCTCTTAGGCCATGGAAAGCCCACTGCGGCCCCCAGCCCCGTATCTCAAAGCTTCAAAGAAGGAATCACAGGGTCTCCTCCCCAAGAGTTGAAGGACTCTGACTTTTTTTTTTTTTTTTGCTTTTTAGGACCGCACCCATGGCATATGGAAGTTCCCAGGCCAGGGGTCGAATTGAAGCTGTAGCCACCTGGCACAGCCACAGCCACAGCCAGATCCAAGTAGCATCTGCCACCTACACCACAACTCATGGTAACGCCGGATCCTTAACCCACCGAGCGTGGCCAGAGATCGAACCCTGGTCCTCATGGATACTACTCGGTTTCACTATCGCTGAGCACAATGGGAACTCCTAAGGACCCTGACTTGAATTTCAGTTGATGACTAGCCAAAGACTAGCATTTTAATTCCACATGCCTTGATTAGAGAAAACTCTTTTTGCCCACAGCCTGTGGATGTTCCTGGGCCAAGGATTGAATCCGAGCTGCAGCTATGGCAACACCAGATCCTTTAACCATTGCACCAGGCTGAGGATGGAACCCTCGCTTCTGCAGTGACCAAAGCTGCTGCGGTCAGATTATTAATCCACTGCACCACGGCAATAACTCCTTTTTTTTTTTTTTGTCTTTTGTTGTTGTTGTTGTTGCTATTTCTTGGGCCGCTCCCGCGGCATATGGAGGTTCCCAGGCTAGGGGTTGAATCGGAGCTATAGCCACCGGCCTATGCCAGAGCCACAGCAATGCGGGATCCGAGCCGCATCTGTAACCTACACCACAGCTCACGGCAACGCTGGATCGTTAACCCACTGAGCAAGGGCAGGGACCGAACCCGCAACCTCATGGTTCCTAGTCGGATTCGTTAACCACTGCGCCACGATGGGAACTCCGATAACTCCTTTTTGACCTTTAACAACAAAAATATAGAATCCCCCCCTCCCCAAATCCTGAATGCAGGCCTCACACACCCCTGCCCCCAAATCAGGCTTCTCCCCGTCACTTCTGTCCCTGCCCGACACCCCTGCCTGCATTTGCTCCTGCAGCAGCCCTGGTCCTGTGAGCACTGCAGGTACCACTCCTCTTCCAGTGCTGCTACCCTGCTGCTACACCAGGGGTGGCCTCAGTTGCCCCAAAGACGACTGTCTCCAGTTTGGCCAGCAAGCATGGACATGATGTGTCAGGGCCGGGCTGTTTAGAGGCCAAAAACCAAGTGCAGATAGGCCAATCCCTAACTGGCAGAGGACCAATCTGGTGGACCAGGAACCCAGCCAATGGCCCTGGGCACCAGAAAGAAGTTGGGTGAGGGTCCCTCCTGTTGGGGGTGGAGGCTACAGATAAAAGCAGTGATTTCTAATCATATGCCTACTCTGTGGCAGGCACTATGCAAAGCGATTTCATTCATTAACTCATTGAATCCTCATGGATTGGGGGGGGGATACTTTTCTCCCCATTTGGTAGATAAGAGATTGAGGCCCAGGGAGTTGAAGAAGTTCCCCAGGTCACACTCACAGCTGGTGAGGGATAGGGCTTGGTGTCCAACTCGGGCCCCCCTTTCCACCACTTCCCTGGTCTGCCTCGTTCATTCCACTCCTTTAGGGCTTCCCCCGCTGCAAGACTTGCACTGGGCTCTTAGGACACCGAGATGAACAAGACCAGCCCCTGTCTCAAAAGAGGTCACAGTTGAGAGTGGTCAGAGCATGGAGCCAGTTATAAGAAGTCAGATGCTCACCTTGATAGAAGGAGGTACACAACCCTGGCGGAGCAGGCAAGGAGCAGCTGATCTGCCCTGGGCAGTCCCCGGGGGCTTCCATGAGGCAGCATCATTGGAACTGGACCTTGCCAGACCCTCTCAAGGGACTGCCCATCCAGCAGGGAGACACCCACAAGCACGGGCAGCCTCAGGCCAGGATCTGTTCTAACTTCTTAGCCTTCTGGGTCTTAGCCTTCTCCTCCCAACCTAGCAGAGGGCCTGTCTTAGCAGCATGCTCGGGAGCCAGGGCTTTGGAATCAGACAGGCTGGAGCCAATTTCCTGCTGTTAAATATTAATACTCACAACAGCAATAATAATGCTTGGAGGATAAATGAATTAATTAATGAATAAATGGAGGGAAGACCCAGAGCGCTTTAGATCTCCTGCCCAGAATAAGGTCAGTCCCAGAGTCGGGGGCTGGGGCCGAGCATTCAGTCATGCATGCGTCAACGCGTATTTGTTGAACACCTACTATATGCCAGGAACTGTTCTAGATACAGGGGAGTTGGCACTGAACAAAACAAGCCCAAATCCCTGCCTTCAAGGCCATCCATTCTAGAGAGGGAAGATAAGAGATAACTAAACAAGGAAATATAAATATGTCCGATCTCGAAAGTTGTTACAGAGAAAGATAAAGTAAGATAACAAAGATGAAGAGGACCCAGGGAGAAAGGGGGACTGACCTTTTCTTTTTTTCTTTTTTTTTTTCTTATAGTTGATTTACAGTGTTCTGTCGATTTCTGCTGTACGGCAAAGTGACCCAGTTTTATATATATATATATATACATGCTTTTTCTCACATTATCCTCCATCATGTTCCATCACAAGCAATCGGATATAGTGGGACCAACTCTTACGTAGAATGGTCAGGAAAGGCTCTTGGGTGACCTTCAGGAAGTGAGGGAGTGAGCCCTGCAGGTTTCTAGAGGGAGAGCACTCCACGCAAAGGGAAGAGCCAAGGAAGGAGCTGGCTCACATGCAGCAAGATGGCCAAGCAGCCAGTGTGAGCGGGAAGATGTGTGGGACCTGATCACGCAGCCTCTTGTTGGCCTCTTTGGGATTTGAGCTCTTATTCGGGGGAGCCACAGGAAAGCTTTAGGAAGAGGAGTAACAGGATACAACAGAGAAAAAACTTGCTCTGTGGAAAGCAGACTGTAGGGGATGGAAAGACAAGAAAGAGGGAGGTTAGTGAGGACCTTCTTACAGAGTCCAGGTGAGACACAATGTGATTTGGCCCTGGATGGTAGCCATGGACATGGTGAATTCTGGAAATATTTTGAAGATAAAGCTCACAAGATTGGCTGAGAGGGAGTTCCTGTCGTGGATCAACAGTAACGAACCTGACTAGTATTCATGAGGACGTAGGTTCAATCCCTGGCCCCGCTGAGGGGGTTAAGGACCCAGCATTGCCATGCCAGATTATCCATGTGGTGTAGGTCACAGACTCGGCTCGGATCAGCATGGCTGTGGCTGTGGTGTAGGCCAACAGCAGCAGCTCCAATTCTACCCCTCGTCTGGGAATTTGTAGATGCCAGCCACTGAAAGTGCAGTCTCTATTTACTGCAACAGGAAAGGCAAGAAGAAGAGAAGATGTCCATGGCAAGAGGGCAGATTGGACACACAAAACTACTTTGGTTCTCCCCACCTCTTGGATGCTAAAACAAGAGTAAGGGGCTTTCTTTAAATGTTTGAAGGTATGAGCCCAGCAGGATGGGGAGCATGGGAGAGGAAACAACAGCAACAAAATTTCAGGAGCTGGAAAATAAATGGACAATTGAGGAAAATGATTCAGGAAAAAAATAATCTCCAAAGGAACTGGCCACATCAGCTACCTCTGGAAGTTGGGGTGAAGGGCAGTTCAAATAAAGAAGATTCTTTGAGGAGCTGTTTTTAGAAGCTGTTGCCACAGACCAGATGCTTCTAGATAGGGGACATGGGATGGTACTCCACTGGTGACAGGGAGATTCAGGGAATATGAGCGGGCTGGAGGTCAAGACCCCAATCCTCCCCCACTGCTCTGCTCTCAGGACACTGGCAGCCAGAATTACACCCTCCAGGCAGACAGCTGTAAGAGCTTTCTCTGGGGGAACATGATGGACCAAGGAGAAAACCTACAGAAACCCTAGAGTTACCAATGTTGGAAATTTTCCAACTAAACAGCCCTGCTAGATCACCCTTCAAAGATGTCCAGAGCCTGTAACAACTACCCATGTACTCACAGCTTTCAGCCTACTCCTACTTTCCTATTTTTATATGCACAGATAACTGAAGTTTACTGGACATCAAAAGAATGCCTCTAACCTGAAAGATAAAAATAAACCAAACAAAAAAGACCAAACTGAAAATAAGAGAGAATGGCAAGGAAAAAAACAATCTTAATATCATCAAAAAGGAAACAAAAGACATAAGAAATTAAAGTAGGACTCTCATTTTTTTAAAAGAGCACAAAATTAAAAGTTTTTAAAAACTAAAAATGGGGATTTGGGATTTGCATATACACACCATTGTATATGGAATGGGTCAATGGGGACCTGCTGTATAGCACAGGGAATTCTACTCAAACCTATATGGGAAAAGAATCTGAGAAAGAACAGGTATATGTATATGTATAATTGAATCAATTTGTTGTACTGAAGAAATTAACACAACTTTGTAAATTAACTATACTTCAATGAAAAATTTTAAAGGCAAAAAATAAAAAATTTTAAATTAAAAAAAATTTAAATATGGTGACAAATTAAAAATCAAAACTTGGAAGATAAGGTTTATGTTTCCTAGACTGACAGATAAGGAAAATAGGGAAGAAAAAGAAAGAAAACCAGAGAACTTGTCCAAGAGTTCCATTTTCAAAGAATAACAGTTCCAGAAAGAATAGGAAAAAAAAGGGGGGGGTGGTGTTTGGGGATGGTTCATCAATAAGATAACTTAAGAAAATTTCACAGACCCGAAGAGCAGCTTTTGAGATTTCAAGGACTCACAGGTCCAGTGCAATAAATAAAAATAGACCCATGCCAAGGCACACTGTTCTGAAATGGCACTATTCTGGGAACTAAGAGAAGATTCTCTGAGCTTCCAGACTGAAAAGATAAGGAATGAGGAGTTCCTGTAGTGGTGCAGCAGAAACAAATCTGACTAGGAACCATGAGGTTATGGGTTCGATCACTGGCCTCGCTCAGTGGGTTAAGGACCCAGCATTGCTGTTAACTGTGGTGTAGGTCGCAGACGTGGCTTGGACCCTGCATTGCTGTGGCTATGGCGTAGGCTGGTAGCTGTAGCTCCAACTAGACCCCTAGCCTGGAAACCTCCATATGCTGCAGATGCGGCCCTAAAAAGCAAAAAAAAAAGGAAAAGATAAGGAGTGAGAACAGCTTCTTTCTCCTTCCAGTAATATTAGAAGCCAGAAGGCAATAGAGAAAAGTCTTCAAATTTTCTGGAGGAAAATAATTTCCAACCTGGAATTCTATACCTAGACTAACAGCCAATCAAGGATGAGACATTTTCAGATGTACAAAGTCTCAAAAACTTCATCCCATATATCTTTTCTCAGGATTGACTGGAGGATGTGCTCCACCAAAACAAAGGAATAAACCAAAAGAGAGGAAGACACAATATGCAGGAAGGTGAGAGAGACAGAGAAGTCCTCTAGGCTGATAGCAGTGGGTCCCAAAATGACACCTGTGCACCAACTATCCAAAGCAACCCATCCAACCTAAGGCAGATCAAAAGGCCTTAGGAGACTTTGTTGGGATGATGAAATTGATAGAAAACCTGATGCATCCAGATGTCTTGAGGGGAGATTCACACTATTGGCCAAGAGTTTGGGGTTTGTTTAGTTATAAGTATAAGCAAACAAAGATATATTTTATTTCATTTCATTTTATTTTATTTTTGTCTTTTTAGGGCTGCACTTGCAGCATATGGAAGTTCCTAGGCTAGGAGTTGAATTGCAGCTGCCACCACCAGCCTACACCACAGCCACAGCAATGCCAGATCCGAGCCTCATCTGAGACCTACACCACAGCTTACAGCAACACCAGATCCTTAACCCACTAAGTGAGGTCAGGGATTGAACTCATGTCCTCATGGATCCTAGTCAGGTTCGCTACCACTGAGCCATGATGGGAAGTCCCAAAGAACTTTTTGTAAAAGGCAATTGGGGAAAATAAAAACTTGCACAGAAAAGGAAATATTCCTAGCATTACTGGGAAGATAGGGGAACGGGAAGAGTGAGGTAAGGATGGCGAAGAGAGCAAAGAGAGTTAAATCCTCATCTTCCTTAGTGTAAAGTAGCTAGCATTCTACTTCTGGCATGGCAATGTGAAGAGTTCTGCAGACTTGCTCCCCAGTGAAACTGCTGAAAATTATTTTAAGTCTCTGGAACCATTTAAAGACTCTGGAAATGGTTCTAAGGGCATATAGCAAATGAAGAAACACTTATTCAAGAAAACCTAATCAAACTCCATAAAAACAGCAAGAAGCTATGGTATTTGAACTATAATTTACTTCCTCTCTATCCTCTCCCAGCTCAGCATTATGGAAACTCCACTCCAGATGAATGCAGCAATTAGCTGTATTCTCTCTCTCCTCCTCACCCCAAGCTGGAGGCCTGCAGTATCTTCTTAGGAAGGGCAAGATATCAGTATTTCTCTTCCTACCTCAGATTACTTTTGAAAAGGCTATGTTCCAGGTAAATATAGCTCAGAGCTGGGGACTCCCTTCTTCTTCCCAGCCTCATCAGTGGAATGCAGGATCTACCTTAGTAGTGGCATGCTGAGAAATACTTGGACCCCAATCACCCTCATCCTGGCTCATTCATAAAGCAGATGTTCCATGCTAGGAGAGGCAGGCTGAGAAGATCAAAGGCTACAGCCACCCCACACTCCACCAAGTGCCCAACTCCTAAGGCAGGATGTCAACCAGAGAGAAGAATTCCATTGTCCCACCCCCAGCTCCAGAGCCTTTGCTTGGAGATTTTACACAACTAAGAGGAGACTGGTACATTCATTTGAGACACAAAATAATCCATAAACTGACTAGTTTACCAGAAATAATCAGTGAAGGAGACAGATAAGAAGAGCACTTCTGGGATCAGAATCAAACAATAACCTCAAAAACTATACCCACAAAGGAGGCCAAATTGCTCCACTATTTTAAAAGTCAAATTCAAAAAAAAAAAAAAAAGGACATGCAAAGACATAAGAAAATTTGATCCACACATGAAAAAAACAGCAAGCAACAGAAACTGCCTATGAGGGTGATCGGATGTCAGATTTAATAAAGAACTCAATGTAGCTACTGTGAATATGATCAAAGAGCTAAAAATCATTCTTAAAAAAGTAAAGAGAGGTTTGATAACATCTCATGAATAGAGAAGATAAAGAAATAGAGGGTGTTTTAATGGAAATTTTGGAGCTGAAAAGTACAGTAACTGAAATGAAAAATTCACTAGACAGGCTCAACAGTAAATATGAACTGGCAGAATAAATAATTAACAAACCTGAAGACAGATTGTTAAGGATTGTGGAATCCAAAGAACAGACAGGAAAAGAGAATGAAAGAAAACGAAGAGCCTCAGAGATGTGAAGAACACTCTTAAGTGAATCAATGTATGTATAAGGGGAGTATCAGAAGGAAAGGAGACAAAGAGAGGAGCAGAAAGAAATAATGGCTGAAAACTTCTCAAATTTGTTGAAAAACTTTAATCTACAGATTTAAGATGCTCAAAAAAAAATCTAAGTAGGATAAGTGCCAAGTAGCAAAAATGCTGAAAGCCAAATACTTGGAGAAAATCTTCAAAACAGCAAGAGAAAAATGAAGCATCACTTACAAGGGAATCCAACTAGCAGCTGACTTCTCATCAGACACAATAGGGACCAGAAGGCACTGGGATAATGTATTCAAAGTGCTTAAAGGGGGAAAAAATTGCCAACCAAGAATCCCATACCCAGAAAAACTATCTTTCAAAAAGGAAAGAGAAATAAAGATGTTCCCAGTGTTACTCTAATTCCAAAACCAGACAAACACGCCACACAAAAAGAACACTATAGACCAATAGCTCTTATGCATACAGATTCAAAATTCTATAGAAAATGCTAGCAAACAAAATCCTGCAATGTATAAAAAGAAGTATACATCACAACAAAGCGGGATTTATCTCAGGAATGCAATGCCAGTACAACATCTGAAAATCAATTAATGTACTACATCATATCAATAGAATTTTTAAAAACTGCATGATCATCTAGATTTAGAGAGTTTTATACTAAGTGAAAATAAGTCAAAGACAAATACTGTATATCACTTATATGTATAATCTAAAAAAATAAAATAAACTAGTGAATATAACAAAAAAGAAACATACTCACAGGTATATAGAAATTGGAGTTCCCACTGTGGTGCAGTGGGTTAAGGATCCAGCATTATTTCTGCATTGGTTTGGTTCGCTGCTGAGACACAGGTTTGATCCCAGGCCCACGAACTTCCATATGCTATAGATGCAGCCAAAAAATAAGAAAAATAGATAAATTGGACTTCTATTAAAAACTTTCGCACTTCAGAGTTTCCATTGTGGCTCAGTGGGTCAAGAACCCAACACAGCATCCATGAAGATGCAGATTCCATCCCTAGCCTCGATCAATGGGTTAAGAAACCAGCATTGCTGCAAGCTGTGTCACAGATCACAGATGCATCTTGGATTTAGCATTGCTGTAGCTGTGGCACAGGACTGCAGCTGTAGTTCCAGTTCCACCCCTAGCCCAAGAACTTCCATACGTTGCAAGTGCAGCCATAAAAAGAAAAAAAAAAGTGAAGAAACTCACAGAATGGGAGAAAAATCTTTGTAAACTATACAACTGATAAGGGACTTGTATCTAGAATATATAAAGAACTCACACCTCAATATTACAAAACCAAGTAATCCAAATTAAAAGTGGGCAAAGGATACAAATAGATATTTCTCCATATTTTGTAAAAAAGTACAAAATTATAATCAACAAAATTAGCAATCATGGCAATGCAAATGGAAACTACAACGTGATAGCATTTTGAACCTGGCTATAATCAAAGAGTCAGATAATAACAAATGTTGACAAAGATATGGAAAATGGAAATTTCACACATTACTAGTGGGAATGTAAAATGGTGCCACCTCGCTGTGGAAAACAGTCTTGCTAATCCTCAAAAGTCTAAACATAAAGTTATCCTACAATCTGGCAGTTTCACCCCTAGGTACAACATGCCTAAGAGAAATGAAAATATACGTCCACCCAAAAACTTGTACATAATCACACTATTCATAATATCCAAAATGTAAAAACAACCCAAATGTTCATCAACTAATAAATGGATAAACAAAATGTATATCTAGCCACTGGAATAGTATTCAGCTATGAAAAGGAATGGAATTCCCTGGTGGCCTAGTGGTTTAAGATTCCAACATTGTCACTGCTGTCATACAGGTTTGACCCCACGGCACAGCAAAAAAAAAAAGGGGGGGGGGGATTAAAGGATGGACACATGTTTCAGCATGAATGAACCTTGAAAATATTAGGCTAATTGAAAGAAGCCAGTCATGAAAGACCACATATTGGATGATCCATTTACAGGAAATGTCCAGAATAGGCAAATATACAGAAACAAAAAATAGATGAGTGGTTGCTGAGGACTTGAGACAATGTGGCAACTGGTGACAGCTAAAGGACATGGAATTTCTTTTTTTAATTTTTTGGCCACACCCACAGTAAATGGAAGTTCCCAGGCCAGGAATCGAATCCAAGCCGCAGCTGGAACCTATGCCACAGCTGTGGCAACACCAGATCCTTAACCCACTGTGTCCAGCCAGGGAACAGACCCACATCTCTGCAGCGAGCTAAGCCACTGCTGTCAGATCCTTCACCCAGAGCGGGAACTCCTGGGATTTCTTTTTGAGGTGATAAAAATACTCTACAATTGATTATGGCGATACTCACCCGATAGTGGAATATACCAGCAACCACTGAATTGTACACTTGAAACAGGCAAATTATCTTCCATGTGGACTATACCTCAAAATTGTTCCCCCAAAAGTCAAAAAACTAACCAAAAAAAAGAAAATTCAAAAAGTAGTGATATGTCTATTATTTAGAAATGTGAATAGAAAGACCAAAATAACTATCAAAAAGAAAGCAAAATGTTTGCCTCTCTGGATGGGGGAACTGGAGTAAGATTAGGGAACAGTCGATTTTTATTCATGTACCTCATAGAACTGTTCGATTCTTTAAAATGTATGCTTACACAATGTTGATGGGAATTAAAACTTGTAGACTTAAACATAAAACCTCAGAGTTACCACTGTGGTGCAAAGGGATGGGTAGCATCTTGTTCGACCCCTGCCCCGGCACAGTGGGTTAAAGATCCGGCATTGCCACCGCTGCAGCTTAGGTGGCAGCTATGGCTCAGATCTGATCCCTGGCCCAGGAACTCCTCTCAGGGCGGCCAAAGAAGAAAAAACCAAAAAACAAAAAACCTCTGGTCTGGGCACCGAAATCATCCCATTACAGACCCTGCAGGAGAAAGAGAGTTTGGAGGCAGGATGGGGAAGGGAAGCAGACCAGGTACCTAAAATGCGAGTTTACAGAATTGAAAGCTTGTGCATTTGGCCTAGGGCTGGGGTCTGGCCTCAAAGCAGAGAAACAAGTGAGGACACAGCATTGTTCTGAGGCTGCAGACACTGCCTGACCCTGCCCACTGCCTGGCAGATCTAAGCCTCTGCTCCAAGAACAAATCCTCCAGAGACTGCGTAATGGTCTAAAGGAAACAGGGCCATTGCCAGGGAGACTGTCAAAGTCTAGCAGGGCTGGCACTGACCCAGAATCCCCTGGCATTTGCTGAACACCTACTGTGTACCAGGCACCTCCACAGAGTCCTCCTGTAATCCTTCCAAGGGCCCTGGAGGGGAGATGGGTTTATTACCCCTGTGCTAGAGATGAAGAAAGGGAGGCTCAGCTTATCTGAAGCTACAAAGCTAAAGTGAGCCGGGCTTAAATCCCAGATCTGGATTCTGTCTCCAAGTCTAGTTCTCCCTGCCTCCAGGGCTTTCCAAGGCTGGGGAGGAGGCAGGGAAGGAGTTTGAGAAAGGCCAGCCCCTTCCTCCCAGGGCAACTGAGGCCACATTTGAACCCAGCTTACTCCAGGAGTCTCTGTCTTTGCTTCCGGGTGGGTCACGGTAAAAGCCCAAATTAATCATGAGATGATGAAGAGTGGCAATCAAAAGCGATAAGGATAACTCAACAAGCCTGGGTCCTGGAGCTGCTCAGAACAGGCTGGTCCAGCCCCCTGGATCTCCCAACAACGCAGCCACTAGACAGCTCAGCTCCTCCCTGGTTACTTCCATGTGGGCTCGCCCAGATGTGGACCAGGACTCTAGGGCTACTCTTGGACCTCTGATGCCAGTTATGGCTGCCCCACATCGAACTCCCAGGAGAAAGAGTCTTCATCAATTCCTAGTCTGAAAGAGGTCCTGGTTCCACTATCCTTATCATATAAAAAGAAGACAACACCCTTCAAGAGAAAGGGCTGGCTGGGGTCACACAACAAGTTTGGAGCAGGGTAAGCTCTTTAACCAGAGCATTACCCATGATGCCTCCCTCCTTGCTGCCGGTGCCAGGGCCCTCCTGCAGCCCACACCAACACTCCTAGCCTGGACACCCTCCCTCCTTAGTCACATGCTCCCTTATTACTTTCTCCTCTTACACCCAATCTCAGGGCCAGGAAAGATGCTACTAATTTGCACTATAGAGTGAGTGACTGATAGGTACCCACTTCTCCCAGTGTTCGTATATTAAAAGAAATGTAGGAAGTTCCCATTGTGGCTCAGCAGGTTAAGAACCCAACACTGTCTCTGTGAAGGTGTGGGTTCAATCCCTAGCCTTGCTCAGTGGGTTAAGGGTCTGGCATTGCCACAAGCTCTGGTCACAGAGGCGGCTCAGATCCAGTGTCGTGGCAGTGGCTGTGATGTAGGCCTGCAGCTGCAGCTCCAATTTGACTCTAGACCAGGAACTTCCACATGCTGCAGGTGTGGCCCTTAAAAAAAGAAAAGAAAACTTAGAATCCCTCTCCCTCTCCACCTGATGCTCAGTTGCCACTCAATTATTGCTGCAATGACGACCAGGAAAAGTGGTACCAGGTCCACACACACCATTAGCAGTGAGGAGGACAAGTCTGGATTCTGAGCTTAGCATCTCATTCTGGATCTGACATTTGATACCTATGTGACCTTGAGAAAGTCACTTAAGTTTTCCGAGCTCCCATTTGAGTACCTACTGTGCCTGCATTCTTGTATGTTATATTCTATCCAGTCCTCACTACTGAAGTGGGCTGGTTGACCTCACTTTATGGAAGAGACAACAATAGCTTGACGAGGTGATGTCATTTGCCCCAGGTCACACCTCACGCCAGGAGGTGAGAGGGCTGGGGTGGAAACCCACGCTCTTTCCTTCCAGCTCTCAAAACCCCTTCCCCTGACCGTCGTTAGGGGGAGATCTTTGGGACAGCCTCTGTCCTTGAGGGCAGCCCAGTCTGGCTCTAAACAGGCTAGAATCAGCCCAGCTCTAGTGACTACCCAGTCGCCATGGGGCTTCCTCACCGGTCCCACCCACCCCATCAAGGAGCCCCAAGCCAGGCCTAGGCTGATAAACCCAGGACGACCGCGGCGCCGCAGCGCCCTCTAGTGGTGGAAAGACAGAGTGTCTATAGGGAGAGAGGAAGGGGGAGAGGGCAGAGGGGGAGGGGAGAGGACGGGGGGGGGGGGGGGAGAGGACGGGGGGGAGGGGAAAGAGGACGGGGGAGGGGAGGGGGGAAAGGGCGGGCAGAGAGCGGGGGCGGGGAGTGGGGGAGAGGGAAGAGAGTTGGCGCAGAGGAAAGGACTGGACAAGAACAAGAGAGTGATGGCATTTGGCCTTGGCTCCAGAGTCCTGCTCTTTCCCCCCTCCAGGGATCCTTCTGCCAGCTGCCTCTCTGGGTATCTGCACCGCAGGTCAGCCTAGGCCCTGGGGACCTCAGAGGGGCACCCCTGCCCCAGGGAATCACTGAAACATCTGAAACTTTCTCTCCCTGCAAACTGGGGCAGTCCCTCTGTCTCCTGGGTTAGAGCTGCTTTAGCCCTCGCCCAGCCACTGCGCCAAGAAGGAATTCCTTCCCTCTCCTCCCCCTCTTCTCCCCTCCCCCCATCAAAGACAAGGCGGGGTAGGGGGTCTGTGCAGAAGGCCCCCCCTTAATCACAGGGGCACGTGCCTCAGATCCGCCCCAACCCTCCCCCGCTCCCCTCCCCCACCAAGCCACCCCCAAATCCCAGCAGCTGCCGTTGCCTTGGCAACAGCACCCCCACCCCGCCCCCCACCCCTTGCACATAAATAAACTGCCACCCAGGGAATTGGAGCTGCTGGAAGAGGCCGAATGTGCAGAGCCAACTCATTTCCCGCTCCTCTCACTTTGGGATAATTAGTGCAAATTAAATTTCACACCCCTTCCCGAGCAGAGAGCGCTCCCTGGGAATGGAGACCCGGGATTCATGGGGGAACTACTCAAATGTCTCTTCACCACGTGCAAATGCGAGAGAACATTTCTGGGCTGTGAGTTCTCCACCATTCCCCAAAGTCAAGCTCAGACACTCATACCAGTGCTGGTCCAGGGTGCCCTTCCAAACCAGGAAAATGCGAGATTGGAGTTCAATCCCCCAGCCCCGCACTGCTCACCCAGGCTTTCCTCATCTAGAAAACCAAATCACCATGGAGAGAAAACCCCGGGATCATCAGGGCCTCAAACAGGTGCATCCACACCCACAGGCCTGCACCCAGACTGCTGGCTTCCACCACCTGTGTGGTCACACAGAGCCCCGCAGTCACAAGAGGCACATGCTTGGTCTAAGACTTTATCCCATGACTGAATTTTTGAACAGGGGCCTACATCTCATTTTCATACTGGATCCTGCAAATTATATAGCCTCTCTTCCTGGCACTCATTTATTTATACATATTAAGAATCTGGGAGTTCCCATCATGGTGCAGCGGAAACGAACCCAACTAGGAACCATGAGGTTGCAGGTTTGATCCCTGGCCTCGCTCAGTGGGTTAAGGATCCGGCGTTGCTGTGAGCTATGGCATAGCTCAGATCTGGTGTTGCTGTGGCTCTGGCATAGGCTAGCAGCTGCAGCTCCGATTTGACCCCTAGCCTGGGAACATCCTATGTCGCGAGTACAGCCCTAAAAGACCAAAAAAAAAAAAAAAAACCCAAAAAAAATGAATCTGGGTAAGAATACAAGCACAATGTACCATCATGCAAATCAGAAAAATAGCACCTACTGCAGACTAGATGCTTCTTTAAGTGCTTTCTATGCTTTCACCTTATTTAACCCTCACGACAACCCTATGAGGCCGTTTCATCCAGTGTTTCTGGAACTTTCATGTTCCCAGGGCTGGGGATCCTTTTGCAGTATCTGAGTCAGCAGGTCTGGACTGGGGCATTTCTAACAAGCTCCAGGAGGAGGCTGATGCCATTGGCCCCCAGGACTTCATTTTGAGAAGGAAAGGCTCTGGGTGCCCTGGTGCCCCAGCTGCTGTGGCATTGTCCCTTACTGGCGTGTCAGAGCCAGCCTCCTCCCCTCAAGGGTGACCAACTCTGTGGGGTCATTCATGTTCCAGAGCTCCCCATGGGATCAGGCTGAGACTAGACTTTGGCTGAACCACCATCTCAGCTCAGCATCTCCTCTGACATGATCCTGTTTCTCTTACTCCCTTCCAAGTACCCCTCTCCCCCGCCACCACCAAATAAATCACGTGTGTATGAAGGCCTGCCTCAGACTCTGCTTCCAAGGAACCCAGCCTAGTCAGAGAGATACTATTATCTTCCCCACTTGATTAAGGAAGGAACTGACCAAGAGGTTAACTTGCCCAGGACAGACCAATGACACAACCAAGATTCAAATAGGTAGCCCAGTTCCACTACATGATGCTGCCTGGATGTGCTTCTAGGCAGAGTGTAAATCCATAATTTTAATCACATATACATAGTCTTATGAATGCACCTGTTTATGTGTGTAACTACATATGCAGCACTTTTTGCACATATCTGACTATCACATGCACCTGAGTGGATGTCCATTCATTTATGATGTTTGATTTTTGGTTGAAGTACAGTTGTTGTACAATATCATATCAGTTACAAGTGTATGGAGGTCTATTCCTTCTAATGTCTACTCACACACAGGCACACACCCCTGACACCTACATCCCAAAAGATGCAGGTGTGCATATTCATTCAGTCATTGGATTACCGCACTAGGCTTGGGCATCTTTCCATCAAATCTCAGCTCAGACATCACTCCATCCCAGAGCTTTCCATGTCCCTCTGAGGTTTGGTCTGGAGCTCCAACTCTCAGCTCCCTCGACCCCTGTCCTCGCCCATTGTCACAGGTCTGTCTCGCTGCCTATTCTGAGAGCACCTCTAGGGCAGGAGACCTGGTTTGGTTTGTCATCCATGGTAACCATGGAGCCTGGCCCACAGTAAATGCTCAGTGCGTATTTATTGTGAATTGAATTGAATTCAGCTCTGCCATTTACCAGTCATGTGACCTCTGATGGGTCCCTTCTTTCTCTGAATCTCAGTTTCCTCACGTCCTCCTAAGAAGGTGGCTCTCTGGGGACCTGAGTAGATGGACCCCGTCTGTCTTGAAGAAACACTTGGAAAGATTTCTTAAAGGGAAGGAAGGAACATTGACCTAAAATCTGAAGGAAGATCAAGATATAACCAGAGGAAGAGGGAAAAGAGCCAACTCAATCACAGGGCTGCTCCCCCAGCCTGTCTGGTCCTTCAAGGCCTTGGAAATATTGTCCTTTCCAGCCTCTTCTCCAAGCAGGACCCCACCACAGCCCTCAATAAAAAAAATGTTAGCAGGCATTCTGCTTAGTCCACACTGACCTAAGCGGCCCCCAGACATCAGCTGCAACAGACAGAGCCCTGAACTAAATGTCCCTCTCAGACATTCGCTTACTCTGCCACCTTGAGGAAGTCACTGTTCCTCTCTGGGCTCCAGTTTCTCCATCTGTCAATGAGAGGCTGGGGCACTTTGATTCCTAAGGACCTGGCAATCAGAGCACCAAATCTTCTAGGATACAGTGATTGGTACCACGGTGAGTACATTGCCCAAGCTGAACCAATAAGAGCCCATCCTGGGACTTTGGTGGAAACTGTTGTACAAAAGCATCTCACGTCCTGCTGAGGTTGGCAGCATGTGAGCCTAGAAATGCCAGGCTCCCTTCCCCCGGAAAAGAAACTGTCTTTGAACAAAGTCCATACAGATCCCTGAAGGCATGGTTCAAGCACCTGGATCCAGCCACACCTGAAATCAGTTACATGGGCCAAGAAGTTCCCTTTTTGCCTAAACCAGTCTGAATTGTACTTCTGATGCTTGTCTCCAGTGGAGTCTTGACCTACACAAGTCTTTCTGCGCATATGTGCTACAGTAGTTAATGCTTTCTCCTGTGATGCTTTTGGGATGCCTTCCCTGCTCTCATCTAATTCTCCTAATCCTCCTATCTTTGAATGTCGCTGAGGTGCCTCCTCCTCCGATAAGCCTTCCCTGATCACCCTGGTCCATGCTAATCCTTGTGTTCCTAGAATCTCCCCAAATATGGTTCTCTAAACACAAATTCTTCAACAATCTCACTTAATAAAAAGGATTGTATGGTCAAACAAGCCTGAGAAACTGCGTGCTATATCCTCCTTTGGGGGGGTTCACAATGGGCCTGATAAGAATTCTGAGGGAATTCCCCTGTGGCTCAGCAGTACATGCGGGTTCAATCCCTAGCCTTGTTCAGTGAAGGATCCAGGATTGCCACAAGCCGTGGCATAGGTCATGGATGTGGCTCAGATCTGGTGTTGCTGTGTCTGCAGCATGGGCCACAGCTACAGTTCTGATTCACCTCCTAGCCTGGGGACTTCCTTATGCCTCGGGCATGAGCCTAAACACACACACACACACACACACACACACACACACACACAAAGAATTCTGGGAGTTCCTGTTGTGACGCAGGGGAAACGAATCCGACTAGGGACCATGAGGTTGTGGGTTCGATCCTTGGCCTCGCTCAGTGGGTTGAGGAACCAGCATTGCCATGAGATGTGATATAGGTCGCAGACACAGCTTAGATCTGGTGTTGGTGTGGCTGTGCTGTAGGCAGGCAGCTGTAGCTCCTATTTGACCCCTGACCTGGGAACCTCCATATGCCACAGATGCAGTCCTAAAAAGAAAAAAAAAATTCTGAGACATTCTAATGTAAAGAAACCAATTTACTTTGTTCAGCCCAGTGTTACCCAAACTTTCATCCTCATGGAGAAATTTTTTTTTGCGGGGTATCAAATAACTTCTTGAAAGAGAGTGTTCCAGGGTCTCCCTGGGTAAACACTACTTTATCCTCAACTTCCAATGAGTCACTCTTTGTTCCCTCCAGGGTGCTTTGCAGATAAGCTTCTCTAGTGCTTATTAAATGCCTCCTGTGTGCCAGGTCCAGGACAGGTGGCTACAAATACTTCAGTGAGTCAGTCACATCCCTGCCTGGGAGGACCCTGCAGGCCAAGGGACAGTCGTGTCTTACTGCATGAGTCTGACCTGGGCCCACCAAGGCTGTGTGACCTTAAGCAAGTCACTCTTCCCCTGTTGGCTCTAATTTTTCCATCTGTAAAATGAGAGGATGGGATGCCATGATCCCTAAGGATCTGGCCAATCAGAGCACCAGAACTCCTAGACTGCAGTGATTGGTTCCAGGCTGGCCACATGACCCAAACTGAGCCAATGAGAGGGGGCCCTTCTGAAAGTCAGTTGCCACCTATAACCATTTGGCAAATGTGGGTTTGAGTGCATGGTGCATTTTTGGCAGGAGAGAAGGTCCATAGCTTTTAACACATTCTCTAAAGCCTCCATGACCCAAAGGAGGTTTATACATGCTGGCAGTAAAGAAAACTCAGTATCAGGGAAGTTAGGGTAAGGAAAAAAACCGAAGACTTTGGATGAAAGGGGAGGGAGATTAAGACTCTGAGTGAGTGAATGAAAATGGTCAAGCCTCCATGAATGTTTTTATGTCACTGAGCTGTGATGCTTTGACTACCTGGCAGGTAAAGACTTAATCACTGATGAATTACAATGACAATACTTTTTTTTTTTTTTTTTGGTCTTTTTAGGGCCACACCCACGGCATACAGAAGTTCCCAGTCTGGGGTGGAATCAGAACTGCAGCTGCCAGCGTCCACCACAGCCACAGCAATGCAGGGTCTGAGCCGCATCTGTGATCTACGCCACACCTCACAGCAATGCCAGATCCCTTAACCCACTGAGCAAAGCCAGGGATCAAACCCATATCCTCATGGATACTAATCGGGTTCTTTACTGCTGAGCCACAACAGGAACTCCCAGTGGCACTACTTTAATAGCCGTGTGTCCTCAGGCAAGTTACTTAACCTCTTTGCACCTCAGTTTCCTCATCTTGTAAAATCAGGCTACTTTCAGGTCTGATCTCACAGGCAGAGGATTAAATGAGATCGTGCAGGTGAAGTTCTTCATCCAGGGATGGACACAGAATAAATATTAAATAAGGTTAGCTAGTACCGCATTAGCCTGGTAAAAACCCAACGGAGAGAAGAACTCTTAAGGAAAAGAAGGGCAATCATCTTTTGCAGGTTTTCCATGAGTCATAAAGGGGACCCCCACACACGCTCCACTTCCTGCCCACAGGAACATTTGCAGACTCCCCACCCCCTCGGTGTTGCCAAGATGCCTGTCACTTCTTACTTTGGGACGCATCAAAGATGGCTTTGGGAGTTCCAGCTCCATTCTGATGCTCAAGTCCTCTCCAGCTCTGTACCTTGAACCTGGGAGCTGAAACTCCTTATGGTTTGGGGTAGGCAGCTTCTAAGACGGTCCTGATGATCTCCACCTCCTGGTACTTGTGTTCTTGTGTAAACCCCTCCCCTTGAGTGTGTGCTAGGGGGAGGAGGAGGGGGAGGAGCAGAGGGAGACGGGGGAGGGGAAAGGTGAAGTGGGGAAGAGGGGAGAGGGAGAAGAGAAATGAAACAGGGAAACGGACAAACATTCACTAAGTCTACATGAGTCATGGTTCATATTTGTGGGTTATGAGATCAATTCAGTAGATGAATAATCTTCATTTTTTTAATGGAGTAAAAGAGTGGTTTTTAAATTTTAACCACATCAGGATCCAGAAGGCCTGTTAAAACATAGATTTCTAGGCATTTATCCCCAGTCTCTGATTCCACGGGTCTGGGATGAAGCTCAAGAAATTGCATTGTTGGAGTCCCCTTTGTGGCACAGCGGAAACGAACCTGACTAGTATCCATGAGGACACGGGTTCAATACCTGGCCTCGCTCAGTGGGTTAAGGGTCTGGCATTAGACATGAGCTGTGGTGTAGGTCGCAGATGTGGCTTGGATCTGGCCTTGCTGTGGCTGTGGTATAGGCCAGCAGCTACAGCTCCGATTTGACCCCTAGCCTGGGAACCTCCATATGCCATGGGTGCGGCCCTAAAAAGACAAAAAAAGAAAGAACGAGAAGGAAGGAAGGAAGGAGAAAGAAAGGGGAAGAAAGAAATTGCGCTGTTAGCAAGTTGCAGATAACGCTGCTGCTGCTGGTCCAGGGACCACACTGAGAATCTCTGGAAGAAAAAAAATATCAGAGTGTACTGGTGATAATAAGAGTGTTTTGTCATAAGGCACTTTTGTTCCAGTGACATACGCATGTGGACACAGGGTCACCATGGGACAAGGCATTTTTACTGAAATCACCCCAGTGCAAGATTAAGTAATTTGCCCAAAGTCACACAGCTACTAGGTGAGAGATTTGAAAGCAGGTCTAACAGGATTTGAACCACAAGCTATAGTGATTGTGGCTGAACTACATGCACAGTTCCTCACCACGGGATCGGGGTGAGTTATCAAGCTCTTACTTGCCACGTGAAGAAAGGAGAGTACAAAATAAGCTGCTGGAACACATAGACCCCAAAAGACATTGGCATAAATGAGATACAAGTTCACGTCTCTCTCCTCGGCCAGTCCAGAGGTACATATTCAGGAGAGCTCTGCCAGCCTTCACATGTGGCTTCCATGGTCCAAGGGGTCTCCTCCAGCAGTGGGATGAAGGGAAGGGGAGAGGAAAGTTCAGTTCTGTCCTTTTAAGGACCCACTCCAGAAACTGGCTCGGTCACTCTAACTCACATCCTATTGGCTAGATCCCAGTCACAAGGTCGGATTTGCTGCAAAGGAGACTGGGAAATGTAGTCTTGAGCTCAAGGGCTATGCATACAGGGGACAACTTGCAGACTCTACAGCACCAGGTGGTGTGGTCTGAGGTGCCTGACCGTAGCACCCAGGGGGAGAAGGGAAGCCCCTGGAAGGACCTCTAGGAAGTTGGCTAGTGGCAGTGTCCCCCACAGAGGACAGGAGGGTGGACCAGCCTTACTCCCCAGAAGCAGGGTCCAGCCACCCTTCTCTAGCTCCAGCTGTGGATCTGATGCTAAACCCCTACCCAGACTATTGTAACTTAACATTTCCTAACTAGTTTCTGTGGAGAGAGGATTTTCCAGTTCATTACATCCTGTCAAGTAAAGCTTTCGATTTAAGCTTCAAAGTTTATTTACTTAGAAAATGTTTGCTTTATCAAAAAAGGATGCTGTGTGGATATTAATAAAGCCATGTACCTCCAGCCAACAAAATCATCGCTTCTGGTTGAATGGGAGTGAGACTACACTAGACTTTATGCCAGGGCTCATTTTTACTGGCCCTGCCACTGTCTTATTCCCAACTGCAGATGCTTCTTTTTCTAATCTTTCTGAAGAAGCAGTGACTCATAAACAAGAACAGATTTCTCTTGCTTGCAGAAAAGGTAAATTGCTGGCATAAATAAATTTGCAGATGCTAGAATTTCACAGAGAAGAGCTCACTGGTGGGGAGAGTTTTGCTATCCTGCCCTGCTCCCCACCCCCCTTCCCTTTCCCCACCAAGCCAAGCTGGGTGCTGTTGGGGCTTTGCTGATGTCGGGCGTGGCGAGGAGGTGGGCTCCCCCTTTGAGAATGACTCCTCTGTTTATCTCCCAGGTTGTCCCAATTCCTGGGCCTGGGATTGGGCCCGGGGCCCCTGAGGTGGAGGACTCTGGCATCCCAGCTCCGCACGGTACACCGACCTCGATTTATGTGGGTTACTCCCAGCCCGTGGACCTGTCGCCTGGCGAGGAGGCTGGTGGAACCTGCCCAGGGCTTGAGGGAGGTGCTTCCTCACTCAGGCAGACTATGGGACCCAGGTCAGCAGCAGACCGGCTCAGATGCCAGAGCATCTTCCTTCTCAGGGAGAGGGCCTGGGGCAGGGTCTAGAAACTTCCCTCTCTGACACAGAATCCCCAGCAGAAAGGAAGAAGGGGTGCTGATCGCCATTCCTGAAGCAGCTGCTGTGTGTTCTCGCCAGGCCAGGCCTTCACATGCTACCTCGGGAGGTTATCATACCCATTGCGCAGATCAGGAAACTGAGTCACAGAGAGGCGAAGTCCTTCATCCACACTCTCACGGCCTCTCTTGGCAAGTCATGGATTCTAGTCCACGCTGCGATGGTCTCGTTTTCTCACGGCCTCCCTTTCCCTCATCCCTCTCTCTCCTTTCTCCCAGCCACCCCTCCTGGTCACCCCATCTTGCCCCTCGCTTTACTCCTCCACTGGGATCCTGACTCCCTCCCCTCCTCTCCACTGCTCTTTTTACACTAAGCACCACCGAGCATCCAAGGGAGAATATTTTTCCAAAGAAAATAAATGTAGAGGAGGAGCCCGCAGTGGGAGTTGAGGGGACCTCTGAGCCTGGTAGCTAAAACCCAGCTCCCAGTGGAGGCAAAGCCCTCAGAGATTTAGGCCAGATGAGGCATAGGTCCTTCCCCAACTCCCTCTGACACCCAAGGACAAGTTAGATTTGCAGTAGCTCCAATGCACAGCCAACCACCTTAGCAACTAAGTTTTTAAGCTGTTTAATATCTCTACACTTCCCCCACAGGCCTGAAGTCTTCCCTGTTGGTAATTTGATAATTTAAGCTTCTAATTTCTATGATAAAGTCCAGGTTTCTTCATACCCTTGACCCACCACTGCCCTCCCAGAAGGGGTTAGTCCTTTGCACTCCAGCATGAATAGCCTCGGAGCCTTCCCTGAGAGAGGCTGTTACTAGGAGATGTCAGCCCCAGGGGGACCCTCGGGCTCCCTCCAGGTCCACTCTCCTCCAGGCTGCATTGTCTCCAAACTCCAGGGCTGAGAGCTGCCAGATGTGGCCAATGGCTGCCCCAGAGCAGGTCAGGTGCCTCCTCACACTAATTCCAAGCACAGTAAAGGCCTGACTGAGGTCCCCCAGGCAGCAGATGGTGAGCCAACTTCTGCGTTGCCATGGCAGCCCTGGAACGAGGGTGAGGAGACAGCAACAGCTCTGTGTCTTATGCCTGGATTACAGGAGGGCACATGGGTGGATGGATGCTAATTTCAGATGCTATGGTTCCCTCCCTCCAACCCCAGGCAGGTGGCTGCAGGAGTCTCTGGAGGTACCCTGTGTGTGTGTGTGTGTGTGTGTGTGTGTGTGGTGGCAGGGGGGTGCGCAGTGGTCAGGGGCCCAGGACCTGGAGGTCAACCGAGGAGCAAGGCCAGCTATGAGGTCGAGGTGCAACACAGGTGCAACCGAGCAGCTCCTGGGAGCCTGCAAACCCTGCGAAGAGGTTCAAAGAGCCTCAAAGACAGCAGGGGTCCCAGAGGCAAAAGATCTTTGGGAACCAAAGACTAAAGGGCAAGAGAAGCCCCCAGAACCTGGCTCCCCAGTCGCTACCAGGAGGAGATGCTGGTGCCAAGGGGTCTAAGTAGCACCAGTGTCCGTGCAGATTCCAGCCCAAGGAGATGCACTCGCCTCTCAGTCCCTACAGGAAATTCTCTCCCTTGGAGCCTGTCCAAGCTGAGCTGCAGGAACACGGGACCCATACACAAGGCAGAACCTTGAAGCCCTCCCACCCCACCCTGTGTGAGCATTCACAGTGTGCGCCCACACACCACATGCACACACATCCAGTGTGCCACACATATGCATACGCAATGTCCACATGCACACAAGGGGCACACACAATGTGTATACACATGTAATGTGTGCACATGTGTACTCGCACAGCATGTACACGCATGGTGTGTATGCACGTCTACATGCAATGTGCACACACATGTTCACACAATGTGAACATGCGTACAACATGCACACATACCCAATGTGTCCACACAACATGTGCACACAAAGTACCCATACACAATAGTGTGTGCACACACATTTGTATACACACATGGACACACAGCATGGACACACACGATGTACACATATAACGTGTGCACACATAACCTGTTTACACACCACATGTACACACAATGCACACATATACAATAACATGCACACACACATTTGTATACCCACATATACACACGTAACCTGTGCAGGATAATGTGCATCCACACAACATGTACACACAACGTGTACACACACACAATAATGTGTACACACACATTTGTATATACACACGCACACACACATGTACACACAGTGGTGTGGACACACACATGTGTGTCCATAATGTGTGTCCACACAATATGTGTACACAATGTAGACACACACAATGTACACACACAACATGTATGCACACATAACATTCACACAACATATACACACACAAAATGCACTCAGCATGTATACGCACAATAGCACACACCCACTGTGTGCATATATTGTGAACACACATAGTGTACACACGATGTGCACACACACAACATCACAAACTTAAAGATCACATGCAGTGCACACAGCATATAGAGCAAGTGGTCAGGGTGTGAGTGCCTTGTGTACTTGCCCCCAGGTCTCCTTTATCCACCAGTGTATGTACACACACCATACACAACTTGTGCACACAACTCACACTAGGACACCCATACACTGGGCAGAAAAAGGGCCCAACAAGAACTTATGCAAACACGCCCACACACCTACCTGCCAAGCACACAGCAAGCGCACAGAGCAAACACGGTGTGCGTGTGAATCATATCTCCACAATGCGCCAGGAAAGGAAGCCCACACTGTGCACACACAGCCGTGCACACGTACGGCAGCAAACACACACCACACCCTTGGCTGGGGAAGGGGCAGAAAGAGGCAGGGTAGCCCTTGCCTCCTCCTGGGGACCAGCTAAGCCCTGGAGGGTCATCCACCAGGGCAAGCCAGGCTCAGGGAATTCCTGACCCAGCAGCTGCAACGGGCCCTACAGACGATGAGATCAGGGACTGGTTCCCCAGAGAGCGCCCAGCAGGGTGTGTCTGGGCTGCAGCCAGGCCTGGCAGCCCTGTAATCCCTGGGGACAGAGGTGGGGCTGGAAGCCAGGCCTGGGGTGTGGCAGGCTCCACCCTGCCTGCTACTGCCTTCTCTGTTACCCCACTCCACCCCCTCCATCACCCCCCCACCCCCAGGGCCAGGAGCCCAAGCCAGTGCAGGGAGGAAGCTGGGCAGAAAGCTGCAGATTGGGGGTCAGGAGGCTGGGGTGCCTCTGCCCACAGGGGCATTTTGGCAGCACCCTCCAGGCTGAGCTTTGGTTTCCCCTTTGAGGACTGGGGGGATAACCTTGGCCAACTTCCCTCTGCTTAGATTGGGGCCTGGATCACTCTAGTCACCAAAACATGGGGTCTACCATGTGGTATGCTCCATCATCAAGGTCCTGGCCCCACTCCTCTGGGAACTCTCCAGCACCAGCACCGGATGGGTTCATGCAAAAGATCTATAAGGCTTCACCACCCAGGGAGAGCCTGGTCCTCCCACCTGCCCTGTGAGGAACAAGGTGTGGGGTCTAGCTTTTTCTGCTCTTTGGAGCCACCGAGCCCAGACTACGCATCCCTCTTGGGGGCTTGACCACCTCAGCATCGTGGAAGAAGCACCAGGCCGGAGATCAGAATGAATATGTTCTAGCCACTGATTCTATGTGGCCTTGGGCGAGTCCCACTCTGAGCCTCAGTTTCTCCAGATCTAATGAAGACACCAAGCCAGAACTGGCCTCCAAGAGACATCCAGTTCTAAAATGCCATGGCACCAGAAAGAGCAGGTGGACCAAACTGGAGCAAGGAAGCAGGGGAGCTACTGGGGAGGCTGCTGGCCCAAATTGAGACTTACTTCTCTTCTTGGGGTCAGGCCCTGGGCTGAGCCCTTTATTGACACAGTCTCATTTATGGGGAAAATGCTAGTAAGATCCTCAATTCACAGTTCAGGACAGGGCAGCCTAGAAAGGACCCGAGGTCCTGCTCCCAGTAAGTGGTAGAATCAGGATTCATTGTCACATTATCTTAGATCTTAAGCCCATGGACACTACACATAGGCAGAGATTTTCTAAGCACTTGACATGTTTCAACTCAACCCACTTAAAAACCCCAAGTGGGTTCTATGATTATCTAGATTTTAGAGAGGAAAAAAAAAGACCTCTCTGTTAAGGAACTTGACCAAAGCCACACAGTTAGAAAGTGGACAGGCTGGGATCTAAGGCAGGGCACACGGTCTCCGTCCAGAACTTAACCTCTCAACCAGTACAGTAAACCCACGGGGCCTTCTCCCCACCTTCCCCTCCCCTGCCACTGCCCCCAAGAGGAGAGCAAAAGACATTCCCCAGCAGGGCTCAGACAACGGACCAAAGCCACCCTTTTTTCATTGACCATGTGTATCAGTTATCAACTGACTCAGTAATGCTGTGTAACAACCACAAACCTCAATGGCACAGAGCAATAAACATCTCTTCTCAGCAGTCTGCAAGGCAGCTGGGTGGTTCTGCTCCTCTGGATCCATGCAGCTGATCTCAGCTGGTCCTGCTCGTGGGTCTGCCAATGGCTGGTGGATGGGCTGGGGGCGAGTGAGTCTAGGGTGGTCTCACACTGACCTGACTGACAATTAGCTGATGGTCAGCTGGGGTGACAGAGCGACTAGACCACACATCTCTCCTCCAACAGGCAGGCCAGCCCAGAATTGTTAACATGCAGTCAGAAGGGTCAGAGATGGGGGGTGGAGATGGGGAGGGAGAAGGCAGGGGAGGGAGAGACAGAGAGAAGAAGCTACAAGTGCCCTTGAGGCCTCAGCCTGGAGCCAGCACGTTGCCATCTCCTCCACTCTGCCTTAGCCAAAGCAAACCACCAGGACAGCCAGGCTCGTGCTGGGGAAATAGATCCACCTCTTTAGGGGAGAAGCTGCAAAGTCATTTTGTAAATGGTGTGATTACAGAGAAAAGGGAAGGATTGGGTATATTTTTACAATCCCTCTACCACACCATGTGTCTATTTCCACTTTCATTTTTACACATCCTCTTATGCTCAGAGTCACCGAAAATCAGAGCTGGCATGAGGGTGCTTAGAGATCAGCTAGGCCCCAGCCACCCATTCTACAGATGAGGAAGCCTGAGGCCCAAGAGGGATAGGAATGTGCACGGGGTCCCAGCCCAAGACACTCCCCTTTGGCTCAGGGAGCAGCACAGACTCGAACCCTGGCTTTGTACCTGTGGGTGCCCTCACTGCCCCCCCCCCGCCACCACTGAGCTGACACTTGGCACTAAGTCCCTGGGAAGCTGGCTGTCCCCACCCCTCCTGCTCCCCAGACTGAACACTCCGTATGTAAATGAGTCACCCTGAGCCCCGACATTTGTGCAACTGGCTTCCACAAACGAAGGGTCTTCACCCGTTATTCAAGCCCCACCATCACCCTGAAGGGGAGCAGAAGCAGAGATAACAATCAGCCTTAGCATTTATTGAGCACATTGTTCTGGGAGTTTCATGTGCATTAACTCATGTCATGTTCACACCAACCCCAAGAGCAAGCTGTAGTCATTATCCTATTACAGAAGGGAGAGTGAGATTCTTAGAGGCGAAGGCCAAGGAACATGGCCACACCCAAGGCCATGTCCAGCCACGATCCAGCTCTCAGCCCCAGGCTAGGCCAAGTCCCCGGGCAGCCCGGAGAGGCGTTGCCTGGGCTCCTTATGGCCCCAGAACTCTGGCCCGGAGTGGGGCTGGAGCTGGGCTCCTGAAAGAAGAGCTGTGTACAAGCCCACCAGGAATCAGAGAGAGGGCGTAAGAGCTCATTGCATGGAGTCTTGCTGCCCAGGTTCAAATCCTGCTTCTGTCACCCCATGGCAGGGTGAGGTCTGGCAGTATATTGAACCTCTCTGCCCCTCAGTGTCACAGTCTACAAAATGCAGGTGATAGCGATAGTTCTCAACTCCTGGGTTTATTGTGATGATCAAATGAGTTATCATATATAAAGCGGTCACTGGCACAGAGTAAATGCCCAATAAACACTGGCTATTATTGTCCCTGTCTGACTTATTTGATGATCACCCTTTTGCTATTAGCCACGTCTTGGCTTCTGGAACGCCAGCGATCAGACCTCCCGGGCTGCTAACAAGTCAGCTTTCGAAACTGCTCTGGAAGATGTGACTCTTGCCACCAGAGAAATGTGAGGGGAGCTGTGCAGGGATCTGCTCCCCACCCTTCATGCCCCTGAGGGCCGGGTCCAAACGTAGAGACTCTAGGGCTGCGGGTTTGATCCCTGACCTCACTCAGTGGGTTAAGGATCCAGCGTTGCCGTGAGCTGTGGTGTAGGTCGCAGAGGCAGCTCAGATCTGGCATTGCTGTGGCTTTCGTGTAGGCTGGCAGCTACAGCTCTGATTTGACCCCTAGCCCGGGAATTTCCATATGCCGCGGGTGTGGCTATGAAAAGAAAAAAAAAAAAAACTTAAGCAATGGTAAGAGGGGTGCTACCTGCCTCATCACCCCATGTAAATCCAAATAAAAACAATGCTAAACCATAAAACAAACACAAAGAAGTTGAACAACATCCTGATTCTTTGGGTGATGACAACAGTGACACTTTTTCTCACATATAATTTTAGTTTATTGTGGTGCCTCCATCTTGCTGGCATCTTGAGGGCGTGCAGTCTCTGGTGTGTTCCTGCACCAGGCTCCCAGGTGGCCTGAGGAGCCCATAGGCGCGGGCCGGGAGCTGCGGCCCTTGGGAGGCAAGAAGCAGATCCTTTCCCAAAAGCACACCCCCCTCCAGGGGGAGGCAAGAAGAGAACCCCCACCCGGGACGCTAAAAAAAACCCTCCAACCAACAATTTGGCAGCTGCGGTTGCCAGGGAGATGATGAGGATGCGGGCAGCACCACCTCCCACTTGGCAGAGCCCCTGCCTCCGCCCCAGGGGGGGCATTCTCCTGGTGTCATCGTGGGGGCGAGGGGCCAGGCCAGGAAACAGGAGCCTGGGGATCACATTCTTCCATTGTCCCCCGCTGTCCTCAGAGCAGAGGGCGTAGACCAGACAATGGGTTGATGGACAATAGGGAACAGCAGGTGGTCTCCCCCACCCGCCGCCCCGCCAGCTGGTACTCCTCGGCTTGCCAGGCCTGCCGGAGAGGTCGGGGTGGGGGCCCAGGCCCAGCTGGCTGCAGACCCCAGCCTTGCACCTGCCCACATCGGGTTTTTGGAAAGAGGCTTGAGCTGGGAATGAAGACCCCTGAGTGATGGACAAAAAGAGGAAGAATAATAACAGCCAACACAGTGTCTAAAATAAATCTGCCCTTCATACAAAATCCAAACTCCAGCAAGGCCCAGCCCCACCAAGCTCCGGGCCAGCTCTCTGGCATCCCCATAGATACTCTCTACTGAATCTCTGTACCAGGGTCGCACTGCCCTTCCTGTGCCCGAAATACAATCTGCCCTTTCCAACCTCTGCACCTTTGCCTATGCTGTTCCCATACCCTGGAACGCCACCACCTCCCTGTCCCCACACGGTCAGCTCCTCCCCATCATTCAGATGCCACTTTAAGAGCATCTCTTCAGAAAGACTCTGCCTGAAACGGATCTCAGTTTGTCTCCTTCTAACAGCACCTGTCACAATTTATGATTATTGATTTTATTGATTTCCTTATTTATGATTTGTCTCTCCCCACTCTCTGTAAGCTCCCAGAGCACAGGGACTGTGTCTGTCTCGTTCTCTGCTATGTCTCCTGCACCAAGAACAGTGCCTGGCATTTAGTAAGTGCTCAATAAATGTTTCTTGATGGAGCATGAGTTCTATCCCTAATTTCCGCATGTCACAAACGTGGACAAAAGAAAAAAAAAACATAATAAACGTTTCTTGAACTTCTCACACTCCAGGCACGTAGTCCTCCCCATTCATCCTATGAGGTTGTTTTTGTCCCCATTTTACAGAAGGAAGAGTAGTGACTCAGAAAGGTTAGCAATTGGCTAAGCCAAGAGTAGAGTCTAGGGCCAGCCCAACTCCAAAATTCCTGCCTTTAAACCTGCTTCACCGCCTCCTCCCAGCTCTACCAGCACTTGGAGAAGTACAGGTCCCTTCCCCTCTGGATCTCTGTTTTCCCATCTGTAAAATGACAACACAGAGCTTCATATCCCTGAAGGTTCTTGTTACTCTGACAACCTAAGATCCTCCCAGAGATGAGCAGCCCAACCAAGACCCACCTTCCCCTTCGTGTCACAGTCTCACCACTGCCTGGCCTTCGTGGGCAGGAGTCTTAGGTTGGAGTGTTGACAAGGATGAGGAGGAACTGGACGCTCCCATACAGCTGGTGAAAATGCAAAATAGTGGGGCCACTTTGCACAGCACTTCACACCCACTTACCACCTGCTCCAACAATTTCACTGAAGAGAAATGAAAGTAGATATCCATGCAAAGTCCTCTGTGTCCACAGCAGCTTTATTTGTAACAGCCAAAACCTGGAAACAACTCAAATGTCTGTCAACTTGTGAATGGGCAAAATGTGATACTGCCGTACAATGGAATACTATTCGGCCATGAAAAGGGATAAACCACTGACACTGCAACAATATGGGTGAGTCTTCAAATAATTGTGCCAAATGGAAGAAGCCAGACACAGAAGACAGGCACCTTACACTTCTTCTATGTGAAATTCTACAAAGGGCAAAACTATAGTCAAAGTTTCCCTGGGCCCAGGGGGTGGGGGAGGGGACAACAGCAAAGGGGCCCAGGGGTGATGAAAATGTTTCATACCACGACTGTGGTCATGGTAGCACAGCTGTAGACATGTGTCACAATTCATCAAATCGTACATTTGAAATTGGCACAGGTTCTTGTGTCTAAATTATGCCTCGATAAAGTGACCGAGCAAGGGAAAGAGGCATCCTGGGCTTCAGTGCCAGCTCTGCCACTCTTTCCCTTGGCCAAGCCCTGCCCTTGCTTTGAAGCTACTTGAGGACTGGGTCTGGGCCTCCCGAATGCCAGGTCCTCACTAACTTGGGAAATAAAGCCCTGTTACTGGCAGCTGCAACCTGGCCATCCTCTTAGCAGTGCTGCTCCTGGTACCCACCCAATAACCACTCAGCAGCCCCTGGCCCTGGGTGAGGTTTGGGGCTCCCACTGTCCCTGCACTCCCTGTCCCCTTTCCACAGTGGCCCGACTCCACCAGCTGCTGGGCAGAGCCAAAAACGGGACCAGAGACATGAGTGGCATTATAGTCCCATCCCAGAGCCAGGGAGCACCTTCTGGGAACCTTCTGGCATCACTCATGGCTACCTGGTCCCCTCAGTCTGAACACTCCCTCCCAGGCACAGTATAGCCCATCCCTGCCCAGAGGTGGTACCAACAACAGGACAGCTCCAGGTCCAGAGAACGGGAACGTCCCCCGTGCAGAGGTCCCCAAACCCACACTCACACCTTCCAGTCTATAACTGAGCACCCTCTTTCCTGCAGAGGGTGGGGGCACTAGACCCACCCCTAACATTTCCTGGGCCCAAGGCAAGCATGCAAATGTAGGTCTGGGTCAGAAGCATCTCCCACCCCTTCTCTCCCCAGCACACTTTCCATCTCTCTCTACAAGGGCCTCTCAGGCACAGCTGGGGCTTCACCTGAATATGGCCAAGCACCAGCCTCAGGTCTAACAAGTGCCCCCCCCCCTCTGGTTGTGCCTTTGACTTAGGGACACACACACTGGAAGTGTGGTCCAACTCCAGGTGGGTGACCCAGGAAAGAGCCCCATGCAGGCCCTGGAAGCAAACTCAAGGCCATTTGAGTAGGGAACTGGGGAGCCTGGGTCCTAAAGCATAGCTCAGATGACGAGATGTGGCTTCCGGGGTGGACCTGTCCCCTTGGCCTTGCAGACGCCTTGCCCCATGCAAGTGGACAGGGCCAGAGGAAAGCCAGATCAGACCTTCTAAAGCGCAAGCCCTTGACTGGGCCCCAGCTGCCCAAGTCTATGGGCTGAGAGCAGTACTGGAGGTGGGGACTCTGGGGTCAGATCAAAAGAGGTTTCAAATAGCAGGTAAAGAGCTTAACCCGCTCTTCATAATAAAATGAACATCCTTTGATGAGTTTGGGGACCGAGGAGAGTCAAGAGCAGATCTAGACTTTGGAAAGATTCATTTATCACTGTCTATGGACCACCTACTATGTGCCAGGGCCTGGACCAGGAGCTGGGGAGATGGCCACGTGACTATCAAGGAACCAGCCTCACCAAAAAGGGGAGGAAGGAGTGCTTGGTGGGAGAGGGGAAAAGGGAACGCCATTGCCGGAACACGTGTTCTGTGCCAGCTCAGTCCTGGGCACTTCATAGGCAGGACCGCGGATAATCCTCTCCATAAGCTATAAGGGAGGTTCCCCTCTCCCACTTTTACAGATGAGGAAAGTGAGCCTCTGAGTGAGTCGTCCAAGGTTCCGCAGTCAGGAAGGGGTGGAGCCTGATTTGAACCTGGTCTGACTCCAAAGTCAAGGTTCTTTCCGCCTCCACAGAGAATGTAACTCTTCCTGCGGTGCTAGTGGAGGTTAGGAGGTGGTACTATTCCCCAGAAAAAGGAGCTGGTCATCCTGAGGACCAGGGAGCCCCACAGCCCAGCCAGCTAGAGCAATGGCACCTGCCCTTTTTAGAAGGAAGGAAAAACTATGCAAAGTAATTGATTCCAGGGGGAACCGCCTCCCCGATCCCCGTGATTTCATCACCCTCGCCTTCCTCCGGCCCCTTCCCAGTTGGGTTTTCCATCCTCCTCTCAGAGAAGCTGGAAGGGAGTGGGAGAGGAAAAGTCTTCCTCTCCAGAAAGCTGGGTTCTTTGCATTCTTTGGAGAGATTAAATTGGAACCAGCCAGGGAAAACCCAAAAAGAAGCTTCCCTGTGATTTACTCATGTGGAAACACTAGCCAAAGCCTCGGGGACTCTTCTCCAAAGACCACAACTTGTGGGTGTGTGTCTGTGTATATGTGTGTGTGTGTGTTTCTAGCTGTGTGTTGTGTGTGCATCTCTGTGCATCTAGGTCTTTGTGTGTCTGTGTACCTGCGTGTGTGCCTGTGTCTATCTGCCTGTGTCTGGGGTGTCTGTGGGTATGTGTATGTGTGAGTATGTGTAGATATGTGTCTTAGTGTGCATCTGTGTGCCTGTGTGTCTGTGTGGGTAAGTGCCCAGCTGATGGCACAAACACCCCATGTCAGCCCTGGATTCTAGGTCTGTCTGCACAGCTCACCAGCTGTGGGGTCCCTCACCAGTCACCTAGTTCCCTGAGTCTCCTCCCCTCCCACAGAAATGGGGAGAGTGCTGCTCTTGTCAGCTAAGTTGGGATGCAGAGTGACTGAATGATGTATCATGCCCATCATTTCACAGACACCCTGATGCTAGGTTTTTACATGATCAGCACCTTTTCCTCCTATTTCTTTCTGAGAATCCATTCGTTCACCCATTCGACACCCCTCTATCGAAACCCCATCACATGCCAGGCACTCCAGTTTTAGGCACACAAGTCCCTTTCTCAAAGGTTAGAGAAAAGGAATAGAAGCCAGCCTCAAAGAGTTCTTATTTAATCATTTATTCCATGTTCATTGTGTCCCTTTCTAGCTGCGTGACCTCAGGCAAGTTATCTTCCTCAGTACATCTCCATTTCTTCATCCGTAAACAGGACGTGGAAATGAGGCCTGCCTACCTCGTTTGGGCCTTGGAAGAATGAATTGGAAGCAAGAGAGCTTAAAAGGCCTTTTTCGTAAACACTGCACAAAAAGCAGCTATTACTCATGGGAGGAGGTGCACCTCCACTTCGGGTACAAAGCTGTACCAATGCGCTGGAGGAAATCTCAGGCTAGAAATGATAAACCCGGGGGTAGTTTGCAGGGGCCCAGATGAACTACAGCATTCGTCTCGCGAGAATTTCGTACGAGAACCTCGCGTGAGCAGTCTCTTCCGGACTCCACCCCTACCCCGGTCCAGATGGCTGTGCTTTCTCTGGGCCTCTAAGTTCTTCCTTCCTTGAGACGTTTTCCTCTTGGGTGGCTTCCAGTTCTCAGAGCTTTCTAATTAATTAGTCTCCAGCCAACTTACATTCCAGAGAGCATCGGTGGCCTCTGCCACCAGGCTGCAATCACACCCCTCCTCCAGGTCCACATCTCCAAAACAGCTATCCCCCCCGCCCCCAATCATCTGTCACCCTCGGGGGTAACAACACATCCCCCCACAATCGCAACTCTTCCAGAAGTGGGGTCACCCATGCTTACCTTACAAATGTTTTGGGTGTATCAGTTGTCCCGCCCTGGAATTCTACCTCCTACCACCCATGCCCCCTTTCTGGTCCACAGGGCACATGCACCCTAATGTCTAGCAAAGAAGAAGCAAGTCCAGGTCTATTCCAGCTCTGCCTCTAATCACTGCTCATCTTGGTGAATTGTTTCACTTGTACTTCTTCATCTGTCAAATGGGGAGAAAAGCAGGCACACACCTAGGAGGGGTTTTGTGAGGATTCAATTAATGGGTGCAAAGTGCTGAGAATCGTGCCTAGCACAGAATCTGTGCTCAATAGATGTTAGTTTACTGCTCCATTTTGCAAGCATCAAGCCATCAAGTCAAGAAGGCTCCCCTCCAGCCAGGAGAGTCTCCCTCTGAGCTCTCGCTGACACTTTTGTGGATATGGACTCTTTCCTAATTTCATCCATTTTGCAAGCATTCACTGAGTTCCTACAGAGAAAAATAAAGCAGGGCACCAGCCCAAAGTTTCTTCAATCTAGTGAGGAGTACAAGGAAACAGATCATCAAAATCTGGGATTAAAAAAACCCAGCGATGGGAGTTCCCACTGTGGCGCAATGGGATGGGCAGCGTCTCTGCCGCACCAAGATGCGGGTTCGATCCCTGGCCCGACACAGTGATTTAAGGATCTGGTATTGCAGCAGCTGCGGCATAAGTCACAACTGCAGCTCGGATCTGATCCTTGGCTCGGGAACTCCACATGCCACTCGGTGGCCAAAAAAGAAAAATAATAATTTAATTTAATTAAAAAAACTTACCAAAAATCCAGGGATGGAGAGAGCAGAGGGCAGCTGGAGAAGCCCAGGGTTTGGCCAAGCCCAGATGGGTTTGGCCAAGAAGGCTTCCTAGGAGAGCTGACTGAATGGAAGCTTCAGGATGAATAAGTGTGAGGTCAAGACAGGGAAACGGGCTCCTCAGAGACAGAACAGCATGTCCAGAGGCCCAGGAGTAAGAAAAGTCCTGGCCCCTGGAGGAATTGCAGGTTCTTCAGGGTGGCCTGAGAAAAAAAGGGTGTGACAAGTGGCTAGAGATGGGCTTGGACGTAAACAGAGGCCAGGATCACAAAAGGCTTTCAATGCCCTGTTTAAAAGCTAGTACTTGGGGAGTTCCCATGGTAGCATAGCAGAAAAAAACCTGATTAGTATCCATGAGGATGCGGGTTCAATCCCCTGGCCTTGCTCTGTGGGTTAAAGGATCTGGTGTCTCCATGAGCTGTGGTTGTGAGTCCCAGACGCAGCTCGGATCTGGCGTTACTGTGGCCGTGACATAGGCCAGCAGCCATAGCTCTGATTCAACTGCTAGCCTGGGAACCTCTATATGTCACAGGTGTGACCCTAAAAAAAGCAAACAAAAAAAGTCTGGGACTTCTAGGGAGTTCCCTGGTTGCTCACAGGGTTAAGGATGCAGGGTTGTCACTGCTGTGGCTCAGGTCACTACTGATGCATGCCATGGGTGCAGCCAAAAAATTAAAAAATAGTAAAAGTTAGGACTTCTAGATGCAACGTGGTATCCTGGATCAGAACCTGGAACCAAAAAAGAACAATACTGGAAAAACTGTGAAATGTGAACAAAATCTATAATTTAGTTAATATCGTTCCAATGCTAATGTCTTGCATTTAGCAAACATACCATGGTTATGTGAGATGTTACCATCCACAGAAGCTGAGTAAAGGACATATGGAAACTCTCTGTAATATCTTTACAACTCTCCTATAAATAGAAAAATTATTCAAAATAAAGAGGTTTTTTTTAAAAGGCTAAGATAAGACTTTATCTTGAGAGCAATGGGAGAGCCATTGAAGGATTTATAGCAAGGAAATAACCAGGTCAGATCTGTGTGCTATGAAGATTATTCTGGCTAGAGAGATTGGAGGGGGTAAGCCTGGACCCAGAGCGAGAGTCACCAGTAATCCAGGAGGCTGGGGGGATGGAGCGCCGTGAGCAGAGGTGAGAGCTCATCAAGAGGGAGAGTTGAAGGTGTTCCCATTGTGGCTCAGCAGGTTAAGAACCCAAATAGTATCCAGGAGGATGCAGGTTCAACCCCTGGCCTCTCTGAGTGGGTTAAGGATCCAGTAATGCCACAAGATGCAGTGCAGATCACAGACACGGCTCGGATCTGGCATGGCTGTGGCTATGCTGTAGGCCGGCAATGGTAGCCCCCGTTTGACCCCTAGCCTGGGAACCTCCATGTGCCACAGGTGTGGCCCTAAAAAGAAAAAAAAAGGCAGAGGGGAGAGTTTAAGAATTTTGGTTTTGCTTGGATCAGGAGGTAAAGGGGAGGGCTGAACCGAGGAAGAAACTTGAGCTGCTGGTTTGAGCAGTGATCACTAGGATTCTTTGATTGCAAATGTCAGAAAGAGAATCAAACCACAAGGGAAAAGGGCATATGTATGACCCGCCCCCCCACCCCTGCCCTGAAAGGTAACTGAGGGGAAGTCACTGGTGAAGCCAACCTCAGGAGCAGCAGGAATCTGGGCTTTAGGTACCTTCAGGATGCCTCTTCCTCTCCGTGTGTTGATGTCATTCCCTATCCAACGGCAAAGAGCTCAGGACTTTTTTTTTTTTTTTTTTTTTGCTTTTTAGGGCCACTCTTGTGGCATATAGAGGTTCCCAGGCTAGGGGTTGAATCAGAGTTGCAGCTGCTGACCTAGCAACACCAGATCCAAGCTGGTCTGTGACGTACACCACAGCTTGCAGTACTGTTGGAGCCTTCACCCAATGAGCTAGGCCAGGGATCGAACACAAATCCTCACGGATACTAGTCAGGTTCTTAACCCGCTGAGCCACAGTGGAACTCCAAGCTCAGGACTTTAAGGCCTTGTCACCATCCAAGAAGAGACATTTCTCCCTATCAGCTCCAGTTAGAAAAATCCCAAGGAAGAGCTCTGATTGGTCAGGCTTGGTCACATGACCATCTCACACCAGGGGCTGAGGCCTGGGGGAAAAGGATCATCAGCTTAATCTGGATGGTCCCCATCCCCACAGCCAGAAAGCGCAGAGCACTGATGGGCTGGTCCCGTTAGAACTAAAATGGGAGAGGAGCAAGAAAAGGGGTGCTGTTACCTAAAGAATCAGGGAAAGAAAAGTGGAACTGATGCAAAAGGATTTGATGGTGCTGTCCTTTCCGGAGTGAGAAAGAAGGAGGTGCAGCGAAAGGAGGTAGAGGAGATGAGGCAGAAAGGGAATGGGCTTGGTTCTGGATCTGGGGAATTGAAGGTGTTGGGGGGGTCAGGTGGCGAACCCCCATGGACTCAGGAGGAGTGCTCTCTGCGAATTCCATTTGGCTTCCCGTGAACTTGGAACAGCCGCGCTTCCTTTCTCCAAAACCCCAAGGACTTCTGGGGCCCAATGCCTCTAGCATCACTTGGCCCTCCCTGGCCCTGCTAGACACACTGACTCATCGCTGCCCGCTCAGAGCAGAGCTGCACAACCCATGATGCTCCGACCCTCCCCAGGGGAGAGCATGGGAGAAGCAGGCTCGGCTGCCAGTGAAGAGTTTGTCTTCCTCCTCACCCCTGACCTGGCCCAGATGGAATGGCCCCCTCAGGCCTTTCTCACTCTTTCCCTCTCTACCCTTGGGTTAGAGACGTTGCTCTCAGTAGGGGAGGATGGGGGAGAGAACAGTGAGAGAGCCCTCTGTGCTTTTGGAGATGAGGACTGGGGGCGAGAGAGGCAGGGAGGGTATAAGGGCCCCGCTTAAATCATTCCCCCAGGAATGTTTCCCACCACAGTGAGGCCAAAGATCACTGGCTCTGCAGTCAGATGACCAGTTTTAAAGCTCACTCTGGGAGTTCCCTGGTGGCACAGTGTGTTAAGGATCCAGCACTGTCACTGCAGTGGCTCAGGCCCCTGCTGTGGTCCAGGTTCCATCCCCAGTCCAAGACCTTCTGCAGGCCAAGAGCGAGGCCAAAAAATTAAATAAATAAAGCTCATTTTGACACTGACCAACCATGTGACCTTGGACGACCTACTAAAACTCTCTCAATTTTACTTTCCTCAGCAGAAAGGGTGATAATAATCCTACTTCATGGAGTCTTTGGGAGAGTTTCATTCCATTGACTCAATTAGTTAATATATGTGCTACACGGAGCACAGTGCTTGGAAGAAAAGGAGCACTGGGACCCGTCCCAAGACCTGTTTGTCCCATGCCCTAGCAGAGAGCTGAAAGCCACCACAGGACTAATTTTTTGTGGATTTCTTGGGCCAAGCCCACAGCATGTGGAGGTTCCAGGGCCAAGGATCAAACCCTCGACACAGCATCCACACAAACCACTGCAGTGACAGCTCCAGATCCTTAACCCACTGCACTCCAAGAAAACTCGAAAGGACTAATTTTTACTAAAATGCCAATGGCTTTAAAAAAAAAGAAAGAAAATGAGAACTGAGGTAAAGGATAATTGCTTGTAGTTCATCCAGTTTGGCTTCATTTGTGCAACTCCCTTGCATTTTGAAAGAATAGATGGATGGTTGTGTGGATATATGGATGGATAGATAAATGGAGAGATGGATGGTTACACAAATGGATGATTGAAGAGATGGATGCATGGATGGATGGATGATGGAGAGATGGATGGTTACACAAATAGATGATTGAAGAGATGGATGCATGGATGGATGGATACATGGAGAGATGGATGGTTACACAAATGGATGATTGAAGAGATGGATGGATACGTGGATGGATGGATGATGTCTGCTTGTTGAATGAATGGACAGGTAGTTGGACGACATACTGAAACATGGAACATAGAGTTTCTGTCCTCACTGAGCTCACAGTGTTTTCAGTGGAAAACAAAGACACAGCAACAGATTATTACAACAGAGAGAGGCAGAAAACCCAGCTCAGGGAGGGTACAGCGTAAGGGTAGATGCCAACCAGGTATCAGCCCGTCCAAAGGGGGGAGATCACCAGGGTAGTTTCTGCCCTCCAGAAACTCACGATCTAATTAAATAATTCACCTCTTCAGGTTCTTTTTCAAACTGCGCCAGGTAGAAATACATCTGTAAACAGAACAGTTAAATAAACAAGGTGTTCTTTCAAAGGCAGTGAGCGCCAATGTATAATAACTCCCCATTCAAAACATCATTTTCTCCTTGGAACAACCTCAGAGTTAATTCTCCAAATTTGCCAGAACGCACACATTTCTTTGTCCCTGCTGCTCAGCCTCACCTTCTCCCTGGGCTGCCAGTGCCACTGTGATAGGAAAATAAATACACGAAGCCATCTCCGCCATGAGTGCCCGCAGCTGCGTGTGAAAGGTGAAACAGGCCCGATCATGGCAATTAGGGCTCTGCCCCTCCCCGCAACAGGCCATCAGAAACGTACACCAAACATCCATAGGCCGGTGTGGCCTGTGCCTTCCCCTTAGTGGTTTAAGTTTTAGGCTTACAAGGGAAATAATTCTTGGCATGAAATTGGAGAAATACGCAACCAAGAGTCCCTGAATGAGCCGAAGACTCATGCCACTTGTCACTGTAACCTGGGGATGGGGGTGTGGGGCCTGCAGGTCCCCATCTGTCAAACAAAAGGATCGGATGGGATGCTTTCTAAGCTCTCAGGGCTCACGTTCAGTGACGTGTACTTTTTGATGTGTAGGTTAAAAATGAGGGAATATCGAGAGTTTTCATAAGATGAAATGGCCTGAGGCAAGTCTCTGCCCTCCTCTGAACCCTTATTTATCATCTGCCACAGGAAGGCCACCATTCGGCCTCACAGCGGTGCCATGAGGTTCAAACGTGACCGTGTCTGCAAAGGTGTTAAGCTGCAAAGCTCTGCACCAGTGAAGACACAGCCGGCTTTCTGGTCATTCAGAGGCGGGGGGCAGGGGGGATCCACATGGAGGTCTGCCCGTCTTTGGGGTGGAGAACCGAGGCCCAGAAAAGCACAGGGACCCCTCCTGAGTCAGTAGGGGTTCCCGGGACTCAGTGCTCACGGCAGCTCCACTCCTGGCCAGAGCCTCCCCCTCATCCCCCGCCCCTGGGGTCTCAGATCTCCATCTGGGGCAAGATCAGATTCCATAGTTCTCCTCCTGGCAGCTTCCCCAGTGGCACGAGCCACATGTGAGGTGGCGCAGGCAAAGACACCCACCCTGGTGGCAGTGACAATGGTGTTACATCGGCAGCTGGGGAGTGGGTGGCCGAGAGAGGTGTTGTTTTCCACTGGGTGATGCAGGCACACAGGGGAGGCTCATGAAGCCTGCTGCCACTGCTGCTACTCCCCAGGCTGCGGGCAAGATGGGAACAAGGAGAGGGGATGGGGGGAGCTCAGAGCAAGTGGCAATGGTCCAGAGCCTTCCCCCCAGGAACTCGGGGCAGGAAGAGCCCTTTGTGATGGGTCAGGCTCCAGAGGATGGTTACAAGCTGTGTTGTGGAGGCAGGTACCCTGCGTTCAAGACCAAGTTCTGCCGCTTACTACCTCTGCAGGTGCAAGTAGAGATTTCATCTCTCTACTCCAGTTTCCTTGTGTGAAAAACAGTTTAATCATGATGTCTCTGCAAAGGGCTGTTAGGAGGACGACCTGAGACTCCAGGCAAAGGGCTGTCCCACGTGAGCCTCCTGAGAAACAGCCAGTGAAGATTTGGATGCAGGAGGTTTATCTGAGCAGGCTCTTGGAAAAGCACCTGTGTGGGGGCGGGTAGGGGTGGGAATCAGGTCTGGGCAGAGGAAGAAGTTGACCGGCTCTGCAGTTGCCAAAACCTGGAGTTCTGGGGCAGGGAATCACTCTTCAAGTTCTCCCACAGGGGCCAGGGAGCTGATCCTCAGGAATGGATATGACCTTGATCTGGGCTGAGAGAAATTCCAAGCTGGCAACACTCCTGGAGACCAGGGATGGGTGGCTCAGTCCTGAAGCAGGGATCTGAACAGTCTACAGCACCATCCACTAAAAGGGTTTAAGACTCAATAAACATCAGCTGTTAATGTCATTGTCATCACCATCAGTATCATCATCACCACCACCACCAGCAGCATCATCTTGTTTAATCCTCAAAACCACCCTGGGAGGCAGGTGCTATTTTTGTTTGTTTGTTTGTTTGTTTTACTTTTTTTAGGGTCGCACCCTTGGCATATGAAAGTTCCAAGGGTAGGGGTCCAATTGGAGCTGTAGCCGCCAGCCTATGCCACAGCCACAGCAACGCAGGATCCGAGCCGCATCCTCGACCTACGCTACAGCTCATGGCAACGCCGGATCCTTACTTAACCCACTTAGTGAAGCCAGGGATCAAACTCGAAACCTCATGGTTGCTAGTCGGGTTCACTAACCACTGAGCCATGATGGGAACTCCAAGGAAGCAGGTACTATTAATATCATTTTACAAATAAGGAAACTGAGGCTCAGAGAAGTTAATTGACTTCCCCAAGGATGCACAGCTTGTGCATGACAGAGCCAATACTGGAAAACCAGACCTGGCTGTGCTCATTCCAGTGGTCGCACCTCTTTACTCTAAGATGAAAATTTGTCTGTCCCAATCACCCTTCCTTCCAGAGCTGGACAGCCAGCCACCCAGCCACTCCATGAATAGGAAGAGGTCACTCCCATCAGGGCGGCCAGATCTAGCACTAAGAGACTCTGCAAGGGAGCCAAAGCCTGTCTCTCCAAAGCCTTTACCCATTCAAGCGCTAGATCCATGCTAAAGAGGTCTTGTTCCCACTCACATGTGTTTCAACCATAACTGTCCACTTTCAGGGTGAGAGAAGGGAGACCTCCCAGAGAGGGTGAAGGGACTTAAAAGACCTGAGAGTCATGAACCCACCCCCATGTCTTCTCCTGGGCACATGAAATGCTTTGGGCGGGGTACCTTCCTGGAGAGATGCCAATCAGGGCCTCACCACCTTGGGTCCTGGGATGAAATCTGAACCCATCCCTGCCCCGCCGCCTCCCATCCTGGGCCTCCTTCCCATCACACTGGCTGTTTCAATCCTCCCCACCCCCACCCCTCACAACAGACCATGCACCTCTGCTACGCTTTCCCTCTTCCTGGCGCTGTCCTAACCCATCCTAACCCAAGGCTCCTGACTTCCCCACCTTCACTCTGTGGGTCTTAGATGTCCGCTTCCCCAGGAAGCCTATGATCTCCAAAGCCCAGGTCAGGGGCATGTCCTCAGCCTCCCCAAAGCCTCGTGCTTGCTTTCTGCCACCATATTGAGAGGCCTGCGAGGTCAGGGACTGTGTCTTGTCACCCCATACAGCCTGCATCAGGATGCAGCCCACATTAGGCATATAGCCTACGGTGAATAAAAAATAGAGTGAATAAAGTGATGAAGAGTCACTTGGGGAGATTTACCCCAATCCCCTAGAGATGACCCAAGAAAGGGGTCTCAATACTCCAGTTTTAGCCTGGCCCCTCCACCATGCCCCACCGTCATTCCCCAATCTAACATCTAGGGAAGCTTCCGGGACCCAACCCCAGTAAGAACCAAACTGGATCCTGCACAGGTACGTTGCCCATGTCCTAAACCCATAGCCACTGAGCCCTAAAAACTTTTCAAAGCCAGATGAGGAAACTGAGACCAGAGAGGGCACGCAAGCTACCCAAAATCACACAGCAATAACTGGCTGCCCAGCCCGACTGGCTGCCTCAGCCAGTCATGCCTCCCCAGACCCCAGGAAATCCAACTGGCTCTTTTTCTGCAGTTGTTATTAGACCAGCAGCCCCACTGGCCAACTCTCTCTGGAGGCAGCCAGTGGAGGACACCGCTCTGCTCTTCTCCCAGTCCCAGGAAGTGCTCCAGAGCCCAGAGCTCCCTCTGCCTCCCTCTTCCCCAGGCTCCCTTCTCCTCCTTCCTCCCTTGCTTCCCTGGCCGACAAGCTCTGCAGGGGCGGGAGCGTGGGAGGTTGGCACCAGGAAGGCTGCAGGTTGGAAATTAATTCTAATCAAACACAGAATCATTCCATCTTCTCCCTGTGCTCCGAGGACAGCGTTATCGCCGGGTATTACTCATATGTTCGGAGAGAAATCTTTTGAGGCTTCTCAGAGCCAGAGGGGAACTTGCCGGGTTGGGAGGATAAAAATCTTTTCTTTTTTCCCCCCAGGCTGGTTCTTGCTTTTATTATCTTCTCTCTGCCTCTCATTAAGGCAGGACTTTGAGGAGATAGATTTCCTTGGGCCCTTCTCTCCCTCTCTTAAAGGCACAGGACTCTGGGGGCTGCCGACAGATGGCCGGAGACCAAAGGCAGAGAACTGCCAAGGTAGGGAAGGGGGGGAGGGGAGGGGGAGGGGGAGCCCCGCCTGTTGGAGGGAAGAGGAGGGGACACTGAGGATGGATTCTCAGAGCCGTGGAGGGCAGGAGCCCCTAGCCAAGAAGCCACTAGGAAAAGGACAGCCTTTCTCAGCAGCAAGGACCACAGGCGCTCAGGACAGCAAGTCTGCTACTCTTCAGGACCTCAATGTCGCCGGACCCTTTATCACAAGCCCGCTCCAGGTCTACATCTGTCCCCACACTGGACCCAGAATCGAATCATCTCTCTCTTCTTACAGCTAGCACACCAGTTCTGGCTGGCATCATCTCTTTAGACCACTGTAGGAGCACCCCATCTGCCACCCCACCCCCACCCCGCACCAGTCTTTCTCACGTCATCCCCCACAGCCCCTCTTCCCTGCAGCAGCCTGAGTGAACATTCAAAAGCTGACATCGTGCCTCATCACTGCCCCGCTTAAGCCTCGAGACCAGAGGCAAATGCAACCTGCTGTGGCTCCTCTCGGCCTCTGCCCTCATCTCCAGGCCCCAGCCACCCTCCCCTTCTCCATGTCCCTGAATTCCAAGTCTTGTCACAAGTGTCACCTCCTCAGAGGGGCTTTCCCTACCCACCTGAGTTAAGAAAAACCCCTCCTGTCACTCAGCTGCATTCTCCCGCTTCATCTCTGGGCTGGCTTCACACTGTGTCCGTGAAACCAACATAGTACCACTGTGTCAACAGGACTTCTCCCAAAATTCAAGCCCCTAGATGGTGCTCAGGTGGCGTGAGGGGCAAGAGACATCCTGCCTGAGGTCTGGAGGGTGAGAGTGAAGTGCCAGCAGCTGTTTGTTCATATTAAGTCGGAAGGGCGGATGGAGTGCATCCTTGTCACTGACGTATTGCCCACCTTGGTGAGGGGTGGCCTCTGGTCCTGCTGCCTCCGGCTCCCTGCATCACCCGTTCAACTTCTCCTCGTCCTGAAGCAGGTGTGTGTGCCACTCCATGGCGAAGGTGCCAGCTTGTCAGGAGGTCACCGCAGCATCAAGGTTGGGGGTAGGTGTGACGATGGGTTCCAGGGTCCATGCTCACCTTCCCAACCGCCAGCCTGGCCGAGCCCCAGGCTGAACCCCAGAGGCGGAGGAGCAGCCTGCATCATTGCCCCACGCCCTCCCACACTTGAATAAGCTCTAACCCCTGTGACAAAGCCTTATTCTGTCCCATTACTGACGACAATGCTTCTCTGATGAAAGCTCAATGGCTATTATCTCCACTTTAGCCCTCCTCGGTACGGAACGCTAGTTGAGTTATAACACGCTCATTGTCTTTCTCACCACCCTATAGATGGGAAGATCCTTGAAGGCTGGGATCCTGTCCACCTGCTCGTGGCTGTACCTACCGCACATGCACAGAATCTGGTGCACAACAGGGACTTAGTAGTTACTGAGGGCTGAACCAGCTGCCATTAGCTGGCAGGACTTAGTGAATAAGAAGGTACCAGAGACATAAAAAGATGACGGGTGGATGGAGTTCCCGTCGAAGCTCAGTGGTTAACGAATCCGACTAGGAACCATGACATTTCGGGTCCAACCCTGGCCTTGCTCAGTGGGTTAAGGATCCGACGTTGCCGTGAGCTGTGGTGTAGATCGCAGATGAGGCTCTGATCTGGCATTGCTGTGGCTCTGGCATAGGCCGGTGGCTATAGCTCCAATTCGACCCCTAGCCTGGGAACCTCCATAAGCCACGGGAGCAGCCCTAGAAAAGGCAAAAAGACAAATAAAAAAAAGACTGGGGGACATTGTGTCTACACCCAGTATATGCACAGCACTAAGGAGACCCTCCCCTCTGCTTCAGTCTGCACCCCACCCAAAGCTGTCCCCCCTCAAGAGCACCGCCCCCACACTGCCTGGCTCCTCCAAAGAATGCCCAAAGCTCTCCGCCCCACCTCTTCTAAGCTCCCAGCTCCCTACGTTCCGCTTCCTGCCTTGTGGTCACAGAGGCCACCGATGCCCAGGTCCCACTAGGCCCTGCGTCTCCTCTGACACTAGTGCCACCAACCTTTGCTGAAGCTCCCATCTCATCTCTCAGAACAGGCCTCCTCTGGCCTCCCAGTCTTTCGAGGAATGGTTCCCAGAGTTCTCTCCTCAGCCCCTCCCATCTTCTCTCCTCCCTTTCCCCCAGGCCCGCCTTCTCCCACCCCCCTCAACCCAGGAACCCACCCCCATCATCTGACCCATTACCTCCAAGGTCCTATCTCAAATCTGTATCTCCCAGTCACAGTGACTCTCCCGATCCCCCCCTCCACCCCATTTCCAAGGGTCTGCCAAAAGTGTGCCATTTTGACACCGTATTTGAACCCAGATTCTTCAGACGGGTGTGTCCACGTGTAAGTTTATGCTTTTTATCGTCATACATCATTCCCATCCCACTTCACTGACCCGAAGCCTATTGAGTCTTGCGAACAGACCCTTGAGAAGGGAGGGGAATGTCATCAGCCGTGTCCAAGCTCAGCACCCTCCCTGTCACTCACAACACCCTGTCTCACACAGGGCTCAGCACGTGGAAGGACTTAATAAACACGTGACGAATGAATGCCTGGATGGATAAATGAATGGGGATAAGGCTCTCCCGGGGGTCTCACTCCAGGAGGACCGTCTTTTTTTGCTGATTCAAAACCCAAGGAAGGCACTCCCATCATGAATCAGCGGTTAATGAGCCCGACTAGCACCCAGGAGGATACGGGTTCGATCCCTGGCCTCACTCAGTGGGTTAAGGATCCGGCGTTGCCGTGAACTGTGGTATGGGTCACAGACGCGGCTCAGATCCCGTGTTACTGTGTCTTTGGTGTAGACTGGTGGCTACAGCTCCAGTTAGACCCCTATGTGTCGCAGGTGCAGCCTGGGAACCCCCATGTGCCTCAGGTGTGACCCTAAAAAGACAAAAAGACAAAAAAAAAAGAAAGAAAAGGAAGTTACTCGGTTTTCCTGGTTATCTCCTATGTCTATAGGAAGTATACATGTTATTAAACTTTGGTTTTTCTTGGTTTTTAAAAAACAACACAGAAGGGGATTGGAACACTTTGTGGGAGGCCTAAGCACTTCTTCAGGCCCAAGACACAGAGACGTAGGTGGATGACATGAACCCCCAAGGGAGAAAGTCAGGGAGGGCACCCAGTGATGGTGACAGAGGCCCCGTGGATACTGAGTGGGTGATATCTCCACCCTCAGCTTGTAAACTTCCTGCAAGGCCTTGCATAATTAGACCCAGGGGAGGACAATCAGATCCCAGTCCATCTTGGGCCACTCCGTGGTGATAGGACCCCCACTGGACGCCATGGCACAGCCAGCCCAGGGCCGGCCCCTGAGATCCGGGCCCACCGTGCATGCTCCCTGAATCTCCAGCCCCTCTGCAATGGGGACTCGTGGGGGGCACTTAAATCTCCTGGAATCACCCTCACACTAGCAGGTGCTTGACTGTTTACAACCACCCCATCATCCAAGTAGGTCTTACGGTCTCCACTTTACAGATAAGGAACCGAGGCGCAGAGACATTAAATGACTTGCTCAAGAGCTAGAAAGAGGTTTTATGAGATGTGAACCCAGGTCTGTCTGACCGGGACCACCTCCTCCCTACTTCAATTTGCTGTCTTTTGGAGAAAGCTGAAATGTAGACCCAGTTGAGAGTCACAGTAAAGGCCCACACAAGATGGTCAAACATGGCGTCAGTGCTCACATTCGGGGCTCAAAGTGCAGGAAAATTACACACCACTGGTGCTGAGTCACACACCACGTGCACACGAGGTGTTGCCTCATGCACAGCAAAGGCACTTACTAGACCACGATGGTGATGACAGACGTTTCCAGGGAGGGCGTCCCTGGAACATGTGAACATCCATGGGCCCATTTACACAAGCTGGTTTATCAGCCTAATTAGTTGTCATCGAGCAAGAATCAGGGTTCTTAGGACAGGAGCATTTGACAGGGAGCGGGTAGGGATGGAGGAGTCAGGGGAGGGTGGAGAACCGGGCCAGGACAGGCAGCAGAGATCATAGGGGCCGGGGATGGGAGAAGGGCCAGGGTGCCAGGGACGAGGAGGTGGGTCAGGGACCAGGTTGAGGTTTAGAGGCCACCTTTGCCAACGACTCTGTTTGCTGAGGCCTCACCACTGGTCGGAGGAATCCCAGTGGTGATGATGATGGCAACGATGGTGGGGCTCCTTTCCGGACTCACAGAACCCTGAACTTACCCTGTCACCCCAGTGTCTAGTCATCTCTCTGCCTCCCAGACCACAAAGAGATTTAAAACCAGGCACTCTGACCCTAGAATCTAATTATTTATCCATCATCATAGTGCTTCGCAAGAGATGGGTGGATGGTTGGATGGATAGATGGTTAACTGGAGAGACAGCTGTTTGGATGGATGGATGACTGATGGATGGATGGATGGATGAAAACAGAGGGACAGGGAGATGAGAGCTGGTAAGATGTTGCAATGATGGTTATCTTGGTCACTTAAACCTTTATCCCAAGAAGGGTCAGGAGAAGAATTAAATCAAGGTCTAGCATAGACCCACCTAGGTCAAAGACCACCCCCCACAAAGCCTAGAACTCAAGAAGTTCTTAGTAGAAATCTCTATGGACCTCTACTCCTTAAAGGTGAAGGCCATCTTTTTGTCCCTTCTCTCCTCATCAGACATATGCCAGCGCCCAGGATAGAGTCAGAGTCATGCATATTGGCCAGACCTAGTGAAATCCCAATTGAATTTGAAAAGGAGTCATTTTTTTTTTTCTGCTTTTTAGGGCTGCACCCGAGGCACATGGAACTTCCCAGGCTAGGGGTTGAATTGGAGTTGCAGCTGCCAGCCTGCACCACAGCCACAACAATGCTGGATCCAAGCCACACCTTCAACCTACATCACAGCTCACAGGAACGCCGGATCCTTAACCCACTGAACAAGGTCAGGGAGCGAACCCACATCCTCAGAGATACTCATCGGGTTTGTTACCTCTGAGCCACAACAGAAACTCCGACAAGGAATAATTATTGAGTACCTACTGTGTGCCCAGCATAGTCATTTGCTGACCAGCCAACCAGCTGGCTGGCCTCCCCTGGCTGGTTGCCGGCCTGGCCAGCCGACCGATGGAGCCCCTATCAGCTTACACAGCAGTTGTCGGTTCCTTCACTGTAAATGCCCTTGCCTCCCTGGAGAGAGGGAGCATGTGATGATGACGGGGTGGTCAGGATGATTTAGTTTCATCTCTGATGCACCCTGCCTGGGGAATTCTCATCAGCATCAGGTGGTAACAGCTTCTGGTTGTGGGTATTTAAACAGCTCAGCTATTTATTTCAATAGGCATCATATACAATTATTAAGTAAGCAGATGAGAGACAAAAGGCTCAGCTTGATCTGTAGAGTGCCTAGGAGCTGCTGACCCAGGCAAAAGAAAAATAGTGACTTGTGTTCTCAGGGCGGTTCTCAGGTGTTAAGTACAGAGGTGACTTCCTGTGATCACCCCCCACCAAGTCCAAAAGGAAAGTATTCCTCGGTCCATTTCCCCATTATTGTGATTCGGGAGGAAAGAGTTCATCCCCACGTTGTAATAAAAGCAATATGTCTTCATTGTAAAATGTTTAGAGAATTCAGAAGAGAGGAAAAAAAGAAAGTAAAAAATCATCCAGTAACCCTCATTCCCCCCAAGACACCTTCAGCCTTTTCTTCCATCTTCTTTTTATATATACATATTTTTCCATAGGTGAGACGATAATGAGTAATAATCGTAATTCATCTCACCAATTAATGCTAGGCATTGTTTGAAGCACTTTACATCCATTGACTCATTTAATCCTACCTACGAGGCAGGACTATCATTTTGTCTATTTTACGGATGAGGAAACGGAGGCACAGAGACGTTGACTTGCCTGAGTTTGCAGCCACTGAGGGGGCAGAGCTGGGATTCAAACCTGTGCTCCTCAGGGAGGCTCAGTTTGCATTCTCCTTCTTGCCACAAGCATCATGACATCCAGGCTTTCCCATGTCAAGGCATGAATGACAGAAACGTCATGTTTAATGGTTGCTAAATATGCCGAGTCAATGGACTACAGTTTACTTCGTCATGCCCCCTATTCTGGATATCTTGTCCCTGAATGTTCAATATTCTATAACTATCCCCAGCACAGTGCTGAACGAACCTTCGCAGAAGAAAGCCACTGCCTCCCACCCTCTCCCTTCCAGAGAATAAGTTTACACCCACCCACCCTGGCACCTCACCAGCGCTTCACCAGGACTTGAAAGCGACAACTCCTATAGCCCCCAACTCTCACCCCCTTCCCTGAGGCGGAAAGCCTGGAATCAGAGCTCTGAGCCAAATATATCATACCCTGGACCAAATATATTATATCTCCACATTTGCCTTGGGCAAGACAGAGTGGGCGGTGCACCTGTCTCGCCGGCCACCTGGGCAACACACCTAATCTCTTCCAGTCCCGTCTTCCTCCCTGTAAAATAGAAATATCAAGGCAAACCCTGCCTACCTTGAATGACAAGTTCTCTGTGAAGATCAGATGACATAATTGCCATAAAAAGGCTTTTGAAACTGGAAAAGAGCTCTACATATGCAAGAGATTGTTATTATTATAACATTAATTCGACAATGTTCCCTGAGGAGCTGCTACGTGCCAGGCATTTGGAGACCAACAAGAGCGCCCCAGTGCCACCCAAGAGGGAAACATAGTCTGAAGGAGGAGGAGTGGCCGGCAGTGAAACACAGTGGGGCGAGGGCTTGGACAGAGGGAAGCCTCGGGGCTGCAGGAACCTCAGTCAGGGATCTTATTCAGGTGAAGGGGACTCAGGGGAGGCTTCCTGGAAGAGGTAACAACTCAGCTGAAACCTGGAGGATGAGTAGGATTTGGCAAGACGCAAAGGGGTGGGAGGCTGAGAGAACAGCATATGCAAAAGTGCAGAGACATAAAAAGTATGACATTCTGGAAAGAACAGCGTGGCCAGGGTATAGCGGGTTTATGGAGAAGTAGAAGGAGAGGAGGCTTGCACTGTAGACCACACCCCCATCTGCTCTTTTAACTGCCATCAATCCATGAACCATTTAGGAAATGGGGAGAGGGCTGCACACCCCACTCCCAGGAAGCGGCATCACCCACTTTACAGCCTAAAGGCAGCACAGAGTCACTGGATGAGACCCAAGGAGACAGTGGGAGGGGCCGTTCTTTATCGAGCGGTACAGGGCAGTGCTCAGAGGCCTTCCCCCCTCCAAGCCTCTGCCCACCCTTGGCCCCCGTTCCTCACATGCTGGCTCCATTGCACACCTCCCCCACCAAGGTACCCCAAAGCTCAAACTTGATAGATCCCCAGGAAGTTCAGGGAACAAACCTACTAGACACCCGGTATTCAGTTATTGCCTTTAAATCTCTCCAGTCATCCTCTGAGGCCTGGATTCATAATCCCATGTCACAGACGAGGGTCGGAAAAGTAAAACAATGAAAGGTAAACCAAGGTCACTCATGGAATGAACGAGTGCTTGGGTTCAAGTTGATGTAAGCATCAGAGAGGCCAAGCTTGAAGCCTCTCCATTGTGGCCTTTGGACAAGTTACCCCCACCCCCTTTTTTCGACACACCCTCGGCATGTGGAAGTTCCTGGGCCAGTGATGGAAAATGCACCACAGCAGCAACCCGAGCCTCTGCAGTGACAACCCCTGATGCTTAAACTGCTGTGCCACGAGGGAACTCCAAGTTCCCACTTCTTTTTTTTGTCTTTCGAGGGCTGTACCCGCAGCATATGGAGGTTCCCAGGCTAGGGTTGAATCGGCGATGCAGCTGCCAGCCTATGCCACAGCCACAGCAACTTGGGATCCCAGCCGTGCCTGCAACCTACACCACAGCTCACGGCAATGCTGGATATCTAACCCACTGAACAAGGCCAGGCATTGAACCCGCGTCCTCGTGGATACCAGTAGGGTTCGTTAACCGCTGTGCCAGGATTTCACACCTGTCCATGGGTGCAGATAGTGTGGTTACCTCTGCACGCTGCTCTGAGGCCCAGCTGAGACATGCACTTTGAGCCAGGAGCATGTAGACGGCACAGCCGATTTCTAACACGAAAGCTGACTATCCCAGAGCCCTGCAGGGGCTCACTCTCCTGAGGCCAGGACGTAAGTTTGGATTAAATTTTAAATCTTGGGTCCGCATTGTGGCTCAGCAGGTTAAGAACCCAACTAGTATCCATGAAGATACGGGTTTGATCCATGGCCTCACTCAGTGGGTTAAGGATCTGGCGTTGCCATGAGCTGTGGTATAGGTCGCAAACGCGGCCCAGATCCCTCATTGCTGTGGCTCTGGCGTAGACCGGCAACTACTCTGATTCGACCCCTGGCCTGGGAGGTTCCGTATTCCACTGATGCAGCCCTAAAAAGACCAAAAAAAAAAAGGAAAGAAAAATCTCTCCTCATTCACCAGGGGAGGGGATAAAACCAATCCCAGGCACTAGACACACTCTCGTGCTGACTGAGTCCCAGGTTCGGTCAGAGTGCAAGATGCCAGTCCTTTCCAGCACTGCTGGGATTTCCACAAGACCCTCTTGCCTGCCAGGCAGCTCAGAGATGCCCCACACAAGCTTCCTTCCTGCCAGCCAAAGAGCCAGGGCTCCAGCGGCCCAGGGAAGAAACCACCCAGCGTCCTTCCCGAGGCCTGGGCTAGAAAGCAAGGAGGTAAATGTCCTGCTGTGTGACTCCACATAAGACCCTCAACCTTTCTGTGCCCCATTTCTTCACAATTGCAGGAGGTTCGTGGGCCCACTGAGGTCCATGGAGGGCTTATATATTTCCTCCTCAACCAATATTTCTTTAGACACTGTTCTAGATGCTGGAGAAACAGCAGAGAACAAAACTGACATTGTCCTCAGGATTCTTCCATCTTCTGGGGCCTCTGTTTGCCTGGGTGGTGGATAGAGATGATAACAGCACCTACCCGAGCTCCCGTCACAGCGCAGTGGAAACGAATCTGACTAGGATCCATGAGGATGCGGGTTCGATCCCTGGTCTTGCTCAGTGGGTTAAGGATCCAGCGTTGCCGTGAGCTGTAGTGTAGGTCGCAGACACAGCTCAGATCCCACGTTGCTGTGGCTCTGGCGTAGGCCGGCAGCCACAGCTCCAATTAGACGCGTAGCCTGGGAACCTCCATATGCCATCGGTACAGCCCTAAAATAGCAAAAAAAAAGAAGTGGTCCAGCAGGAGTTCCTGCTGTGGCACAATGGGTTAAGAGCCTGGTGTTGCTGCAGCTGTGGCATAGGTCAGAGCTGCAGCTCAGATTCAGTCCGTGTGCCAAAGGTGTGGCCAAAAAAATACAAGAAAAAAAAGAGATGGTTCTGCTGCCAACTTTTTTGTTTTTAAAGAAATTCATTTTATTTGATTTGATTTATTATTTTATTTTTTTTAGGGCTGCACTTGTGGCATATGGAAGTTTCCAGGCTAGGGGTTGAATTGGAGCTGCAGCTGCCAGCCTACACCACAGCCACAGCAACATGGGATCCAAGCCCCGTCTGTGACCTACACCACAGTTCATAGCAACACCGGATCCTTAACCCACTGAGCAAGGCCAGGAATTGAACCCGCATCCTCATGGATACTAGTTGGGTTTGTTTCCACTGCGCTACGACGGGAACACCCACGTTTTTTTGTTTATAGTAGTTTTACTCCCCACTGAGTTCTAAGGATTGGAAGAGGTCGTATCTGTAAAGTGCTTAGGGTGTGACCACAGCACACAGTCTCTTTCCTCAAACGTGAGCCAATATCATTGGCCCATTTTGGGGAGGAGAGCATTGAGGTGCGCAAAGACAAGTGACTTGCCCCAAATGTCACTTTGGTTAGGGGTAAGGGCTCTTCAGCACACTCCAAACCGAGATTTCTCAACTACAGCGCATCTGGGGGTTGGATAATTTTATGCACATAAGATGTTTAGCAGCATCTCTGTCCTCGATCCACGAGACGCCAACAACCCCAATCTCCTCCCCATGTTGTGACAACCACAGAGGTCTCCAGACATTGCCAAATGTCCCCTGGAAGGCAAAACTGCTCCCCGACCCCATGAGAAGCACCGCTCCCAAATGACCCTTGAGCTCGCATTTCAAAAACCCCCAGGATCTGACCAGAAGCCCCCTCCTGCTCCAACTCTGGCACCATCATAAACACCCTGTTCCAAGCCCCCTCCCTGAGCACCTGCCCTTTCTCAAGCAAGCCCCACACTTGCCAGCTTCTGTCCCTGTCCCTCTGCTCAAGGTCTTCCCTACACCGAGACCCCCCACCCCCACCCCCATCTCCAGCCAAAGCCCAGCTGAAGTCGCACCTGCTCAGAACGTGTTGTTTTGTGCCCGGCGCTCCATCTCCGATCATAATTAGTCATGAACGTGTCTGTCCTTGCCTGCTCCCTGTCCCCTACCCCCACCCGACTCCAGACAGAAGCAATTTGAGGGCAAGGGCTGGATGACTCATCTGTGTGTCTCCAGCGCCCAGCACAGGGCCAGGCACACAGCGCTGGCTCATTGCTCTGTGCCTATGGCCCGGTCACAGATGCATCGCAGCATCCCACTCAGGGGGGCGGGTAAGAGTCAAGATCTTGAAGTGGCATCGGCTGTTTCCTGATTGGGGCTTCCGGCTCCTTCCTGATTGTGGACAAGGTATTCAACCCCTCTAAGTGCTCCACTTCTTCATCTGTGAAATGGGGATAATATCTAGTGTTGCCCATTGGCAGGATTGCTGGGAAAATTTTAAAAATAATAATAATAATACCCCTGACTGCTAATCCCAAGTGTTCTTTCTGGTTACAGGGCAAGGATGCCCAGGTGAGGGCTGGTAGAGCTGGTGCCCCTGGGACCTGGCAGTTGACCCCTTAGGAAAGGGAGGAAGAGGGGCTGCTGCACACCAGGATGTGAAAAAGCCCCGGGGGCAGGGAGGGCGGAGGCTGGCGGGGAGGCCGCCTGGGGAGGCCGCCAGCCACAGTAAATAATTCACACAGATGAACTGGAGATAAGTGTGGCTTCGTGGGGGGATTGATTTCAGGTCGGAGGAGGCTCAGACGGCTGCAGGGGACCTGTGGTCTCCCCAGTCTGAGAGGGGAGCATTAAGGCCGTCCCTCTGCCAGGAAAAGGCGGCCCCAGGTGCCAGCTTGGGGCCACTCCCTGCCATTGGCGGGAGCTCCCCGGAACTGCCCCGCGGGGCAACCAGCCTCGGCCGGCTGCCTCCGCCCAGCCGTCCCCATGGCAACCGGCTGGCCTGGTCCAGGGTTCACTGCCAACTGGATCCTCAGCCTCCCCTCCCCCAAGGGAGAATGGGCGTTTTAGCCTCGGAACCCTGAGCTCTCCACCCGGCCAGGAGGGGTGGAAAGCCGTCTAGCTCGACTCCCTCCTTATACTGGAACCAGCCGCGGTCGGGTGAACCCCAGCTCCACGACTTTCTAGCTGTGCCGTCCTGAGGGCAGGTGACATCACTCTGTGCCTCAGTTTCCCTTGTCTGGAAGATGGGGCGAATAATCATAGTAACTACCTCCTAGGGGCCGGTTGTGAAAATTACAGGAATTAAATGCAAAGAGAACAGTTCCTGGCTGACAGCGAGCACCTTGTCAATATGACTTTCCACTTTGGGAAAAGGAGCCCCAGACAGGCAGAATCCCTCTGCATGGGGACGGTCACACAGTGTGTCCCTGGAGCCTTGGGGACTGGAATGCAGTCCCCAGGCCTTTCCAAGACACCCACTCTGGATGCTGGCACTCTATCAGGGTTCCCCAAAGGTTTCCTAAGCTTCCTGGAGGCCCTAACCCCTCTTCCAGACCTCTTGAAGCTTCACTGTCATCACGTGGTCATCGGCCAGGCAGAGGTCTCTGCAGGCCAGAGGAGGCCTTGCGCTCGCCAGCCTTGTCTTCCCAGTGCCAAGCATAATACCCGCCCCACCCCCACGCCTGGCCGTTGAGTCCATGAATGAATATGGATGTCATTAATTAATTAGTTAATTTCCTCTACCCAAACACCCTCCCAGACCAAACTCTTGAACCCTCCACCACCGGCTCTCTGATTTCCAAGTCATCCCTTTCTGACAACTTTCTGTCCACCCCCCCACCCTGCGCCCGGCCTCCACCCGCCCAGCCCCCCTGGCCACTGTGTTAGGATTTCCCATGGCCCGTTTCCCGGGTCCTCCTCCTCCCTTCAGCCTGGCCTCCCTGACCTCCCTTCCCCTCTAGTGACCCTTTGTCCACAAACAGCTGTTTCTGGGTCAAGGACCTTCCTCCAAGCCCGTGGGTATGTTCCCGCCCCAGCCTAAGGACAAACCCTCCAACGTGAGCACTAACAAGATGGATCAAGTCCCCGGTCTCAGAGAGGAAGGGTGGAACAGGGATGGGGACCCAGTGCCAGCAAGGTGGGGCTCTGTTTCTGGGGACTCTTGGTCCCGCTACACGAGCGGCTGTGGCCCATGAACACAGGCTCTCCGTCCCCCGGGGGCCACCCCACAAGCTCCAGCCCAGCTGCCAGGTTTCCCCGGATACAGCCCCGGTCGCCAAGGATTTATTTTTGCATATGGTTTGGGAGAATCTCTGTTGCTGGAATAATGACAACCTTTTTTTTTTCCCCTCCTCCTTCCCTCCAATAGGCAGATTTTATAAACCAGAGCAGCTGCCTGAAGGTTTCCAAGAGAAAATTCTGCACAGTTTCTAATCAGGGTGACAGTTCCCCCTGCACAGGAAGTTGCTTTTATTAATTTTTTTAATCTTTTTTTTTTTTTTTTGTCAGACTCTATCAGTCATCAGACAGCACTTGGGTCTTGTGGGCATTTGTGTTTTCCCCCCACCCCGGGTTGCCTGGAACTCACGATTACATCTAAACCACAGTGGGCCCGCCCAATATAGGGGCAAAATTGAACGACTGAAAAATGGGTCACTTTCGGAGTTCCTGTCCTGGCCCAGTGGTTAACGAATCCGAAGAGGAACCATGAGGTTGTGGGTTCGATCCCTGGCCTTGCTCAGTGGGTTAAGGATCCGGCGTTGCCATGAGCTGTGGTGTAGGTGGCAGACGCGGCTCAGATCCTGCAATGCTGTGGCTCTGGCATAGGCCGGTGGCTACAGCTCCGATTCAACCCCTAGCCTGGGAACCTCCATATGCCGTGGGTGCAGCCCTAGAAAAGGCAAAAAGACAAAAAAAATTAAAAAATAAAAATAATGGGCCACTCGCATCGCCTGGGTAGAAAAATCCCAGTAATTTATGAAGTAGGACCATGACCTTCCACCCCTTTCAAGGCTGTAATGATTTCCTTCCAAAGAGGACTGTATGGAAACGGGGAGAACCAGAATAACTTTGCAGTCGAGAAACCTGACAAACACTCCCTCAGCTGGATGATCAAGGCCAGCAGCAACAGTGATCAGTCATGGTGACAGCACTGTGCCCTTGATAGGATGTGATGAGAATGGCACTTTATTTACCTCCATGGTCTTCCTCCCCAAACCCATAACCCCAGTTGAAACATGAGAGAAAACATCAAACCCCAATGGAAGGAAAGCCTATAAAATACCTGACCAGGGAGTTCCCGTCGTGGCTCAGTGGTTAACGAATCTGACTAGGAACCACGAGGTTGCAGGTTTGATCCCTGGCCTTGCTCAGTGGGTCGAGGATCCAGCGTTGCCATGAGCTGTGGTGTAGGTTGCAGACGTGGCTCAGATCCCGCGTTGCTGTGGCTCTCGCGTAGGCCGGTGGCTACAGCTCTGATTCGACCCCTAGCCTGAGAACCTCCATGTGCTGCAGGAGCGGCCCGAGAAATGGCAAAAAGACAAAAAAAAAAAAAAAAAATACCTGACCAGTACTCCATCAAAAACAAGGAAAATATGGAGTTCCTATTGTGGCTCAGAGGTGACGAATCTAACCTGTGTCCATGAGGATGTAGTTTCAATCCCTGGCCTCGCTCAGTGGGTTGCGTATCTGGCATTGCTGTGAGCTGTGGTGTAGGTCGCAGGCTCGGCTCGGATCCCTCTTGCTGTGGCAGTGGTGTAGGTTGGCAGCTGCAGCTCCAATTGGACCCCTAGCCTGGGAACCTCCCTATGCTGTGGGTGTGGCCCTAAAAAGATAAAGAAAAACAAACAGGGAAAATCTGAGACATGATCACCGCCAAGGGGAGCTTAAGGAGACATGATTAATTTAATATGGTATCCTGGATGGAACCCTGGAACAGAAAAAGGACATTAGGTAAAAACAAAGTCTATCCGAATGAACAGTGAAGTTCAGTGAGCAGAACTGCACCCATGTTGGTTCCTTAGCTGTGAACAGCAAACAGATGTCAGATGTTAACAATGGGAGAAACGGGTCGGGGTATATGGCAAGTCTGTAAAACCTTCACCACTTCCCTGTAAACCTAAAACTATTCTAAATTAAAAGTTTATTTTTTTAAAAAAGTGTTTGGAGTTCCCATTGTGGCTCAGAATGTTGGGAACACATAATGTTTGCGAGAATGCAGGTTTGATCACTGGCCTCGCTTGGTACAGGATCCGGTGTTGCCGCAGCTGCCTTGTAGGTCCCAGAAGCAGCTCAGATCTGGTGTTGCTGTGGCTGTGGCCAGGCCTGCAGCGGCAGCTCCAATGGAACTCCTAGCCTGGGAACTTCTATATGCTGCAGGTGCAGCCGTAAAAAGAAAATAATAATAATACATAAAAAATGTTGAGGTTTCAGGCAGTCCTCAAGACCTAGTTCTCTTTGGTTCCTCTTTCTGCAAGCTTGGAGGACCTGAGCTGCTGATGTGGGGACTATCCAAGCTCCTAGCTCCCAACCTCATTGCCATGGCAACTATCATCATTTTCAAGCCCAGGGAAAACTCCCATGTCCTCACCATTGATACCCAGTTAGCCAGCACAGGACCTGGCCCAAAGTCGGTGCTAAGTCTGTATTTGTCAAATGAAACTCAAGGAGGACCTGTTGACAGAGGGGATACAAGCAGAAAGACCAGCTCCTTCATCCCAGGGCAAGAACCCAGCATCCGGTGGTCTCCATTCAGAGAAGGAAGGCTTCTGGTTAGAGGGGGTAGGAGACTTCTCTCAACCGCCTTTGGAGAGCAGGCATGCAGGTTTACTTAGGACTGTATTGACTGGAGGCCTTTGGGGATAATGAGGGGCAAGCTAAATCCACACCCCACCCCCAGGTGACGCCTCCACTGCCCCTCTGTCCCCTTGGAGTGTCAGCTCCGGGCTGCCAAAAGCCATCTGCAAAGCTTCATGTGCCACAGATTGTTTGCTAGTTCGTGAATAGCCATTGCCTGGCACACAGTAGGCACTTTAAGTGTGTTCCTCTGATGCCTACCATCTATATGCACCAGGCCCTGTGCCCGGAAGGAGACAGAGTTCTCTTTTAATCCTTTTTCAGGAGGCATTGTCAGCCATCCCCATTTTCCAGAAGAAGAGACAGAGGCCCAAAGAGCTGGAGAAACTGGCTTCAAGTTCCAACTATAGAAAAGACATAAGAAAGGTTTCAAATTCAAGGGGTCAAAGTCCCAAACCCGTGCCTTCCATGGGCCCACCAGCCAGGCTGAAGCCAAGGTTGCTGGGCCCTGAGGGGCCCCCCCAACTGCCTGCCCTCCATAGAGGCACCTGTGCTTGTTCCCTCATCCGTGGCCTCCAGACAGCAATAACTTTCAAGTCTCTTTCTTTTAAAACTTAATATGCCTATTTCCCCCTTAGAGGTACTTTTCGATATTCCTTCGGGCTGTCGCCTGGACAGGACAAGGAAGCAGAATCCAGGGAGATGGATGCTTATTACAAGCATTCAATTAGGAAAGTTTGAATAATGCAGCCCTGAATGCTCGATCGATATCTGGAGGCTTCGAGACACCCTCCCCCACCGAGGACTTTGAATGGCTTTTTCCGTATTTATTGTTCCCTAACCAGATACTTCAAACATATCCTGTACTTGGTAGAATTTGGTATCTGCCCAGTGCCCAAAGTGCCTTCTCAACAAGCATTTACCCCTGTGTTGGAGTATATTTAAAAGATTTATATCCTTCCGTTGCTGAATGGAGTCCTTGGGAAAGGCGGATTTTGCCTTCCCAGGGAAAAGATCCTACCTCGGCTGATGGGGTGGCCTCCGGCAGGAATATTTTAATACGTCACTTATTAAAATGGACCCAGGCCTTGGCCTAAGGGCTCCTGTCCTTTCCCACCCCCCCACCCCCCCACCCCCTGCTTCCCAGCAAAGGGCAGCTCCAGGCCTTAGCTGACCACATCCAAGCCCTGCCTCCCTCTGACCCCTTATGCAGTTGTTTGTTCGGAGAATAGGGAGAGAGAGCCCAGGCTCAGAACAATAAGCCAACAAAAGGATCTTTAAGGCTAGAGGACAATGGCTGCCGTTGGGACAGGACGGAGCCTGGGTCTGGGGTCAGGTGACCTTACATCCCCATCCTGGAGCCTGGACTCTGGGTCCAAGTGTGCCTCACGACTTACTAGCTGCGTGACCTTATCCAAGTTACCCAATGCCTCCGAGCTCTGGTTTCGCCTATACCATCAGGATACTAGAAATGCCTGCTTCCTAGGGCCATTGTAAGCCCTCCATACAGTGAAAGCTCAATGAATGTGGCTGTGGTGCAGTGATTTTAGTCCCCACCCCGCCGGGGTGTTGAGTTCCTCACCTACAGAAGAAACAAAAGGGCTACGGGTTTCCAGGATGGCTGGGCCCGATGAAGAGACAGTGGAAGGGAGAGCCCTTTGTAATTGCACGGTGCTTTGATCAGGTAAGTGGTAATTACTCCTGGGTGTGGACCTAGACCTGCCTTCTGCAAGAATCTTTTCATTTGGTTCTTTCCCCTCTTGGTCAACTGATGCTACACAGAGGGTGGGCCCTGCCCCCCTCAACCTTTTCATGGGAAGAGCACGGGAAACCTAGGCTCCGTGGTGCCTACAGGCCCATCAGCTGCAAATGCTGGGGTTCTCTGGGGTCAGCAGCGGGGAGGGCCAGGTTTGGGAACAGGTCACAAGCCTGGGAAAATCAAGCTCGCACCCTGCCCCGCCCCCACTCATCACGCTGCTTGGTACTGCCAGCTCCAGGCAGGCCCGCCATCCCTGATAATGACTGATGGGGATTCTGCTGGGTCCCCTGAGGCTCTGGCCCTCCACCTCCTGAGACAGGAGATGAGACACCACCCCCCTCCCCACAAGCCCTCTGGAGCCCTCTTCCTCCCCCCTCCCCGACCCTGGGGCCTGTCTTACCTGATGTCTGAGTCACACTCAGGCTCCTGTCACTGTGAGCTGTGTTGTGACTCCCTGGCTGACAGTTTTACAACAAACACATTAAAAGCTCCCGGCACTGGGACTCCTGGATGCTGAACAGCCCAGGAGAAAAAAAGGGGAAAAAAAAAAAAAAAAAAAACCTCTCCCTGCTTTTCTTCAGCCAAAATTCTTCTCCTGACTCCTCCTCCCCCACGGGCCACTCCACTGCCATGAACTGTCCTGAGCCCAAAACGGGGCTGAGAATTTTTTTTATAAGAAGCCTTCTTAAGCAGTGATGGGAGACGGGCTGTCGCGTGGGGAAGGCTGAGATAAACCAAATCGGGCTGTGGGCCCCGGAGGACCAGACTCATCCCTCCAGCAACACCTGTGAACTCAGGAAGGTGAAGGGGGCAGAGCATCGCTCCTGGGTCAGCCCTGCCTTTGAGGACATGTGACTCTTGCTAAGGGGTTATCTGATGCCAAGCGCTACTATGAACTGGGTGTTGTGTTAACCCCCGCCTCCCGACCCCGCACCTTCTAGCTGGGAGCTGCATTATCCCCACTTCACAGATTTGGAAACTGAAGCTTAAAGAAGTGAAGGAACTTGCTCCAGTCCACAGAGCTGGAAAGTGAAGGAGCTAGGATTTGAACCCAAGTCGGCCAGCCTCCAAACTTTGCCCTTCACAAGACTGACTTCTTGCCAACCAACACACCAGGCCTCCCCTCAGCACTCAACCAAGGCTGGCAGAAACCTCGGGGAAGCAGGGAGAGCCCAATGCAAATCCAAATCAGATGAACTTGCCCTTCGAGGGTAGCCTGGCCAGTCCAGCTTGTCTTTCCTATCATCCGAGCCCAAACCCACAGTGGCCTCCACAGGGCCTTTTTGCCTTCCAGACCAAAGCTGCCATTCCCTCCGTCCTGTCTGCAACCAGCAGACAAAAAGCAAGTCCCCAGAACCAAAGCAGAGAAAAGAGAGGCGTGAGACACAGGAACAGTTCTTTTATTGTACATTGGAGAAATAGCCCTGTGTGCTGGTTAAAGGTGCAACATACAGAATATCGAATTAAGAAAAGAGGGAACAGGGTCGGGAAAGGAAGAAACCTTTTGAGGTCCAAAGTTGCAAACAAAAAAGGGTAAAAGATTTCCTCACGCAAGAGGCATTTTTGCAAATACCATGCAAACAGGCAGCTGGTGTGCCTTAAGAGAACCCCTATAAATAACAGAAAAAGACACTCCAAGCATTCCTTTACATGGACTCAGAGCACAGGGAAAAGAAAAGAAACCAAAATGCCTTTTGGCATTTCAAGATATTTGGCACTCTTGTGATTACATTTTTTTTTTACAGTCCATTAAAGAGAATAAACTGACACAATATTAGAGGAAAAAAACAGGCTGCTCACACAACAGACTGCAGAGAGGTTAGAAAAAGCTCAAGCATTTTTTTTTCTTCTTTTTTTGTGTTTTTTTTTTCCTGACATATAAAATGTGTTCGTTTGCATTAACTTGGGCAAATAGCTTGCAGCAACAAAGAAACACAAGCTTTACAATTCATTTTAAAATAAAGCAAGGATCCTATGTATGATTCCTTAGAAAAGTTCTCTTCTTGTTTGAAACACATTCTTGATAACTTCAAAAGCTGATCAGAATAAAATGGAATATCTCTAGAGATCATTTTCTGATTTTTTTTTGTACATCCCAGGATAACAACATAAAAAAAATAAAACTGGACAGCATTTCACATCCAAGTGCACAGAATCATTTTTGCAAGATTAAATAATGTAAACATGGGGAACAGCCAAATCAGCAAAGAATGCCAACACCTCAAAACACCCGGTGTTGCTGCTTTATTATTTAAGTGGTTCAAAATCCAGATCTATGATTGTGCAATATTCACTGTATATAAAAAGAAATGGATATTAATTTTGACAAACAGCTGCAACTGAGACTTTTTTATTTCTTTACATGTGGGTATATAGTGATTTTTTTCAATTTTTTAAAATTTTTTTTTAACTTTTATTTTTGCAAAGGAGCCCAGAGCCTTCTGCTTCTTTCTCACGCCTCATCTGTCTCCCGGCCTGACACGAGACACAGGTTGTTGACTTCATCGTGGGTAGCAAGCTAGTAATAAATTTCAAAGTGCTTTCTCTTTTCCTGCTCTTTTTGCCAATAACTGTTATCGCCGTTCCCATTCTTATTCTCTCCCTTAACTCATTGTCTTTGGGGGAGTTAGACACCGGGAGGTGCCTTGTCTGTCATATTTTTCAGCACGTCATCAATCCTATCATCTTCAATAACAACTGCAAAAAAAGGGGGGGAGAAAAGGAGAGGTGAGCGCACTTGGGCCTGGCCAAGGGGTCTCCCAACGTTTAGCTTTATGCCTGGGGGAGGGGGGGTAGATTGAGGATGCGGGGCGGGGGGGGGGGGGTGTCTACGTGCGCCCTGGCCCCCTCCTCTCTCCTCTGCATGGGGTCCCTTCGCAGCTTTCCGCTGAACCTCTCTCCCAGCTCGAGGCTGCGTCCCAGCCCGGTTCTGAGAAAAGGAAGCAGAGGGCACAAATCCCGCAGCCCTGGCTGCAGCCTCGGCGCGGCGCGAACCGGCCTGGTCCCTCGCCCCACCCCCACCCACCCCGAGGGCGCAGGTATTTAGAAAGAAGGCCCCAGGGTAGGCGAGGGAGGGGAAGGGAAGCCAAGGTCTCCGGGTCTGGGACCCTCGGGGGTGCCCTGAGCGCGGCGCGGGTCGCCCAAGTCTGGGTGCAGAGGTGCGCGGAGCGGGGACGCCAGGGGGCCGGTCGCACCGGGCGCAGCCCACTGGGGCTTCTGGCCTCGCCTGAGCCCCCCCGCCGGCCCCTTGCGCGACTCCTTCCCGCAGCCCCCGGGCGGTCTCGGCCTCTCCAGACTCGCCGCCGCCGCAGCGGAGGTGGGAGCCTCCCTTCGCAGCCCACCCGGGGCTCGCCCGCCTCTCCGCGTCTGCCTCTCACAGTGTCCTCGGCCTTTTTCACCACCTCTACCTAGCTTTGCCTTCCTCGGTCCCTCCATCAGTCTCCCTCCATCAGCCCGGCGCGACGGTCACCTGTCGAGGTCTCTGGGCCTCTCTCTGTGTCCCGGGTGTCCGTCGCCCTCACTGTTTCAGCTGCTTCTCTGTCCTCCCCAGACTTGCGTCCTCCGCTCGCTGTCTCTCCGGCTCTGGCTCTTTCTCCCGAGCTTTGTCTCGGTCTCTGCCCATCTCGGTTTCCTCCCTCCCTCTCCCCGCCGCCTCCCTCCCTATCTCTGCGTCTCAGTCTCTCCCGGCGGCTGTCGGTCTCCCTCATCGTCCCCGCGCCTCTGGAGCTCCTCTAGGAGCCTCTCCGCGTCCCAGTCTCTCCCGGGCTTTCCCAGCTCTAGCGCCGAGCGCCCGGGCTCGGCGAACCCCCTCCCCCTGCCAAATAACAATGAAAAGCCCTTGCGACCCGAAAGCCCCTTGCCTTCCCCGCAGGAACCGGTCCTCCACCCCCACCCCCCCGCCGCCACAGTTCCCCACGCCGTCCCCTGGGGAGCCCTAGAACCAACCCCCTCCGGGTTGTAGATCGAGTGCAGCTGCGACTACACTGCGCAAAAGGGGCCCGGGGTGGGGGGTGGGGGGCGGTTAGAAATCCAAAGGCAAACTTTGGCACGGGTAGGGGCCCAGGTATAACCTCTCAGCTCCCGCTGCGGCGAGATGCCGCCACGCCCCCTGGGTGACCCTACGGAAGATCGGCTGAGGGGGAGGGGTTCCCGAGGCCAGCCAGAGCCGGACCCGCAGTGCGGGATCCCCCCCAGTTCTGCGCGATGGGACTTTGGTGGGTCGGAACCCTTCCGGAGTGAGGGAGACTCCCGCAAACCTCTGCCAGGCCTCGGTGCGGAAGAAATTAGTGTCGGGAGGGGACCGCGTACTCACCCCTCTTGCTCCGGCCGATCTGGCCCAGCTTGGGCGGCCGCTTGTTCTGCCCCGCGCCGAAGAAGTTATTGGTGTCCTGCAGGCGGCAGGAGAAGATCTGGCCCACGTCGCCGCCGTCGCCGTAGGGACTCAGCTTCTCGTCGCCGTAGGGCAGCACCTCCGACATGGTCGCGTCCGGGGGCTCCGCGGCGGCACCTCCTCCGCCCGCGTCCCCGCCCGCGGCGGACAGGGTCAGCGGCGCTGGGGCCGGGGACGGCCGGCCGGGGACGGCCCGCGGGCTGCGGCGGCGGTGGCGCCGGCGAGAGGCCGGGGGACACCGCTGGGGCAGGAGCGCGCAGCCGGCCTGAGCGACCCCGCGAGCGCCCGCAGCTGCGCTGCGCTGCGCTCCGGCTCGGCGCGCGGCGAGTGGCTGCTGCTCCAGCAGAGGCGAGCAGGACTCACATCCTCGGCACGCTCGGGCGCAGGGCTGGGACCCGGCCGGGCGGGGCCGTGAGCCGGAGGAGGAGGCTGTCCCAGCGAGCCCCGAGGGCGCGGGGCCGAGGAGGGCGCACCCCGGGGAGCCGAGCGGGCCGGTCCTGCGGCGAGTGCGGGCGGCGGCGGCTCTGGCTCGGGAGGCTGACTGGGGAGCTGCGAGCGGCGGGGCTGCGAGGGGTGGAGGGGGAAGGGAGCGAGGGAGGAGGGAGGGCACGGGTGAGGGGGGGAGGATACCCGGAGGGAGGGAGGGGGTAGAGGGAAACCGAGAGGGAGACGGGGAGAGAAGCAGAGAGAGAATGGGAGGCAGGGGAATCGACTGAGAGAGATGGGGGGGGGGTGAGGGAGGAGAGAGGGAGGAGAAGAAAGGGCGGAGGGAAGGGCTAGATCGGGATCGGAGAACTAAAGGGGAGAGAGGAGGAAGGAAAGAAACAGGAGGGTGAGGAAGAGGGTCGGAGAAGGAAGGAGGAGAGTAAGAGGGAGGAGAAGGAGGCTGGGACCAAGAACCAGCCGGTGAGCGAGCTGCGAGCGAGAAATGCCGGCCGCGGCGCGGAGGCGAGGCCCGGGGGGAGGGCAGGAGGAGGGCGGGGAGGAGGGGACCCGGGCCGCGGGGAGAGATCCCTGGAAGCCGAGCGACGTCACGGGGCCGCGCCGGCCGGCCCGGGCCGCGGCTCGCTTCCTGCCCCCGCCCCCGGCCCCGCGTCCCGCCCGCGCGAAGGGGCCCCGCGTGAGCCCCGCCCCGGCCCGGCGGCCTCTGGGCGCCTCTTGCCCTGGCGCCCCCTCCCGCAGGGTGTTTACCGGGTCCCGAGCCGGTGCGCGGCGGCTTCGTGCGGGACCTGCCACTGGCCCTGCCACCCTCGGGGAGCTGGGGGCAGTGGGGGTTCTGGGAAGGGGGGGGGATCCGCGGCGCACACTCGGGGAAGGACAGAGGGATGCTGGTCTCCCCGGAGGCCAGACGCTAGGGCAGAGATCAGAGGGCACCCAGCGACCACCCGACGCGTTCTCTCCAACCAGCGCCAATGGGGGAGCCCCTTGCCCCCATCACACTTGGGCCCCACTTTAGACTCTCAGGGCTCGGCCCCTTGGGCCTTACACTCTCCCTCCCTCCTTCGGTTTGCCTTGGAAGGCCCGGCTGCTAGCCAGAGCTCCCAACTCGGGCTCCCGCGGGGCCTCGGGGTGGAGGCGAATCGAGGGGAGGGGAGGGCAGCCCCGCCTCCCGGAGGAGAAGGGAGCGCCTTATTACGCCGGGCTCGCCCGCCCGGGATGCCCTGCTCTTGGCGTCCGTCCGCTGCCTCTGCCGGGGACGTCCTGGGCCTGCTGCCCTCTGCCTTCGGGGACCTCCCTTCCAGCAACAGTCATGAGCCCTGGGGAGAGATTGCGGCTTCGGAGCCGAGGAGCGGGCTCCTAGATCCCAGGAGGGAGACTGGGGCAACCCCAGAGGCCTGGGAGGCGCATCTGCAGAGCAGATGGTAACTCCGTGGGGGCAAGGTACGTGAGGAGGGCTCGTTATCCTTGCCGAGAGCCAACAGCACCTGCTCTCCCCCCGGAGACTGCTCTCACACCGCCGCAGCAGAGACAGCCTGACCACCCCCACCCCGCAAAAAGGGCGGGGGGGGGGGGAGCAGGAGCAGCCATCCTAAGGTCATGCTTGCTGAAGGCAGGGAAAGGAAACACGTCTTGATCCCCTGGTCTCCCCTGGCCCAACCAGCTGCCCAGCAAGGGGTCCCACCAATAGCAAAAGAGCATCCTCAGGTTCACTCTCCCCTTAAATCTAGAACTCTGGGTTGGTGGTGAGCTGGAGGGTAAGGGGTTTGTGCTTTTAGTGACAAAACATCTGATAGAGGAGCTGCCTGAGAGAAGCCAGCCCAGCTCCCTCCCCACACTGGGTAAAGGGGCTCCCAGGCCTCCAGAGAGGATGCAGGGGGCTGAGAAAGCAGGATGTAGATGGCATAGGCATGACCTTTGGATTCAGGCCTGGGTTGGACTCCCAGCCTTGTCTTTTGCTAGCTGTGTGCCTTTGGGCAAGTCGCATCCCCTCTCTGAACTTCCATTATCTCAGCTGCAAAATGGGGTACGTGGCTAGCTAGCTGACTGTATGCCTCCCAAGACTGTTATGAAAACAAAATGACATCAGGCTCCCAGGGCCCAGCTGAGCATGGACGTGCACTAAATATTTGAGAAATGACTTAACGAGAGAGAAAGAACAGCGACACTTCATTCATTCCCATTTCAGAGCCATCAGAGCTGGGAGGATCTTTAGAGATGACCCAGTCCAAACTCCTCATTTATAAATGGAGAAACTGAAGCCCAGAGAGGGTCAGGGACTTGTTCCAAATCCCACAGCTTGTCTGTGGCAGAAGCAGCAGGTCTCTGGCCTCCTTTGCTCCACAAGCCTCCCATCTCCATTCAATTAAGGCTTTCCTGAGTGTCTGCTTAGAGGTTAGCACCAAGCCAAGTGCTGGAAGAGAAAATAAAAGCATAACAAGCAGGATGCTAACTTTACAAGAAGCTCTTACATTTGTATCAGGCTTTCTATTTCCTGCACCCCCCACCCAAAGCATTTCTGGTCCATTATTGACATTGCTTCTCAAAATAAATACCTTTTGAGGTAGAAAAGGAGATGGTGGGTCCTTGTTTAACTGTTAGCAGAAAGAACATAGGTGACTTGCCCAGGTCATAGGCTAATGATGGAGCCAAAAGTAGCCACTTTCCCCAGCCTTGATTCCAGGTCCCTATAGGAGACACCCTGCAGTGGTGACAGCATGCACGGTGGGGGCCACCCCATTCATCTTTTTTTCTTTTTAGGCCCACTCCTTCAGCATATGGGAGTTCCCAGGCTAGGGGTCAAATCAGAGCTACAGCTGACAGCCTACAACACAGCCACAGCAATACCAGGTTTGAGCCGAATCTTTGACCCTACTCCACAGCTTGCAGCAACACCAGATCCTTAACCCATTGAGCAAGGCCGGGGATCGAACCCACATCCTCATGGATACTAGTCAGGTTCTTAACCCGCTGAGCCACAATGGGAACTCCCCCCACTCATCTTATTCTCCCCTGGCTCCGTGCTTACTGCTGAGTACTATCACTATCCCACTGTACAGAAGGTGTGCAAAAAGGCACAGAGAAGGCTGACAAATCCCTGCACACGCAGCAAGTGAGAGCAAAGAGAGAGGCCAGGTTTTATACCCCATCTGTTTTTACGTTGACTTTGCCTTGTTCCAAATAAGGTTAAAGGTGGCAGCGTCACACCTTCCCAACCCAATACCCACCCCCTTACGGAATCACACCCCCGTCTCGGGCACATGGCACTTGACAGTTAGAAGAGCATTCCTAGGACCGTTCTCTTCATAGAGGCTGCCAGTAGCCTTCAGAAGTGGCAAGGACGGGCACCATCAGACCCATTTTACAGACAAGGTTCCTGAAGGTGGAGGGGTGCCTCCAAGGTCACACAGAAGTTCTGCAAGGAAAAGTATGAATCAGCACAGCAGCGTTTCTCCACCTCTCGCCCTCCCGGCTGTCTCCATTGCAGAGGACTGACTCAGTTCTCTGTGTGTCCAGCCTTCACATCCTGGAGCCCATCTCTTCATCTTGGAGCCCTAGACCTGGAGGCAGACACATACCCTAGGGCTCCACTCCTGCCTTACCCTCCACCCCGCAAGCTGAGAGGTTGGCTCTGAGCCAGATGCCCAGGGCTGTGTTGTGAAGATGCCAGGTCCAGATGGAGGCATGGACCAAGGAAGGCAGGAGTGGAGACTGGTCTTCCCAGTAGGGAAGGCTGGCAGTACACAGTCTCGTGCACTAGTCCAGGGTGAAGAGGGCGGCCTTCACTGGGCCAGCCAAGTTCAAATTGTTGCTGTCATTTCCTAACGCCATGGTTATTTTGCCTCATTATGCCTCAGTTTCCTCATCTGTCAAATGGGGGTAATAATTTTTTTTTGTCTTTTTGTCTTTTCTAGGGCTGTACCCACAGCATATGGAGGTTCCCAGGCTAAGGGGGCCAATCGAAGCTGTAGCCGCCGGCCTATGCCAGAGCCACAGCAACGAGGGATCTGAGCTGCATCAGTGACCTACATCACAGCTCATGGCAATGCAGGATCCCTAACTCACTGAGCGAGGCCAGGGATCGAACCTGCGTCCTCATGGATGCCAATCAGATTCATTAACCACTGAGCCACAGGAACTCCCCACATTTTTTTTTCAGCTGCAGAATCAGCCCGTTCTCACAAATCTAGAGTAGATAAAACCTAGAGTTCCCTGGTGGCTCAGAGGGTTAAGGATCTGGCATTGTCACTGCTGTGGCTCAAGTTGCTGCTGTGGCGAGAGTTCGATCCCTAGCCCAGGAACTTCCTCATGCCACAGGCATGGCCCCAAAAAAGTAAATAAAAACTGCTCGAAGCGGGAGTTCCCTTTGTGGCTCAGTGGTTAACGAATCTGACTAGGATCCGTGATGTACATTTGATCCCTGGCCTCGCTCAGTGGGTTGGAGATTCGGTGTTGCTGTGCGCTGTGGTATAGGTCACAGATGCCACTCGGATCCCGCATTGCTGTGGCTGTGGCATAGGCCAGCAGCTGTAGCTCCGATTTGACCCCTAGCCTGGGGACTTCCTTATGTCGCAGATGTGGTCCTAAAAAGAAAAAAAAAGAAAAAAAAAACCTTGCTTGAAGCAAAGATGGGGGCTTCCGGGGGCTTCCCCCCAAACTTCACCTGAAAGCTCTTTCACCAAACCCTGGGACTCTGCAGTATAGAGAACCGCAGGACAAGGACATGACCATCTCCAGGATCCCTTTCAGCACAGACAACCCAGGGTTCCAGGGTTAAAAATATGTATTTGCAAGGCCCTGCTGTGCCCTGAGCCCTGCGATAGTGTTGAGGGGATAGAAAAGGGGAAAGCCAGCCCCAGAGGGACTCCAGCATAAAACAAAAGCTTCCTTTGTTGCCTTCCCCCTCCTGTCCAGATGGGGAAACTGAGGCACAGGCCACAGCATCAGAGAGTAACGGTGAGACTTAGAGAAGGTCACGGCTGCTGGATCCACGGCCCTGGGTGCCAGGCATCTGTGGGCAGCTCAGGTCCAGGATCCCGTGGACTGGAGCACTGGGAACACTGAGCCTTGCCAGGGCTGGCTCAGACCTTAGATGGTCCAGGAGGGAAGGCCAGGATGAGGTGCCATGTCAATGGCCAGCTGGTCACCTCAGGGGACCACCTCTCTGAGCCAAAGGGGGATAAAAACCCACGTCAACCCCACCCTGCTCAACTAGACGACTGGAACCTGATGGCAGCCCATTTGAAAAGCAGGGCCTCTGCCACCCCCCACCCCCCCCACACACCCCCACACGGTAAGAGAAAAGCGTGTGAGCCAACTGGGAGCGGTGCAGACCTAGAATCAAGGAACAATCCCGGAAGAGTCTGTTCATGTTCCTTCATTCAGTGAACCTTCTCAAAGGACTTCTGTGGCAGGCACAGTCCTTTCCCCCCCAAAAAGAGTATGAGCTTCTTTTCTTTGTTTAATCACCGGGACCCTTTCTTCAAATAAAATCTTACAAGGAACCTCAGTGAGTAAAAAGTAGATAAAGGGTAAGCGGCTTTGAGACCCTCCGGGGAGTATGGGGGGCTCTGGGTCTCCAAAGCAGGCTCAGAGTTCTAGAAGGCTCTGTGAAACCAGCCCTGGAGTTCATCTAACCCCACCTCCTCCCATCACAGGTGGGGAAGCGGGGCCCAGACAGGGCAGGAGGACTGGACCTAGGTCTGGGCTCCGGGTCTCACAGCCCTGCATCTCACCGCACGCTGTATCCTGGGGGAGCTCAACCACATACATGATCAGTCACAAAAGAAAAGGGCTTTTTCCAAAGGTGAAGTCCGGGGAGTTCCTTTAAAATAAAATGAAAAGATCAGAGGGTAAATTTTTTTAAGATTTTATCATACCAACAACTCACAAAGCAAGGATCCCAGCAAAACTAAAGAAACCATGGGAGTTCCCACTGTGGTTTAGCGGTAACAAACCGGAGCAGTAACCATGAGGATTTGGGTTTGATCCCTAGCCCCGCTCAGTGGGTTAAGGATCCAGTATCACCATAAGCTGTGATGTAAGTCACAGATGTGGCTCAGGTCCGATGTTGCTGCGGCTGTGGTGTAGGCCAGCGGCTGCAGCGCCAATTTGACCCCTAGCCTGGCAACTTCCATATGCTGCAGGTGTGGCCCTTAAAAAATAAAGAAACTGTGAGGAGCTGAGGCCCCTGATCTCACCAGGACATGGTGTGGTGGGAGTCACTGGTGTCCCGACTGGGCCCCCCTCCTGTCACTGCATATCCTCCCACAGGATGGAGGGAGGGGGTCCTGGCAACTCTGAGAGACCAGCTCTGCCTACAGCCCCCGGGCCAGAACGAGCAGGGGGGAGGCGCTGGGGCTCCGTGTCCCACCTGGAAAACAACCACCCTCTCAGGCCTGGGCAAGGAGGAGGGGACTGTAGACAGGCCTGGCGCTGTGGCTGTGTTCGCACGTCCCCAGGGTGCAGACAAAAACAGGTGCGACGCTAGCTTCATGGACCAGTGGTGGAGGCTCGGGAGGTTGGGGACCATTGTCTGGGTCCAGAGCCTGGGTTCTGGATCCCTCACCCTGCCTGTTGGGTTTCTCCTGTCCAGGCTCCCAAGTCCCTGACGAAAGAGCCCGTAATCTCACCAAAGAGCTGAATAAACCTAGATTCCTAAGGGAACTAAGGAAGACCTGACCCCACTGAGTTCAGAAAGGGGACTACAGCCCTTGGATCGAAAACCATTACCCCTCGGTCTCTATTAAGGGCTTCCCAGAGTTCCCATCGTGGCCCAGCAGAAACGAATCTGACTGGTATCCATGAGGACGCAGGCTCGATCCCTGGCCTCACTCAGTGGGTTATGGATCCTGCGTTGTCTCAAGCTGTGGTGTAGGTCTCAGATGAGGCTCAGATCTGACGTGGCTGTTGCTATGGCATAGGCCAGAGGCTACAGCTCCAATTCAACCCCTGGCCTGGGAACTTCCATATACCACAGGTACGGCCCAAAAACCTGCTCCCCCTCCCCACAAAAAAATAGAGCTTCCCAAGCCCAGGATCACACCAATCACTGGATCCATATCAACACTCGATAACCTCTGAAGGTGGCTATGGTGATCACATCTTCTGCCATCTGGGCTCTGAGGCCAGAGAAGCTCAGTGATGAGCCCAAAGCTGCACAGCCCAAGGAGGTGGCTGGTCTGATGCCAGGCCAAGCTCTCAACCATTGAGTGATACTGCCTCCCTGAGGACACCTGGGCATCAGGCCACCTGGGACAAGCCTTATTCTAGTCTCTGCACCTGGTCCTCACTCTGACTGAGGGTGTGTAGATTACAGTGCAAACTTCTGGCAGGCCGAGGTCCCCTCTGGGAATCCAGTGAAAGAGATGCTGCATTCTATTTTCCAGATGCAAAAAGTGTGTATACGATTTCCACGGCAGCTCTGAACCCCAAAGGCCCTTCAGGTTAAAAAAAAAAAATGCAGGACTGGATCCTTTATTTTTTATTTTTTTTAATTTTCAAGGGCCGCACCCGCAGCATATGGAGGTTCCTAGGCTAGGGGTCGAATTGGAGCTGTAGCTGCCGGCCTACGCCACAGCCACAGCAATGTGAGATCTGAGCCGTGTCCGCAACCTACACCACAGCTCACGGCAACGCCGGATCATTAACCCACTGAGCAAGGACAGGGATCGAACCTGCAACTTCATGGTTCCTAGTCGGATTCTTTAACCACTAGGCCATGATGTGAACTCTGGAATGGATCCTTTAAATGACACTCCCCACCAGTATCCTGTGACAACAGAGCGTTTTTACACCTTTAACCCAGAGGCCTTCACCATGACTCTCCCCCAAACTGGGGGTCAGACCTGCAGAGGCTCAATCTGGGGCGGAAAGATGTGGCCATTGACTTCGGAGCCCAGGTTCCCAGCGAGGGGACTGTGCGTGGCTCTGGGCCCTTGGGTCCCCACTTGATATTATTTAAGCACTTCCCATCCCACGGCTGCAATATCCCTTGATGCCTGTGATAACCTGCAAGGCTGACAGGGCAGAGAAGTGACTTCCCATTGCACAGTGGGGAGAAGTGGTTCCAAATGAGGAAGATGAGCTGCCCGACTGGAAACAGGGCCAGGACTGAGACCCCAGGTCTCCCAACAACCAGCTCGGAGCTCTGTCCACTGGACCTGGTGCCACACAAGTGAAGTGAGGGTAAACAGAAGACTCAAGTTCAATTCCGGCTCCACCCCTTCTTACTTGCGTGACCTCCAGGCAGTCCCTTCACTCTCTGAGCCAGGATTCCTCTCAGCTGTAAAGTGGGGGCAAAACCTCAAGGGAGATTGTGAGGATTGGCTGAGGTGCTGACTGGGACACTAGGATTAGAGCAGGGGGACAGCTCCATGCAGTGGGGCCCATAGCTCAAAGCCCCCGGGCCTGCAAGTGTGGAGAGAAGGGCTTTCTCTTTCTCTCCCTCAAAGCCCCCGGGCCTGCAAGTGTGGAGAGAAGGGCTTTCTCTTTCACCCCTCCTGGGTGACAGGACGTGTAGAAGCTGGAGGAGCAGAGTTCCCTTCGTGGCTCAGTGGTAACCAACACAACTAGTATCCATGAGGAGTCAAGTTCGATCCCAGGTCTCGCTCAGTGGGTTAAGGATCCAGTGTTGCCGTGAGCTGTAGTGTAGGTTGCAGATGTGGCTCGGATCCCACGTTGCTCTGGCTGTGGCCTAGACCGGCAGTTGCAGCTCTGATTTGACCCCTAGCCTGGGAACCTCCATATGCCATGGGTGCAGCCCTAAAAAGACCAAAAAAGAAGAAGAAGAAGCTTGAGAAGGAGCCACTGCATGGTCACAGAGGCCCTCCCCACCTGCCCGGCCAGCCCCTATGCTGAGCAGAGGATACAGAAGAGGAGAGACTGGTCTGGGGGGAGGAGGTGCGGAAGACGGGAGGAGAGGCAGAGAGAATCCGACAGAAGCAGAGAGGCTAAAAGAGCCTCGGGGGGAAGAAACTCTTACACTCAAAGACCAGAGGCAAACAGGGCAGACAAGAGGCAGAACTGCCAGGTTAAGGTGCTGCAGTTCTATCTCCTGCAGGCAGTAGATAGAGGGGGACAGAGGACCGTGACACAGAAGGCAAAGACAGGGCGGACGAGAGGACAGCAAGGGGAGCAGGCCAGGCTGGGAGAAGCAGGGTTTCTCCACTGAGAGGAAGCTTCTGGGGAGAAACTCAAAATCTATGCCATACAATTTTTTTAAGCATCTTTTACCAGTGTGAAGTCATCTGGGTATTTTAAGAATATGTGATGCATTATGCATGTCTCATTTTTGTTGAAAGAAATCATGGTTAGTATATTTAAAGATGTGAATGCCTGGAAAATTATAGGGGGAGAAATGTGGGCTGTTTCCCCCCCTGAATTTTCTGGGCTTCTCAGAACTTTCACATCTGCACTGGGCTTCCTGGTGTGCTGGGCAGAGAAAGGAAGGAACTGCAGAGAACATTCCTGCCTCTCCCCTTTCAAGCCTGTGACCAGCTGGACCTGGGACCAGAGTCCTTCTCAGGCTCTGCTCTCAGGCCTGTTCTCCATCCCTCAGGAAAGAGAAAATTGCACCCATCCTGGCAGCGCCACCTCAGTTTCTCCTGCAAGGCCGCTAGACGGCCTCAACCATAGGAGCATGGCGCCACCTGGAGGTCATTTTGGAGACTGCAGTATCAGGATTCCAGCACACAGGGTGGGAAAGGGCAGGAGGAAATGAACACTGTGAGCCAGGTTACTGCCAGCAGGAATGAAGCCCCATCCTACCAAGCACCTTAAATACCAGGAAGAGCGGTGGTGGGGCAGGGAGGCATGACGTTATGGCAATTTGGACATTAACATGAATATGACCTCATATGTACCCCCTCCAGCCTAGAAACCATTCGTGTTATAGATACAAAGTGCCTGGTTCACTAGGTACTTAATAAATGCTTGTTGAATTCAGCTGTGGCCTCCAGCGTCATCCTAGAGGCATCTGGACTGGAGGTCCCTAATATGAGGCAATAGCTCTGGCAGGGGCAGGGGGTCAAGGTCGAGAGCGGAGGGCCCTCCCCCAGGCCTGGGCAGCCCCTCTGACCAGTGCCAGCGTCCCTGGCTCGGCCTCACATGCCCCATTCTTAGGCAAAGGAAATGCCAGGTCCCTAGGCTGGCATCTGAAAAACAATAAGGCAGCAGCTGCAGGGGAAGTGACTAATGAGCACTCCGGGGAGCAATTCGGGACATGGTACATGGAAACTTATCTCATTCAAAATTGATAAGTGAACGCTATCTAATTAGAGAGAAAATGTGCTGCTCTCCCCAGCTTTCTGGGAACGGGGTCCTGAGGCTGCGGCAGCAGTGGGCCTGACATGAGTCCTCAGCCCATGTCTCAGACAGCAGCCCTGAGACGGGCTTCGAAACTGCTCTCCGGCTCCCTTAGCCACTCACTGTGTCACAGACCATGCAGAATGGCAGGGCCCGATGGCACCTGGGCAAGCTTCTGATCCAGCCTGCTCCTTTTACAGTAAACCCAAGCCCAGAGAGGTGAGACCACTCCATTAAGATCACACAGCCCCAGGACCCGAGAGAAAGCCAGCCTTTGGGCTCCCAGTCCAGTCCATTTACCACCAGGCAACGATGTTCCCTCAGCTGTCCTGTGTGGAGCCCTCAAAGCTCTGGGCAGGTCATGGGCCGTGATATTTCTCTTACACAATCCATCTGGTGCCAGGCCCTCAGAGAGGCCCCTCCCTCTCTCCTTACAACCAAGCTATGGCCTTCATCTCTGGCCCCAAAACCAGCTCCCACAGGCAGTCTTCCCGGGTTGCTGGCCCCACATGCACTGTCTGATTTGCCAGTTTGTGCATTCATTCTTAGTGGTTAAGAGCTCAGGCTCAGACTGCCTGGGCTTAAATCATGTATTTCTTATGTACTCGAACAAGGTACTTGACCTCTCTGGACTTTGATTTCTTTCTTTCTTTTTTTTTTTTTTTTTTTTTTTGCTTTTTAGGGCCATACACACAGCATATGGAGGTTCCCAGGCTAGGGGTCAAATCACAGCTAGAGCTGCTGGCCACAGCCACAGCCACAGCCACAGAGGATCCGAGCCATGTCTGCAACCTACACCACAGCTCACAGCAACACCGGATCCTTAACCCAGTGAACAAGGCCAGGGATCAAACTCTCATCCTCATGGATATTAGTTGGATTCATTTCCACGGCACCACGACAGGAACTCCCCTGAGTTTTAAAAGGTGAGCAAGGGAGTTCCCGTCGTGGCGCAGTGGTTAACGAATCTGACTAGGAACCACGCGGTTGCGGGTTTGGTCCCTGCCCTTGCTCAGTGGGTTAACAATCTGGCGTTGCCGTGAGCTGTAGTGTAGGTAACAGACGTGGCTCGGATCCCGCATTGCTGTGGCTCTGGCGTAGGCCAGTGGCTACAGCTCCAATTCGACCCCTAGCCTGGGAACCTCCATATGCCGTGGGAGCGGCCCAAAGAAATAGCAAAAAGACAAAAATAAATAAATTTAAAAAATTTTAAAAAGGTGAGCAAGGACCAGAATTCCAGAGGCAGGATTCAGCGGTAACAAAGGCTAGGAGGCAGGTTTAGGGATGCTCAACACCCAGTGTGGCTGGAGCCACAAGTGTGAGACCAAGAGGGTTGTGGAGAGGCTTGGAGAGGCAGCCAGGGGCTGGGTCACCGGCCTTCATGTGCCTTGGAGCAGCCAAGGCTTAAACCTGGAGGTGACAGGGAGCCTGGGAGTGGATGTGATTGGATTGGTATTATAAATAGATCATTCTAGGCTCTGTAGGGTTCCCCTTCAACAATGCTATCCTGCCCTTGGTTGCTTTAATTTGAATGAGCAGGGAGTCTGCTCTCAGCAGGCCAGTCTCAAAGGCCCTCCCAGCTACAATATTCTGAGAACCACAGACACTCCGACAGCCCAGACGCCCATCCATCCTAGGGCTTATTCGTGTCTCCGGCCACACCACCCTGAACCCAATCTCGTCCATCACAGGGCATATTCATTTTCAGTTAGGACTCAATACAACACAACTCGGAGCCATTTGAGGGCAGGGACTGCATCATGTTCTCCTCTGTATCCCCGGGCACAGAATATACATTAAGCAAATGTGTCTGAGACGAAGAAATGCCCACCATTGATACCAATCTTGACAGGCTTTTCCTCTGAGCACCCCAAGGCCCTTGGATCACCTACATCGGACCAACCCACACCCAGCCTAGGACCGAGGTCGTGAAGGGTGGCAGGGAACGGCCAAGTGTGTTAGGTTGTTGTTTGCTTTTTGAATTTTCCCATCATAATTCTGAATTAATTAGGATTCCAAAGACCAGCCTTCTGGCTCCTGCTCCACCACAATAAGCTAGGGAATCTCAAAGCCTCAACCAGCAGTCCATAAAAGCAGGGGTGCTAGGTGATCGGCAAGGGGTCAACAGGTTCAAGAATGCTGTGTCTAGTATTCAGTTGTCTAATGGACACTTTCCTTCTTAGCCTCGCAAGTTCAATGTGATTAAAGGCAAAGGGCTTCATAGTCAGACTCTGATAGCCTTGAGCAAATCACATAAGCTGTAAAAAAGGGTAATACAGTCTCCGCTACTGGTTTGTCCTAAATCTTAGAAACATACCTGATACCTGTAGAGCCTACCATTGCTGGCTCGTGATGCGTGGTGGCAGGCAAAGTATAACCTTGCTGGGCCTCGATGTTCTCATTTGCAAAGTGGGGGGACACGATGTAGGACCATGAGCATTCACGCCTACCAAGTGCCCAGCACAGATCTGCAAACACCAGGAGCAATAATTCAAGATGATCCCTGCCTAATGCTGTCTGCCTGGGATTAAAGTGCTGAGCATAAGGGTTGAGTGGAAATTCACAATCCCACAGTCAATTCCTTGTCTCTGTCACCCCCACTGCCAGCCTCAGTCCTACAGATGAGTTTAAGCCCCTTCAACCCTGCTGGCGATCAGGCTCCCTAAATGAATGGTGGGAAGTCCTACAGGTGATGGAGAGTGTGGGGCTGTCTCAGTCCAGCCAGGCTGGGATCGGGTGTGGACCTCAGATGCAGAATCTGGGTATGTGTGTCTGTGATCCCAACCTGCCACCACCTCCTGAGACAGGGAGTGTGCTGCTCCTGTGTCTCCCACAACAAGTTACTCAACTCCGTTTGGAGGAAAACTCAAGACAGAAGAATCCATCTGACTGGGCTTTGAGTCGGGCTGGAGTAAAAGCAGGCTGCCTCCCCTGCTTTTCAATCACTTGATGAGATTTACTCATGAAATCTATGCCAAGGGCTGAACTCTCACAGATGAGCACATTACCACCATCCAGCCACCCACAGGCAGTTCATTCATTCTCTAAACCCTGAACCCTCTTACAAAGTGCACAGGAAAAGGGCCTGCTCCTCCAGTGTGGCCTCCCCCACCGCCCCCGGACGCAGGAACAAACATCTTGTGGGGTGTTCCTCTGAGCGCTGAGGGAAACCACGGGGGAGCAGGAGGGTCAGGAGTTTGAAAGTTTGGAGTTTAAATGTGGACCGTCACCACCCTCCTTCCCAACACTGTGCCCTTGACCCAGTGAACACCCCACCCCCCCACCCCCACATGTGCTCCCTGGTCTCTAGGATGAGAGGCCGCCGGGAGAGGCTGCAGGGTTTTGTGAGATCAACCCACTTTGAAACTAAAGTCTGAAAGCGCATCCAGTACATACATGAGTGTCCTCCCTCAAGTCCCCGACACCCCACGCCCTTCCCATCCTCTCAACAGGTGAAAGCTCACTGCCTGTGTTCAGGATGTCCCCACGGACTGCTTCCTTCAAAGGCAACTGGTAGCGAGATCGGGCGTGGCCTATGGGCACGACTCCGGGGTGGCCCCCTCTCAGGCTGGCCAGGGACTCCCCACCCCACCCTCCTGCTCCAGCATCACGAAGCTGCACCCCAAACCACCTTGTAGCCGAGAAAGGACACACACAGAGGCCTCTGGGGCCCCCGTTCATCACACCACAAGAGGATTCAATCCCATCCCAGCAAAGCCATTGACCTCTTGTTCAAAGCAACAGGCTAACACTTGGTTATAACGTGTTTCATTTGTGCTGTCACTCTGAACACTGCACAGAACGGGCGTCAGCCCCCTGAGAGCAATCCCACTGCCCCAGCACAAAGAACGGGGCACAGGTATTCAAAGCGGGGGAAGGGAGAGAAGAGAGTGCCGAGCCCAACTTCGGACTTCTCGGAAGCGGTGAGGCGCCCCACTTCTCTACACTGACCATCGCCAGCTGGATGGGTGAGGGGTGACGGATAATGGGAGAAGAGCGATGTGATTACGCCCGCGGACGTGGGTGGGGAGAGTCTGGAAAAGGCTCCAGCATCCGGATGCTGGCTGCGACTTTTCCTTGGTGCGAGCCTGGGGGAGAAGCTGGGAAAGCCACGAGGCAGGACAGCAGCGACCTTATTGCTTCCTTTGGGGGCGAGGCTCATCTCAGGCTGGGAAAACCAGAGCCAGCCGCCCTCAGGCCACGGTTGTTCCAGGTCAGCACAGGACACGGTCCCTGAGGGCCCTCCCTCCAGGTCCGTGGAGACGCCAGGAGGGACGCAGCTAAGCTGCCCCTCTTCGCCGCCACAGGGGATGGCTGAACGAGCACCGTGCCACGTGCCCCTGCAAAGGACCGCTCCATCCTGCTGACCAGAGCTCGCCCCGCAGGCGGAGGGCAGACGCAGGACTTCATTTCCTGCTTCCTGGCACACGCGCGCACACGCTTAGGGGGCAGGCAGGGGAGGGGAAGGGGACTGGAGTGGGGTGTCCAGCCCGACAACTTTTCCCTGGGGTGTAAGCAAGGAGGAGGAAGCCTGTGACAGTCACCATGGGGGCAGCTCCGCAAGACAGCTCTGCCTGCCCCTGGCCGAGTCACTCAAGGCTCAAGTCCACGGGAATGTTGACACTTGCCCGGAAAGGACGAGAAGACACCAGAAGAAAAGAGCTGGAGGCCCCCCGCTTTGGCACTTGAGCGATGTGGTGATCTCAGCCACACGCACCCCCACCTGCCCCAAGGGGGGCTGAGCCTGTGCTTCGAGGCTGGAAAAGGTCCCGAGCAGGCAGGAAAGGCAGCCTTCTGCGGAGGGGCTGTGAGGTGCCGGCTGCCCCCCACCGCGCCCGCCGCTAAAGGCCTGGGGGGTGGGGGAGGGACCCTTCCAGGCGTCCCCGCGGGGCTTCAAGGCCCTTAGCTGTTGTACAGGGGGATCACGCGGGTGATCGCCTGGCGGCAGATGGGGCACCTCTTGGGCTCCGGCAGGGCGCGGTAGCACTCGGCGCAAGAGCATACATGCCCGCACTCCAGGAAGACGCAAGAGCGGAAGTTGCTCAGGCACACGACGCAGGCGCTCTTGAGGCTCTCCCGGTCCTCGGGCTGCGCGCCGCTCAGCAGCCGCGCCTCGTGCTCGCGGAACTCCTCCTCCAGCTGCTTGAGGCGCAGTCGCTCCTGCCGCTGCAGATACTGCTTCCGGAGGATGAAGAAGAGGGTGGCGCACGTGGCAAAGCCAAACACCAGCATCAGAACCTTCCAGAGCCTGACACTCGACTCCTGCCTCTGCAGCAGGCTGTCGAAGTCCTGGCTGCTCAGATAGTACTGCATGCCCTGCTTGGGGGGCTGCAGGCGGACGGCGTTGTTGTCCAGGACCAGCTCGCCCACCCCCGTGAGGGTGGCCCCCACCTTCAGCATCTCCTCCGTCTCCTGGATGCCTTTGGGCCGCTCTCCGCTGATGTAGTGGCCGATCACGTCCGTGAAGGACTGGATGGAGGGGTGGAACTTCTCATACACGGTCTCCAGGCCCAGATCCAGCGAGTCCAGGGGCTTCAGCACCCGCACAGCCACGTCCACGCCGTCCTCGTGCGGCACCAGGTCAAAGGGCACCGTGTTGGTCCTTTGGTGAATGATCTTGGAACAGTCATTCCTGTAAGAATAAGAGAACTCGGGATAAAACAGGAAGTTCCTGCTGTGGCCCAAAAGGACCAGCCACGTCTCTGCGACACAGGCTAGATCCCAGCCTGGGACAGTGGGTTAAGGATGGGACGTTGCTGCAGCTATGGCGTAGGTCACAACTGTGGCTCGGATCTGATCCCTGGATTGGGAACTCTATATGCCTCGGGCAGCCAAAAAAAAAAAAAAAAAACGACTGCAGATGGCTAACTAACACCCAGGCAGGGGTGGTGATCACCCAAAGGCCGGGAGGACAGGATGCAGTCTGAGGCAAGTGGAAGAGTACAACAGAAATCAAATTATTCCGTGCCTCAGAAGAAGGGAGCTCAATTTTCAGGCTCTCAGGCAATCACAGTGGGCAACAAGTGCCTCACAGATCATCTCTACTGTTTATTTCCCTTTGCCCCTTAAGACAGATGAATTTATCCTAAATAAATTCCTCAAAACCTAAAAATAGAACTCTTGGTAGTTCCTGCTGTGGCTCAGCAATAAGCAGACCAACTAGTATCCATGAGGATATGGGTTCGATCCCTGGCCTCACTCAGTGAGTTAAGGATCCAGCGTTGCTATGAGCTGTGGTGTAGGTCACAGACAAGACTTAGATCTGGCGTTGCTGTGGCTGTGGTGTAGGCTGGCAGCTTCAGCTCTGATTTAACCCCTAGCCTGGGAACTTCCATATGCCACAAGTGTGGCCCTAAAAAGCAAAAAAAAAAATAGAACTACCATGTGACCTGGACATGGCAACCAGGATGGGGGCTCCAGGGCTGGATACAACAACTATGGAGGAAGAAATTATGGAAGTGGAAATGACAATGACTCCGGAAATTACAAACAGAAACCTTCTAAGTACTCTTTACTGAGGACTAGAAAAACTGGTGGTAGCAGGAACATGGGGGGATCTTTAATGGAAGAAACTAGGGTCCAGGAGGCAGGGGTGGAGGTGGGGTTATGGAGAGACAATACTGGGCTTCTTCCTATGTGTCATAAGCTTCACTGTATAAACAGCAGAGGCTGAGGGCCCAGAGATAAGGAACAGCTTCAGGTTATGGAGAGAAAAGTGTTTAGGAAAGTCTTCTTTCAGTCATGTATGCAGGAGAGACCAGAGCACGTGCAGCGAGCCATTCTGTGGATGGACTGGATCGTGGAAGAAGGATACCTTACTGTGGAGGGAAGACTATAAAAAAAAAGGTTCTGAGAGTTTCTTAGCTTTTCTTTCTAGTGATCTTAGCTTTTCTTTCTAGTGATCTTTATAAGAGGGTAGAAGCATTCCTTCTTTGCTAAGGTTGAATTTCAAAGTTTTAGATGACATGTGAAACATTTTTCATCATTTTTCTCAAAGTTTTCAAAAACCATTAGATAACATCATGGTATAATAAGATGTAACATTATTCCTTTAAAAAGCTTTAGCATGTGTGTAGAGTCTAGGAAGCTACCATATATTTAAGATTTAATGAAATAATTCTAAAGGGAAAAAAAATTAAAAATACCAGATGACCCAGAAACCCCACTTCAGAGTGTATGTGTGTATATGGTGTTCCCACTATGGTGCAGTGGGTTAAGAACTCAACTGCAGCAGTTTGGGTTGATGCAGAGGTGTGGGTTTGACCCCCAGGTGCAGTGGGTTAAGGATCCAATGTTGCTGCAGTTGCAGCATAGTTTGCAACTGCAGCTCAGATTCAATCGCTGACCCAGGAACTTCCATATGTCACGGGGGCTGCCGTAAAAAAATAAGTTAATTTTTTTTTTTAATTTGAAAAATTTGTAGTTCCCATTGTGGCACAGCGGAAACGAATCTGACTAGGAATCATGAGGCGATCCCTGGCCTCGCTCTGTGGGTTAAGGATCCTGCGTTGCTGTGGCTGTGGTGTAGGCTGGCAGCTGTGGCTCCAATTCTACCCCTAGCCTGGGAACCTACATATGCCTCAGGTGTGGCCCTAAAAAGACAATAGACAAAAATAAAATAAAATAATAAAAATTTGAAAAATTTTAAAAAAAGAACTGAAATTAGGATCTGGAAGAAATATCTGGACTATGTTCACTGCGATATTATTCAAAATAGCCAAGAAATAAACAACCTAAATGTCTGTGGATGAACAAATAAAGAAAATGTGGTGTATATATAAGGGAATACCATTCAGCCTTAAAAAAGAAAAGGAAATCCTGCCACACGCAACAACATGGATGAACCTGGAAGACATTATGTTAAGCGAGCTAATCCAGTTGTGACACTGCACAGTTCCACTTACGTGAGGTGTCTAAAGTAGCCAAACCCTTAGAAACAGAGTAAAAGGAAGGTTCCCAGGAGCTGGGGGAAGAAGAAAAGGGGGAGTTGGGATTCACTGGGGATAACATTTCAGTTCTGCAAGATGAACAGGTTCGAAATCTGCTGTACAACCTCGTGCCTGTAGTTAAGGGCACTGCACTATCCCACTTAAAAATCGATTACAAAGGCAGATCTCCGGTTAAGTGTTCTTACCACAATAAAAATTGAAATAAAAATCCAAAACTAAACCCCACTAGAATCAACTGGAAAAATGGTGCTCTATGTAATAGCAAGAAATTATCCTAACAGATACTGAAATCATGAATCCATGCCATAAATGAGGGCTTCTCAAACCTTAGTGTTTATATCTAGACTCCGGGCCCCCTAGCCTGGAGATTCTAGGTCCGGAATGGAGCCCAGAAATCTGTATTTGGAAAAGATGCCTAGGTGACTGCAATGGAAGAGGTCCCCAGACCATGCACAAGAATAGCAGCAGCAAGGAGACTGCGCTCCTCCCTGTCTCAGGAAAAGCCTGAAGATGTGGATATGGGGCCAGGATGGCACGTAGGAACCTGTGCGGTCTGGGGTGTGGAACAGGGATACGCACCAAAGGTGGGTTGTCCGATTCCACACCATCTTGTGCTCCTGAAGCGTCAGCCGCTGAATCACCCCCTTGCAATTTTCTACAAACTGGCTGTTAAGTGTTTCTTTAACAGATCGAACAGCTCCTAAATGGAAACAAATGATTTTATTTCTGAAGAACTGTCCTGCCCTTTCCTTTAAAGTAATTTAAATTTTGGCTTTGGTTTGAGTTAGTTTAATTAATCAAATGATGAAGATGTTATCCCTGTAAGTGATGCTGTGGGGGGACCCTGCTCAGCCGTTTACATGGACGGCGTCATTTCAGTTTTACAACAACGTTGTAACGTACCTTTTAGAGATGGGGCAACGGAGGTTTGAGAAGGCTGGGTAATTGCCCTAGGATCACACAGCTGTAACCCAGGTCTTTCTGATCCCAAAGTCCAAGTTCTGAAGCACCGCCCCAAGGCTACAAATGGCCCTTGACGTCAGCCAAGATCTTCAGCAAACATTTAAAACAGGGAGTTACTTTTCCTTTTACCAGTAAATAAACATACCTTCGATAACAGCATAAGGCACACATTTTCCTGGAGCTTCTGAAAGAATACTCTTTAGGTCTTCACCCAAGTGGATTCTTTTAGCTCCCTAAGTGGAAACAACAGATTGAACTGGCTGTTGAATACTGACAGGCTCAATCAAACAAATGGAAAAAGAAAAAGACTATTTACGTTTTTCAGGTTGCAAGAATAAGGAAATCGGGCAAGAAAGCCTACAGATAATCAGGTTCCAAAGCTCTGTCCCAGAAGGTTTACCATAGCAACAGGTCTGGGGCAGCACCTCAACTCTGCCATCTGCAGAATGGGGGTGCCAAGGGCACTCTTCCAGTTAATGGAACATACACTCCTTTTCATTTCAACTCTTTAGTATGAAAATATAAAAGGCACTAATATATTTGCATACCATAGACCAAATGTAATTGGATCTCTTCCTAACAACACACAACCATGCATCCAAAGGGCTTATGTGGAAAACCATCTAAACTAGTGCCCAGTACATGGGAGGGGCACCAGCAATGGTATTACTATCATGGTGCCCTTATTAGTTCACCATCTGGATCAGACAACATAATAAAGGGCTGCCTTGGCATTACAGGGCGAGGCTCTGTGATGACCTGGGGCCAACACAATTCTACTTTTCAAGTTTGTCTTTCTTCCTTCTCATGATCAGGTGAGCAGTTACTTTCACTGCTACCTTCCTCTGACAACCCATAGTTCTCCCATTCCTTCCGATTCAGTTTCCAACCTGCTGCTTGGGATCCAACCAAGCCTGTTACTGCTGCATCAAAAGTAGGAGAAAATTAATAAAATCACTGAACATTTCCTGAGCATCTCTGTGCCAGGCACTGAACTGGGTGCTAGGGATTCAGAGATGAACAAAGGACAGTTCCTGCTTTCAGGGTGTTCCCATCAACAGGCTTTAAGGATGCCAGACAAGGAGTTCCCGTCGTGGCGCAGAGGAAATGAATCCAACTAGGAACCATGAGGTTGCGGGTTCAATCCCTGGCCTTGCTCAGTGGGTTAAGGATCTGACATTGCCGTGAGCTGTGGTGTAGATCGCAGGTGTGGCTTGGATCTGGCGTTGCTGTGGCCCTGGTGTAGGCCGGCAGCAGCAGCTCCGATTAGACCCCTAGCCTGGGAACCTCCATATGCCGCAAGTGCGGCCCTAAAAAAGACAAAAGACAAAAAAAAATTAAAAAAAAAAAAAAAAAGGATGCCAGACAAGTAACCTCTAAAGAGGTGGGGAAGTACTGGATATATATTAAGGTCACTCTAAGTTTAAGCTACTGCTACAGAGTAAATGAGAGGAGCAAGGTCAATAACAATTTATTAACCACCTACACTGTGAAGATAATAAAAATAATGGCACATAATAACAGCCAACACTTAAACAGTTTATTTACTCACTTATCACCTACCTGTCTCTCCCTCCACTGAACTACTCAACTTAGGATGGCTAGGACCCCGTCTGTCATGTTCACAGCTCTCCCCTAGTGCCCAGGATAGTGCCTGACACACAGCAAGCACTATGTATCTGATGAATAAATGAAGCACTTAGATCTACTATGCTCCAGGCACCCTGCGAAGCACTTTAAATGCATAATTTCATTTAATGCTAGACAGACACTACCATCCCCAATTACAGATAAGGAAACTAAGGCTCAGGAAGGTGAAGTGATTTGCCCAAAGTCAGAGAGCGAGTAAAGCACCCACCCATAGGAGAGCTGATTAAAATGTTCTAAAAGGAAGAGGAGAGATTCAGTCCAAAGACCTGGGACTGAAACAAGCTTCAGTGCATCTACTGGGACCTGGGCAACTTAATTTACCTAAGTCCCATTTCAAAATCTGTAAAAGGTGGGGAAAACAATCTCATAGAATTTTTATGGAGCTCGTGAACTGGAAACTGGCACTTGCCAACACCTGCCATCTGCCTCTAGGCAGACTGAATCATGAGCCCCTGCAGCTCACAACACCCCTGGGCAGAGCTCAGGGTGGGGATCAAGAGTGAGGCACTCTGGGAAAACTGGCAGAACAGGTCTTCAGATAGATGTTTTTAGAGATTTTATGAGCCCAATTCTGGCATCTCCTCCTATCTAGAAAAGCACTCAAAGCCTACATGGTGACTGATGTTTTGGGCCTCATGACTAGTAACCTTCAAGAGACCAGCAAAAAATTTCTATAAAATGTGTGCCAGCTGCCGATGAGCCAAGGGAACTCAGGGAGGAATCAAAGCATACCTGCCCTCTAGCAGCCACTCCTAACAGTGAGCCCTAAAACTCACTGGGAAACTCGGGCTGGGAAAACACAGGCTACTGGCCCCAGAGAGCTGAGATGCCTATCAAAGCAATGACTTCAGTGAGCCCAGACCTTTGCATCTTCCCACAGACAAGAGCTAAATTTCTTAACTTGAGATACTCGGTTTTCTGTTATTGGCAGTGATCTTTTGTTCCTACGACCTGCCCTTTGTTCCAAAGACTACATACTCAACGATATACTCCCCACTCAACATCTCAGGAGCAGTTTTCTCAGGGTTATCTGAGATGCTGCCTCCCCAGCATGGCTTCAGTCCTGATTTTGCCCCACATAAAACTTAACTCTCAACTTTTAGGTTGTGGTTTTGTTTTTTGGGTTTTTTTTTAAGTTGATGGGATTAAATGAAACTTAAGATGTGAAAGACTCACTACCAGGAGCTGGCACACCATAGGCAGGCAATGTATCTGCATTCCCATCACTAGGAGAGACGCAAAAGGATAAGATACAAATCCTACTCTGGAAGTCTTATAATATAATCAAGAAAATAGAATCTACAATATCAGGGATCCCAACTGCTCTTCTAGGAAAGAGCATCCTCATTTCATCCTCATTGAGGAACAAATTGGCAAAGCTCTGAAGGTCATCCAAAGATAGGTCCTGGAGCATTCACTGTTTTAAAGGACGCCACCTCTGGAACCAAGCACAGCCCTGTGGGGCTCCTGGGCGCAAAAGCTTTTTTGCATCCCCCATTTCTTGTTCTTATGAAATGGACATTAGCCACCATGACCTTCCCTGAGTTCCAACGGGCAGGTGCAGACAGTTGCCGATCAGGGAAGGAAAGGGATGCAAAGACAAGGGAGGAACAGTCAAGCAGCGATAGTACAGCCTTGGGCAGGATCCTGGCTCCCTCTCAAAGAATACACATAATAATATAGGCATCTTATACACTTAAGAGAAAAGTTATATTCCTTATGCTTCTTTTAGAAATGAATATTTTAAAACTCAATAGCTTAGAGTCCTTCCTTGTCCTTCTGATTTAATTGCACCCTAAACACAATCACCTGTAAGCTAAAGATTAGGCACCCTGAGCATAATTGCCTGTGGGTTAAAGATTGTTAGCACATGGTGTTTTTCAAGAACTTTCCTAGTTTGTTCTCATCGCTGATCAATATGCCCTTTTCGCAACTACTGTTATTCTGGGCAATAACCAGAAGACCATCATCATGCTCACACGGAGATCTCCTAACTCCAGCTTTGATGACTAAGATTCCTCCAGAGAAAAAATGCATGTTTATCCCAATTCTGATTCCTATCTGAAAACCTGTTTTTCTCCTTTTTACTATAAAACTCCTTGCAATTCTAATGGGCACAGACTTTACAGCATTAGCCTTTGACCCTCCTTTGCCTGGCAAAGCAATAAAGTTGTATTTTTCTCCTTTATTGTTTCTGAGTTTCAATTCAACACCAGCACACAGAAGCCGAAGTCCGGCAGCACCTCCAGCCAACCTGATGCCAACTTGCCTTTTTTCTTTTCTTTTTTTTTTTTTTTTTTGCTGCACCTGTGGCATGTGGACGTTCCCAGGCCAAAAATCAAACCTGCACCACAGCAGTGACCCAGGCTGCCGCAGTGACAAGGCCAGATCTTTAACCCGCTGCACCACAAGCAAACTCGCCAAGTTGATTTCTGATTCAAAATCTGAAAGTGAAGTATCAGTTACACTCAGAGCCAATCACTTCAAGAGTAACTTATTAAGCAAACAAGAGGGCAGCTCACCAGGCTGTCATTCACACCACTAATTCAGTTCCTTGATAACTAGGTTCATTCCAGGCAGATTCCAAAACTCTCATTGCAGCAAGGATTTCACACACTTGTTTCTTAGCTTGTTTCTAAGGTTGTATATGAAAACAATCTGATGATGATAAAACTAGCCATGTTTAGGAACATGTCTTTCAAATCAATGTCAAATCAAGCCCTGTTGTATTATGAAATCTCAGCCAAAATAAATCCACACATATTTATCAAGCATCTACAATTTGCCAAGCATTGGCTTAGAACCTAGAAAGAAAGAAGGATAAATAAGATCCTGCCTCTGACCTAATGAGGTTCATCTCTCATGAGCTGCTCTTTCACAATAGAGCAAAGGGGTCAACCAGACAAAAAAAAAAAAAAACAACCTACGCTCAGAATCCAAAGACCTAAGTTTAAGTTCCAAGCTAACTAGCTGTATAGGCCTTTCCTCAGCGCTTCAGCTTCTTGATTTGCAGTCCGAGGATGTCATTTTATCTACTTCAAGATATCACTGTGAAGAAAGACTAAAACAAGATGGACTTGTCCTGCAAGTTGTAAAGTGCAGCTCGGGGAAAGTAAATGGTATTTTTTAAATGGCTATAATATAAAAAGGAAGAGTCTGTAGAAACAAGGAGCTGAATGGTTATATAAATGGGTAAAGCCTAGGGCTTAAGCCCATGCTGTTTCCTCTGTGAACCGCTCTTCCCCGGACATCTGCACCACCCCTCTCAGATTCTCCTGGGCCCTGCTCAAAGGTCACCCTCTTTAAAATAGCAAACCTCCCTTTCTCCAGCATTCCACTTTCTCTCTTTCCCGCATAATTTATCCCCATGTGATACACCACCTGACTGACTAGTTTACTGTCTATCTGGATGGACTAGAATGTAATCTCCAAGAAGGCAGGGACTTCTCTCTGCTCTAATCCACTCGCTAATCTCAGTGCCTGGAGCATGGCAGGTGTTCATTAAAGACTTGTCGAATAAAGTAACGCTGTCAGGATTCAATCTGAGTAAGGAGAAGAATTTGAGACGGGCAGCGAAGCAGTTATCACCAGACCCGAATTCTGATCCCAGCTCCTCCGTCTACTGGCCGGGTAGATAACCTCTCAGAGCCTGTTTCCTCTCTTGGATCGTTTCCGAGGGTGGTGTGGCCCATGGCGAATTGGGGGCTCACCATTACCCTGGGCAAGAGGACCGGCTGAGGCCAGGAGGGCTCCAGCACTGACCTTGAGCTCTTGGGCAACCTGGGCCTTCTGCCGGTACACGGAGTACAGGACGGCGGTGACGACAGAGCTGGTGCCTAGGAGGATGAACTGGCCTAGAGAGGGCCGCCCCCCGCTCTCCATGGCTGCGCCGAGCCCTGGGTGCAGACGGGGACGCCGCGGAGGGCAGGCTCCGCGACCGTCACCCGCCGCCTGCCGCCTGCCGCCACCACCCGCCTCCACCCGGAACCGCACCCCCTCCGCGGTCCTTCCCGGAAACCAGCATTGGGTCGCCTGGCGATGACGCGCCGTCGGAACCGGAAGTGGGCGGGGCAGAGCAGTCCTGAAGGCGGTGTTACCAGGGTCATCTCTGGGCTTCAGCTGCCCGTGCTGGGGCTGGGTTTCCGCCCAAGCGAGTGGGGGACGGTTTTGGAAAGCTGAGTGGGGCGCGGCACATGGCCATAATTGCATCGCACGCATTGCCCCCATCTCAGGCTTTCTCATTTTCTGGGGTAATTTTGTTGTTTGATGGATGGTTCTCCGTCACCGCTATTGGATTGAGAAGAAAGAGAATTGGTGATTGATATCTAGTAAGCTCTTAGGAGTTTTATACATTTAAGCCTCAGGGCAAAACTTGAGTCTTCGCTTTTATTCTTCCACTTTACAGATGAGAAGACTAAGGCCAGAGAGGTTAGGGGGTGTGCCCAAAATCACACCGCTAATGAATGCTAGAGAGGAATTTACCAGCCGCAGGGCTGTTACCTCCAAGAGGTCAGGTTATATCTCCAAAGCAGGTCCTTCATCTGCCATCATCACATATAAAAACATTTTTATAAACTAATAATTACAGCGACAGCTGTTGAGTACCTATCTTGTGTTACTGTGACAAAAAATTTTACAAACATCATACTATTTAATACTCAAAACACAGCTATAGAGCAGATTTCAAACTGTTTTCTTACCTCTATAGTGATCTCCTTTCTAAAGATACCCAAAATTTTATCCAAAACTATCAACCCCCAAAGTTCATTCAGCTGTCTCCTACAAGTTACACTTTAAATTGAAAATATAGGAATGCACCCATGGGCCAAAATCAATGTAGGTAAACTGCATGAGTCTAAAAGCTGTAAATTGCTCCACAAAAGTAAAATCTCTCTATTAAAGCAGCTGGCTATCTACGACATTTTCCTACCCCATTCCTAGATTATACTAGAAGTCAAAGAAAAACTAACACTCTGTGGAATTCCCATCGTGGCACAGCGGAAAAGAATCCTACTAGGAACCATGAGGTCATGGGTTCAATCCCTGGCCTTGCTCAGTGGGTTAAGGATCTGGCATTGCTGTGAGTTGTGGTGTAGGTCCCAGATGAGGCTTGGATGCTGCATTGCTGTGGCTATGGCACAGGCTGGCGGCTACAACTCCGATTGAACCCCTAGCCTGGGAACCTCCATATGCTGCAGGTGCAGCCCTAAAAAGCAAAAAAGAAAAAGAAAAATTACAGTCTATAAACATAGTGTTAGAATTTCAAGATTGTCAACACCCTCATATTCTTTTCATGATTTTCAAACCAAAGAATGATCATGGATTTGCTACCCATATACATTTAAAATGACATCTATTTTTTTTTCCCCACTGTACAGCAAGGGGGTCAGGTTATCCTTACATGTATACATTACAATTACATTTTTTCCCCACCCTTTGTTCTGTTGCAACATGAGTATCTAGACAAAGTTCTCAATGCTATTCAGTAGGATCTCCTTGTAAATCTATTCTAAGTTGTGTCTGATAAGCCCAAGCTCCCGATCCCTCCCCCTCCCTCCCCCTCCCATCAGGCAGCCACAATTCTCTTCTCCAAGTCCATGATTTTCTTTTCTAAGGAGATGTTCATTTGTGCTGGATATTAGATTCCAGTTATAAGTGATATCATATGGTATTTGTCTTTGTCTTTCTGGCTCATTTCACTCAGTATGAGATTCTCTAGTTCCATCCATGTTGCTGCAAATGGCATTATGTCATAAAATGACATCTATTTTTTTAATGAAACTTGTAAAAAAGTTTGATAACACATTCTGTTGGCAAAGGACAGACTCCTTTATGGAGAACGATTAGGCAATGCTGATCAAGATTAAAAGTGCTCACACCCATTGACTGAGCAATGCTACTTCTAGAAAATCTTCCTATGTGAATACACATGTGAATATGACAAATATACATTATAAATTGCAGCATTATTTTAATAACAAAATTATGAAAACAACTTTTTATCGGTAGTCAATTGGCTAAACAAAGCTTTAATACACATGTAATGTGAACACAGCAAAGTGAAAAAGCAAACTGCAAAACTGAGTATGATCTCATTCACTCTCAAAAAGAAGGAGAATGTGGAGTTCCCCTTGTGACTCAGTGGGTTAAGAACAAACTAGTATCCAGTGGGTTAAAGATCCAGCATTGCCTTGAGCTGTGGTATAGGCCACAGACAAGGCTCAGATCCAGCATTGCTGTGGCTGTGATTAGGATGGCAGCTGCAGCTCCGATTCAACCTCTAGCCTGGGAACTTTCTTTTTAGGGCTGCAGGTGGGCCCCTAAAAAGACCAAAAAAAAAATTTTTTTTTAAAGATCTTCATTCTTAAAAGAGACAGGTTTTTTGTTGTTTAAATTTAGCGTAGTTGATTTACAATGTCATTTCAGGTGTACAGCATAGTGATCCCATATTTTTGCAGATTATACTCCCTTATATGTCATTACAAGATAATGGCTATAGTACCCTGTGCTATATAGTATATTCTTGTTGCTTATCTATTTTATGTATAGTAGTTTGGGTCTGTTAATCACATACCCCTACTTTGTCCCTCCCTGCTTCCATCTCCTCTTCAGTAACCAAAAATTTGTTTTCTACATCTGAGTCTTTTCCTGTTTTACATATACATTAATTTGTGGGTTTTTTTAGATTCCACATATGAGATAGCATACACTATTTTTCTTTGTCTGACTTGTTTTACTAAGCATAATATTCTCTAGGTCCATTCACATTGCTGCAAATGGTAGTATTTAATTCATTTTTATGGCTGAGTAATATTCACATATATGAATATTCATATATACATATGATATATGTATTTATATACATTCATATACACACACACATATATACCACAGCTTCTTAACCCAATCATCTGTTGATGGGAACTTGGGTTTCCTAGGTGTCTTGGCTATTGTAAGTGCTGCTATGAACGTTGAAGTTTCAAATATATCATTTCAAATTAGTGTTTTTGTTTTTCCCAAATATATACCAGGAGTGGAATTGCTGGATCCTATGATAGCTTTATTTTTAGTTTTTAGAGGAACCACCATACTGTTTTCCACTCTGGCTGCACCAATTTACATTCCTACCAACAGCATACAAGGGCTTCCTTTTCTCCACATCCTCTCCAACATTTGTTATTTGTAGTTTTTTTTGATGATAGCCATTCTGACAGGTGTGAGATGATATCTCATTGTTTTGATTTGCATTTCTCTAATAATTAGCAATGTTGAGCATCTTTTCATTTGCCTGATAAGCCATGGGTATGTCTTCTTTGGAAAAATGCCTATTCAGGTCTTCTGCCCATTTTTTGATTCGGTTGTTTGGGGTTTTTTGGTATTGTATTTTGATATTGTATGAGCTGTTTGTATATATTGGATATTAACCCCTTGCTGATCATATCATTTGAAAATACTTTCTTTCTTTCTATAGGCTGCCTTTTCATTTTGTCAGTGGTTCTCTTTGCTGTGCACAATCTTTTAAGTTTAATTAGGTCTGGAGTTCCCATGGTGGCTCAGCAGTAATGAACCCAACTAGGATCCATGAGGATTCATGTTTGATCCCTGGTCTCACTCAGTGGGTTAAAGGATCCGGTGTTGCCATGAGCTGTGGTGAAGGTCGCAGATGAGGCTCCTCTGATCCTGCATTGCTGTGGCTGTGATGTAGCTGGCGGCTACAGCTCTGATTCGACCCCTAGCCTGGGAAATTCCATATGCCATAGAAGATATTCTGCAGTTTATGTCAGAGAGTGTCTGGTCTGTTTTCCTCTAAGAGTTTTCTAGAATCCAGTCTTATATTTAGATCTTTAATTCATTTTGAGTTTATTTTTGGGTGTGGCATTACAGAGTATTCTAATTTCATTCTTTTGCCTGTAGCTGTCTAGTTTTCCCAGCACCACTTACTGAAGAAGTTGTCTTTTCTCCACTGTATATTCTTGCCTCCTTTGTTGTAGATTAATTGACCATAGCTACCTGGGTTTATTTCTGGACTCTCCATTCTGTTCCATTAATCTGTGTTTCCATTTTTGTGCCAGGACCATACTGTTTTGGTGACTATAGATTTGTAGTATAGTCTGAAGTCTGGAAGTTTGTTCTTTTTTTTCTCAAGATTGATTTGGTAATTTGGGGTCTTTCGTGTTTCCATATGAATATTAGGATTCTTCATTCTAGTTCTGTGAAAAATGTCATAGGTAATTCGATAGGGATTGCATTAAATCTGTAGATTGCTTGAGTAGGGTGGCCATATTATTTTATTATTTATTTATTTATTTATTTATTTTGTCTTTTTGCCTTTTCTAGGGCCGCTCCCGCGGCATATGGAGGTTCCCAGGCTAGGGGTCAAATCGGAGCCGTAGCCACCGGCCTACGCCAGAGCCACAGCAACCCAGGATCCGAGCTGCATCTGCAACCTACACCACAGCTCACGGCAACGCTTGATCCTTAACCTACTGAGCAAAGCCAGGGATCGAACCCGCAACCTCATGGTTCCTAGTCGGATTCATTAACCACTGTGCCACAACGGGAACTCCAGGCCATTTTAATAATATTAATCCTTTCAATCCAGGAGCACTTCCATGCCTTTGTATTACCTTCAGTTTTCTTTATCAGTGTTTTATAGTGTCCAAAGTATAAGTCTTTCATCTCCTCTAAGTTTATTCCTAGGTATTTTATTCTTTTTGATGTGATTGTGTGTGTGTGTCTTTTTAGGGCCACAGCAGATGGAAGTTCTCAGGCTAGGGCTTGAATCAGAGCTATAGCTGCCCACCTACACCACAGCCATAGCAGCTCAGGATCTTTAACCCACTGAGCAAGGCCAGGGATACTAGTCAGGTTTGTTATCACTGAGCCAGAACAGAAGGTCTGATGTGATTTTTAAACAGGATTTTTTTTTTACTTTTTCTTTCGATATTTCAAGATTTGTGTATAGAAACATAAAAGATGTCTGTATTTTTTTTATCCTGCAAACTTGCTGAGTTCATTTATTAGTTCTAATAGTTTGAAGGCAGAGACTTTAGCGTTCTCTATGTAAAGTATCATGTCATCGGTAAATAGTGACAGTTTACTTCTTCCCTTCCAGTTTAGATACTTTGTATTTCTTTTTCCTCTCTGACTGCTGTGGCTAGCACTTCCAATACTACATTAGAAGTGACAAGAGTCGCATACTTGCCTTGTTGCTGAATTTAGCAGCAAGGCTTGCAGCTTTTTACCATTGAGTATTATATTGGCTGTGGGTTTGTCATAAATGGATTTTATTATGTTGAGATATGTTTCCTCTATACCTACTTTGATGAGAGTTTTTATCATGAAGGAATGTAGAATTTTGTCAAATGCTTTTTGTGCATCTATTGAGTTGATCATATGGATCATATGATTTTTATCCTTCCTTTTGTTAATGTGGTGACTGATTTGCGAATTGATTGATTGACTTGTTGAACTATCCTTGTGACCCTGGAATAAATCCAACTGGGTCATGGTATGATCCTTTTTATATATTGTTGGATTGGGGTTGTTAATATTTTTTGAGGATTTTTGCATCTATATTTATCAAAGATAAATATATTTATCCTATAAATTTCCTAAAAATTAATTATAAATATATAAATCCTATAATATATTTATCCTATAATTATTTATCCTATGGTTTTCCTTTTGGGTAGTGTCTTTGGTTTTGGTGTCAGGGCGATAATGGCCTTGTAGAATGAATTTGGGAGTGTTCTTTCCTCTTCAATTTTTTGGAATAGTTTGAGAAGTATAGGCATTAATTCTTCCTTATGTGTTTGGCAGAATTCCAGTGATGCCATCTTGGACTTTGCTGGGAGTTTGGGGTTTTTTTAATTACAAATTCAATTTCACTTCTAGTGATCAGTCTATTCAAATTGTCTGTTTCTTCTTCATTCAGTCTTGGCAAGTTTATGTGTCTAGAAATTTGTCCATTTTTTCTGCATTGTCCAGTTTGCTGACATATAACCGTTCATAGTATTCTTTTATGATATTTTTGTATATCTTTGGTGTCGGCGATAATTGTTTTATTCTTCAGGTCCTTTTATGATTTCCTTGGAAGCTAGTTAAAAGACCATCATTTTTTTTTTTTCTTAATGGCTGCACCCATGATATATGGAACTTCCTGGGCTGGGGATTGAATCCAAGTCCCAGCTGCAACCTATGCCACAGCTGCAGCAACACCAGATCCTTTAACCCACTGTGCCAGGTGGGAGATCAAACCTGCACCTCTGTAGCAACCTGAACCACTGCAGTCAGATTCTTAACTTACTGTCTCACTGCAGGAACTCCAAGACCATCATTCTTAAATGAAGAAGTTTGGTTTTAAATAACTTTTTTTTTCTTTTTTTTTTTTTTTGGCCAACAGCTGAAATCCTTCATTAGCCAACCTGAGCACAATGCTATTGGGACACTTTGAAATGTACATCCTATGGGCCTCCTTGTTAGGAGTGATGGGCAATTTCAGCTGCATCCAGATGTCCCCAGAGAACTGTTCCCAGCTAAGAATGGCTGTCCTCACTGAATCACAAGTTAAAGATGAGCCTCTGACTTAAGAGCAAGTGAAGTAAGTTCCTATGGTACCGGGCGGAGAATGTAGCAGGAACGAGCCTGGGAGGGATGGAGACACGGAGGCCACCACCACCACCAGAAGCATTGGGAAGCATTTCCCTGTGATGACAACACTTAGGATCTGCTCTCTTAACGACTTTCCTGTATTTTATACAAGTTATTTGTTTTATGTGATTTGCCAAGCACTGTGCTTTTGTGCTATTCTCACATCTCCCTACAAAGTAGTCAGGTACTACTTTTATCCCCGTTTTACAGATGAGGAAACTGAGGCTCAGTGAGTGAGAGTTTATCCGACTTCATCTTTCTCCAGAGTTATAGGCCTAAACACTAAACTCTGTAGACTTTTCTCTTGTTTGTGCTATTGGGAGTGGTCAATGGGAGTTATTTCCTGTCCTGAACCACACACACCTGTTACTCCTATTCAAAGATCTAGTCAATTAACAGTCCATTTGGGAAGCTAGTCTGGAAGACAGGATTCCATCAAGAAAAACAGAAATGCTGTGTCATCTCTAAGGGTCCTTCAATTCCACATTCAGTGATATCTGGAGTTTTCCCAGGATGTGGTGTGGTCAGTGCTGTAGTGAATACTTTTAACCACAATGGGGCACCAGGAGCACAGGATGCAGAAGGCAAACAGAGCAGGAGAAGGTCCGGGAGCCTAGGGGGAAGGGAGATGAGAGAATGGCGAGGGTCTGGAGATTTAAGGGGACCCCGTAGCTAACTGTGGCCCCACACTGGGCAGTATCTAGGGGCCCAAGTAAGCCTCAGGGCCTGTGACTACCTTTACCTCTGGCCTCACCTGGGACATGCAGGATCCTCCTCCCCACCCCTCCCCCCACCCTGCCTCTACCCACTCCCACCTCCAACCCCCCTTAATTATTAATAGCACCTGCTGGCTGGGGGAAGGCCCAGCACCCTGTGTACTGGGAAAGAGTGAACAAGGACAAGCTTGGGAGTCAGGTGCCCTGAGTCCTAGATCAGATCAGTCATTTATTTACTAGCCATGTAATTGCTGTCAAGTCCCAGTGCCCTCCTGAGCCTCGATATCTCTTCTGTAAAATAGGAAAATAGAGGAGTTCCCATTGTGGCACAGCAGAAATGAATCCGACTAGTATCCATGAGGACGTGGGTTCGATCCCTGGCCTCGCTCAGTGGATCGGGGATCTGGCGTTGCCGTGAGCTGTGGTGTAGGTCACAGACTCAACTTGGATCCTGTGTTGCTGTGGCTGTGGTGTAGCCCAGCAGCTGCAGCTCTGATTGGACCCCTAGCCTGGGAACTTCCATATGCAGCAGGTGCCGCCCTAAAAAAAAAAAAAAAAAAAAAAAAAGGAAAGCAGAAGTAGCCGATGTCTCAACAGGGTTCTACTCCAGCTGTTTGAAAATTGGAGGAAGAAACCTTCTCCTTCAGGGTCTGGGCAAACCATTTCACCATTCTCAGCCTTAGTTTTCTGAGCTGGCAAAAGTGGATAATAGTGCCACTTTCTGCACAGGACTGCTGTCAGCCCAGATAAACGAATGTGTGGGAAATGTTAGGAATTCTCCTTTCAATTGCTATTTGTGTTCTTGAGTTGCAAGACGTAGGCAAGGAAGCAAACGAATGTGAACAATTCCTGTATTTTAACCAGTTGAATGAGTTTGGCATCCTTTGGTAGGTTAATGGTGTAGTTCCTGGGGGGAAAATGTTTACTGTAGCCACCAGGTAAGTTCAGAGTTTAATAATAAAACTCTGGCTGAATGGCAAATAAGTAATACTCAGACATAAACAATATAGAGGTTCGGGGGAGACCATAGCCACGGGCTCCAAGGTTAGGGAATAGCTATAGTAGTAACATTTACTCAACACCTACTATGCACCAGGCACTTCGCCAAGCATTTTGCGCAGGAAAACATAAATCTTTGACTCAAAGGGACATTGAGGGTTATCTTATAATACCTGTAACTCTATATTTATATGTATAATTATTCACTTAAGGTCCATTTTCCCTGCTAACCTCCAAGCCGAATGGCCCCAGAGCATATCTGTCTTGTTAACTGCTGCATCCTCAGTATGTAGCCTACTGTATACAGTGGGTGCTTAATAAATATTTGGTGACTAAATGAATGAATGAATGAACAAACCCAGTCCAAACTCACTCCCAATAGGAGAGGCCTTCTACAGAGAAGGTCATCCAGCTATTTGCTTGAATAGCTCCCTTGGTGGAGAACTCATTACCTTACAAGGCGTCTACTGCCATCCTGTATCTCTGACCCTTCTCCTCCTTGGCCTTGGTGCTACCTTCTGGAGCCTTTGTCCTCTAGAGCCCTTCTGCACACCATTTTGAGTTCTGCAAGCCGTGAGCCCACCTCATTCTGATGGAAAGAAGGAGAGAAGCGTGATGGCTAGAAAAGGGGGCAAGGTCAAGTTTGGACTCTCTTCTGTAAGCAGCAAGGAGTTTTTGAGCAGAGGCATGTCAGAGTAAGAGAAACTGCTGGAAAGCCACCAGACTGTGTGACCATCACCTTTCAGGGCTGGAAGAGAGGGAACACACCACACGCCAGAGGACTGCAGTCACCAGGCACATCCTCCGTGCATCACCCACAGTGGCATTGTGTCGCCGTGGTCCCCAGGATCGAGGGCACGCCTCAGAGTCATCCCTGACACACCACAACCTCACATGGTCCCCTGCTCTTTTCCAAGCAGACCCAGTCACACACCAGACAGGATCTGCCACCTTTCAGTTCTGTGGCTGTGGATCAGTCACTAAAGAGCCCCCACTTCCCTATCTGTTCAATGTGTACCATCTGCAAATAGCTCCCAAGAATACATACAGAAAGAAAACTTTGTATCAAAATATAGCTTTTATTTATTTATTTTTGTTTTGTTTTTGTTGCGTTTTATTTGGTTTTTGTCTTTTTAGGGCCACACCTCTGGCATATGGAGTTCCCAAGCTAGAGGTCAAATTGGAGCTGCAGCTGCCAGCCTACGCCACAGCCACAGCAACGCCAGATCTGAGCCATATCTGTGACCTACACCACAGCTCACAGCAACGCCGGATCCTTAACCCATTGAGTGAGGCCAGGGATCGAACTTGTGTCCTCATGGATACTAGTCAGATTGGTTTCTGCTGAGTTATGACGGGAGCTCTGTGTTTTTGTTGTTGTTTTTTAGCTAATATTTACAGTACTTCTTGTACATTAAATCCTTTACATGTGTCATCCAATCAAATCCTTGCGATAATCCTTGTGGCAGAGACAGCCAATTGTACCCCCACATCTGTTCCACTCATTCTCTCCTGGTAATAAATCCTCTTATGTTTTAGCTGATCACATAAAAACTACATTTCCAAGCCCTCCTTGCAGAGGTATAACTGTGTGCTTAAGTTCAAAGTGTCACACTAAACTTTTTTTTCTATTTAGGGCTGCACCTGAGGCATATGGAAGTTCCTAGCTAGCTGAATCAGAGCTACAGATGCCGGCCTACGCCACAGCCACAGCAACTCCAGATCCGAGCCGCATCTGCCACCTACACCACAGCTTATGGCAATGCCGAATCCTTAACCAACTGAGCAAGGGCAGGGATCAAACCCGCATCCTCATGGATACTAGTCAGGTTCATTTCCACTGAGCTACCATGGAAATTCGCACACTAAACTTTTAAGGAATATTCTTAACGGGAAAGAGGCACATCCTGCTGCACCCCCCTTCTTTCTTCCCACTGGCTGGAATGCAGTGACAATAGCTGGAGCTCCAGCAGCCATTTTGAATCCTGAAGTAGAAGCCAGGTACTGATCGCAAAGCAACAGGATATATGGGGCCTGGGTCCCCAGTGACTCTGAAGCTACCTGGACTTCCTATGTCTATAACAGAGAAGTGAACTTTTGCTTTTTTTTTTTTTGTCTTTTTAGGGCCGAACCCATGGCATATGGAGGTTCCCAGGCTAGGGGTTGAATTGGAGCTGTAGCTGCCAGCCTACACCACAGCCACGGCAATGATGGATCCTTAACCCCCTGAGTGAGGCCAGGGATTGAACCCACATCCTCATGGATACTAGTTGGGTTCGTTAACCACTGAGCCATGAAGGGAACTCCTAGAGACCTTTTCTTAAACATTAATCCTTGAATGTACAGTTTGGCCAATCTTTTCTGCAAAAGAGCGTACAACAAGGCGGGGTTCTCTGATTTCCTCCCCCACAGACATCTCCGCCAGAGTTAATCACTCCCTTCCTTCTGTGCCTTACGCATGCCTCTTTCTTTCAAGCTGCAGAGTATTGTGTGTGTTTACTTACCTCCTCTGTACGGTTCTGGGCTGGAAAGGGAGGATCACATCCTGAATCAGCTCCGATTGGCCTCCGAAGCCCCAACCAGAGCCTGGCACGTAGTAAGCGCTTAATGAAACTTACTGAACGACATAGGAATGACTCAGTGAGCAAACAGATGCAAGCATGGCTTAGGGCTGATGCCTACACCTGTGAGATCCTGAACCCACAGGGTGTGTGTGTGTTGGGGGGGGTGTTCCCACGTATCTCCCTGGTAGGACCCAAGCAAGTCTCCAGGGATTTGAGCCTCAAAGATGGGAGAGGCTGAAGACAGCTCTCCATTCAAGCACGGGGGAGGGCGCAGCATTGGTTATGTGACCTCATAGTCGAGAGCTACTTTTCCACCGGGGGAGGGGTCCAGCCTCTGACCCTGCTATTGTCGAAAACCTCAATGTCTCATCAGTTGGGGAAGGAAACCTAGAGCTACTGAGCTCACCTTCCCCCTCCTCAACTCCCAGGCAGGAAGAAGGCGGGACACATTTTCTCCCCCAAAATATGCAGAATGGCTGGTGGTTGCCATGAGCGCTGGGATCCGCACGTTATTTGACATCCATTTTTTTAGAAGTCCGTTGCCATGGTAACAAAATGCCATTTGTGAGACTGAAGATGAATCTCTGACTCAAATCTGAGAGAGACGAGGCTCTTTCTAGACATCTCCTGGAGTGGCAGGGCGGGATCAAGCCTTCCACCCTGGGACTCTGATAAACATCAAAGAATTAAATCAAACTGCGCTGAAGCAGCCTGCAAAAAATGGCTGATGGGAGGGAAGAGCAGCTCCCATCAGGCTGCCTAGCTTGGGGCGCTGCACCACACACGCCCCAAAGCCACCCCAGGCACAGCTGAACAGCCGACACTGCCTGGCACATAGGGGGTTGGTGCTTTCAAATAGAGTGGCTGTTGCTGGTGGTACATATCTCAAGAACAGGCAAACACAGCCATAGCCAAAACAACAGATGTTCATTCAAAAAAAAAAAAAATATTTCTCGAGCACCTACTATTAGCCATGGATAGTCGAAGGCACTGGGGATACAGAAAAATCCCCCTTGAAGAGTCCAAACCCTGCCCTCAGGAAGACAGATGATAGGAGTTCCTGTTGTGCCTCAGTGGGTTAAGAACCCCACACAGTGTCCATGGGGATGAGGGTTTGATCCCTGGCCTCACTCAGTGGGTTAAGGATCCCATGTTGCCAAAGGCTGAGGACACAGCTTGGATCTGCTGTTGCTATGGCTGTGATGTAGGCAGGCAGCTGTAGCTCCAATTCAACCCCTAGTCTGGGAACTTCCATATGCCGCAGATTCAGCCATAAAAGAGAAAAGAAGAAGACAGATGATAAACAAATAAAGAAGCAAAATATGGCTTATCAGAATAGGGTAGGTGGAATAACACTCTCCACTCAAAGATGTCCAGGTCCCAATCCCTATGAATTTGTGAATACGGCACCTTACATGGCAAAAGGGATTCTGCAGACGTGATTAAGGCTCTTGAGACAACGGTATCATCCTGGGTACCCAGGTGAGCCCAAGGGAATCACAAGGACATTTATGGAAGAGAGGCAGAAGGCTGGAGTAAGAAGTTGCTATGCTACTGGCTTTAATGGTGGAGGAAGCTCACCACATCTCATGGCAATGCCAGATCCTCAACCCACTGAGCAAGGCCAGGGATCGCACACACATCCTCATGGATACTAGTCCGGTTCTTAACCTGCTGAGCCACAACAGGAACTCCCCGGCATTGCCATGAGCTGTGCTATAGGTTGCAGACTCGGCTCAGACCCCAAGTTGCTGCGGCTGTGGTGTAGGTCAGCAGCTATAGCTCCCATTCGACCCCTCGCCTGGGAATTTCCATATGCTGCAGGTGCTGCTCTAAGAATCAAATATATGATATATATATATATATATATATATATATATATAAAATACATGGAGGAAGGTGCTGCAGGCCTAGGGATGTAGGCAGCTCTAGAGGGTGGAAGAGGCAAGGAAACCGATTCCTTCCTAGAGCTTCCCAATGGAACACAGCCCTAAGAACCTATCTTAGGCTTTGAACCTCCAGAACAATAAGATAATAAATTCATGTTGTTTTAGGCCACTGGTCATTTGTTACAGTGACCGTAGGAAAAGAATGCAGAGGGCAACAGGTGTCAGTGGAAAAATACAGCAGAGGATGAGGACTGAGAGTGCTAAGGTGAGGTGGGGGAGGTCAAAGGGTTTGGGCTTTTTGTTTTCTGTTTTTGTTTTTCTGCTTTTTAGGTCCACACTTGCAGCATATGGAAGTTCCCAGGCTAGGGGTCGAATCAGAGCTACAGCTGCCAGCCTACACCACAGCCCACGGCATCACCAGATCCCCGACCCACTGAATGAGGCCAGGGATCCAACCGGCGTCCTCATGGATACTAGTCAGGTTCTTAACCCGCTGAGCCACAACGGGAACACTTAGGTCACAGGTTTTAAATGGAGCAGTCAGCAAGCTGCTCTGAGAAGGTGCCCTCTGAGTGAGGCTGTGAGGATGTGGGGGTCTGAAGAACATTCCAGCCGAGGGAACAGCCAGTGTGGAGACTCAGGTGGAGGTGTGCCTGGCCCGTTAAAGGATCAGTGAGGAGGCTGGCGGGCAGTGATGACATAAAGGGAGAGGAGAGTAGGGGACAAGGCCAACCAGGCTGCTCATTTGAGCCCTAGTAGCCCATGGCGAGTGCTATAGCCTGAATACTTGTGTGTCCCTCCCCTCCAAATGCATGCATATGCAAACTTACTCTTCAATGTGATGATATGAGGAAGTGGGGCCTTTGAGAGGCGCCTAGTCCATGAGAAGGGAGCCCTCATGGATGGGATTAATACCCTACCAAGCAGATGGCAGGGAGCTCCCTCACCCCTCCACACAGCGAGATGACTGTCTACCACCCAGGAATCGGACCTACACCAGGCATTGGATCTCCCTCTGCCTTGATCTAGGACTTCCCGGCCTCCAGAACAGTGAGGAATTAATTTCTGTGATTTATAAGCAAATACCCAGTGGATGGTATTTGTTATAGGAGCCCAAACACGACTATGTCAGGGAGCCACTAAAGAGTTTTGAGTGGGAGGGAGTTCCCGTCGTGGCTCAGTGGTTAACAAATCCGACTAGGAACCATGAGGTTGTGGGTTCGATCCATGGGTTGAGGATCTGGCGTTGCCATGAGCTGTGGTGTAGGTTACAGACACGGCTCGGATCTCGCTTTGCTGTGGCTGTGGCATAGGCCGGCGGCTATGGCTCCGATTCAACCCCTAGCCTGGGAACCTCCATATGCCACGGGAGCAGCCCTAGAAAAGGCAAAAAGACAAAAAAAAAAAGTTTTGAGTGGGAGAGGGACATGACTGGCTTTACCTCTAGAAAGGTCTCTGTGTTGAGAGGAGACTGAGGAGGGCCCGGGTAGAGGTGGGAGAGCAGCAAGGAGGCTGCTCCATCTCCTTGGGCAGGAGATGAAAGTGGTTGGACCAGGGTGGGAGCAATGGACGTGGTGGGAAGGGCTCAGATCATGGCTACCCTCGGAGGTGGAGCTTCAGATAGATTAAGGGTGTGAGGGACAGAGAGGGGTCAGTTGGTGCTAAAATGTTTGGCCTGAGTAACTAGGAGGCTGGCATAGCCACCCTTGGCTTTGGTCATTTTATTTTTATTTTATTTATTTATTTTTATGGCCGCACCTACAATACATGGAAGTTCCCCCACCAGGAATCAAATATGAGCTGCAGCTGCAACCTATGCCACAGCTGCAGCTGCAACCTATGCCACAGCTGCAGCTGCAACCTATGCCACAGCTGCAGCAACACTGGATCCTAACCCGCTGCTCCAGGCAGGGGATGGAACCTCCACTTCTGCAGCTACCCGAGCCACTACAGACACCAGATCTTTAACCCACTGCACCACAGCAGGAACTCCTGGCCTTGGTCATTCTAACTTTTTTTTTTTTTTTTTTGGTCATTTTAACTTTGAGAAGTTTACTCGACAATTCAGGAACTGTCCAGGCTACAGATAGAATTTGGAGGTGGTTAACTTATAAGTTGGTTTCAAGCTAAGAGCCTGGATGAGATCACCAAGGGAGCACAGGGCACTCTGACATCTAAAGTCAAGGGAGTAAGGAGAACTGAGCAAAGCAGGCTGAGAAGGGTGGCCGCTGAGAGCAGAGGACACCAAGTCCGCATGCAAAGGCAGTGTGTTCAGGAGGAGCGGGTGAGCTGTATCACATGCTGCTCAGAGCCAGGTAAGGTGAGCACTGAGAATCCAACACTGGATTTAGCAGCTTGGCGGTTGTTGGTGACCTTGAGAAGCGCAGCGGAAGCCAAGGCCAGATGCGAGCAGATCCAAGAAAGTAAGAGAGAAGAAATTGAACTCAGGAAGCAGAGAGCACTTTTTCCAGTTTTGCTGGAAAGAAAAGCAGAGAAACAGGCATTGGCTGGAGAGAGGGTGTCAGATCAAGAAGGGTTTGGGGTTGGTTTGATTTGACGGGAGAGATGATAGCATGCTTATATGCTGATGGGAACATGATCCAGTGTGGGGTGAGTGAGGGATATTTATAACACGGAAGAAAGTACAGGGGCTCTCGGAAGTGACAACCTTGACATGAGCGAGGATGGGCTCTGGGCGCTGGCTTTGGGCAGCTGGTCCCCAGCAGCAAGAAGGAGGCAGCATGTGAGCACAGATGCAGGTGGGCGGTGGATGTGCTGTCGAGTCTGAGGCTGTTCTCTTCCTACTGCCCCAGTATTCTCAGGGAAGTAGGAAGCAAGAGGCTCAGCTGAGAGTAAAGACAAGGAAGGAAGCGTGGGGGTTTGAAGAGCGAGGAGGAGGTGTGAAACCATCCTGCAGGAGAGGGAGAGTGAATGGACTGGGGACGTGTAGTAGAACTGCCTGGCAGTCTAAGGGTTTACTCGAGATGTGTGGTTGTGAGTGTCGAGTGAGCTGTGGTTTCTTTCTCCAGCCAGGCTGAGCTGCACAGGTGCAGACACAGAACAAGTAGACCGTTGCATGAAACGAGATGTGAGATTTTGCTCGGGTTAGTAAAATAACCTGGGGGAAGGGAAAAGCACTTGGGGAGCTTGTGGGAGACAGAATAACGCCCCCTCAAAGATGTCCACATCCTAATCCTTGGCATCTTCAACTACATTAGATTACATGGCAAAAGGGAATTAGAAATAGGTTGCAGTTAGAATTACAGTTGCTAATCAGTTGACTATGAAATGGGGAAGTTATCCTGTGTTGTCCAGATAGGCCCCGAAGTAATCCCAGGGGTCCTTATAAATAGAAGAAGAAGGAAGTAGAGTTCCCTGGTGGCCTGGTGGGTGAAGGACTCACTGCTGTCACTGCTGTGGCTTGGGCCACTGCTGTGGTGTGGGTTCGATCCCTGATCCCGGAACTTCCAGATGCCCCAGGTGTGGCCAAAAAGAAAAAAAAAGGGAAGAAGAAGGGAGTTCCCTTTGTGATTCAGTGGTAACGAACCGGACTAGTATCCAGGAGGACGCGGGTTTGATTCCTGGCCTTGATCAGTGGGTTAGGGATCCAGCATTGCCGTGAGCTGTGGTGTAGGTTTCAGATGTGGCTCAGATCTGGCATTGCTGTGGCTGTGGCATAGGCCGGCAGCTGCAGATACCCTAACCTGGGAACTTCCATATGCTGTGGGTGCAGCCCTAAAAGAATAAGGAGGAGGGGGAGTTCCCGTCGTGGCGCAGTGGTTAACGAATCCGACTAGGAACCATGAGGTTGCGGGTTCGGTCCCTGCCCTTGCTCAGTGGGTTAACGATCCGGCGTTGCCGTGAGCTGTGGTGTAGGTTGCAGACGCGGCTCGGATCCCGCGTTGCTGTGGCTCTGGCGTAGGCCAGTGGCTACAGCTCCGATTGGACCCCTAGCCTGGGAACCTCCATATGCCGCGGGAGCGGCCCAAGAAATAGCAACAACAACAACAAAAGACAAAAAAAAAAAAAGAATAAGGAGGAGGGGAAGGGGAAAGAGAAGAAGGAGAAGGAGGAGAAGGAAAAAAAGAGAAAACCAGAGAAATAGCAGCATGAGAAGGACTCAGCCCAACATTGCTGGCTTTGAAGATGGAGGCAAGGGCAATGAGCCAAAGGATGTGGTGGCCTCTGGGAGCTGGAAAAGATCCCTCCCTAGAGCCAGTAGGCAGAACATGGCCCTACTGACACCTTGAGGTTAGCCCAGTGAGACCTAGTTCAGACCTCCAACCTCTTGAACCACAGGAGAATAGATCTGTGCTGCTGTAAGCCATGAAGTTGATGGACATTTGTTACAGCAGCAACAGGAAACTAATAAAGGGATCTGTGAGCAAGGAAGTTTAAGCAAGGGATTTAAGTTGAGGGAGGAGAGGAATGGGCCAGGAGAGGGATGGACAGGTAGCAAGATCCACGAACTGGAGGCCCAGGTGGGGTCAAAGCGTTGTTGGAGATGAGACACCAGAAGGTAAGACCTTACACGATGAGAATGCTTTAAGCTGACATTATGTAGGGGTTGTAGTTTTTGATAACGGCAAGGTCAAGGGTATGACAGTGGGGATGAGTACTGAGATGGGTGGAAGACAGGTTCCTCAGAGGAGGGGCTGGGAGGCAGAAATGTTGGAGGATCCTTTGTGGATTCTGAAATCGCCAAGAAATAAACAGGAATGGTAGACAGGAGAACAGTGAGCCAGGAGTTAAGATCTTTCAGAAACAAGGGCCCTGGGGCTGGCAGATGCCTGTAGCAAAGAGAAGCACTGCGTGGCACAGTCTAGTGACGTGGGAGAGTTGAGGGAAAAAAGGGGATTCTGATGGGAGAGCAACAAGGACATCTGTCCCACGGCAGACCCAGTGGTTTGAGGGGTGTGGGGTATTTGTTTCCTGCAGGAAAGCATCATGTGGGACAGCCATCATTTAACCCCCAGTGATCTATCCTTCTAAACCCTGCCCCCAAATGCCTCCCAGTGATCCAATTTCCCAGCCTTCGCATCCTGCTGTCATCCCCTCTCTCACTGGATCAGGGCTGGCCCTGTGCGACCAACAGAATTTGGCAGAGAAATACCCTGTGACTTCTGAGACTAGTTGTGAAAGGCACTGCAGCTTCCCGTCTGGCCTCTTGGCTCATTCACACTGGGGACAATCAGCCACCAGGCCATGAGGACACTCAAGCAGTTCCATAAAGAGAAACAGAGGCTTCAGCCAACGGCCAGCATCGTCTTGCCAGGCACACAGGTGAGCAGGGTACCTGTGGACCCTCCAGCCCCGGTCCACCCTTTAGAGGACCACAGCCAACATCTGACTGAAACTTCCTGAGAGCTGCCCTGCTCAGCTGCTCCCAAACTCCTCACCCCCAGAAACCAGGAGAGGTAATGAAACAATGACTGTTGCTTTAAGCCACCACGTTTTTTTGCAGTGATTTATTACCCATAGATAACTAAGACACTGGTTCTTTATTATTTAGTCATCCCTTCCCCAGCAACACCTCTTTGTTTCAAATGAATGACTTAGGCAGGCAGGTTGCCTCTGATCCCCTTGACTAAGTTAGGAGCCGCTTTCAAAGAGCTCTGTCCTTCCTGCCACATAATTAAACAAGTATTTGCATAATAGTTCAACTGAATCACTTTGCTGTACAACTGAAACTAACACACCATTGTATCCATACCTCAAAAAAAAAAAAAATTAAAAAGAGTGACTATACATGGTTAGATGAGGAAGTCGGGGGGGGGGGAATTAACAGTGAGATCAGTGTCAGTACAAAATACAGCCTAGGACTTCCCTGGTGGCTCAGTGGGTTAAGGACCTGGCATTGTCACGGCTGTAGCTCAGGGCACTGCTATGGTGTGGCTTTGATCTCTGGCCCAGGAACTGCATGCTTCAGGCTAGGCAAACACACACACACACACACACACACACACACACACACACACACACACACACACACACACACACACACACACACAGGCATTGTCATGGCTGTAGCTCAGGGCACTGCTATGGCGTGGCTTTGATCTCTGGCCCAGGAACTGCATGCTTCAGGTAAGGCAAACACACACACACACACACACACACACACACACACACACACACACAAAATAGAGCCAAACTTGAAATCCCCTCCTCTGACCCTGTCTTTGCTCTCAACTGCTCGGGCTTGGGGCCTGGGGGAATGCAGGGAGCTCCCCTAGCCTACATTCCTGAGATCTAGCCTTATCCAAATACCAGCCTTTGTTTAGATGGCTCTGTTTGTTATGCAAACATGATTTTGTTTTGCACTAGGCTATAATTTGACAGGTGCATGAGCTTATCCCACAAATCCAAGGGCACCGAAGGGAACATTCTCATCCTCTACCTTTGCTCACCTCCTACGTTCATACCACTCAGTACTGGGGCATCTGATTGTAGACTAATGCTCTTCTGAAGGCTCCTTTATGCTTAAAATCCTTCAGAATGAATAGTCATTTTGGTCACGTTCCTCTTCCTCTTTATCTCTTAGTCACAAATACACATGCATAATTTTTCCAAAGGTTAAGAACATGCCAAACAGATTTTAGTTACTGCTCTGTCAGTGACTAACTGTGTGGCCTTAAGGAAGTTATTTAACCTCTCTGAGCCTCTGTTCCCTCATCTGTAAAATGGGAATTATAATTATAATCCTACCTTACAAAGGCCATCATGAGGATTGGCCCTAATAAAGGAAAAGGTTTTGCATAATTCCGGGCACATAAATAAATATCGATTTGTTATTGTTAGACATGAAATGAGCCAAATGAAGAATGAATAAAGCTTCCAACAAAGTCAAACAATCACAGCTTCAAACAAATCTGCAGCAGAATTTTGCATGTTTGCGAACATTCTAGAGCAAACTCTTCTTTAAAAGGAAACAGGCACACGCAAATGTTTGCCGATTTAATACCAAAAGGCATACACACATCCACACGATAAATCACAGTTCACTTCCATTCATCCCTTAGATAATCATTTACAACCACCTGGATATTAAGGAAATTGTACTTTAAGGGCATTGAAAACCTTGCCAAAATCTCTCTAAATGAAATCGTTCCCAGCCTTCAAGAGAAGCATTGTACAAATTGCTCTTAACCTTTTTCAGGGAGGAAAGGCAAGCAGCCCAAGGTCACAAAATGAGTCATTGTTGGAAGTGAGACTTTTTTTTTTTTCCTAAATAAAAGCGTATGTGCTGCTTGCCATCACTGAGGGATTTGCTGTAAGCAGTTTTTCTCAGAGTGGAGAGAAAGAAAACCAAGTCAGACAGCGGGAACACAGCTCATTCAGCTACTCGGCTGCTATCTTTTGAGTACCTACTATGTTCCTGGTGTCATCCAGCGCAGTGGAAAAGACAGGTGCTTCCTTGCCCTCAGAGTGCCCAGAGCCTCAGGAGTAGAGGAAGACAGGCATTCAATAAATGATTACACAGGAGTTCCTGTCATGGCTCAGTGGTTAACAAATCGGACTAGGAACCATGAGGTTGCGGGTTAGATCTGTGGCCTCGCTCAGTGGGTTAAGGATCCCGCATAGCCGTGAGCTGTGGTGTAGGCTGCAGTCGTGGCTTGGATCCCACATTGCTGTGGCTCTGGCGTAGGCCGGTGGACCCCTAGACTTGGAACCTCCATATGCCACGGGAGTGGCCCAAGAAATAGCAAAAAGACAAAAAATAAAAATAATAAATAAATAAATAAATGGTTACACAGAGCATAAATGGCCGATTCCGATAAATGCTTTAAAGGGTACTTTGAGAGGTACAACCCAGGAAGTAGGACAGTCCAGGGAACTATTTTCCTAAGAGCAGTGATATTCAAGCATTGACATTTAAGCATTGGCTTGAAAGATGAAGAGGCTAGAAGAGGAGATGAGAAAGAAAGATGAAGACCAGAGGGAACAGCATGTGGAAAGGACCTGGGGCAAGGAAGTGCTCAGAGGTTGGAGGGACTAAGGGGAGGCTGGTCCAGCGTGGCTGAGGCAAAGAGATCTAGACAGAGAGGGTCTCACCGGGAAGCTGGGCAGGGAGGAGAAGGGGGTGCACCTGAAGCTTTGGGGGCCAATGTGACAGATTAGGGATTATGTTCCTTATCTTTTGCTACAAAACAAATCCTCCCAAAGCTTAGTGACTTAAGACAAGTTTGAACATTTATTACCTCTCAGTTTCTGTGGGGCAGGCATTTAGGAGCAGCTTGTTGGCTGCATGGTTCTGGGACAGGGTCTCTCATGAAGTTGTGGCACCACAACGGGAATTCCCACAGTGTTTAGTTTTGAATTCAGCACCCAAATCATAAAGCAACTCCTATGGTGATAGACTCTCCAAACCAGAGGGAATTAGTCCAGCTTCCTCATTGGGCAGAACAGAGCTGCTGATGCATAAATATGTATTAACTGGTGGACTGATATGCATTTAGGTATCTGGAGCATAATAAAGAACCATTAGAAAAGTACTGAGGAGAGATTTCGGTTAGACATGGAGAACTGAGATAAAATCCTCATTCCTTCCCCAAGCCTCACCAAGATAACAATAAAGGAACAAAAGTGGCATAAACTGACAAGGAAAAGGAAGGAGGCGATGACAGCAGCTGAGAGGTGTTAACATTTTGGAGGCTGTAAGTCACAGGGACAAGGGGTAGCAAGCTCCGTGGGCCAGAAAAAGATGAAAATCCAGAAAGAGTCAAGTCCTGTCATGCCCAGGAGCCCTGGAAACCTCAGAATCCCGCACACCGGACATCTCAAGCAATAGCAAGTCAAATGTAAAAACCAAGGATCCGTGAGAACCTGCCCAGAAAGCCCTGGATACCCTTCACTCTCGGGAGCAGCACAGAGACTCCCACCCCCGCACGGGAAGACTGGAGCTTTCTTCTAGGCGCCTCTGAAAGGAAGTCCAGCTTCATACTGTTAAGATGCCAATGCCACACAAAGCAATCTACAGATTTAATGCAAACCATATCAAAATCCCAATTATTTTTTTTGGCAGAAAAAGAAAAATCCATCCTAAAATTCATAGGGACCCTGAAAAAGAATAAAGTTGGAGGCCTCACCCTTCCTGATTTCAAAACCTATTACAAAGCTACAGTAATCAAAACAATGTGGTACAGGCATAAAGACAGACAGGTAGACCAATGGAATAGAATGAATACGGAAACAGAGCTTGAGCAGATGGTCAAATGATTTTCAACAAAGGTGCCAAAACCAATCAATGGGGAAAGGAGAGTCTTTTGCACAAATGGCATTGGGAAAACTAGATGTCAACATGCAAAAGAATGATATTGAGCTTTTACACCATGTACCAAAACTAACTAAAAATGGATCAAAGATGTCAAAATAAGACCTAAAACTAACAACTCTTAGAAGAAAATATGGGGGGTGCAGCATGACATTGGATCTGAATGCTTTCTTGGATATGACACCAAAGCATGGGCAACAAAGTTAGTAAAAATAGGTAAACTAGACTACATCAATATTTAAACCTTTTGTGCATCCAAGGACACAATCAACAGAATAATACAGGAACAGGTCAAAATATTGCAAATCTCACATCTGATGAGAGGTTAATATCCGGAGTCAAAAAGAACTCCCATGATTCAACATAAAAATAAATAACCCAAGGAGTTCCCGTTGTGGCGCAGTGGTTAATGAATCCGACTAGGAACCATGAGGTTGCGGGTTCGGTCCCTGGCCTTGCTCAGTGGGTTAAGGATCCGGCATTGCCATGGGCTGTGGTGTAGTTTGCAGACGCGGCTCGGATCCCACGTTGCTGTGGCTCTGGCATAGGCCAGCGGCTACGGCTCCGATTAGACCCCTAGCCTGGGAACTTCCATATGCCTCGGGAGCGGCCCAAAGAGATAGCAAAAAAAAAAAAGACAAAAAATAAAATTAAATTAAATTAATAAATAAATAAATAACCCAATTTTAAAATGGGCAAAGGGGAGTTCCCTTCGTGGATCAATGGGTTACAAACTCGACTAGTATCCATGAGGATTTGGGTTTGATCCCTGGCCCCTCTCAGTGGGTTAAGGATCCAGTGTTGCCCTGAGCCGCAGTGTAGGTTGCAGATGAGGCTTAGATCCCACATTGCTGTGACTGTGGCGTAGGCTGGCAACTATGGCTCTGATTCGACCCCTAGCCTGGGAACTTCCAGATGTCGAAAGTGCAGCCCACCTCCCCGCCAAAAATTAAATAAATACATTAAAGTGGGCAAAGGATTTGAATACCCATCTCTTTAAAGGAAAAACACCAAGAGCCAACAAGCACATGAAAAAATGTTCAACATCACTAACTAGAGAAATGCAAATCAAAACTACAATGAGATACCACCTCACACCCACCCGGATGGCTACTATTTAAAAAAAAAAGTTCTGTCATGGCTCAGCGGAAACAAATCTGACTAGGATCCACGAGGACGCAGGTTCTATCCCTGGCCTCTCTCAGTGGGTTAAGGATCCAGCATTGCTGTGAGCTATGGTGCAGGTGGAAGATGTGGCTCCGATCTGGCATTGCTGTGGCTGTGGTGTAGGCGGGCAGCTACGGCTCCAATTCGACCCCTAGCCTGGGAACTTTCATATGCTGCAGGTGCAGCCCTAAAGAGACAAAAGAAAAAAACAAAAAAGAGTAAGCGTTACTAAGGATGTGGAGAAATCAGAACTTTGTGTAATGTAAAATGGTGCAGCCACTACAGAAAACAGTATGGAGATTACCCAAAAAATTAAAAAGAGAATTACCACATGATCCAGCAATTCCATTTCTGGACATTCAAAAGAATTGAAAGCAGGCCTCTTAAGAGATATTTATACAGCCATGTTCATGGCAGCGTAATTCACAATAGCCAAAAGGTGGAGGCAACCGAAGTGTCCATCCCTGAATGAATGGAAAAACAAAATGCGTTACTACATACAATGGATGGTTATTCAGCCTTTAAAAAGGATGGCAGATCCAGGGAGCTGGCAATTTCATGGCCACCTGCCTGCCCTGGCTTCTGCCTGTGGATCCCCAGTGCCTCCTTCCTTGCCTTTCTCCCTTCTTCCCTCCATCCCATGGCTCCTATAATGAGCTAAGCACACTGCTTGGTGGTGAGAAAGCACGTTCTATGAGATAAACACTCCCTTGTCATCAGTGGATCTGTTTAGTGGGGAAGGTGGCATGGTAGTGAAGTAAAGAACTAACCCCTACATAAAAAAAAAAAAATAAAATTTAAAAAAATTTAAAAATTAAAAAATAAAAGGGATGGCAGTTCTGAAATATGCTACAACAGGGTTGTACACTGAGGACATTATGCCAAGTGAAATAAGCCAGTGACAAAAAGACACATGCTGTATGATTCCACTTGCATGAGGTACTTAGAGCAGTCAGATTCAAAGAGACAGAAGGTTGAAAGATGGCTGTCAGCAGTTGGAGAGTAGGGAGAGGGAGGAGAATTGGAAAATTGTTATTTTATGAGTACCGAGTTTTGATTTTGCAAGTTGATAAAGTTCTGAATATTGCTCGCACAACAATGTGAATACGCTTAACAGTACTGTATGCTTAACAATGGTTACGATGGTAATGTTTATGTTATGTGTATTTTACCACAATTAAAAAAAATTTTGTTTCTTTTTAGGGCCGCACCTGTGGCATATGGCGGTTCCCAGGCTAGGGGTCACATCGGAGCTACAGCTACCGGCCTATGCCACAGCCACAGCCAAGACAGATCCAAGCCGCGTCTGTGACCTACACTACAGCTCATGGCAATGCCAGATCCTTAACCCACTGAGCGAGGCCAGGAATCCAACCCGAAACCCGAAACCTCATGATTCCTAGTCAGGTTCGCTTCCGCTGCGCCACGATGGGAACTCCAATTTTTTTTTTTTAATTTGAAAGCAACTCTAATTAACATTTTTAGAGACATAGGAGATAATATTACATCCATGAACTAGTACAGGATGCTATAGAAAAGAACAAGAAATTGCTCCTAGAAGTGAAAAATTATGCGATGAGACATTAGAAAAAAATCTAAATAGAAAAGTTGGAAGATAAAGTTAAGGTAAATGTTCCAGAAAATAGGACAAACATTTTTAAAAATGGAAAACTGGAAAGAACATTTTGAAAAATTAGAGGATCAATCCAAGAGGTCCAACATCCAACTAAAACAGAAAAAAAACAAAAACCGAAAACAGAGTGGAGGAAATCAGCACAAAGAAATGTCCCCAGAATTGATTTCCAGATTAAAAGGGACTGATCCCCAGGTTGAAAGTCTCATGGAGTGCCATAGTAAATGCACATCATTTGAAGCTTTAGACCTCTGAGAGATCCGAAAAACTTCCTGGGAGAAAAATCAGGTCTCCCACACACAGGATCAGGTATCAGAATGCCATCTGACTTTTCAACAGCAACAAAGGGTCATCTCCTCAAAATTTGGAGGGCAATTTATTCCCAACCTAGAACTCTACACCCGGCAGAACTATCCATCAAAGCCACTGGAATGGCTGCACTGCCAAAACAAGAAAATAAATCCTGGCTGACAGTGGGAGGCAGAAAGCAAGGGATCCGGAAAACAGGATCCAATACAGTTAAGAAGCAAAGGAAATTCCCAGGGTGGTAGTAAAACAAGATCCCAGAACACTAGTTCTACACGTCTGCACTGGACGCAGTCCAGGCTGGAGCCCAGGAACCATGCCTCCAGGAGGGTGTCTCTTAGAAACAGACCTGGAGTTCCCATTGTGGCTCAACAGAAACGAACCCAACTAGTATCCATGAGGATGCAGGTGCAATCCCTGGTCTCGCTCAGTGGGTCAGGGATCTGTCATTGCTGTGAGCTTTGGTGTAGGTCGCAGATGCGGCTGGGATGCCGAGTTACGGTGGCTGTGGTGTAGGCCGGCAGTTGCAGCTCCTATTCGACCCCTAGCCTGGGAACTTCCCTATGCCGCAAGTGCGGCCCTTAAAAAAAAAGAAAAGAAAAAAAGAAAGAAACTCAGAGAGTCGAAGCACCACCTAGAGTGTTCAGCCAGGTAGAGAGGTGTTTTATGGTACTGCTGGACAGTTGAAGGATGAATTAGTGATAGGTACATAAGCAAGTTTTGGGGGGGGTTGTTTTTAATGAGGTGATTAAATACTGCTAGAAAAGCAAAAGTGGTATCTCATAAGGAAAAATGAAATCATGAAATCATAGCACACTTCAAGTCTCTGCTTTGAACAACAGTTAGTATCTTTTTTTTTTTTGGGGGGCCCCAGGTGCAGTACATGGAAGTTCCCAGGCTAGGGGTTGAATCAGGGCAGCAGCTGTCAGCCTACGCCAGAACCACAGCAATGTGGTATCTGAACCACATCTGCAACCTAAACTGAAGCTCACGGCAACACTGGATCCTTAACCCACTGAGTGGGGCCAGGGATCAAACCCACATTCTCATTGGTACTAGTCAGATGTGTTTCTGCTGAGCCAAAACAGGAACTCCTTTTTTTTCTTCTTCTTCTTCTTTTCTTTTTATGGCCGTACCTGGGGCATTTGGAAGTTCCTGGGTCAGGAGTCAAATCAGAGCTGCAGCTGCCACCCACATCACAGCAACACCAGATCTGAACTACATCTGTAATTTACACAGAAGCTTACAGCAACACCGGATCCTCAACCCATGGATCCGAGAAGGCCAAGGGGAACTGTCCACAGGGTAAGGAAATGGCTAACAAATGTCAAATGCTGCTCTGTGGCCCAGAAGACTAAACAGACTATGTGATCTCTCACGGTCCTGGCTAAACGCCCCTCCCTCTGAAACGGAGAATATTCCAAAAGCAGTGGGAACAGAACCGAAGCAGGACTAGGTGAGTGAGCCTAGGGAGGCTCCCAAGCCAGCAACATTCCACCCCTGCTGCAGCGCTTCCATCCCTTCCTGTTCTCTGGGAGGCAAGAGTTTAGTACCTGGATCAAATGCATGCAAGGCTCAGGATACACTTATACCACACAAAAAAATGGTTGTTAATCTGAAATTCAAATTTAACTGGAGTTCCTGTGTCATTATATGTTAACTCTAGCAACCACAGGAGGCTATGCCTTCAAAAAGCTTGGAGAGGTCGGAGTTCCTGTCGTGGCACAGTGGTTAACGAATCCGACTAGGAACCATGGGGTTGCGGGTTCGGTCCCTGGCCTTGCTCAGTGGGTTAAGGATCTGGCGTTGCCATGGGCTGTGGTGTAGGTTGCAGACGCGGCTCGGATCCCACGTTGCTGTGCCTGTGGTGTAGGCTGGTAGCTGCAGCTCTGATTCGACCCCTAGCCTGGGAACCTCCATATGCCACGGGAGCGGCCCAAGAAATAGCAAAAAAGACAAAAAAAAAAAAAAAAGCTTGGCGGGGTCTCAGCCTTGTAAGTTGAGACTGGCAGCTTCTACTGCCTCCTGAAGGTTGTGGGGTGGAGGACCCAAGGTCCAGAGGGCTGATCATTGCGCCTCTAGAGCCTGGTCTGTCCTGGAGAAGTGAGGCCATAGCTATAAGGTGGGGACGGTGGGGAGACTTCCATGTCCTTCTTGAGTGTTTTTTCGTTTTTGTTTTTACCACAAGCATTGTGTTACTTTTGTAATCAGCAACAAGCAAAAAAGAACTTTCCATGTTGTAATGAGGCTGCCATGGAGGCCCCCTCCAAAGCTAAGATCCTGCAATGCTAAGTAATGTCCTACTCTGTATTTGCATGTCTTTTTTTGTTTGTTTTGCTTTTTAGGGCTGCACCTGTGGCATAAAGAAATTCCCAGGCTAGGGGTCGAATAGGAGCTGCAGCTGCCGGTCTAGGCCACAGCCCCAGCACCATTGGATCCCAGCCACATCTGTGAACTATGCGGAAGCTTGTGGCAATGCTGGATCCATAACCCGCTGATCAAGGCCAGGGATCAAACCCGCATCCTCACAGACACTATGTCAGGTTTGTAACCCACTAGGCCACAACAGGAACTCCCATGCATATCATTTTAGGAGCATTCAGTAATGTAGCTTTGTGGGGGGTTTTGCTTTTATTCCCCCCAAGGATTCTAAGCCCAGCTGGCTGGCCGAGGATGAATGTTGCCCGGCTGTGGGACATATCATTTTCCCACTGTCCCCACTCTGGGAGGTCACCTGCTTTGGCCTGGCCTAGCCCAAGCCTCTGGGCTCATTCCTGATCTGGAAGGCTCCCCAGATGACCTCCTCTGAAGCCAAGGAGAGGGTTTGGGGGTTGCCTCTGTGGGAGCCTCCTGGGCCCCCATCAGAGCCGTCCTGGGATTCTAGGGAGTTTATGGCTTAATAAACCCTGAAAGGGGGGAAGTGTCCCCCCACCCAGGGACAACTGTCTCTTTCCCAGGACACTAGAACCCCTCCCTTGTAAGAGCCCCCACTAATGGGTCTCAGGGGAGGATGGAAAATGCCCCATGATCCATATGCCCTGAACAGGAATACAATAGACCCACCGAAGAGTGAGGACCCTCTTGTAGGTGACCCAAGCCTGAGTGGAGCCCTAGTTCCAACTCTATCAGCCCTGAGATCTTGGGCAAGTCACTTAACTGAGACTGGGCTGTCCTGAGAGGAGGAGATAATGAATGCAAAACCCAAGAGTTGGTGGGGACCCGGAGTTCACACACTGGAGTGGTATGGCTTTAATCCTGGGAGAGTCCAGAGGCTGCCCTTCGGGCCAAAGGAGCTTTTGATCTGCAATTCCCGCAGACCCAGGATGGCTCTGGAAGGTTCCCCACCCTCACAGAGTACCCTCCAGGCTTCCGTCCAGGCCAGGGGGACTTCCAGCCGCTGGAGCCTTGACTGGTCTCCCAGCTCAGGCGCAGCCGCCTGGCCCACGACCTTGGGAGAACCTGGGAGAAAGCTTCACCAAGCGACAGTACTTTTCCACTGCACTGCTCGGCCACCTCAGCTGGCTTTCTGCTGTGCAGACAGGAGGTAAAGCGAGCCAGGCTAGCCCCATCAGGAACCCACCCAAACTCACTCTTAGAGATGGGGGTAGGGACGTGCTTTGGGTGAGGGGCAGTAGGAATCCTAGAAAGAGAGGAGGGGGATACCGAACGCCCCAAGAGATGCTCAGAGACCACCCTTGAGACCTGAGAAGTCTGCATTGGCAAAGCCCCCCCGGTACATTTCAGGCTGTTCCTACTCGTTAACCTCCCGCTCCACCCCTTCCCCTCCGACAATAACGATTAAACCCGATCCACCGCGCCTGTGCTGGGTCTCGGGTGAAGAGCAGTGCTAGCCTGCGCGGGGGAGGAGAGAGAGAAGGGCGAGAGGAGGGGACAAGAGAGCTAGCGGTCCCGCCCGGTGATGTAGGCAGCCCGGGGAGGTGGAGCCGCGACGCCTGAAGGAGTTCCCACCGCAGTCGCGCTCTCGGTCTACCCCTCCGAGCAGCCAGCCGCCAGCCCCGGCTCTGGCGACCTCCCTGCCGCGGCGATCTGGGCGGCGGGGCCCTCGGGATCCCCCCTAGTCGGGCCTGAGGGGCGCCTCCACCCCGCCCAGCCCCTGCCCCTCCTTGCTTCCCGGACGGCTGGAGCGACTCGCGGGGGAAGCTGTTCCCGGACGCTCAGCCGCCGCCAGGGCATCTCGGCTGCCAGCCCGGCTGGGCACCGGGCATCTGCGAAGCTAACTAGCCTTGTCTGGCACTGGGCATCTCCGGGCACCGACTGTCTCCAGCGTCCCCTGCTTCCCGCAAGCCCGAGGCCGCTGGCTTCTGCGCTCCTTCCCCTCCCCCGGCCGCTGGGCAGCACGCCGGTGAGCTCCCGGCGCCCCCAGCCCCTCTGGCCACCGCCGCGATGCTGCCCTGGAGACGTAACAAATTCGTGCTGGTGGAGGACGAGGCCAAGTGCAAGGCAAAGAGCCTGAGCCCGGGGCTCGCCTACACGTCGCTGCTCTCCAGCTTCCTACGCTCCTGCCCGGACCTGCTGCCCGACTGGCCGCTGGAACGACTGGGCCGCGTGTTCCGCAGCCGACGCCAGAAAGTGGAGCTCAACAGGGAGGACCCGACCTACACCGTGTGGTACCTAGGCAACGCCGTCACCCTGCACGCCAAGGGCGACGGCTGCACCGACGACGCCGTGGGCAAGATCTGGGCGCGCTGTGGGCCGGGCGGGGGCACCAAGATGAAGCTGACGCTGGGGCCGCACGGCATCCGCATGCAGCCGTGCGAGCGCGGCGGCTCGGGGGGCTCCGGGAGCCGCAGGCCGGCGCACGCCTACCTGCTGCCGCGCATCACCTACTGCACCGCGGACGGGCGCCACCCGCGCGTCTTCGCCTGGGTCTACCGCCACCAGGCGCGCCACAAGGCCGTGGTGCTGCGCTGCCACGCCGTGCTGCTGGCGCGGGCGCACAAGGCGCGCGCCCTGGCCCGCCTGCTCCGCCAGACCGCGCTGGCGGCCTTCAGCGACTTCAAGCGCCTGCAGCGCCAGAGCGACGCGCGCCACGTGCGCCAGCAGCACCTCCGCGCGGGGGGCGCCGCCGCCTCCGTACCCCGCGCCCCGCTGCGCCGACTGCTCAACGCCAAATGCGCCTACCGGCCGCCGCCCGCCGAGCGCGGCCGCGGGGCGCCGCGCCTCAGCAGCATCCAGGAGGAGGACGAGGACCAGGACGAGGAGGCGGAGGAGCGCGAGGAAGGAGCCTCCCAGTGCGAGAGGCCGGAGGTGCTCAGCTTGGCCCGGGAGCTGAGGACGTGCAGCCTTCGAGGCGCCCCGGCCCCCCCGCCGGCCTCGCAGCCCCGCCGCTGGAAGACCGGCCCCCGGGAGCGGGCGGGCCAGGCGCGCTGAGAGCCCAGCGGACACGACTCGCGGCCCCAGACCCGGCCAGCCTGACTTACAGCCTCCAACCCCGGCCCTGCCTGCTATGGCAACCCCCTGGTCCCCGAGCCCTTGCCTCCCCCGTGGTCTCTGTCGTTGTCCGCCCCGTGCCTCGTCCTGGCTCAGGGTGACGCCTGATATGCCCTTGAGTACTGGAGGACGAGATGGGGGGAGCAAGCAGTATTTTGTGTACACCTCCGCCCCCACTCGAGTCTCCCGGCGCCCTTCCTTATGGAATTGCCCCCCTACGCTTTACACCAAGTCTCTTTGCCCATAAACCACGCCTTCCTTCCCAAAACATCTACTCCAGAGAAGGGAGGAGACGTTTCCAGAAATCCAGAAGCCTGGCCTTGAATCTTGGCCAGGTGGCAGCAGCAGTCCTGCCCTTGGCCAGGCTAGCTTTCCTTCCAGGGATGAGACCAACCCTGGGGAGGCATTCCTGTAGGGGGAAGAGTAGAAGAGAATTGAGGCTGGGCCCAAAGTGGTTACCGAGCCAGCTGCCATATACACAAAGGAAGATTCTCAGGCCCTATGCCTGGCCTCTCTATCCCTTGGAGGACTTCTGAGACTCCACTGCTCTGCCTCTGGAGATGACTCTGGATGGTCCTACCAACAGCAGGCTAGGCCAGGGAACAGCTCTCTGCCCCAGGCAGCTGCCCAAGCCTGTGCCCTGGCACCTAGCACTCCCACAGGACTCCTCACCCGCCCCATCCTTCTGCATACAGATGTGTGTGCTTTCCTGCTAGGTGTCCCATAACCAGGACCAAGACAGGGCCTCCAGCAGAGGAAAGGAGAACCTCTGGCAGGTGCTTGAGGACACTGACTACCCAGAAAACGGACACAGGAGGGAAGCCTCCGTGTGGAGGCTTGTCAGTGCCAGGAGAGTCCTGACAGCAGCGGGATTCTCATGGCAGGAGGAGGCAGAAGGGTGCGGTCACCGGACAGAGGGAGCAGGCTCCTGCCCACGTGTCTCTCAGCAAGGCTGCTAAAAGCCCAAAGATCTTTGTGTCACCAAATGATCATTGTAAATAAAGTGTTCCTGCTTTTTCAGCCTGTCACCACTCCTGTGTTGTGTTCGATGCATGGTCTGCTGGGGTGAGAAAATGATCATCAGAACCCTAAAAGGCAGGAGAAGACCCCAGGAAGGTCCCCTTGAGCAGCTGGAGCCAACTCTGGGGATTGGGGGGTAGGGGCCACTGCCAGGAAGCTGTCCCCTTCATGTCCGGGAAAGGAGACAGTAGCAGGTGCCTCGCCTGCAAATCACATATGCCAAGCCTTGGAGGGGTGTCAGCTGTCTGTCTCAGCCTCGCAGAATGTCTGTCTGCCTGGACACTCAAACACAAGTGGCTCTGGGACACTTGGCAGGGAGGGGGCACTGGGCTGGGGCCTTCTTATCAGCCATGTGTCTTTGAGAAGATCCATGTGTTTGTCAAAGCAGGTGGGATATGCCAGGTCTCCTCAGGGATGAAAAGGAGAGGGATGGTTTGAGGAACTGCTGCAGTCTCTCCAGACTTGTGACAGCATGAGTCCTGAGCTTGGATATCTTCTTTATTTCTGTGCTGAGCTGGGCACTGATCCCAGAGTTGTCCACAGCCCAGACGAGTGGCTTCTGCAATCGCCAGCAATCAGGTTCGTTCTGTTTCCTGGAGCTGCTGGGACAGAGGGTACCACTGCCACTTCACCCTGGTGGAACCCAGGCAGGGTCAGGGGACCTGATGTCACAAGTTTGGGGGGGGGGCAGGTGGCAGGGATCTATGGGGCAAGGATGCCATGCATGTTCATTGCTTCCCTCTTGGGCACTGCCTGGGGATCTGCTAGTGTTTCTCCCCACATGCAGAAGGAGAAAAGGAAGTGAGATGTCAGAGGTGGGAGAGGAGGATGGGCTGCAAGACAGCCTCACCCAGAAACAAGGTCACAAGCACACCCTCTTTAATCAGCTTTGTGCAGCAGAAATGTACTAAACGCCTGCCTTGGGACAGGCACTGAGCTAGGTGCTAACAGTCCAGGAGTCCCTCCCCGTAGCTCTTACATTTTCAAGTAAAATACATATAAGCAAAGAAACAGTTGCAATATTATAATTCACAAGCATGCTCCCAGACTTCTCTCTGCTCCTCCACTCTGCTCTGGCTGCCTCCCAAAACAAAGATACACACACACACATATAGAATAGTCTCCTTCCTTTCCTCGCTCACACTGTGCTGTCTTGACCAGGAGTTAGAAGACCAGAGTAAAAGAGCTGTCTCTGCCTCCTTACCGGCTGTGTGTTGTCTGGCAACTCACTCAGCCTCTCTGAGCCTCCCTTTATCAATGGTAAAATGGGAGGGGGCTAATATATACCTCATAGGCTGATTGTAAGAATGAAATAGAATCATGTCTGTGAAAAAGCTTCAGCAAATAAGAAAATGCCCAGCACCTGCAAAGAACAACTGTTTTACCCCTAGGGCTCTTCTCCTTGGATTGGGATTTTAATGTGCCTCTTCCCACCCCCACTCCACTCTCCCAGGCAATGCGATTGTAAGGGTTTTTATTGGCCACATCTCCATATTCATTGTGTGTGAAGGAAGAAGAACCTGGTCCAACTTCCCTCCCCCATTGGGTTGAGGAGGAGATAAGCCACAGATAAACCAGCACAGCACCAACTGCCACCGGGGCACAGGGTGGGGTGTTTGGGGCAGCTCCAGCCACCAGGCCCCAGGCATCATTGCTACCAAGGGAGGGAGAGGCAGCCTGGGAAACCACACCTCCTTCCGTGTAAGTACTTTTTTTTTTTTTTTTGGTTTTTTAGGGCTGTGCCCTCGGCATATGGAAGTTCCCAGGGTAGCGACTGAATTGGAGCTGCAGCTGCCGGTCTGCCCCACAGCACAGCAACGCCAGATCCGAGCCTCATCTGCAACCTATACCACAGCTCGTGGCAATGCCAGATCCTTAACCCACTGAGCAAGGCCAGGGATCGAACCCACATCCTCATGGCTACTAGTCAGGTTCTTAACCTGCTGAGCCACAAGAGGAACTCCTGTTTCCCGATCTCCGGATCCCAGTCAGAAGGGGCTGGGCTGAGACTGAGCCACAGCACCCAGCTCACAAGATAAAGTTGGCTCCCCCTCCCCCGCCAATGCCATCCTGACTTCACTGCTCCTCTCCCACAGACGGACGTGCTCCCAGGTCCCCAGACATCACCATGTGCTCCTGCTTCCAGGCTCAGGCCCGTGCCAACCTCACTGCCTGGAATGTCCTTGCCTCGAGCTGCAGGTCTTCAAGTCTACCCTCTCTTCAAGGCCCAGCACAACCCCCCTCCAAAGCTCTCCTTATAGCACCCCCCTCCTCCACTCCTGCCAAATCTGGGGTGATCTCACACAGGATGTGGCCTGTGCTTTGCTCATGGTCCTCAGCAGGTTCCACCTGTGCCTCCGGTTTCCATGTGTCTTACCTCTCATACATCCCCACCCCCTTCAGTAGCTGGACCACGCATGACAGGGCAGAGAATGAGGCTCAATATTAATTTGTTGAATGAATACATGAATGAATGCGCCAGATGGAAGAGGCATCGTGGGATAGGAAACCAAGGGGGTGGAGAGGTGTTCTTTCTGCCAGGCTTCTGCTGGGAGACGCTGAAGGCAAACATCCTCAGACGGCCTGCTCAGGCAGATGGCTATTCTCGGGGAGAAGAGCAGCAGCCCAAGAGATGAGGCCAGTGGAGGAAACGGAAGCCTCTGTCCCAGAAGTCTGCTCTGAGCTCCAAAGCCCCAGGACTGGGCCTTCACACTCTCTGTTCTAGTCCGGCCCCAGCACAGGGCTGCCACTCACAATACAGAGCAGCACCTGGCGATGACTGACCACCCTCCAGGTGTGCCGTCTGGGCAGTGGGAGCACCATCCAGACAGGTGCCGTCTCTAATTTAACACGCAGGCAGTCAAGACCTGACTGCTGGTCCCAGAGATGGCACTTGATGGCTTTATAATTTGGAATCATTTTCTGAAGGCTTTTGGAGCCTCAATTTTCCATCTGTAAAAACAGGGGTGGGTGCATCTAGATTTTATATGGTGGGAAAATGAAAGCTTTACACTTGGGTAATTTATTTAGCTCAGTTCCTGATGCACATAATAAATTGTAATGGCTGCTATTATATTTATTTCTATGTATTATCATTTTACCTGGATCTCTCCTTACTGACAGATCTGGCATAAGGAGATTAGGGGCCTGGTCTTTGAGACACTGAATACATTGCTTGTTTATGTCCTGGGATGGTGTCATCTTAAATCATGGTAGAAGATTCAACTACAGCTTGTCTTATTTTCATCTCCAGTTGTTCACCTGACATAAGCCTGATTGACTTAACACCAGATTAGACCTAATATCTCATGCTTCTTTTCACCTTAGCACCCTGCACAATGCCAGGCACACAGTAAGCACCAGAGGTGAATGAATGAATGAATGAATGATTGGTTAGCTGCTGCCAGCAGCAATGCTGGCACATAGCCTTCCCAGCCGAGGTCTTCAGAAAGCTGGGATGCCAAACTTTATGAGTGATGGGCCACTTTCCCTCCCCTATGAAGCTATGAAGAAGAGGAAGAGTTTTCTGGCTTAGGGGCCAGTTAAAGGATAGCCAGAAAGGATGCAGGGGGCTAACATCCGGATCTATAAGTCTCCGAGCCAAAACTGTCCCCTCTCTCCCTTTGGTTGACGGCCTACCTGTCCATAGAGTATATATGGGTTTGTCGACTGATCCAGAATAACTGAGACTCCTCACCACTTGATTTAAGAGAGGAGAGGAGGTTGGGCAGGCGAGGGATTAAGGTTGAAGGTGGAGTTCAAGCCATCATAAAGTAGACCTCAGCTGGGAAGACTGGGCCGGTACTTCTGCAAGCTGAGAACACTTGACAAAGGCAAAAGGACTTAGGCTGTACTAGAAAGCACAGGTGGATCTTGTTGGGGCCTGCTTGGCATTCATCCAGTCTCCCTTTATGGGGAGACCACCGCCCCCTCCTGCCCTGGGCACAATGAAACTCTCCCTCTCCCCTGCACTGAGATGTGGTCCCACGACTGAGTTCTGGGCAATACAACTGATGAATGTTACCCAAAGGAAACATAACCTTGGCTTTATTCTCCTGCCAGCCTGCTCTTTGTCATCACCCAGGGTGCCCTTGGAAGCTATGTGTCGAGGATGATAGAGCCTCCACCAGCCTGGGTCCCTGGATGAGCACATGAAGTAGAGCCCCTGCCCTTCCACCAATGGGAGCAAGAAGTGAAATTGCACTGTTAGCCACTGACATGTTGGGGTGTCAACTGCAGCATGTAGCTCACCTTGACTCACACACTCTTCTTGAGACTGGCTGCCCTGACGCTCCTGGTGAAACCACCATTCTCTGTTCTTGGTCCCTGGGCTTCTGGTGGAGCTGATTTCATACACCTGGGCTCCAGAGGAGGCTGTATGATCCAGGCCTGACCAATCAGAATATTCCATGTTCATAATTCCAGAGATTAGTTATGGGATGGGCATGCGCCATGGTCAGAGACAGTGGAATTTAGTTCTGGGAATTTTGGAGGTTTTGTTTGTTTGTTTTTATAGCCCTACCTGCGGCATATGGAAGTTCCCAGGCTAGGGGTCGAATCAGAGCTGCAGCTGCACCTGCAGCTGTAGGCATTTGCCACAGCCACAGCAAAGCTGGATGCAAGCTGCATCTGCAACCCATGCCACAGCTTGCAGCAATGCCAGATCCTGAAACCACTGAGTGAGGCCAGGGATTGAACCCACACCCCCAAGGACATTATATTGGGTTCTTAACCCACTGAGGCACAACAGGAACTCCCTGGAACTTTTGTTGCAACTCTTGGAGAGATACTCTCACTTTCTACTGGAGTTGCTGAGAGGAGAGAGTATGTCTGATGTTGCTATCTTGCCACCAAGAGGAGAGATTGAGAGGCCAGCAGCAGAAAGCAGAGTGGGCCACAAGCCCCATGGTGTCACTTGATCCATGACAAGTCCCAAGTGTCACTAAGCCGCATGGTGTCGCTTGATCTGGATCCCACCGGCCCTGCCCAAGTCTCTTTCCAGAGTTTTCAGTGCCCTGAGCCAATAAGCTGTACTTTTTGCTTAAGCCAATGTGAAATGGATCTTCTGTCATTTGCATCTAAGAGAGCCCTGTCCCTGCCATCTCTGTTCTCATCAGGTCCCCAACTCTGGAAAAATGGGGATCATTGCAAGTGTCTGTCATGGTGCCCAATTGTGGGACATCTGGCAGCAAATGGAATCCAAAAGTCCCCAGGCTCTTTCCCTGTCTGAGGTCACCGTGTCATCCATCTGGGCTGCTCTGTCAAGCACCTCTCTGGTCTCCCCGCCTACAGTGCGACTTCCTTCCCTCCAAGTCTTTGTGAGTGAAAAGTATCACCTGCCACATCAGTCAACAAACAATGCTGCAGCCATCAAGCCATCACAATACAGCCACCCAGACAGTGAGCCCTGAGAGTGCTCAGGATAGAGACAAACAGGCTGCCAGATGCCAAGCCCTCAGCCATGGGAGCCATCCCCACATGGGCACCCTGAGGGGATTCAGAATGGAGAAAAGCAGGATACCAGCCCCAGAGAGCTGCAATGCACATCAAAGGAATGACTTCAGTGAGCACAGACTCTTGCATCTCCCCACACATAGAAAAGCTAAATTCCTTAACTTGAGATGTCTGGTTTTCTTTAACAGTCGTCATTTGATGTTCTGACTACTTGTCTTTGTTGCAAAAACTCCTATATATCCTGGATCCCTCCACCCCTTTGTCCCTATGGAGCCATCCCTCCGAGTGATAGGAGATGATGTGTCCTGGCATTAGGTCCTCAGTTTTGTTGGCTACACAAAACATAATTCTCAACTTTTTTTTTTTTCTTTTTAGGGTCACACCTGCAGCGTATGGAAGTTCCCAGGCTAGATGTCGAATCAGAGCTGCAGCTGTCGGCCTACACCACAGCCCCAGCCACAGCAACTCTGGATCCAAGCAACACTGGATACTTAACCCACTGGGTGAGGCCAGGGATCAAACCCACATCCTCACAGACACTATGTCAGGTTCTTAACCTGCTGAGCCACAATAGGAACTTCAAATTCTCACCCTTTAGGTTGTGCATTTTTTTTCCAGTAGACCCCTTCAATCAGCACGTGGCTTTGACCCTGACTCCACGTGGCCCTTTATCTGTCTCATCAGCCTCTGGCCTTGGCTCACATGCTGAAGCACAGGGCTGATGGGTGCAGCCAGGGTCTGGGCAGTCACCCCAGATGGAGAACCCACCCTTGTCCCCTCACCTGTGACTAGGGAGTTGGGTCCTCAGATATAAATGTGGCCTACTAAGCCAGTCTCCCAGGGGAACGTCAGTGCAGAGGGGGCACTTCTGAGGACGCAGCCTGGGCTGAGCAGGCTGGTCTTGAAGTCAAAGGCCCAGAACTGCCTGCCATTCATTCCGGGCGATGGACAAGTCACTTAGCTGCTCTGAATCTCCATTTTCTCCGTAATCATTTCTGCCTCAGAGGACTGGTGGAAGGAACCATTCAAATGGCATGGAATATGCAAGGTCTTTGAAAAGCATCAAGTGCCAGACACGGGCAGGGCCCTTCCTCACTGACGCTAAGACGCAAAAGCTGGAGGGAGGCCTGAACACGCAGGCTGAAGGGCTCCTATTTGGGGAAGGAGCCCAGGGCAAAGGAGAGGAACACAAACCTCAGCAAGGGATGCCCTGGAGGGGAGAGTGACATGGCCAGGAAACAGCTGATGGAGCTCAAACGATAAGCTCCTCCCACATACACACCGCTGCCCCCAGGGTAACCTTGAGGGCTGGCTGGTGGCATTGTGTCTTCAGTCAGAGGGATGGCCCAGCCCCTGAAAGCCCTGGCAGCCCCAGCTGCCTCTGAAGCCCTAAAGCAGGAACGGGAAAGGGCAGGCTGGATGGGGCATCTGCTTCTCGTGCTGTAATCACACCTGTGATCTCGGATCCCACAGGCCCTGCGCAGCATCTCCTGCCACCAAAACCGGCCTCAGATTGTGATCATTCAGCAGCCTTTGGAATAGAGTCACAGATGCCAGGAGGGGAGAGGGACATTCTGAGATCAAAGTGGATACTGCCCGCCCCTGTCCCTCTCCATCTCCCTGTGTCTCCAAAGGACACACACTCGGAGACTGGCATCACAGCGCCCCTCTGCCAAAGTCTCATCAATAAGCAGGCCCAGGTGGTGGGATGGGTCCTGGGCCATGTGCTACTGTCTTTAGGGGAGGCACATGTGTGTGCACACGCTAGCACGCACACACACACACGCTCCTTGATAACTAACGTTACCTATTGCGGCTTATCCTCTCCCACCTTTCTCCTGACTTGTGAGCATAAACAAATCCACATACACACAGACAGAGAGATTTTGTTGTTTGCTTTTCACCAACACAGAGTCATTCTCTAACACATCCAGCAGCTAGCTTCACCACTTACATCATGCCCCTCCCTCCAGCTCAGTGGATTGCAGTCCAACTCATTCTTTTAATAGCTACACAACGTATTCGACCATCCTCTGCTAATGTCTGTTCAAGTTGGCTGGTATTTTGAAAAGCATCTAATAAATGTCAGCTGTGTACAGATCCTGGCGGAAGGAGCAGATGTATGCTGAGCAGATCCCTATGTGGGCTGAAAATAAACCGGATCAAGGGAGTTCCCATTGTCTCAGTGGGTTAAGAACCCGACATTGCGTCTGTGACAATGTGTGTTCAATCCCTGGCCTCGCTCAGTGGGTTAAAGATCCAATATTGCTGCAACCTGTAGCATAGGCTGCAGATGTGACTCAGATCCTGCCTTGCTATGGCTGTGGCATACACTTCAGCTGCAGCTCTGATTAGACCCCAGCCCAAGAACTTCCATATGCCGCAGGTATGATGGTAAAAAAAAAGGGGGGGGTGGTTCCATAGTGATCCCAGAAACTGGTATGAAATGCCTTTCTATTTCTTTAATGTGAGCGTGCGTTTGTCAATCAGTTTTTTAAAACTTCTTTATATAAAACTTGAACATCTCTTGATTTAAAAAAAAAGGGGGGGGGTTAACATGAATTCCTGGGGCTGCAATGTCTCAGCCAGAAGGGCCTTTAGAGGCTGTGGTACAATCCCACTGGTTTAAAGATGAGAAAGGGGATTTGCCCAAGGTCACACGCTTGCTGCTGGAAAATGTGGGGCCATAATTTAGGTCTTCTGACTCCCAGACTAATAATATCCTGTCCTCTGTGCAAAAGCTGTTAAAATAAAAACTGGAAATAGGACCAAGAAAGGTTTGTTTAAACTTACAGATGCCAAAAATGAAGGGGCCAAAAAGGAGATAGGATGTACTCAAATCCTGCCGAGATAACGACAAAAGGAAGGGGCTTCTGTCTATACTCTTCCTCTTGCCCCTCTCACCCGCCAGTCATTTGCCCGAAGCACAAGCTCATTTCTGCCTCAGGGCCTTTGCACTTGACACGTCCCATGGAGGGACCACATCTCCCTCAGATTTTTGCATGGCTGCTGCACACAGATCTCAACTCCAGTGTCACGTCTTCAGAGCTGTCCTCCCTCTTCCCACCCTCCCCCACAATTCAAACTAACACTGAGCCAGCCATCCTTCTCTCCCATTACCCTACTTGTTGTCATCATCTGAAATGACCTTGGTCCCGTGTGTGTTTGCCTGTCATCGATACACTATTGCCTTCTAATTAGAATAGAAGCCCTGTGAAGCCGACACCTTGCCTGCTGAAGACAGTGCCTGGCACACAGCAGGAGCTTAGTAACAATGTGAATTGACAGATAGAACCCAAGCCTCCTGACTGCTGGTCCAGGGACGCTTCTTCCTCTGCGCTGAGGTGTCTGTGCTACATCACGGCCGCAGGGGCTGGTGGCCCTGGCTGCCGGAGAGAGTGCTGGCTGCCCACTTCTGTAGAGGTTGGCAGCAGATAGGGCTCCTGCAGGGCTTAAGAGGTGACAAATCAGGATGAAGTTCTTTCTTCACCTTCAAAGCCAGAACCAGAGCCCCTCTCTGAGCCCTCAAGTCACCACCTCTCTCTGCTGCTTCCATCTTCCTCTCCGCTTGGTCCCTGACCCCACTGTGAGCTTCCAGCTAGAGCTCAGAGCGGTATCTCATTTCCCCTCCCCGCCCAGAGCCACCTGTTCTTGTCTCCTTGTGTCCCGGCTGCCCATTCTCCTGCCCACAGGCGTTCTCATTGCCTTGCCCAGGAAAGGGAATGAGCCTTGAAGGGGACCTGGACACCTGGTCCTCTGAGAGAGTGATGTGGGGCACTGCCCGGGGGCTCTTGGCCACTGGAGTACTGGGCAACCCTGGCCAAGTCTCCTTACCTCTCTGGGCTTTGTCTCCTCCTCTCGAAAATGAGGCACAGGAAAGCTCCCAAAGAGGGACCACTCTACAGTTTGGATGCTCTGAAGTTGCCACATAGCCATGTGCTTGTCCCCCCAAATTGGAAAATAGGAATCAAGCTCCCCTTTGTGTTTTACATTTAAAAAAACCAGGTCCTGGGAGTACCCATGTGGTTAAGAACCCAACTAGTATCCATCCTGGCCTCACTCAGTGGGTTAAGGATCTAGCATTGCCGTGAGCTGTGGTAGGTTGCAGACTCACTTGGATCCCACATTGCTGTGGTTGTGGTGTAGGTCTGCAGCTGTAGCTCTGATTCAACCCCTAGCCTGGGAACTTCCATACACCACCTGTAAAAACAAAAAAAACAAACAAAAACCACAGCAGGTTCTGGGTGGGGAAACGGACTGTGTAGGCTGCCCTGTGCATGAGGAGAGCAAGGGTACAAGAGATTCAGCCACAACGGCTCCTTCGCCAGAGAAATAAGCCTCTTGGCCTGAATGGAGTCAGAGGTCCTGGCCAGAAGGCACTGGATGCAGGACGTGAAGGGGAAGAGGACTCAGGCCTGTACAGGGTGGGTTCGGCCCTGGGAAGGGGCACCAGCGCCCTTTCTAAGCCACGCCCAGCCACTTCCCAGCTCCCCACCGCAGGCTTCTCAGCAGCAGGCAGAGGAGACACTGACCCTCTGTGCTTACTGTGCTCTCAGGTTGGGGCTGCAGGCCAGGGGCCCACGCCCGCATCCATTCAACTTCCTTTTGATAAATATCCAGCGCCTCCTGCATGCCAGGCTCTGCCCTGGGTTCCCAGGTGAACAAAACACACAAGGATCTTTTCCCTTGGGGTGCCCACATCTTAGTGAGGAGAGGCCAATATTAAATAAAAAACATAATGAGTCAATGCATTCTGGGAGAAGGAGATTCATGCAGGGAAAAGAAAAAAGAAAAAGTACTGTGGTGTAAGCAAAGTGGGTGCCTCGCCCTCCCTGAGGCAATTTCCTTCTGGGCGTGGCTGCGTGTTTCCCGGCCTCCCTTGCTGCCAGGTGCGTCCACGTGATTAGGTTCTAGCCAATGAAATGTGAGCTTCTTTCACATGGTCCCTAAGCCCCGCCCCGAGCAAGCCCTGTTTTTGTTTTCCCCAAGCTGCCAGCTGGATGCGGAGGGAGCCAAGCGCTGAGGGGGCAGCCGCTAGGTGGAAAGGGTCCGTGTCCCTGAAAACTGGGCATCCCTGAAGAGGCGACCCCCTCACCGTAGGGCTTAAAGACCCAAGAGGTGGTTTGCAAACCATTCCAGGCAGAGAAGAGAAGCCAGTGGCCTTTATATATTTTTTCTCTTTTTTTAGGGCCGGACATGCGGCATAGGGCAGTTTCCAGGGTAGGGGTGGAATCAGGACTGCAGCTGCTGACCTAGGCCACAGACACAGGACCGCCAAATCCGAGCCGTGTCTGCAACTGACGCTGCAGTTTGCAGCAATGCTGGATCCTTAACCCACTGAGCAAGACCAGGGATTGAACCCACATCATCGTGGATACTAGTCGGATTCTTAACCCACTGAGCCACAACAGGGACTCCTAGAGTTGTTTTGTTTTAAGATTTCTCTTTTTTTTTTTTTGGTCCTTTTTTTAGGGCCACTCCTGCGGCATGTGTAGGTTCCCAGGCTAGGGGTCTGATGGGAGCTGTTGCTGCCAGCCTATGCCAGAGCCACAGCAACGCCAGATCCAATCCGGGTCTGTGACACAAGCTCATGGCAACGCCGGATCCTTAAGACGGTGAGTGTGAGGGAGGCCAGGTATGGAACCGCAACCTCATGTTTCCTAGTCTGTTTCTTTTCCGCTGCGCCATGATGGGAACTCCTTTTTTTTTTTCAAGATTTCTTGAAGCACTAATTCTTTTTTTTTTTTTTTTGTCTTTTCTAGGGCCGCTCCAGCGGGCATATGGAGGTTCCCAGGCTAGGGGTCGAATTGGAGCTGTAGCCGCCGGCCTACGCCACAGCCACAGCCACACAGGATCCGAGCCGCGTCTGCAACCTACGCTACAGCTCAACAGCAGCGCCGGATCCTTAACCCACTGAACAAGGCCAGGGACCGAACCCGCAACCCCATGGTTCCTAGTCGGATTCGTTAACCACTGCGCCACGACGGGAACTCCAAAGCAATAATTCTGTTCTTCCCTCATCCTCTCCCACCTATTCTATTCCTAACCCCTCATTCATCCATCCAACTATTTATTCACTCAGTGACGATTTATTGAGAACCTGCTCTATTCCAGCACAGTTCTAGGCACGGGGGATAAATCAGTGAACAAAGCAAATAAAAAAATCCCAGCCCTCAGAGTTCCCATGGTCGCTCAGTGAGTTAAGGACCTGAGGTAGTCTCCATGAGGAGGTGGGTTTGAAACCTGACCTCGCTCAGCAGATTAAATATCTGGAGTTGGTACAAGCTGCAGCTTAGGTTGCAGACACAACTCAGATCTGGCATTGCTGTGGCTGAGGCTTAGGCTGGCCAATTCAACCCCCAGCCCGGGAACTTCCATATACTACAGGTGTGGTCGTGAAAAGGAAAAAAAAAAAAAAACCTAGCCCTCAAGGGGCCCCCCTTCTAGCAGGGCAAGAACAAGCAATAAAAAAAATGATAGGAAAAGAGAGTTCTATTACTAGACCCATTTTACAGATGAGTAGCTTCAGCAACAGAGGTTATTTAACTTAAGCTGATGTGATTTTGACTGACTGGAGTGAAAGGGGGACCTGGGAACCTGGGGAAAACAAACTTGACATCTTGTGATTGCCCTTGGTGGGGACTTGGTTCCTCACGGTGAGGAGCTGTGCAAAGCAGTGGAGCACCTGGGGCTTGAGAGCCAAAGATTTCTCTTCTACTCCGCCTCTTCGTAGCCATGTGGCCTGGAGTGTGCTTCTTACTCTTTGATCCTCAGTTTCCTCGCCTGGAAAACATGGATAATAATATACTAACCTCTGGGTAGATTGTTCAGTAATGGCTTCCGGTGAACTCCCTCTCTCCCGGTGTGGTCCCCACTCACACCGACTCTGGGCTTGGCTGTGTGACTTCCTCTGGTCATGGGACAGCAGCAAATGTGACTCAAGCAGAGGCTCGAACAATGCCGCACGCTGGGGCTTGCTGTCCTGAACTCGTCCATCACTTGGAAGAAGCCCCAGCTGGCCTGCTGGAGACACGTGGCCCAGTTGACAGCTCAGCACCCACCACCAGACATGTGAGAGAGGCGTCTTAAACCAGTTGGCCCCCGTTGTTCCCCTGGATGACTGCCTGTGAGTGACCCCGGTCAAGACCAGCAAAAGAAAGGCCCAAGTAATCCAATCCATATTGCCAGCAAATGACAATGGTTGTTCCTTTTTTTTTTTTGCTTTTATAGGGCCAAATGTGCAGCGTATAGAAGTTCCCAGGCTAGGGGTCGAATCAGAGCTACATGGAAATTCATGGAAAGCATTTAAAAATCTTTGGCATGAAATGAGAGCTCAATAAAATGTAGTCCTTATTATTATCATACCATGGAGGCGAGTTTCCTTGTGGGGGAACCCTCCCTGTTGGCCTCCAGTTACCCAAAGTGAATTGACCAGAGATTTCTGTGAGGTCACCTTACATCTGCCTGCAGTGGCTGCAGACTGGGAAGTTAAGGGCTGCCTTGAGAGGACTTTAGCCTGACTGCTCTTAAATGGGGGAGGAAAGGAATTTCAGACAGAGAGCAGGTGACCCCAACAGGCAATTATTTAAGATTAAGTAACCAAGATACCGACAAATCTCTTATGGACTCTTGGGTCTCCTCTTCTGGGGCCCCAGAATTTGCCCTGAACTGTACTTTGTAGCTTCCTCCCTCCCTTTCATATATTTTTTTTTTTCTTTTTTTAGGGCCACACCCACTAGGGGTCAATTCGGAGCTGCAGCTGCCGGCCTATACCACAGCCACAGCAATGCGGGATCCGAGCTACATCTGCATCCTACACCACAGCTCATGGCAATGCCAGATCCTTCACCCACAAAGCAGGGCCAGGGATGGAATCCTTGTCCTCATGGATGCTAGTCAGGTTCATTACCACTGAGCCAAAAGGAGACTCCTGCTTTTTTAACCTCTACTGTGTGCCAAGCACTAGTCTGGGTGCCCAGAAGACAAGATAAACATCCAACTGTCATTCTAGACAGACAGACAGACAGACAGTCAACCCATAACTAATGCTCTCAGATAGCAATACGCCCTCTGAAGGAAAGTGAGTAATAGGAGAGCGTGATAGGGACACTGCAGTCGGGAAAGGCTCTCACAGCAGATGCCGTTTGAAGACCCACCTGGGGAAGAGACATCCAGGAGAGAGAACAACCTGTGCAAAGACCCGTGATGAGAGCATCGTTGGTGTGTTGGATGTGGCTGGTGGGGTGATGCAGGACATAGGGAGGGGGGGGTGGAGCCAAGGTAAAGGCTTTGGAGTCTATTCTAACCAGTGGAAACTTCTAGGATGTTTCTGTTTTCAAAAGGTCCCTCAGGAGTTCCCGTCATGGCTCACAAGTTAAGGAACCCTGCTAGTATCCATGAGCACGAGGGCTGGATCCCTGGCCTCGCTCAGTGGGTTGGGGATCCCACATTTCAGTGACATGTGTTGTGGGTTGCAGACACAGCTTGGATCCTGTGTTGCTGTGGCCATGGTGTAGGCCGGCAGCTACAGCTCTGATTCAACCTCTAGCCTGGACACTTCCATATGCCACAGGTATGGCCCTAAAAAGACACACACACACACACATTTTTTTTAAAAAAGGTCACTCAGACCACTTTTTAAAGGATGGAATTGGGAGAAGGAGTAAAAGAGGAAGCAGGAGAATTAACTAGAGGTCCAGCGGTTCCATGGGACTAGGGCTGGAGCGGGGAAGATGGGGAGGAGTGGCTGAATTTATTTATTTACTTATTTATTTTTTTTTGGTCTTTTTTTTTCTTTTTTGTTGTTATTGTTGTTGTTCCCATTTCTTGGGCCGCTCCCGCGGCATATGGAGGTTCCCAGGCTAGGGGTTGAATCGGAGCTGTAGCCACCGGCCTACGCCAGAGCCACAGCAACGCGGGATCCGAGCCGCGTCTGCAACCTACACCACAGCTCACGGCAACGCCGGATCGTTAACCCACTGAGCAAGGGCAGGGACCGAACCCGCAACCTCATGGTTCCTAGTCGGATTCGTTAACCACTGCGCCACGACGGGAACTCCAAAGTGGCTGAATTTAAAAACATATTTTGAAGGTAGAGCCAGAGCCTGGTCATAGAGTGAATGGGGATGAAGGGAGGCGAGGCATCAAGGGTCACCTCTAGGTTTGTGGCCTGAGTAACTCATCATACCTTTAACTGAGACATGGGGGGGGGGGGGGCAGGAACAAGTGGGGAGTTGAGTGAGAACCGAACAGAAGTTTCGGGGCTTTTTTTGGTTTTTAGGACACCGAGGCATATGGAGGTTTCCAGGCTGGGGGTTGAATCGGAGCCATGTCTGTGACCTACACCACAGCTCATGGCAGTGCCAGATCCTTAACCCACTGAGCAAAGCCAGGGCTCGAACCTGCGTCCTCATGGATGCTAGTCGGATTCATTAACCGCTGAGCCACGACGGGAATTCCGAAGTTTTGTTTTTTTGTTTTCTTCAAGTTGAGAGTTATGTTTTCTTTAGTGGGCAGTCTTAGGACTTCAAGCCAGGGAGGTGGCCTCTCCTTTTCCTCACCTGAGGAAAGAGCGCCCCAGAAGTTTTATTTTAGATCTCCTCAAATGAAGAGGCTGATAGACGCCCCAGCAGAGAGGTCAAGTGGGCAGCTGGATATGCAAGACTATTTCCAAGAACAAGGCATATGAGTTTGGAAGTGATGATTCTAGATGACACTTCAAGCCATAATTCTGGATGAAATCATCTGGGAGAGGAGAGGAGCGAACGTGTGCAGAGGCAGAGAACCCACCATGCTTAGTGGCTGAACAGAAAAGAAGCCAGGGATGGAGACAGCAGAGAAGGAGGAGGAAAACCAAGACATGGGAGTTCCCATCATGGCGCAGTGGAAATGAATCCAACTAGTATCCATGAGGATGCGGGTTCGATCCCTGGCCTCGCTCAATGGGTCAGGGATCGGGCGTTGCTGTGAGCTGTGGTGTAGGTTCCATATGCAGCTCGGGTTGCGTGTTGCTGTGGCTGTGGTGTAGGCCGGTTGTTGAAACTCTGATCCAACCCCTAGCCTGGGAACATCTCTGTACCATGGGTGCAGCCCTAAAAAGCAAAAGCAAAACCAAGAAATGTGTCCCTGAATGTGGAGGTTGCAGTCAGGGGGACATGGCATGTCCTGGGCCCTGCTAGGGCCTGGCCCCATAGCTGGTGTAGCAAAGGGGCCCTCTGCACTCCCAGAGCCCCACCCCAGAGAGAGCAGGAGGGCCCTCTCTGAAGAACCAGGTTTGCTAGGAAAGGCCCAGCCTCCGCTGAGCTGCCCAGGCACAGGAGGAGAACCCAGCTGCCCATTTTTGTCACACGTCCTATCGAACCTCTTGTTCTCTCCCTGAATGGCATTTAGGATCCTACAAATCGATTCTGCCACTGTCTTGCGTTCTAAGGGACCCTGTGCAACCGAGTTCCCCTCTCAGAGCCTCTCTGTCTTCATCTCTACAGCAGGCAGCCTTCCTCCCTTGCAGGGTGGCCATGAGGATGTGTCATGCTGCCCAGCTTGATCTCATACTTGCTGGGCACTTGTCAAACTCTGATGCTCCCTCCCGCCCCTTCCCAGCTGCCCGATCCAGTCATTCATTTGGGACGTGTTTTATCTGGGACTGGCCATGGCTTAGGGTACCCTCCCCAGCATCCTCCTCTGCAGGCCTCAGAACAAGCCCGCATATATGTGACACTTTAAAATTTTTTCCCACTAATCACTACAGGGAAGCAGAAATGGACAGCCACTCTAAGCCATTGTTCAAGCTGTTCCCTCTTCTTAGGATGCTCTTCCCTGTTCAGCTCACTGGTGAACTGCTTATCCTTCAAGACCCAGCTGCAGTGTCACCACCTCTCTAGGGCTCTTCTTGCTGCCCCCCTCCTCAGGCAGACAAATCCTCCTCCTTCTGCCCCTTCCCCCACCGTGTCCTTGCAGCCATGACCTGGGAGAGGAGGGAAGACCTGTGGCCACATCCTGGCTCACCTTGGTTGGAGGAGCCCCGAGGGTAGCCATAGAGGGTGCCACTTTGGGACCTGCTCTCCTGCTGCCTCGCCCACAGGCCAGCCTCTACCCCACCCAGAGACCCCTGGGGGGGAATGGGATCTCATGATCTCACAAGCTGGAACGCAGCCCTTTGGACTCCCCTGGGCCATGTTAAAAATTAATTTGCAAGTGCCTGGTGCTGCCCAGAGTAGACCCCTGTGCAGAGTTCCAGAAAAAGTTGTCCCTCTCCCACCAGCTCTGACCTCAGTCCTTTGTCCCTGGGCTCTGAGTAGGGACAGAACTGGCCTGGGAGGTCCCCTGGGATGTTTGGAGCATGGGGGCTATTGTCTCTGGGCCCCAGGCTGGGAAGGAGAGTGATCTGAGAAAAGCACAGATGACAGAGAAAGATGGAACTCAGCCAAGCAGGTCCCAAAGTCCCAAGGTTGACAGGACTCAGAACATCATCATCAACAATAATAACAGCAGCTGACACTTACTGAGGCTCCCTGTGCACGAGGCCTTGTCCTGAGTGCCTCACACGCATGATCTCATGTACTCCTCACAACAACCCCGGGGGAGAGGTGCTATTGTCACCCCCACCTTACGGATGAGGAAAGTGAGGTTAAGGAATGCTCCAGGTCCTGCAGCTGGGTCCCATGTGTTTTGGCAGTGAACCCTTTTTTTAAATAAAAGTATAAGCAACTCTGATACATAAAACAGAAAAAAGCACTACGGTCATCCCTCAGTGTCCATCCCTCAGTGTCCGTAGGGGATTGGTTCCAGGACCCCCTGAGGATACTAAAATCATGAAGGCTCAAGTCCCTCTTATAAAATGATGTCGTATTTGCATATAACCTACCCACATCCTCCTGCATATTTTAAAGCTCCCCTACATTGCATATATAATCCCTAATACAATGTAAATGCTATGTAGATAGTTGTAAATGCAATGTAAATGCTAGGTAAATAGAAGCCAGCAATGGCAAACTCAAGTTTTGCTTTTTGGAACTTCTTGAAATTATTTTTCAAATATTTTCAATCCACAGCGAGGCTGACTTTTATTAGTGCATATGGTTTTGTTTTGTTTTTTTTTTTTTGGTTCAAACTTTTAAATTTATTTATTTTAAATTCAATCATTGAGAACAATAAGGCTCTTATAATTTTTAAAAATCTGGAGTTGGAGGTCATGGCTGATAGTTTAGTCTTACAGCAGCTTTAGTTGTCATCACATAGAAACCTATTTGATTTCTAGGTTTTATATGAATGGGCAGTATCAAGAAAATCCTCATTCTCAGAGTTCCTGTCATGGCTCAGGGGAAACAAATCTGACTAGTATCCATGAGGATGCGGGCTCGATCCCTGGCCTTGCTCAGTGGGTTAAGGATCCAGCATTGCTGTGAGCTGTGGTGTAGACTGGCGGCTACAGCTCCCATTCGACCCCTAGCCTGGGAACCTCCATATGCCATGGGAGCAGCCCTAGAAAAGGCAAAAAGACAAAAAAAAAAAGAAAGAAAGGGATTTAATACAGGCAGCTGATGCTTACAAATTTATCAGGAAAGCTGGAGTGGTGGAAGTCAGGGCTCTCCTTGGTTTCTGGGTCATATCACAATAGCTGCCAAGGTCACTGCTCCCTCCACTGCTGCTGCCCAGCTGTCCTGCACCAGTGAAGCTGGTGACTAGACTCTGGAACGTAGAGTCCAGCTGCATGGTTACACTGGTCAGAACTTGATTCTGGCTGCTGGTGTCACAGGGAGCTAGCTCAGTCCCATGTGAGGTTCCGTATCTCATGCAGGTGAATCTTATTGGCAGAATTACATCTCACCCAGACCCTAGCTACAGGTGGAGAAAAAAGTTGTTTTTAGTCATTTGGCCTCTGCTATCGAAGGCAGACCATAGCAGGAGTCAGAATAAATATCAAGGGCCAATGAACAATATTTAGCCTACTGTGGTGTGGGGTATGTGTTTTAACATGTAATGGCCAAGGATTTCCCGTTGTGGTGCAGCAGAAGCAAATCAGACTAGTATCCACGAGGATGCAGGTCTGATCCCTCACTCACCGTGTCAGGGACCCGGCGTTGCCATGAGCTGTGGTGTAGGTCCCAGACACAGCTTGGATCCTGCATTGCGGTGGCTGTGGCATAGACCAGCAGCTTAGCTCTGATTCGCCCCCTAACCTGGGAACTTCCACGTGCCGCAGGTGTGGCCCTAAAACAAAACAAAACAAAACAAAGGATAGCCAAGACTTGCTTGGTGTTTAATTACTTAGAGTACATACTTGTATAATTTTACCAAATTCTACTTGTGCTCACTTGTATAATTTTACAAAAGTAGAAATTTGAGATATTCACAGGGGAAAAAATGTGCTTGTCAATGACATACATAAACGAGGTTAAAATGTACCTGGCTTTCCTTGCGGTGGTCATTACTTCTGCTGGAAATTCGGTTTCCTCCGTAGATACCTGCCTACTCTCTCACCTGCTTCAGGCATCTGCTTCTCACTGAGGTTTACCCTGACCACCAGGTTCCACACCAAGACCTGCCTCTCCCCACTCTGGCATTGCCCGTTCCCCTGGCCCCACTCTACTTGTTCTTTTTTCCACAGGATGGAGGCACCTCAGAAAACTAAATATAGAACTACCGTATGACCCAGCCATCCCACTCTTGGGCATATATCCAGACAAAACTTTCCTTGAAAAAAAATACATTCACCCCCTATGTTCATTGCAGCACTATTCACAATAGCCAAGACATGGAAACAATTTAAATGTCCGTGACAGATGAATGGATTAAGAAGATGTGTGGATTAAGATTAATGATTAAGACTGATTAATTAAGATTAATGGATTAAGAAGATTCAGAATGGAATGCTACTCAGACTTAAAAAAGAACCAAATAATGCCATTTGCAGCAACATGGAAGGAACTAGAGACTCTCATGCTAAGTGAAGTAAGTCACAAAGAGAAAAATACCATATGATATCACTTATATCTGGAATCTAATATACAGAACAAATGAACCTTTCCACAGAAAAGAAACTCATGGACTTGGAGAACAGACTTGTGGTTACCAAGGGGGCAGGGGAGGGAGTGGGTTCCATTGGGAGTCTGGGGTTAATAGATGCGAACTATCACATTTGGCGTGAATAAGCAATGAGATCCTGCTGTATAGCATGGGGAACTGTATCTAGTCACTTGTGATGGAACATGATGGAGGATGATGTGAGAAAAAGAACATATATATATATATGTGTGTGATTGGGTCATTTTGCTGTACAGTAGAAATTAGAGCCCTAAACCAATTATAATGGAAAAAATAAAAATCATAAAGTTTTTAAAAATTTTTTTAAATACTTGTTCTTTTTTCCATAGGATTTACCACCTCCTCACATACTATATAGTGCATACATGCATTATCATCATTTTTATTACCCTTCACCCCTGCTGGAAGGTAAGATCCACGAGAGCAGGGATTTTTGTCGGCTGGCCACTGACACATCCCAAGAGTACAGAACAGTGTTTGGCACATAGTAGTTACTCAATAAATATGTGCTAAATTATTGAGTGTATACACAGAGAAGGCAGCAGAAATTTGATTCCAAGAACCATAGAAAAATAAGTTAACAGTGCCCGTGCACTTCAGTGCATTCACATTCTCATGTGAAAAAATGGGAGGAAGTTGTTCTTCATTGCAATTTTTTGAAGAGTTAAACCTATGTTAGAAATGATGTACTTCTTTTTTTTTTTTTGCCTTTTTGCCTTTTTGCCTTTTCTAGGGCCGCACTCGCAGCATGTGGAGGTTCCCAGGCTAGGAGTCCAATCTGAGCTACAGCTGCCACCCTACACCACAGCTTCAGCAACATGGATTCAGAGCCGCATCTTCGACCTACACCACAGCTCATGGCAATGCCGGATCCTTAACCCACTGAGTGAGGCCAGGGATCGAACCTGCAACCTCATGGTTCTTAGTTGGATTCATTTCCACTGTGCCACGATGGGAACTCCATGAAGTGATGTACTTCTGATTTCTGATGATAATCACAAACTAACAAGTCAGCTGCCTTCCTCCCTCCAAACTTGCCCTAGAAATCCCAAAGAAAACCCACTCGGTAGTGGAGTGGCAGTGGACTGAAAGAAGTGAGAATATGCTAAGGTGGTGTCCTGGTGGGAAGGAAAATATAAATGTTGATAAGCTTTAGACATTGACAGAGGAAATAAACGTAAAGATGACTCGTAATAATTATGGAGAGTCATCAAAATAGAAGTTTATAATAACTTCAAACTGGTAGAAATGGTTTTTTAAATTTCAAAAATAAATTTCAAACTGGTGAGGGGGGAGAGTATGGATTTAATGAAAGTCAGAAAAAGAAACAAAAATAAAATAGAATCTGTTGGTCAAGGTTCCATTGCCGCCAACAGAGTCCACACAGAAGGTTTAGGAGGGCAAGGTCAGGGATCAAACCCTGTGGCATATGGAAGCTGCTGGCAGAAACTTGGCCAGCAGAGAATGTGAAACAATAACTAGAATAAATGTCTATTTCATTGAGGGTAAATCTACACTACCTCATAATGAAAGGAATCTCATGTAACCAACCTGCCACCAGATGGCAGGCCGATCCTCTCTGGGTCAGGTACCATATTGAAGGTTCAGAGCCACTGCCCCTGAGAGCTGGACACACATATGTGGTGGGGAGATTAAAGCAGAGACCGCAATAGTCATTCAATGTCTACCAACCTCTTCTTCCTTAGTAAAATAACCCCAACGTTATTCAAGTCATCAATATACCCAGCTAAAAGAAAACATTTCCCAGTTTCTTTTGCTACTAGATAAGACCAGTTAACCAAATTCTGGCTAATAAAGTGGAAGTGGGAGTGCACCCTTTTAATTATTTTTTCTTCCACTCTTCTTCCTTCCTGCTGCTTGGAATGAGTTTGTGAAGACTAAGGCTCCTGCAGCAATGTTGGATCATAAGATGAACCTGAAGGTGAAACCAGATCTCTGGTGACTTTGGGGTCCTAGACTTAAAGAGAGGTAAAATTATATCTTAATTAAACCTCTATTATTTAGAGTTTTCTGTAAGTCAAACCTCATTCTGACTGATATATATATGCATAGTAAATAAGACGGCAGGGGAAATCTAAAATATAACAATAATTACAGTAAGTATAAATGGATCAAAGTACCTAATCAAAAGACAGAGACTTTTAGAAGAGATATTTTTAAAGCCAATAATATGTCATTGTAACAGACTCACTTACAGCAAGGGGCCAAAAGATTAAAAAACAAGAAGTTTCCGTTGTGGCACAGCAGAAACGAATCTGACTAGGAACCACGAGGTTGCAGGTTCGGTCCTTGGCCTCACTCAATGGGTTAAGGATCCAGGGTTGCTGTGAGCTGTGGTGTAGGTCACAGACACAGCTTGGATCTGGCATTGCTGTGGCTCTGGTGTAGGCTGGCAGCTGTAGCTCTGATTAGACCTCTAGCCTGGGAACCTCCATATGCCGCTGGTGCAGCCCTAAAGGGACAAAAGACAAAAAAAAAAAAAAGTTAAAACAAATAAACAAGGCAAATGTTCATGTCTTAGGGCCCATGGACTCCCACTGAATTACTGGATAGAAGGCAGGGAGTCCATGAACATGGAAGGAAAAAATACACCTTCATTTTCACTAACCTCTAACTAAAATTTAGTATTCCCATCATTTATAAATGTAGACAACAAATCACAAAAATATTACCAGCGTCTGTGACTTTGTCACCAATATAAATCATAAATATTTTCACATCACTTTATTGCAGTATCCCAAAATACCTTTTACTTCTATCATGATTTCAAAATCATGGTAGTTATTAGGCTTACTATTAGATCTTGTTAGTTAATGCATTAATTTTTTTTTTTTGTCTTTTTGCCATTTCTTGGGCTGCTCCCGAGGCATATGGAGGTTCCCAGGATAGGGGTCTAATCAGAGCTGTAGCCACCGGCCTATGCCAGAGCCACAGCAATGCGGGATCCCAGCCGCATCTGCAACCTACACCACAACTCACAGCAACGCCGGATCGTTAACCCACTGAGCAAGGGCAGGGATTGAACCCGCAACCTCATGGTTCCTAGTCAGATTTGTTAACCACTGCGCCACGACGGGAACTCCAATTAATGCATTAATTTAAAAGTACACAGGAGTTTCCACTGTAGTGCAATGAGATGGGCAACATCTTTGCAACACTGGGATACAGGTTCGATCCCTGGCCCAGCACAGTGAGTTAAGGATCCATTGCCACCGCTACACCCTAGGTGGTAACTGTGGCTCAGATATGATCCCTGGCCCAGGAACACCATATACAGTGGCAAGGCCAAAAAAGAAAAAAGAAGTACATAAATATTTTAAATATTTGATAACTGTATTTCAGTACAACTGGCTTACTTTATAATCCTAAGCATTTAAAACATTATTTTGAAAAGAGGTTAACAGGCCTCCCCAGGTTGTCAAAGGGGCTCTATGGCATGCTAAAACCCTTAAAATAAAAGGGATTACCAGGATATTAATCAGAGGATTAATATCAGGGGACAAAGATATAGGTGTTCTGTTTGTTTGTTTTTTGTCTTTTTTAGGGACACACCCACAGCATGTGGAAGTTCCCAGGCTGGGGTAGAAAGGTAGTCATAGCTGCTGGCCTACACTACAGCCATGGCAATGCAGGATCCTTAACCCATCAAGCAAGGCCAGGGAGTGAACCCACATCCTCATGGATACTAGTCAGGTTTGCTACTGCTGAGCCACAACAAGAACTCCATAGGTGTTTTGTAAATCGTGAGAAATAAAAAGGGATAATATATATAAATAAACAATAAGTCAAAGGAGATAATTGTCACAAATATATATGGACCTAACAATATAGCTTTAAAAAATATTAAGCAACAACTGATATGAACACATGGAAAATATATATAATGAATAGTTTTAGTTAGAGATTTTAAGAAATCTCTCCCCAAAACTAATACATTAGACACAAATAAGAAAGGCTTTTTTTTTTTTTTTTTTGGTCTTTTTAGCACTGGACTCCTGGCATATGGAACTTCCCAGGCTAGGGGTTGAGTTGCAGCTGCAGCTATTGGTCTACACCACAGTCGCAGCAACACAGGATCCAAGCCATGTCTGTGACCTACACAGCAGCTCATGACAACACTGGATCCTTAACCCACTGAGCAGGGCCAAGGATCAAACCTGTGTCCTCATGGGTACTAGTGGGTTCATTACCACTGAGCCACAGCAGGCACTCCAGAAAGGCATCATTTTTTGAAGAGCATGATTAATAAGTCCCAAATACCATATAGAACTTTAGGTCCAACAAACATAAAACATCCAAACTTTCCTATACCTGTGGGACATTCACAAAGATCAACCATGTGCTAAGTCACAGACAAAGACTGATAATATCAGAAATTTCAAAGATAATAATAGGACACCCTATATAACTTTATGCCAGGAATTTTGAAATTTTATTTTTTTAAATTTTATTTATTTTTTAATTCTTTTGTCTTTTTGCCTTTTCTAGGGCCACTCCCTTGGCATATGGAGGTTTCCAGGCTAGGGGTCTAATCAGAGCTGTAGCCTCCAGCCTACGCCAGAGCCACAGCAACGTGGGATCTGAACCGTGTCTTCGACCTACACTACAGCTCATGGCAACGCCGGATCCTTAACCCACTGAGGAAGGCCAGGGATTGAACCCGCAATCTCATGGTTCCTAGTTGGATTCGTTAACCACTGAGCCACAACGGGAACTCAAGGAATTTTGAAATTTTAGATGAAACTGACAAAAGCTGTAAAAAACACATCCACGGAGTTCCTGCTGTGGCTTGGCAGGTTATGAACCTAACTAGTATCCTTGAGGATGTGGGTTCAATACTTTGCCTTGCTCAGTGGGTTAAGGATCCAGCTTTGCCACAAGCTGCAGCATAGGTTGCAGATGTAGCTCAGATCTGGCATTGCTATAGCTGTGGCATATGCTGGCAGCAGCTGCAGCTCTGATTCAACCCCTAACCTGGGAACTTCCATGTGCCACAGGTGTGGCCCCTACCAAAAAACTGAATGAAATTAAAAAATAAAACACAGATGGAGTTCCCGTGGTGGCGCAGTGGTTAACGAATCCAACTAGGAACTATGAGGTTGCCGGTTCGATCCCTGCCCTTGCTCAGTGGGTTAATGATCCGGCGTTGCCATGAGCTGTGGTGTAGGTGGCAGACGCAGCTTGGATCTGGTGTTGCTGTGGCTGTGGTGTAGGCTGGTGGCTACAACTCCGATTAGATCCCTAGCCCAGGAACCTCCATATGCCGCAGGAGCGGCCCTAGAAAAGACAAAAAAAAAAAAAAAAAGAATTCCCATTGCGGCTCAGTGGTAACAAACCCAAATAGTGCCCATGAGGACTCAGGTTCGATCCCTGGCCTGGCTCAGTGGGTTAAGGATCTACCATTGCCTTGAGGTGTGGTGTAAGATGCAGACTCTGCTCGGATCTAGCTTTGCTGTGGCTGTGGCATAGGCCTGCGGCTGCAGCTCCAATTTGACCCTAGACTGGGAACTTCCATATGCCGTGGGTTCGGTGCTAAAAAGACCAAAAATAAATAAATAAATCACACAGACACACACACACAACTGGATTACTAAAACTGACTCAAGAAGAAATAGGAAAACCAAATAGCTCTTTAATATTTAAAGAAATTAAATTGATAGTTTAATTTTTTTTCTTTAAAAAAAAATTGAGGCTCAGGATGGTTTTACAGGAAAATTCTACCAAAACATCAAAAAATAGAATACTCCAACCTTTTACAAATTCCTTCAGAGGCTGTATAAGAGTTTTCAATGGACATTGAAAAACCGATTATAAAAGGTATATAGAAGATCAAAGGCCCAAGACGGGGGTGGGAGCACGTGGAGGAAGGTGAGGGCCTCCAGAAATCAACACTTATTATAAAGTTATAATAAAGACAGATATGGCATGGGTGTAGACATGAAAAAAATTCACCAATGGAACATAATAGAAAGTCCAACCAAACCATCCCCACCCATATATAGAACTGAAATTTGACATAACTGTCATGGTGGATCTCTGGAGAAAGGACAGAGTATTCAGTTAGTGGTACTAGGATCATTGGATATCCATATGGGAAAAAATCAAATTGGAATTCTATCTCATACTAGAATTACTAAAAATTTGAATTACAGAATGAATGGGTGTACACTGACCAGAATGGCCATCATTGAAAATCCACAAACAATTGGAGTTCCCGTCATGGCTCAGTAGTTAATGAATCCGACTAGGAACCATGAAGTTGCAGATTCAATCCCTGGCCTTGCTCAGTGGTTAGTGAATGCGAATAGGAACCATGAAGTTGCGGATTCAATCCCTGGCCTTGCTCAGTGGGTTAAGGATCCGGCATTGCCATGAGCTGTGGTGTAGATTGCAGATGCAGCTTGGATCCCATGTTGCTGTGGCTCTGGCACAGGCCAGTGGCTACAATTCCAATTAGACCCCTAGCCTGGGAACCTCCATATGCTGCGGGAGCGGCTCAAGAAAAGGCAAAAAGACAAAAAAAAAAAAAAGTAGGTCTAGATGTGTGCCTTCAGGCACGGCTGGATCCAGAAGCTCAGAGAGAAATCAGGGTTCTTTCATGTCATCTCTCAGTTCTGCTTCACTTTGCAATCAGGCTGTCTCTACCCAGAGGGCAAAGCAGCTGTCAGCAATAGTCACATCCTCCTTGTTTAGCAACCATAGTGGGAGAAACCAGCATTCCCACTGACTCAGCAGAAAAGTGATGGGGACTGAAGTTTGACACTTGCCATCAGCCTCTACATGGAGTAGAACATGAGCCACTGCAGCTGCTGACCCACAGCACCCCCTGGGAGGCACTCTGTGCTCTGGGAAAATGGGAAGAACAGGCCTTCAGATAGTCAGATATTTTTAGGAGAAGACTTTATGAGCCCAATTCTTGCATCTCCTCACATATAGAAAAACACTAAATCGGCCAATGATGACTGATGTCTGTAACTAGTAGTAACCATCATGAAACCAGCAGCAGACTTCTGTTAACTGTGTGCATGGCTGCAGGCACCTCCCCCTTCACATTTATGACTTTTTTTTTTTTAAAGGGCTCCACGGCATATGGAGGTTTTCGCGCTAGAGGTCCAATCAGAGCTGTAGCTGCCAGCCTTCACCAGAGCCACAGCAATGCGGGATCTGAGCCTCGTCTGTGACCTACACCACAGCTCACAGCAACCCTGGATCCTTAACCCACTGAGCGAGGCCAGGGATGGAACCCATGTCCTCATGGATGCTATTCGGGTTTGTTAACTGCTGAGCCACAACGGGAACTCCTATGACTTATATCTTGATATCCCCCCTTTCCTCTTTGGGGCCATATTTCAGAGCTATCTCAAATACTGCCTCTTGGGCTGTAGTTAGTGGGGGAAACAAAAGATGTCATGGCCACCTGTGAGAATATATATATATGAACTCATATGTCCTAGCTTCCCCCCTCACCTCCTTGGAGCCGTTTCTCAGGACTACCTGAGATGCTATCTCCTGGGCTTAAGTCCTAATTTCACCCCAAATAAAACTTAACTCTCAACTTTCAGGTTGTATTTTTTTGGTGGACAGCCAGGTCTCTTACTGACCATCCTGCATCAACCCCCCATCCCACCAGGCAGTGGGAGCACAGTGGTTGGCAGCTCCTCCAAAAGAATCAAAATAGGGAGTTCCCGTCGTGGCTCAGTGGTTAACAAATCTGACTAGGAACCATGAGGTTGTGGGTTCGATCCCTGGCCTTGCTCAGTAGGTTAAGGATCCGGCGTTGCCGTAAGCTGTGGTGTAGGTTGCAGACACGGTTCAGATCCCATGTTGCTGTGGCTCTGGCATAGGCCAGCAGCTACAGCTCCAATTCGACCCCTAGCCTGGGGACCTCCATATGCCGCGGGAACGGCCCAAGAAATGGCAAAAAGACAAAAAAAAAAAAAAAAAAGAATCAAAATAAAAGAAATGAGAAAGCTTCCTAAGCAGAACAGGACTCTGGTCACTATACACCGCCATAGGCGATACCAGCGTTGTCTCATTATGTACATGAGGAAAGGGGGCATAGAATGATGACCTGACTTGCCTAAGTACACAGGCGGTAGTAAGAGGCAGAAGGAACATTTAAACTGATTGGTCAGATGCCCAGATGCTCCTTGCATGGCCATTCTACCAGCTCCAAAATGAGTTCTGGGATGGGTGAGAGCCTAACAAATTCAGATCTGAGATCCACTTCTTCAGGTGTCCTTATCAGCAAAATCTGAACAATTATATTGCCAGTATCTACCTTGTGGTGAAGATGATATGAAATAATTCAATGTATGCACTTAGCACAGGCTCTGGCCCACACATGGAAAGAGCTAAGAGGATGAGTGACCAGGAGTAACTCCACCGAATGAATAAGTGAGTGAGCAGATAAGTGAGTGATCTGAGGAATCTGGGTGGTTCTCCACACAGAACAAAGGCCTGGGGGGTGGGCGATGGGGAGGGCTTTGGGTCTTTGATAATCTCCACTCCCACCTAAAACAGGTCTTCCTTCGATAATCCTATTCTTTGAGTTGGGCAACTAACTTTTTTTCTTTTAACGTAAAGTGGAAATTAAATCATGTTTCAAAAATGCTGTCAAGATTTTTCATCTAGGAGTTCCCGTTGTGGCTCAGTGGAAACGAATCTGACTAGGAACCATGAGGTTGGGGGTTCGATCCCCGGCCTCGCTCAGTGGGTTAAGGATCCGGCGTTGCCATGAGCTCTGGGGTAGGTTGCAGGCTCGGCTTGGATCCCGAGTTGCTGTGGTTGTGGCATAAGCTGGCAGCTGTAGCTCCAATTGGGTCTCTAGCCTGGAAACCTCCATATGCTATGGGTGCAGCCCTAAAAGCCCCCCCCCAAAAGAAATCATTCACCGATAATTTAGCTCTAAGCGAGTCTCCAGGCCTACTCTCCCCTTCTATCCAGATGACCATCCCAATCCCCTTCTTTAAGGATTTCCGGAGCTCCTGCTGGCTCCCAGGTTCCAAACAGCTGGATTTGCAATGGGCACTGTCCCCATTTATGATCATGGGTAAGTAAAGAGCTTTGAAAGTCCCAAGGGCCAAAATTAGCCTGGAGGTCATCCACGTTCTCTTTGTACCCTGGAGCCAAGGAGTCCAGCCCCTGGCCTGAGCAGGGCTGGGCTGGGCTGAGCTGAGCCGGAGTGAGTCAAGACAGGGCAGGGGACTGGAAGAGGACTGCTCTCTGACAGGCCTGGCAAGCCAACAGGGTACCATAACTCTTCCCCATCGTGGTTCTATTCAAATGCCAAAAGCTCTAGAATTGTTCCCATGTCACGTGGGCACATGTGGTCGCAGGACATCCATTGCTTTCTTTCCTTGAGCCTTGGGGGCGGGCCTTTGGCGTTCCCAAGACTGTGCAGGACTAGAAGCAGGGGAGACCTCCTGCTGGTGTCTCCACCAGCCCAGCCTCAGATTCAGGAAACTGCTCCAGATGCCAAAGGTTTAGCTCCAGGAGGAGAAGGGAGGGACCCGAAACTGTAGGGAGAGGAAACCAGCTCCTTCTCAGAGAGCAGGGTGTGTGGAAATTTGAAGGAGGGAAGGGAGGGGAGGGGAAGAGGAAATGAGATAAACTTTACCCAACTCTACAGTGGCCAAGCTGGGCGTTTGCCTGTGTCTCCAAAAGGCTGAGTTCCAGGCCCAGGACACAGAGAGGCGGGGCTGACAGAGCCCAGAGACGTCGGCACGCAGGGCAAGGAGCTCTGCCTCCTCCCCCCTTCCCCACCCCCTCACCCCGCTCCCCCCACAAGAAGCTGTAGATTCACTCATATTTGCTGGGGGTCTGGGGACATTTGCATGCTTCTGGATACCCTAACTGGCATTCTGCCCTTCTCAGGTAATCTTGGCCAATTCATTTAATGACAATAACCCAATTTGCATGGAATCACAAAGGGTGCTCACATCCTGATGTTACAGGCCCTCCAACCACACTCACAGTACACACATTCTATCTCATTCAATCCTCACTACAGCTCTGCAAGATCCTGTTAGTGCACCGATTTTATTTTATTTTATTTTTTTTAGGGCTGCACCTGTGGCATATGGAAGTTCCTGGGCTAGGGGTGGAATCAGAGCTGCAGCTGCCAGCCTACACCACAGCTCACAGCAATGCCGGATCCTTAACCCACTGAGCGAGGCCAGGGATTGAATCGGCATCCTCATGGATACTAGTCCGGTTCTTAACCCAAAAAGCCACAACGGAACTTCAGTGCACCCATTTTATAGATGAGGAAACTGAGGCTTAGAGAGGCACTATTAACTTCCCAAGGTCATACAGCCAACAAATGGCAGAACTGGAATTCAAACTAAGATCTACTAATCTTCAAAGCTTGAGCTCTTCTCTAATCCCAGAATGCAGGGCAGAGATGATCATTATCCCCATTGTATAGATAAAGAAACTGACTCAGAGAGGTCAAATCACCTGCCAACAGTTGTACGTGCGGGAAGTGGTGGAGCCAGGATGCAAATTCATTTCCTTTATCAGCAACCCAAGGGCTATTTCACCAACAATGACAACAAAAAAATGAGGCAGCCTGAGTGGATGATCTCAGAGGTTCCCTCCAGCTGAGATCCTTTTTAATTCTGGGTTGAGACAGAGAGGAGGTGGAAGGAGAATGGGTGAAAATAAAGAAGCAGGAGTTCCCATTGTGGCTTAACAGTAACGAACCCAACTAATATCCATGAGGATGCAAGTTTGATCCCTGGCCTCAATCAGTGGGATAAGGATCGGTGTTGCCATGAGCCGTGGTGTAGGTCACAGGTGCAGCTCGGATCTGGTGTTGGCTGGGGCTGTGGCGGAGGCTGCCAGGTGCAGCTCTGATTTGACCCCTAGCCTGGGAACATCCATATGTCACAGGTGTGGCCATAAAAAACGAAAGAGCAAGAGGGAGTTCCCGTCGTGGCGCAGTGGTTAACGAATCCGACTAGGAACCATGAGGTTGCAGGTTCAGTCCCTGCCCTTGCTCAGTGGGTGAACGATCCGGCGTTGCCGTGAGCTGTGGTGTAGGTTGCAGACGCGGCTCGGATCCCGCGTTGCTGTGGCTCTGGCGTAGGCCGGTGACTACAGCTCCAATTCGACCCCTAGCCTGGGAACCTCCACATGCCGCGGGAGTGGCCCAAGAAATAGCAAAAAGACAAAAAAAAAAAAAAAAGGGCAAGAAAGCAAGGAAGGAAAAGGAGAAAAGAAAAGAGTAAGAAGCAGCTTGGTCTTAACTGCACCACCTCACGCTCCCTGACTTGGGAAGCCACTGCGGCTGCCCCAGCACCTGCCCTTTCAGTCTCATCACATCACTCAGGGAAGAAGTCATTCAACAAAATGAAGAGTTTTCCATCCTTGGAGCTTGGACTTCCTAGACCTCACACAGACCACATAACAGCTTCTCCCTTGAGGTGTGTGTGTCCACAGTCACCCCTCACACAGCGACGCCCATCCCTTGACCTTTTACTCATCAGTGTGTCAGCAGTGGGAGTGGTCCCCAAGGGGAAGTGGGAAGCATACGTGGACATAGTGGCATCCTTCCTCCCTGGGACACACACCACGCCCTCTGACCCCAAACCAAAGGAGGCTCCTCTCCCCGGCCCGGCCCCGCCCGGCATCCCCGGGGGCTCTCACCTGGGAGCCACTAGGCAGAGACACACCCCGGGGGGGAGGAGCTGCTGCCGCCGTGGGGCCCAGCCCACACTGGCTGTGAGGTCTCTTTCCGCTCCTCTGCCAGCCCCAAGGGGACCAACATGGCCCAAGAGCGTCCCAGTCCTGCCCTGGAGCCCGAGCACGTCCAGCAGCTGCTCCTCTCCTGCCGAGAGGCCAAGAAGTCCGCCTATTGCCCCTACAGTCGCTTCCCGGTGGGGGCGGCCCTCCTCACCGGGGACGGGAGGATTTTCTCCGGTAAGAGCGGCACCCCGGGGTCCCCCTGCGCGGCAGCCGGGGCGGGAGGTCAGAGGAGGACCAGCAGGATGGGCGGGAGGAGGGTGCCCTATCCTCTCGTCGCTGGACCACCCCCGGAACGCTGCCCCTCGTCCCTGCCCTGCCCGCTGTCCCAGACTGTGGGGGTGAATATGCTGCTCACATCCAGTGGTTTTTCCCCTGTTGGAGGACTGGGAAGCCAAGGAGAGATGGGGAAGGAAGTGGGAAGGGAAAGCAGGAAGGTGAGTCCATAAATGCCGAACATCCGCAGTCCTGGAGCGGGAGGGAGAGGGTTAACACTTTCTGAGCCCTCCTCTGTCTGGCACCCTCCTAAAGCTTCCAGGATTTCAGCAGTAAGTCCTCGCCCTCCGCACACTCACCTAGGTGTTGTGCCCATTTTTCAATGAAGAAACTGAGGTCCAGAGCCATGACATGGCTCAAGGTCACACAGGTTGTAGTGATCAGTGCTAGGGTCCCCCAGACCCTGCTTTCCTCCTGTCACCCACTGCGCAGGGAGATGGCGGGGGAGGGGGGGTTGAGATCGAGGAATCCAGGGGTTACTCCTGGGGTGGGGGGGGGGGCTGTGAGCGCCTTGCAGGGAGTCTTGGAGGAAAGGCGACCGGGTTTGGGTAACCAGCAGTGAGTGCCAGCTCAGGGAGGTGGGGAACCAGAATCTGAGTTGGCACTAATCTGTTCCTAAGCTCCTTTCCTTCGGTTTGTTGGTTTTAAAGAAACGCTCGCTGAAACAAAAACTCAGACCTGCTTTTGCCGAGCTGAGGGACATCCTCTTCGAGGACAGGGAGGAACAGGGCCTGGAGATGGCAGGGAAGCCGTGCCCCTCTCCATCCCTCCCATTCCTACCACCACCCTGAGAGCAGATGTGAATTGGCACAGAGGGACCCCGGGGGAATGCCCAGTCCTGCCGCCCAGAATCCCCTTCCACTTGGCAGCCGCTAGTTAAAGGATCAGAGGCTCACTTGTGTGTCCATCTAATTGTTAACTACCCAGCAGCCCTGGGCCAGGTGTGAGCCAGTCCCACCCCCACTGCTCCGCAGGGAACTTGACTGGGGGGCCCACACCTCGGCGCCCTCTCTGGTGCCTCTTCTGGGTTGTTCTTGGTGTTCAAGTTACCTCCTGTCTTTTTTTTTTTGGTTTTAGGGCCACCCCCGTGGCATAGGGAGGTTCCCAGGCTAGGGGATGAATCAGGGCTATAGCTGCCAGCCACAGCCGCGCCAGATCGGAGCCACGTCTGCAACCCACGGCAACAGCTCACGGCCCAGCTCACGGCAACACTGGATCCTTCACCCCACTGAGTGAGGCCAGGGATCAAACCTGCCACCTCATGCTTCCTAGTCAGATTCATTTCTGCTGCGCCACAACAGGAAGTCCACCTCCTGTCTTTTGAGGTTCTTGCTGGCTCTATGAGTCACTTGGGTCTTAAACATCTTTGAACAGGAGAGGTAACCTTGAGCGAGGGCTAGGATGAGGAAGGACCATGACTCATGCGGTCCCTCCAACCCTTCCAGTCCTGCAGGGCAGGATTATGCCACCCCTTTGTAGAGAAGGAAACTGAGGCTCGGAGTGGTTAAGTGCCCAAGATCACAAGCCGAGATTGGAACCCAGCGTTCCCTTGACTCCCAAGTTTGCTTTCCTGCAGGGAGTAGAGAGAATCCGAGTGTCCTGTGCAAATTCAGGCCTGGCCGGGGGGCTCAGGTGAGCATTAAACATTAACCACCACTGCAAACAACATTGCAACCCACACTGCCCCATGGCTCTAAGGCCTGAACAGGCAATGAGCCATTGATGGTTTCCAGTGCCTCCATAGCCCCTCCAGATGGAGAGGGGCTCTCCCCAACCTTGCATTGATTTATCCATTCACAAATATTTGCCAAGGACCAATTATGTGCTAGGTCATGCACCAGGTGCTGGACATACTGCTGTGAGCAGAAATGACAGTCTCGGAAACAAAGCTATGGGCACAGAGAACAGACTTGTGGTTGCTGAGGGGAGGGAGGGGAAGGGTCTGGGAGTTTGGGGATTAGTGAATGGCAAAGAAAGAAAGGAAGAGAGGAAGGAAGGAAAGAAAGAAAGAGGGAGGAGAGAAAAGAAAGGAAAGGAAAGGAAGAAAGAACGATGACAGTCCTTGCCCCCATGCAGGCCCCCTCCTCTTACACAGGCCAAGGCTCCAAGTGGGGCCTCAACCAATAATTGTAGGAGGGAATGAAATGAGATGGACAGAAGCGTGGCCTATTTAAATAGCAGGGAAGGACCTGATGTCACCAGAGAGAGGACTGTGCAGTGGGAACCTGTGGAGGCCTCATGGGATGGGGTACAGGTCCTGGAGGAGTTAGAGCCCCCTGGGTTTGCATCCTGGTGCGGCTGTTTTATCAGTCATGTGACCTTGGGCAAGACCCTTCACCCTCCAGGAGTTTCCCTTGTGGCGCAGCGGAAATGAACCTGACTAGTATCCATGAGGTTGCGGGTTCGATCCCTGGCCTCGCTCAGTGGGTTAAGAATCCGGCATTGCTGTGAGCTGTGGTGTATGTCACAGATGTGGCTCAGATCCAGCGTTGCTGTGGCTGTGTGTAGGCTAGCGGCTATAGCTCTGATTCGACCCCTAGCTTGGGAACTTCCATATGCCGTGGGTGTGGCCCTAAAAAGTAAAAAAAAAACAAAAACAAAAAACAAAAAACCCTTCACTCTCCAGAGTCTCAGCTTACACATTTGTAAACTGAGGATCCCAACACTTGCCTTTCACGATGGCTTTGAACAGAGCTGGTGTGCCTGACCCAGTGGTCCTCCCTGATTGTTGGTGCCTGAGCTGCATCAGTCATTAACTACATTGAATTTCACCCCTAATTGTGAGTTTTTAAATGAGCATCTGTCTTTAAAGGAGCTAAAATGGAGTTCCCCTTGTGGCTCAGCATGTTAAGAACCCAATATAGTGTCCATGAGGATTCGAATTCGATCCCTGGCCTCACTCAGTGGGTTAAGGATCCGCCATTGCTGCAAACTGCTGCCTAGCCTGCGGATGTGGCTTGGATCCCGTGTTGTTGTGGCTGTGATGTTGGCCAGCAGCTTCAGCTCTGATTGGACCCCTAGCCTGGGAACTTCCATATGCTGAAGGTGTGGCCCTAAAAAAAATGGAAAGAAAAAAGGAGCTAAAGTGATGAGTATAGTTTCTGGACCATGATAAGCATATCACAAACAGTGGCTGCTTCCACTATCACTGCTATTAATGATGGGATAATGATGGTGATGATTTGGGGGCAGATTTGTGGAAGACTTTTAAGGATACTAGTGGGGTTCTTAACCTGCCGAGCCACAACGGGAATTCCCAAGCACACATTTTATAAACGAGATAACAGGATCAGTATGATCTGCTTCCAAATGCCACACTCTTGCTGCTGCCCCTCGCCTTTGCTGCAGGGTAGATATGCAGAAGGGGGCAGAGAGAGTTGTCCTGAGAAGGCAGGACGAATGGAGGGCATTTGCCAGAATCTCTGAATCTCCTTACTTGGAAGGAAAGGAAGTGTGGATAGAGTAAGGCAGGGCTTGGAGAAAAGGGAACCTTGAGCAACCAGAAGAAACCTGACAGGGGAGTTCCCATCATGGCTCAGTGCTTAACGAATCCGACTAGGAACTATGAGGTTGCCGGTTCGATCCCTGCACTTGCTCAGTGGGTTAAGGATCCGGCGTTGCCGTGAGCTGTGGTGTAGGTTGCAGATGCGGCTTGGATCTGGCGTTGCTGTGGCTGTGGCGTAGGTTAGGTTGGTGGCTACAACTCCAATTAGATCCCTAGCCCAGGAACCTCCATATGCCGCAGGAGCGGCCCTAGAAAAGGCAAAAAGACCAAAAAAAAAAAAAAAGAAAAACCTGACAGGCTATCAAGGGATGAATTAGAGCCAATTAGGAGGCAGAGAGGGCACAGCTGAACTTAGCACTGAGTTTATCGCTTAGAGTGGGACAGGTCTGCCTAGTTTTGTGACTTTCTCCGGCTGCGCAGAAGACCAACCTCTGCGGAGTTTTCACCCTCAGAGGCAGTTGGGGTCCCGTCCAATTCAAAAGCAAGCCTGATGGTCTTGCTGTCAGAATCTCATAGTGATGATTATATTTCCTCTGTTAGCCCTGACCCCAGCCTGGGTCTTGGGCCCCTCACAGCTGGGCCACCAGGATGGTAATTAATAACTATAAGAGTTACCATCTGTGGTTACCTGGGGGGCAGCTGCAGAGAAGAGGGGAACTCCCCAGGGAAGAGCTGCTGGGGGCAGGGGCAGTGAGGACCCCAAAGAATAGAGAGGGGACCCAAGAGGGATGGGGGGCAGGGGATGGAGGCAGCCAGGGCCTCCCATGTGGCAGTGCTCAGCCAGGGAGGGGGTGGAGGAGACTAGGAGGACTACCCTGCAGGCCCCCCTGCCCCCAAGGAGTGGGGGATCTTTTCTTCACGCCCTCAGGACTTTGGCAATGGTCAGTCTCCCGCTTCCCTCCTCTCTCTGGGATTTCAGCACTTTATATGTTTCATTGCCATGGGGGTGGGCGTGGAGCACTTTATTAGATCAGCTGTAATTTGGGAGGAAAAAAACTGTATTTGAAAAAAAATGGGAGTTCCCTTTGTGGCTCAGTGGCAGTGAACCCAACTAGTATCCATGGCCTCACCCAGTGGGTTAAAGGATCCGATGTTGCTGTGAGCTACGGTTGTAGGTCACAGAGGAGGCTTGGATCCTGCTTGGCTGTGGCTGTGATGTAGGCCAGTGGCTACAGCTCCAGATCCTTCATCGGAGTTTAATGTTGTGGCTCAGTGGTAAGGAACCTTAGTATCCATGAGGATGTGTGTTCAATCTCTGGCCTCGCTCCATGAGTTAAGGAGCCGGAGATGCCATGAGCTGTGGTGTGGGTTAAAGATGCAGCTCGGATCTGGCCTTGCTGTGGCTGTGGTGTAGCCTGGCAGCTGCAGCTCTGCTTTCACCTCCTAGCCTGGGAAGGCCCATATGCCACAGGTGCAGCCCTATCACAAAAACCAAAAGAAACCCATCTGATTCTTCATCCTTCTTCCCCCAACCAGCCCCTGCCCTCCTGGTTCCCTGCTGGGCTCCCTGTCTCCTTCACAATCTCTCTTTGATGCTCCATATGACCCCTCTCTGCAGCGGTTGACCCAACCCAGGCCCCCCAGCTCCACCCACGGCACTTCTAAGTGAGTCTGAGCAGGCTTCCCTAACCACCTTCCTCTCCCCACAGCCCTGCTCACCCACTGGGCCAGCCTCATTCCTTGGCCCTCTCCACTCTCATTCAAAAGTGGCTCATTACAGGAGTTCCATGGTGGCCTAGCAATGAAAGATCCAGCATTGTCACTGTGGTGGCGAGGGTTCGATCCCTGGCCCAGGAACTTCCACATGTTGTGGGCATGGCCAAAAAAGAAAGCAATTCATTACAAAGATGGACACCAGTAAAACCCCTCAACTCTATAGCTCACTTATTCTAAGTTCATTTGTGACCCTGTGCATTGCACCTGTCGGGGACAGGGAGACAGGAATGTGGAGAGAGTGGAGTCTTTCTTCAAGGACATGGACGTGACATTTCTCTAGTTTGGTAATTCTTGTGTGCGGTCTTCAGCACCTCCTGGGCACTTTTAGAAATATGAATGGCTCAAGTGCAAAGCTACTGAAGCAGAAACTCCAGGAGTGGGGCTCAGAAATTTTTTTTTTTTTTTGGCTTTTTAGGGCCACACCAAGGCATATGGAAGTTCCCAGGCCAGGGGCCGAATCAGAGCTACAGCTGCCAGCCTGCACCACAGCCACAGCAATGCGAGATCCAAGCCATATCTGCAACCTACATCACAGCTCCCAGCAATGCTGGATCCTTGATCCACTGAGCAAGGCCAAGGATCAAACCCGAGCCCTCATGGATACTAGTTGGGCTCATTACCGCTGAGCCACAATGGGAACTTAGAAATCTTTTAAGAAGCCCTTCAGAAGATGCTGCTGCCCACTTGCTTGATCGTGAGAACCTCTGCTCTAATCTTAAGATCTGCCAGAAGACAGAGGGGACGCAGAGAGGGGGACCATACCCTCCAGCAGTGTTCTCTTTTCCAGGGGACTGGGTCCGAATCACCTCCTTGTGAACTTCTTTCCTAGCTAATGTCCTGATGACATCCAACCTGAGCCCTGCCTGAAGCACCAAACTACCTCAAACATCCTCACTGAAATGCCACAGGTCAGGATGTGAGTCCTGGCTCCCTGCCCCACACCTCAGCTTTTACTTTCTGTAAAATGGGGTTATTATAGGATCTGCCTTACAGAGCTGTTAACAAGATTAACAGGAGTTCCTGCTGTGGCACGGTGGGTTAATGATCCAGCTTGTCTCTTTGGAGGTGCAGGTTCAATCCCGGACCCGGCGCTGTGGGTTAAGGATCTGGCATTGCTGCAGCTATGGCATAAGCTGCCACTCTGGCTCATTTTTGATCCCTGGCCCAGGAACTTCCATATGCCTTGGGGGCAGCTGGGGCAAAAACAACAACAACAATAACATAATACAGATGAAGTGTTCCACAGAGTGCCTAGCAGATAAAAGGAAAGCAATAAAATATTAAAAGAAAACAATTAGTAATAACAGCACTGTCATCACAGTATTATTTTCGGTCCAATCTTATAATGATGGATTCCTAACTTGGCACCGTCCCAGCTCATCCTTCTGTGTATTTCAGAGTCAGTTAAGGGAAATGCTGGGAATGGAGTTGGATAGGTGACATGCTGTTTTCTGGGCTTGGGAAGCAAAACAAAATTGTCTGGCCTTTCAGGATCGCAATTCATGGCCAAGGATTTCCTTCCTCTCTTCTTCCTCCTTTTCTTCTGTTTTTGTTTTTGTTTTTGTTTTTTTTTTCCCCAAGCAAGACTGAGAAATTGCACTTGAACTTAACAGAGGACCCAAATACAGTTATTCCTTTGCATCTCAGAGAAGTAGCACTAAAGTGGGAGATTCCACTCATTCAATAGCAAGTAACAGAGAGCCTCCCTGGCCTCACTGTGTTAGGCCCTGGGCATATAACAGTGCACAATAGAAGACAAAGTCAGGAGTTCCCATTGTGGCACAGTGGAAACGAACCCAACTAGTATCCGTGAGGATACAGGTTTGATCCCTGGCCTTGCTCAGTAGGTCAAGGATCCGACATTCCCGTGAGCTGTGGTGTAGGTCACAGACACAGCTTGGATCTGGCGTTGCTGTGGTTGTGGTGCAGGCTGGCAGCTACAGCTCCAATTTCATCCCCCCATATATTGCAGGTGGGGGCATTAAAAGAAAAAAAAAAAAAAAGACAATGTCCCTGCCCTCAGGAAGTTATACTTGTTTATACTTGGGGAATAATGGGGAAATTAGATAATAAAGACATTTATTTCAGGGAAGTGTTAAGTTGTTAAAGCAGGATAAATGGATTGAGAGGGTTCCAGGTGTGGGAGGAGAAAGGAATTTTAGGTAGAGTGATGAGGGAAGGCTTCTCTCAGGAGGTGACATTTGAGCAGAGACCTGGGTAGAGTGAGCCATGTGCCTAGAGGGGGAAGAGAGCTCTAGGCAGTTAGAACAGCAGGTGCAAAGGCCCTGTGGCAGGACTATCCTGGCAAGCAAAGGGAAATGAGGTCCAAGAAGTAGGCAGGTTGGCACCAGATGACGAGGGCCTTGTAATTCTGGAAAGGATTTCAAGTTGCCTGAAGGACAGAGATGGGGCCGCAGTCACACTGTGTCTACAAGGAGCAGAAGCTCAGTCACACAGGCCTACCATCGCCCAAGCCTCAACTTTCATGCAGTTAAGGACGGCAGCGCCCGCTGGTAAAAACTTACTCTGCCCCAGGCCTTGTGCTAATTGCTTTCCATGCATGATCTCAACTCATTCTCACTAGAGGCCTGAGAGGAAGGCACTGTCATTTTCATTTTACAAATGAGGACCCTGAGCTTCAAGATGGTTCAGTCCCTTTCCCAAATCCTCAGAGCCAGGAGGGCAGAGGGTCCCAGGGCAAACCAGAACCTACAGGCTCTTTCTACAACATTCTGGAGTTCCCACTGTGGCACAGTGGAAACAAATCCAACTAGGAAGCATGAGGTTGCGGGTTCGATACCTGGCATCGTTCAGTAGGTTAAGGATCTGGCATTGCCGTGAGCTGTGGTATAGGTCACAGACGCAGCATGGATCTGGTGTTGCGGCATGGATCTGGCATGGCTGTGGCTGTGGCCAGCAGCTGCAGCTCCAATTCAACCCCTAGCCTGGGAACCTCCATGTGCTGCGGATGCAGCCCTAAAAAAGTCAAAAAAAAAAAAAAAAACCATTCTGTTTAAACAGTGGAGTATGTGAGCATGCTCCCTTTTTTTTTTTTTTTTTTTTGTCTTTGTCTTTTTGCTCTTTCTTTGGGCCACTCCGCAGCAGGTTCCCAGGCTAGGGGTCGAATTGGAGCCATAGCCACTGGCCTACACCAGAGCCACAGCAAAGGGGGATATCCAAGCCGGATCTGCAACCTACACCACAGCTCACAGCAACGCCAGATCGTTAACCCACTGAGCAAGGGCAGGGACCGAACCCACAACCTCATGGTTCCTAGTCGGATTCGTTAACCACTGCACCACGACGGGAACTCAGCATGCTCCCTTCTTAAACAACCTCTGTCCCCGTGCCCCCCTCTCCTTAACTGGCCTGTTGAAGTTTTTACACATAGTAAAGGAAGGTGCCTCTATAGGAGACCATTCTGAACTTCAAAAGCAGACACAGGCTCCTGCCCTTAGAGACTGGGCCTTCTGCAGTCTGGCAGCTTTTGGCTTTCACAGCCTATCAGCAAAACCCAAGATTTCTGTGAATCACGTCTGATGGGGAGTGTCCCTGAGTCCAGGAAGAGGCAGGGCTGGGAGGTTGCTAGACAGAAAGTGGAGTGGGGAGCAAGGCAGGCGAGGATCTTAATCCAGGAGAGGCAGGAGTCCAGTGCAGCAAGGTCGAAGGTCAGCAAAGGCGGGAGGGGCAGCCAGGTAGGAGAAGGCAAGGAAGTCATTCCAGGCAGAGATTAGGAACCAGGCTGGGGAGATTAGGTGGGAGGTGAGAGATACTGGTTTATTTATTCATTGACCTTTTCCTGACCTAGCAGAGAGGCTGAGCAGTAAAGGACTGGATCTCTAGGCTCCAGGAACTCATGTGTGGATATGAACAAATGTCGTGGCGCAGTGGTTAATGAATCCAACTAGGAACCATGAGGTTGCAGGTTCGATCCTTGGCCTCGCTCAGTGGGTTAAGGATTCGGCATTGCCGTGAGCTGTGGTGTAGGTTTGCAGACACAGCTTGGATCCTGCATTGCTGTGGCCCTGGCGTAGGCCAGTGGCTATGGCTCCAATTAGACCCCTAGCTTGGGAACCTTCACGTGCCACGGAAGCGGCCTTGGAAAAGGCAAAAAAAAAAAGACCAAAAAAAAAAAAAAACAAAGTAGGCAGTCAGTAAACGTCAACAGCCGCTTTCAGGGTTGCAATGCCTTGATTGCTCCTTGTTCTGTACCCCAATTCTAGGAACCGATTTCTGCAAAAGCTGCAAATGATAGAAAAACATGTAAACTATTTCAGACAAAAGCAGAGTGTATTGGTTCCTGTGACTACATGGTAGAAGACCTGGAGTGTCACTGGGCTGCAGGGGCAGCCGGCACCAGGCCAGACTCTTTTCCCACCATCTCTCATCCACATGTCCATTTCATTGCCTCTTCTTGGTCTCCTCCATAAAGAAGGGAAGCCAGGCCACCAGCAAGGCCCAGGCCCAGCTCTTAGTGTTAGAGAGGAAGGGAACATCCCTCACAGAAAAGAATTCTGATTGGCCCAGTGTGGGCCAGGGACTCAACTCTGATTGGCCCTTGTGGGCCAGGTGCTCAACTCTGATTGGACCACTGTGGATCGGGTGCTCATCCTTGGGCCAATAACAAAGTCATGTGCAAAAAGTTGGCAACTCTCATTTGAACTACGTGCTGAGAAATGAAGTGAGGCTCATTCTCCAGAAAGCAAAAGAGGAAGAGGTGCTAAGTTGTGAAAACCACTGATGCTCAAGACTATTTGATGACCTGTATACACACCCATCCTCCTTCCACAAAGCAGGGTTCCATACCTGTCCCCACCTACCACCACCTGGCCATTCCATGCTGGATTCTCAGTGAACACCCTCTCTCCTCTCAAAAGGTAACGTGCTGCCAGGGCACCAGCCCACAGGGCAGGCCATCTGGTGATACCCATCCCTCTCCATCAGTCCTGGACATGAAAGCCTGTGGTCCTGAGAACCATGATACTGGTTGATGGGTTAAATGATTAACACCTCCTGCGTGGCCAATGTAAACAATGAAGGGACAGAAAAATATGTGAGGAAAATGTATGGGGAGACAGTGGCCAAATTCGATGACTGCAGGAGGAATAAAATTCTGCACAAACACAATAGAGACTCAGACTTAAAGAAAGGGAGTGCAGTAGATAAGGAACAGACTCAGCTGATGAAACAGATACAAAGACAGTGATTTGAACAAGATGGCTGCCTACTTCTCTCTCATCTAGCAGACCAGGGGTGGGCTGGAGTCCAGCACATGCAGCCTGTTCTGCTATGCTCACAAGGTTGTTCAGGAGGTCAGACTCCTGCCTTGATGTCCCACCATCTCTAGAGTGGTGTCCTCATCTGCATGTTCAAAACTGTCACATATCACATCCATGCTTCAGCCTCGATGAGGAGGGGGCAAGCCGGCTGCCTATATAAATGTCAATCAGAAGTTTCACTCCATACTTCCACTCACATCCCACTGGCTAAACTTAGAGGACCGCCCAAAGGTTCTAGTGAGGCTGGGAAATATAGTCTCCAGCTGGATAGGCATGTACCCAGATAAACTCCAATAGATTCCTTTTTAATTTTTTTGGCCACAACTGGCACCATAGCAGCAATCCCAGCCACTGCAGTGATAAGGCCAGTTCCTTAACCCTCTGTGCCATAAGGGAAATCCATCCAGTAGATTCTTTAGGGGTGTAAACACTGGGAACAATTAGTCTTTGCCACAAGACCCCCTGTGGCCTGTAAGTATCTGGGTACATCTTCCCACATGTAGGACTCACCACCTTCCTGAGGGTGGCAACTCGAAAGTCCACCTGCTTACTGCACCCAGCTAAGAGCAGGATCCCATGGTGGGGCACAGTCCCCTTTCTCAGGATGAGATGGTGCCTTGCTAATGTAGTGGCCTGAAAACTAAAAAATAATCATCTGCCCCCCACTTCACAACCACTCCTAAAATATACAACATGGAGTAAGAAAGGCTACCTGTCATCAAATCTCCCATTGTGAGAAGGGAAGAACAGGACATCCGGTGAACAAGTTATCCTCCCTGCCCTGGAATACTCCTTGCCTCCCCTTTCTGCTCAGGTGTAACCTCCTTGTCCACTGTCCCTGGGGCCCCCGCTTTACCCTCTGGGAGCTTCTTCTCTGACCACTCTCATCCTCCACCATACATCTGAAGTGGGTGCTGGAGAAAAGGCTTTCCTTGGGGCCACACAGCTCTGTCAACTGCTAATGGAATTCAGGGGGGTCTAGGGATTTCTTTCACTTTTTTTTTTTTTTTGGTCTTTTTAGGGCCACACCCTCAGCATATGGAAGTTCCCAGATTAGTGGTCCAATTGGGGCTGTAGCTGCCAGCCTACGCCACAGCCACAGCAACTCAGGATCCTTAATCCCACTGAGCGAGGCCAGGGGATCAAACCTGCAACCTCATGGCTCCTAGTCGGATTCGTTTCCGCTGTGCCAGGATAGGAGCTCTGGGCCTAGGGATTTCTTTAGTGATTGAATAATCAGGCTTTCATGGACAAGACTTTTGGCTTCTTTGGCTATTCAATACTATCAAAACCTTAGAAACCTTCTGGACTATTTGCTCCCAGTTGCTTTCATAGAGGAGGACCCCACCCAACGAATCCTTTCTGTGCATATTTCTTTTTTTGTCTTTTTTTTTGTCTTTTTGCTATTTCTTGGGCCACTCCTGCGGCATATGGAGGTTCCCAGGCTCGGGGTCCAATCGGAGCTGTAGCCACCGGCCTACACCAGAGCCACAGCGACGCAGGATCTGAGCCGCGTCTGCAACCTACACCACAGCTCATGGCAACGCCGGATCGTTAACCCACTGAGCAAGGGCAGGGACCGAACCCGAAACCTCATGGTTCCTAGTCGGATTCGTTAACCACTGCACCACGACGGGAACTCCTGTGCATATTTCTTAAGGCTACCAACTTCCCTTTTTCACAAACTGGCTTCCCTGCCCAGCCCAGACCAGCCCTACTCCCTCATTTTAATGACAGCTACCTTGAGGCATCTGAAACAATGACTGGGTGGAGATGACAGCCTTACTCCGATCCTTGCCACAGGGCTGTCTCCCAGTGCCAGGGAGAAAAATCCTAATGGGAGATAACATGGTCTGCCTTCCAGGTTATTGCAGGGTGGGGCTTTGCCAAATAACCTGTCACAGAGCAGCAAGCTTTCCATCTTGCTATAGCTGTTATTTTCTTTCTCATTGCCTAGCCGCCAAGTCAATACCACATATTTTAGATTTTTTGTTTGTTTGTTTTTGTTTTAGGGCCAGTCACACCCATGGCATATGGAGGTTCCCAGACTAGGGGTCAAATTGGAGCTGTAACCACCAGTCTACACTACAGCCACAGCTACGTGGGCTCCGAGCCACATCTGCAGCCTACACCAGAACTCATGGCAATGCCGGATCCCCAACCCCCTGAGCAAGGGCACGGACTGAACCTGCATCCTCTTGGATACTAGTCAGATTCATTTCCACTGCACCACAACGGGAATGCCTAGATTTGCAGGGGTGGGGGCTGTACCTGTGGCATGCAGTGTTTTCAGGCCAGGGATCAAACCCACACCACAGCAGTGACAACCATCTCCTCAACCACCAGGCCACCATATGGTTAGTCATATCTTAGTTTTAGCACAAATTTCTGTATTTAGCAAACATTTCTGTTACAAAAAGATCCCAAAATACAAGGACTCAAGCATGACAGAGTTCTCTTTTCCCCTCACATAATGATTTAAAGTAGGCAGCTGGGGAGTTCCCTTGTGGTGCAGTGGGTTAAGGACCTGGCATTATTTCAGTGGCTTGAGCAGCTGCTGTGGCACGGGTTCAGTCCCTGGCCCAGGAACTTCCCACGGACAGCCAAAAATAAAGACAGTAGGCAGCTTGTCCAGGGCAAACAGGCAACTCAATTCTGCTCCACGAGTTGGCCAAGATCCCAAATCCCTTCTGTTCTATTAGTTCTCCATCCCTGTGACATAAAGTGGTCAAAGCTGTCTGTGCCACCCCAGCCCAGAGAGGGAAAAGAAAGGAAGGAAAAGACCAGCAGTTTCTGCAAAAGATGTGATCCAGAATTTCCCCACCTCACTGTGGGCCACATCACATTAGCAGAAACCAAGTCACATGGCCATACTCTGCTGCAAAAGGGAGTCTGGGAAGTGTAGTCTCTGCGTGATCAGCCATATTGGAATGAGAATCACTTGTCCTGCTTAAAAGAAGGAGGAGTGAATCCTGAGGAACAATGAATATCCTGCCTCAGGGAAAAGGACAAGGTATGAAGAGCCACGTGCTATATGTCACACCCTGACTGTCAGGGGAAAGCCCAGCTCCTGTGGCCATTTGTTCTTGGCCTCATCTCCCTGAAAATGGGGAGTCTGTTGGGCAGCCAACCTGGTTACACCATCGTTTTATATCCTGGGAACAGCCCTTGCCCATTGTCCCCGGGGACACTCCAGAGAGGCCCACTGGGGGGAACCCCTTATTGGAGGCTTTGAGCCTCGGCAGCTACCTCCCACCAGAGGCCTGGGGATTGTCTTTTTTTTTCTTTTTTCTTTTTTCTTTTTATAGCCACACCTGAGGCATATGGAAGTTCCTGGGCTGGGGGTGGAATCAGAGCTACAGCTGAGGCCTGCACCACAGCCACAGCAACACCAGATCCAAGCTGCCTCTGTGACTTACACCACAGCCTGCAACAATCCTGGATCCTTGACCCACTGAGCAAGGCCAGCAATCAAACCCCCATTCTCACAGAGACAATGTTGGGTCCTTAACCCACTGAGACACAACAGGAATACTGGGATTGACTATCTTTTTTTTTTTTTTTTTTTGATCTTTTCTAGGGCCACTTCCCCCAGCATATGGAGGATCCCAGGCTTGGGGTCTAATCGGAGCTGTAGCCACCGGCCTACGCCAGAGTCACAGCAACGCAGGATCCGAGCCGACAGCTCACAGCAATGCCGGATCCTTAACCCACGGAGTGAGACCAGGGATCGAACCCACAACCTCATGGTTCCTAGTCAGGTTTGTTAACCACTGCACTACAACAGGAACTCCAAGGGATTGATTATCTTAAGGCTTGTGCAATCACTGGCACCTTTTACAAAGCTCGGGAGTTTTTTTGTTAGTGTATTTTGTCTCGACAATTTGTTTTGCAGTGTAACTCACAGAGAACCCAAGTTGAACTCCAACAAATGGTATCCACACCAAAAATGTTACCCAAGGCCGATCTTTGAATCAGGATCACCACCATGCCCCACCCTGTGGCTTCTGTCTCTGAGACCCAGGGCTGGGAAGAGGTTGGTCCTGCTCGCCTTCTCAACCCTCGGCATTGCCCCTTGGCCTTGATCTCTGCTGGGGAGATGAGGCTAAATTAATCTGCCCTATTACGCTGCCCCTGCATCCAGGCTGTGCCTCGAGATGCAGGTATCAGGTAAGTAATGAGAGTGGGAGGTTCTTAGGAAGGGCCACGGCACCAGTGGGTCACAGAGGCTCCCAGTGCTCCCAGTCAAATTGCCCTCTTCTCCCTCCTTATTGAGTACTGGGTCCCTCCCTGTCCTGGAATGGGGCAAGCCTCTTACTCAACACACACAACAGGAAGTGGTTCTGCTGGAAATAGCGCTGGGCTCTCCTCTCTTCTCAGGGTGCAACATAGAAAATGCCTGCTACCCGCTGGGCGTCTGTGCTGAACGGACCGCCATCCAGAAGGCCATCTCAGAAGGATACAAAGAGTTCAGGGCAATTGCCATCGCCAGGTGAGTGTGAAAGGCAAGTCATGGCAACCTTCATTCAGCCACTCAGCCAGCACCCCCCACACACCTGTTACTCATCCACTCATTCACCTAACATGCATTTACTTCTCAATTCTGCCAAGCCAAGCACTGCAGGGCTGGGCTGAGTGTGGAGGGTAGGAGATAAATAAGACATGGACTCTGCCCTTGGTGAGTCTGAAAAGCAGGTAAACAACAAAAACAACTCTTAAGACAAGGGCAGGTGTGCTTTTGTTCTAATAACAACACGGCACAAAGTACCACAGAATCCCTCCAGATACAACAGAAAGGCAGCTTAGGGAGATCCCGTCGTGGCGCAGCGGAAAGGAATCCGACTAGGAACCATGAGGTTGCAGGTTCGATCCCTGGCCTCACTCAGTGGGTTAAGGATCCGGCATTGCAGGGAACTGTGGTGTCAGTCACAGAGGTGGCTCGGATCCCGTGTTGTTGTGGCCGTGGTGTAGGCTGGCAGCTGTAGCTCCAATTAGACCCCTAGCCTGGGAACCTCCATATGCCATAGGTGAGACCCCAGAAAGAAAAAAGAAGAAAAAAAAAAAAGACAAGAAAGGCAACATAGTAACCTAAAGCTGGAGGGACCTAAAAATCACTTGGTAGAGACTCCTGGACACTGTACTCGTTTTTACAGTTGAAAAAACTGAGGCCCAGAAAGGTCGAGCAACTTCCTTGGGAATTAGTGGAGAAGCAGAAGATACCTCTCTAGCATTTCGAGGGCTCACTCCACTGTGCCGGCCCCTGCCAGGAAAGGGAACCATCTTCTCTGCTTTCCTTGAGCCAAAACCAGAATCTTTAGCCGGCTCCTTCACCTGGCATCAGTCTTACACCTCTCGTATAAGACCCAGGACACAAGGACAAGCTGGAGGGGTGACAGCCAGGGAAGTCCGGGTTATGGTCTATACTGATCAGATTCCACCCCAGGTTCTGGCTGCACAAGGGCACTTATCAACTCTCTCTCTACATGCCTCACACATAAATATCCAAGTTCCCATGGGTGTGCCCTCAGAGGGAATTCGATGGGTTCTTGCTGGCCCTGGACCCCACCTCTTTGGCTTTAGGATGCAAGGTGCATGAATAGGCTCTTTTGTTAATTTGGACCCCATTATGCTTCTCACTTAATGTTGAATTGTATATTCTTTGTTGTTGTTGTTGCTTTCTAGGGCTGCACCTGCAGCATATGGAGGTTCCCAGGCTAGGAGTTGAATAGGAGCTACAGCCACCGGCCTACACCACAGCCACAGCAACACAGAATCCAAGCCTCACCTGTGACCTACACCACAGCTCACGGCAATGCCAGATCCTTAATCCACTGAGCAAGGCCAGGGATCAAACCCACACCCGGATGAGTCAGATTCCTTTCTGCTGCTCCGCCACAACAGGTACTAGCTGAACTATGTATTCTTGCATTGTCTGTGAGAGAGAGCTCTGTTAGCAAGATAATGGTGCAAAAAAAGGTGGGGGGTAATTCCCATTGTGGCTCAGCAAGTTAAGAATCTGATTAATATCCATGAGGATGTGGGTTTGATCCCTGGCCTCACTCAGTGGGTTAAGGATCCAGCGTTGCCATGAGCTGTGGTGTAGGCTGCAGGTGAGGTTCAGATCCCGAGTTGCTGTGGCTGTGGTGTAGGCCAGCAGCTGCAGCTGTGATTAGACCTCTAGCCTGGGAACTTCCATCTGGCACAGGTGCAGCCCTAGAAAGAAAAGAAAAGAAAAGAAAAAAGAAAAAAAGGATAATGGTTCAAGGAAAATAATTTGAGAAGTATTGGATCCACCCGGAAAGAGACTGCCTAGCTGCCAAAGTATTAGTCTTTAAAGACATCTGGGCACAAGGGTCATGGACTTGGAGTGTGGATCTCTCTCCTGTGGTGGAGATACAAGACCCTTCTGGAAGAAATGCAGCGGTTGAGAGTAAGGTCGATGCCATTTCTTTTTTAAGATCCTAAATTTGGCCTCCGTCTGGCCCCGCAGTGGACCTCATTACTGAAGGTTTTTTTCCCCTGAGTAACTGGAGCCATGGATGCGCTTCAGGAGAAAGGGCCCCAGCTTCCAGGAGCTCTTGCTGTGACCAACGTCTGTCCTGGCTTCCGTCCGGCTTTGGGAGGAATAAATGAGGCCACCCTGGGAACATTTTGTGCGGATGAGCAGAGATCAGGATGTGAATTACACTTTATAAAGAGGGGGGGATAACTTAATTTCAAGGTTGATCCAAGAAAATAATGATATTCTGGGGAAAAGGAGGCCAAAGTCAACAAAAGGGGAATGGTGAGGTAGCCTGCTCTGTTGAGAACTCCAGATGAAAGGCTTTTTCTCTTGGTCATTATCTACTTTCAAACATGACTGGGTATTGCTAGTGATGATTAGCAAATGTCCTTGTTTACACAAAAACTGCATTTTTTTCCAGCACCCAACTGCTTCTCTCCGGGGACTCAGCCTGCTCTGGCATCCCCGAGCCAGAAATGCGGTCATTACCACACTAATGATTTGTAAAATTGAGCCTGTGAATGGGAAGTGCCAGCTCCCTTGTTAACATTGATGGGTGTGAACAGTCGAAGAGCCCCTCCAAGGCTGTAAGATGGAGGGAGCACAGCTCAGGTGGGATTTTGCTAATGGGGTGGGGCGATAAGCCTGCCCCTCTGGGGTCCCAGCTGTTGTCTTCAAAGTCACAGGTTTCCAGCCTGTCAAGTCCTATAAGTTGCCCTCCGTGTGTGCCCAAGGTCAGCACAAACCATAAGAAACCATCAATGCCCAGCACAAGGCAGGAGGCGCAGAGAACAGGGGAGAGGGAGAAGAGGGAAAGTGAGGCAGGATGGTTCCCGTGTACCCAGCGCATTCTGGGATGGTTCTTCTCCCCCAGCTTTTCATTCTTACTCTTGGCCAGAATGTTGAGTCAAGCTTAAGAGCCCAGGCTCCCAGGTTAGTGAGACCTGGTTTCAAAGCCTGCTCCACTTTTGATCTTGGGTATGTTGCTTCAGCAGTCCGGGCCCAGTTTTTCATCTGTAAAGTGAAGGAGAGAAATGCCTACCCATTGGGCTGTTGGGAAGAGTCCAGTCTCCAAAGAGTGGATGAGAGGAGTTCTCTTATGGTGTAGCTGGTTAAGGATCTGGCGTTGTCACTACAGTAGTTTGGGTGGCTGCTCTGGCATAGGTTTGATCCCTGGCCCAGGAACTTCCATATGCTGCAGGGGCAGCCATAAAAAGAAAAAAATAATAAAATAAAAAGAACCAAATTTTAAATCCTGTAATCTTCCAGAGATATCACAGAGCTGTGTGTCTTAGCAGAGCAAGGATGAGGGTGGCCACTGGCTTAACCTCTGGTGCTTCATCACACTTGGAGGTTTACTCTTTCTTTAAGCACCATCCTTTGTCCTGCTCAGAGCTGGAGGCCTGATTCCAGGTGCCTTAATCCTCAGAGACAACCCCTTGGCCATGAGCTTCTTTTCTTTGACTTTCACAGATGCAAGGAGCCCAGTTTTCTCATTGAGTCACAGGTGTCTTATTCTTTCATGCCTCAGGGCCTTTGCACAGACTCTATGCCTTGCCTGCAACACTCAGAGCTTCAGAATAGCACTCTGTTACTTCACCTCCCTTGAACCTGTATCCTCGAAGGTAACATGGTCATTCTTACATGTAGGTTATCCTAGAATTAAATGAAATAATGTCTAGTGAGTGCCTAGTACCGAGCTTTGGAGCATAGCAGGTGCTCACTAGTGGTGACTGGTGAACTCTACACAACCTCCACAGGCTGGGCCCAATGCTATCTCCCCCAGAAAATACTCTCTCTCCCTTCCTAGTCAGGAAATGTCCCCTTTCTACCATGCATTCTTACTGCATTTTGTTTAAAATGACAATTTGTGAGTTGCCGTTGTGGCTCAGTGGTTAACGAATCCAACTAGGAACCATGAGGTTGCAGGTTCGATCCCTGGCCTCACTCAGGGGGTTAAGGATCCAGCATTGCCATGAGCTGTGGTGTAGGTCACAGATGTGGCTTGGATCCCTCATTGCTGTGGCTGTGGTGTAGGCCAGTGGCTACAGCTCCAATTAAACCCCTAGCCTGGGAAGCTCCATATGCCTCTAGTGCGGCCCTAGAAAAGACTAAAGTGAAATAAAATAAAATAAAATACTTGGAAGCTCCCTGGTGGCCTAATGCATTATTAATCCAGCATTGTCATTGCTATGGCATGGGTTCAAGCCCTGGCCCTGAAAATTCCACATCCAATGGGTGCAGCCAAAAACAACAATAACAACAAACAATGTTTGGAAGTTCCCGTGATGCACAGGGGGTTAAGGATCCAGCATTGCTGCAGGTCCAGGTGGCACAGGTCCAGACTGCAGCTCGGGTTTGATACCTGGCCCAGGAACTTCTGCATTGCACAGGGCATGGCAATAAATAAATAAATAAATAAATAAATAAATAAATAAATAAGATAATTTATCTAGTGTTCTACTGGGCTGAGCAATCTCTTGAAGGTCATAGACAAATTCTCCCTAACTTTTGTGTCCCTGGGGTGGGAGTGACAGTAAGTGCTCACTAAAGCTTTATTGAACTCATTGGTGGAAGCCATGGTTCTGCCCATGGCCTTGCCTCTTGCCAGTGTGGAAAGCTCTGTGCCCTTCTCAGCCTCTAGAACACAGTGCATCTGTGAACCAGGAACTGCCCGGTGTGAGTTGCCTGAATCTGGAGCCAGGCAAGCCTCAGGGCCTGAGTTTAAGCCTCTTGCCTCTGAAGAGACTGATCTGTGTTTGATTCTCTGCTTCCCCAGTGATCTGCAAGATGATTTTATTTCGCCATGCGGGGCCTGCAGGCAAGTCATGAGAGAGGTAAGCAGCTTTCCTTTCTTTCTGGAATGGATACTCCCTGCTTTTCCAGGCCATGGGAGCCAAGCCAACCTGCCAGTGAGGACACACAGCAACTGTCCTGTTTGCTGGGTTGGGCTGACTTTTAAGGCCTTCCCAAGCTTGCATGAATCACTGGAAATTATTCTTTCATTCAACAAATACTTATTGAGTGTCTGCTCTGTGCTAGGCGTTGACCTTGCTCGGGGGAGACGGCAGTGAAAACACAGGCCAGGCCCTGCACTAGCAGACTTTATAGTCTAGTGCAGGAGACAGACAATAAATAAGGAACAAAATAAATACACAGTTTCTGAGCGTGATGAGGGCTATAGAGAAAAGAATGCAGAAAAAAGGAGACTAGAGTGACAGAAGAGGCAGCTGGTGATACTCTAGATCAGGGTCAGAGGTCAGCAAACAATAGGTCAGGGGCAAATCCAGACTCCTGCTTGTTATTGTAAATAAAGTTTTATTGGCACATGCCACACCCACTCATTCACTTGTCTCTGGCTGCTTTGGCCCTACAACATAGAGAGATGAGGAGTTACAACATGGAGTTCCCCTTGTGGCTCAACAGTTAATGAACCTGACTAGTATCCATGAGGATGAGGATTTGATCCTTGGCCTTGCTCAGTGGGTTAAGGATCCAGCACTGCTGTGAGTTGTGGTGTAGGTCACAGAGGCAGCTCAGATCTGGCATAGCTGTGGCTGTGGTGTAGACCAGTGGCTGCAGCGCCAATTCAACCCCTAGCCTGGGAATTTCCATATGCCATGGAACGGCCCTCAAAAGACAAAATATATATATATACCCACATGCACCTTATGGCCCACAAGGCCTAAAATATTTACTATCTGACCCTTTATGGAAAAGAGTTTGCCAAGTGCTTTAGATGGCCAGGAAGGGCCTCTCTTTGAAGAGGGCATTTGGACAGAGATATAAATAATGAGAAGAGATGAGGCAGACCGAGGTCAACAAAAGATTTCCAGATGGAGGAAGCAGCAACTTTAATGTCCCCACACTTGGTGGGCTGGATGAGTCACGAGAAGGCCGGAGAGGCTAGAACATGGTGAGTGAGGCAGGAAAAGTGATTGGAGGTCAAGTCAGAGGGGTGGGAAGGGTCAGATCACATGGGGCCTAGGAGGCTGTGAAGGGAGGGTAAATTTTATTCTAAGAATAAAGGGAACTGAATTGTACACTTAAAAATGGTTAAAATGGGGCGTTCCTACTGTGGCGCAGTAGGTTAAGAATCTGACTGCACTGGCTTAGGTCACTGCAGAAGTGAGCGTTTTAGCCCCGGCCTAGAGCAATGGATTAAGGATCCAGCGCTGCTGCAGCTGCAATGTAGGTTGCAGCTGTGGCTTGGATTCAATCCCTGGCCCAGGAACTTCCATATGCTGCAGGTGCAGCCATTAAAAAAAAAAGTTAAAATGGGAGTTCTCTGGCGGCTCAGTGGGTTAAAGATCCAGCATTGTCACTGCTGTGGCATGGGTTCCATCCCTGGCCTGGGAACTTTTGCATGCTGCAGGCACAGCCCAAAGGGAAAAAAAAATTGATGAAAATGGTCGATCTTATGTATATTTGATAACATTAAAACAAAAGTTGGGGAAAGAAAAGAATAAAGGGGATTCACTGATGATTTTCAGAAGGTATTTAAGGGATTTGAGGTACTTTTCACAAACACCTTGATGCAAGGCCTCAAGTTTCTTCGATTCTAAAAACAGAGGGGTAGATTTGATCGTGGCTTCTGAATCAGGGCTCAGTGAATTTTCTGGTGTGTATTCATACATTTGGGAGGGGGCATATCAGTAGCCTTCGTGGATTCACAAAGGGGCTGTGTCTTCCAGAGTCCCTGAAAGGCTAAACCCACCAGTTTAAAGAATCCCCAGCCCCTCGAGCTCTAACGTGGCACCATGGGCCCCTCTAAATGCAGTATCTCATTTAATCCCCAAGCCCCGCCTATCCCACATCCCAGAGAAGTGAAATGACCTGCCGAAGGCCATGCAGCCAGCCAGTCAGTGGCAGGTGAGCTGGCATCCACGGCCAGTTCAGGCTGAGCACGAAGCCCATGCTCCTCACAGCTGCCTCCCTTGCCTTGACGATCCTATAGATGGGACAGATTATTTTTGACCTCTGAGGCGACATAATGGTACTTTGCAGAATAGGACTTGCATGTCCCATGGGGGCTTCTGCTTTGGGAGTTGTTTGAATTTGGGAGACGTGAGAGTTGTTCTGGTTTTGCTCTTGTTTCTCAGGGTTTCAGAGCATTTCTCAAATGTGCGAACATCTGTGTCTTCCCTCGGCTTCTTGCCAGGACTGCAAACCAGACACAGTTAGCAGAAATCATTTCCCAAATGCAGATAAGAATGCTGCCCATAAAGGCACAGAATTCACAATATGGACTTCATCTCCCATTAGGGGACAGAAATGGCTGCCCAGCACCACGGCAGGTCCAAGGCCACATACAGAAATCACAAAAGGATGCCAGCTCCCTGACTCCCAAGGCCCTGCCTTGGTCTAATTGCTGTTTTCTCCAAACAGATGTCGGCAAATGAGAGAAGGTGAATGGAAAAGCTGAGGGAGAGAGGCAAGACTGAAACCAAAATGCAAATCATAAAAGCTGAAGCCTGGGGGCCTGGGGCCTGGCACTTACACTCGCCTCCACTCCACTTTCAGCCATACCCTCAGGCAGAGCCTGCCAACAGAAAGATTTCCTCCCTTAAAACATTTTAAAAAGTCAGAAAACTGGAGTTCCCTGTTGGCCTGGCGGTTATGGAATGGTGCTGCCTCTGCTGTGGCTCTGGTCACTGCTGTGGCAAGGGTTTGATCCTTGGCCCCGGACCTTCTGTGTGCCATGGGCACAGCCGAAAAATGAAAATAAAAAGCCAGGAGTTCCCACCGTGATACAGCGGATTTATGATCCAGCCTGTCTCTGTGAAGGCACAGGTTTGATCCCTGGCCTGGCACAGTGGGTCAAGGATCTAGCATTGGTGTTAGGTTGCAGCCCCGGCTGGGGTTTGACCCCTGGCCGGGAAAACTTCCATATGCCCCTGGGGTGGCTGAAAAAGAAAAAAAAATTATAAAAGCCAGAAGACTGATTGTGCCGGGTAATAACTTGGTGATTCAGACAAGAGCATGAACAGCAGGCTGTAAACCTGAGCTGTCACTAGTAACCACTAGCCATCAGTAGGAACAGCTTCTATTCTTCCTTTTTTTTTTCTTTTTTTGTCTTTTTGCCATTTCTGGGGCCACTCCTGTAGCATTTGGAGGTTCCCAGGCTAGGGATTGAAACAGCTGCAGTCGTTGGCCTACGCCAGAGCCACAGCAACTCGGGATCCGAGCCACATCTGCAGCCTACACCACAGCTCATGGTAATACCAGATCCTTAACCCATGGAGTGAGGCCAGGGATCGAACCCACAACCTCATGGTTCCTAGTCGGATTCGTTAACCACTGAGCCACGACAGGAACTCCCTATTCTTTTTTTTTTGTCTTTTTCTAGGGCTGCACCTGTGGCATATGGAGGTTTCCAGGCTATAGGTCCAATCGGAGCTGGCCTAAGCCACAGCCACAGCCACACCAGATCCGAGCTGCATCTGCGACCTACACCACAGCTCACAGCAGCGCAGGATCCTTAACCCACTGAGCAAAGCCAGGGATCAAACCCACAATCTCATGGTTCCTAGTCCAATTCATTAGCCGCTGAGCCATGATGGGAACTCCCTCCCTATTCTTCTTAATTAATTTTCCACATGCCAGGCACTGTGTCCAGGTGTTTTATACCCATCACCTCTGATACTCACAGCACCTGGCCAGGTAAAGCCTCGGTCTGGTGACTCCAAGATTCTTGCCGTTACCCCACAGCTGATTCGGCTCTCTGCCCAGGACACCTATCTTCCGGCCAAAGGCATTCTTTTGTCTCTAAAACCATTTCACAGATCAAAAGAGACCCAAAGAGTTTCACTTTTGCCCAACCTCACACAGCGAGCAAGTGTTCGCTCCTAGTAGGTAAGAGAAGGACAGAGACGGATTTGAGCTGAAAATCTGCTTGGCTGACATTACCCCGCGAAGCCTCAGTTTCCTCATCAGTAAAATGGGACTAATAGCCATCGACCTCAAAGTGTGGCTCGTGAAATCGTGCATGTTCAAAGTGCAGGGTGATAGGGCAGGCAGGCCGGCAACCTGGTTGTCGGGAGTGAACGAGAGTCTCTAGGGAGAGCAGATACTAATTGTTTTCCGTCATAGCAGGAGGAGGTCTGACCCAGGGGTTAGATGCTTTTCTTACAAAGCCCTAGGACAGTTTTGTTTTTGTTTTTTGGCTGCTCTGAGGCGTATGGAGTCCTCAGGCCAGGGATCAGATCCGAGTTGCAGCTGTGACCCCTGCGGCAGCTGCAGCAACTCTGGATCCTTACCCATCATGCCTGGCCGGGGATTGAACTTGTGCTCCAGCGCTCCAGAGACACTGCCGATCCCACACCACAGCAGGAACTCCAGAGCAGAGTATTTATTGCCCATTAACCATGTGCCAGAATTCCTGTTGTGGATCAGCAGTAATGAACCCAACTAGTATCCATAAGGATGCAGGTTTGATCCCTGGCCTCGCTCAGTGGGTGAAGGATCCGGCATTGCTGTGAGCTGTGGTGTAGGTCGCAGACACGGTTTGGATCTGGCATTGCTATGGCTGTGGTGTAGGCCAGCAGTTGCAGCTCCGATGTGACCCCTACCCTGGGAACATCCATATGCTACAGCTGCAGGGCCCCCCCACAAAAAAAGGAAAACAACCCCCAAAAAAACCCGTGTGCCAAGCACTGTGCTAACTGCTTAACATGCTGCCATCTTTCATTGGCTCCTCCCTCAAGCGCTATGGACCAGGTATGATTATTGTCATTCCCATTTCACCGATGAGGAAACTGAGGCACAGAGAGGCAGTTTAGACAGCAGGAGGTAGGACCAGACTCGACCCCATCTCAGCTCTAACCCTTGGGCAGCACGGCCTCCTTCACACTGGCTTTGCCTCTTTTCCAGTTTGGCACCAACTGGGCCGTCTACATGACCAAGCCGGATGGCACATACGTTGTCAGGACCATCCAGGAGCTGCTGCCGGCCTCCTTTGGGCCCGAGGACCTGCAGAAGATCCAGTGAAAGGTGGAGAACATCCTGGGAGACCCTGAGTTCCCACATGTTGCTTAAGGGGACAGCCACCTGGAGAATTTCATGAGGACGTTCTCACGGACCTGGGGACTCCTGCCGAATGGCTCCCAAGCCCACAGGCACCAGGCGAGATGACTTTTCCAAATGACATTCGAGCATCAGATTTCTACTGAAGTGATAACGGGTTTTACGCCAGCCTGGGTCAGAGCCCCACGTTGCAACTGCCTTGTCCTCCTTGGGGCTCAGAGCACCTCGTCCCTCTCTTTCCTTCCTGTGGAGCCTCTTTAAAATTCCAACCAAGTCTGCGCTGCTTCCCCATCAGCCTCCACAAGGTTCTAGCCCGCTTTGAGCAACTTTTCTAATTATAAACATCATGGAGCGTCCTGATTCAGGAGAGCACGGTTTTGCTATGTCTCAATCCTTGCTTCCTCTCTTAGGAGGGATGGGGTGATTTGTCTTTATAGAAAGGTGGACTCTCTCTGCCAGGAGAGGAAGTAGGCACCGTGGAGCAGGGTTTTAGGCATAGAGAGCTGAGTTTGGGTTTTGTCTTTTTGCCATTTATTGGGCCGCTCCTGCGGCATATGGAGGTTCCCAGGCTAGGGGTCGAATCGGAGTTGTAGCCGCCGGCCTATGCCACAGCCACAGCCACAGCAACGCGGGATCCAAGCCGAGTCTGCAACCTACACCACAGCTCATGGCAACGCCAGATCCTTAACCCACTGAGCAAGGCCAACGATCGAACCCGCAACCTCATGGTTCCTAGTTGGATTCGTTAACCACTGAGCCATGACGGGAACTCCGAGTTTTGGCTTCTTGACCCTGCTTTCTCCAGATGGGAGACTGCTGGGCCAGGTCTAATTGCCACCAGCCATTTCTAGGGCCTGGTTGAGGCTGTTAGATCCGGGCACTAGATGCCATCACCCCCTTGGTTGTGGCTGATTTCAAAGTATAAAGGGGGAGGCTCAAGTTTGTCTAGAGAACATATCAAATGTTTCTGAGGACCTACTGTGTGTCGAGTACTTTTACATGGATTATTTTGTATTTAAAGTACCCAACAAGTTGGGGAAGTGGGTATCCCCCTCTTCTTACAGCGAGGGCCCAGGGCTTCAGAGAGGGAGAATAACTTGCTTCAAGACTATAGCAAAGTTCAAACCAGAATCCAGATTCTGTAACTTCTACTCTAGTCTAAAAACAGTACCTACTTTTTTTATTCTTCTTAAAATTAATTTGTTTTCTTTTTTTTAGGGCCACACCTGTGGCTCATGGAAGTTCCCAGGCTAGAGGTCGAATCAGAACTGCAGCTGCCAGCCTATGTCACAGCTCACGGCAACACCTCAGATCCTTAACCCCCTGAGTGAGGTCAGGGATCGAATCCACATCCTCATGGATACTAGTTGGGTTCCTAACGCACTGAGCTACAGTGGGAACTCCCAGTGTCTGCTCTTTGCTGTACACCATGATGGGGCAGAGCTGGAATTTGAACCAGGTCTGTCTGACTCCAAGGGTTTTTTCCACTCTCCCCCAGCTGATGTCTGGCTGTCTTTATTTACTGGGTATCTGTTATATGCCAAATACTGCAGAGAGAAAGATGTAAAAGAAACAGACTCCAGGAGTTCCTGGCCCTACTCGGTGGGTTGGGGATCCAGCATTGCCATGAGCTGTGGTGTAGGTCACAGGTGCAGCTCGGATCTGGTGTTGCTGGGGCTGTGGTGTAGGCCAGCAGCTGTAGCTCTGATTCATCCCCTAGCCTGGGAACTTCCATATGCTGCAGATGTGGCCCTAAGAAGCAGAAAGGGAAGAAAGAAACAATCTCTGCCCTTGAGGAACTTGCAGTCTGACAGGGAGAGAGAGGTGTAAACAGAACCAAACTAATGCACAGAAACACACACTGTGATCTAGGCGGGTACCAAGTGCAAGTGTGGCCGACGTGGCAGGGGTTGGGGGGATGCGGGAATGGTAGGGGATGTTACCTTCTAGGGCGTGAGGAGGGTCACGTCTTTGGGGCAATTAGGAAAGTGAGGACTGACTAAGGGAAGGAGCCGGCCTGGCCCTATCCAGGGGGCTGACAGCTCTGGGTGTCCTTCCTGGAGGAGGTGGCCTTGGAACCAGCCTTGCTGGCCAGGGTGAGAATCGAGAGCAGCTTTCCTCTTTCCTAAGCAAGCAAGTTGCTGGGGACACAGGAAGTGGACAGGTAATTCACCCCTCCCCTGGGAGGCCTTTCTACTGAGATCAGCGCATCTGCAGGGGTTGCTGTCTGGTAGGACTGGCTTTTCCATTGCACACCCAGACCCACCTGCTATATTTCCAACATCACTGCATGATGCAAAATCCCACCCTGCCTTTCGTTAGAAATGGCTGCTGGGCAGTTCCTGCTGTGGCACAGTGGTAACAAACCCAACTAGTATCCATGAGGACACAGGTTCAATCCCTGGCCTTACTCAGTGGGTTAAGGATCTGGGTTACCATGAGCTGTGGTATAGGTAACAGATGCAGCTTGGATCCTGTGCTGCTGTGGCTGTGGCATTGGCCAGCAGCTATAGCTCTGATTTGACCCCTAGCCTGGGAACTTCAACCCATGGCTCTAAAAAAATTTTTTTAAAAAAGCATAAAAGGAGAAAGAAATGGCTGCAGGGGCCTTCAGCCCACCCTTCTCAACAAAGAGGAGTGGAGAAAAAAAAGGAGGGAGGAAGCTGGAAGAAAAATATGCCAAGATGTTAACATCTGTTAAAATTCTGTTCAACAGGAATCTAGATTCATGTTGTTTTGCCTTTGTGGGGATATGTAATTTTTTTTAAATTTCCAAAACATTTTTTTGAACTTAGCAGGAAAAAAATGCTATGGCGTAATGGCTACAGGTTTGAACTGTGGAGTTGAACAGCCTCCAGACTGTGTGGCTTTGGGCATGTGATTTCATTACTCGAGTCTCAATTTTCTCATGTGTAAAAGAGGGATGACAGTTCCCAGCATATAACTCTGTCTAGTGGATTGAAGGAAATAATGCACTGCTGAGAGCCCTCAGAAGGCTTTTGATACATGGCAGCTATTGAACTTTTATTAAGGGTAACAGATCTGGGTCCTTTGAGGATGGATTTGATTTTTGCAAACAGTCTTTTAGATGTAAACCTTTTTTTCTTTTTTTTTTTTTTTGCTTTTTAGGGCCACACCCATGGCATATGTAGATTCCCAGGCTAGGAATCTAATTGGAGCTACATCTGCCGACCTACGCCACAGCCACAGCAATGCTGGATCCTTAACCCACTGAGCAAGGCCAGGGATCAAACCTGCAACCTCATGGTTCCTAGTCAGATTCGTTTCCACTGCACCACGACAGGAACTCCTAGATGTAAACTTAAGTGTTAATTCACTTATTTATTGAATGCCTACTATGTGGGCAGGCTGGGGCCAGACCCTGGGGATGCAGCAGTAAAAAAGATAAAACCCCTGCCCCCACAGGGCTCTGTCTACTGGTGGGAAATGGCATCTGAATGAGTTCAGTACCTCATGACATGGGTCACCCAAGGGGAAGAAAGGGCTCTGGGGGTCTGTCATGGGAGGAGTGGCGCTTGCCTGAGAATGGGCAGAGCAGTGGGGAGGAAGGGACGTTTCAGCCAGGGCATGAGAAGGGTCAGCCAGTTGGGGCATGGGGTTCGGGGCCGGCCAAAGAATGAGAAATGTCTGGAGGACTAAGCCCAGTGTTCTCATACTGCACGGGCACAGACTGGGGAAGGCCATTATAAAGAAGGATTCCAGAAATTATCCAAACGATGTCCGTTCGGAAGAATGACATTCATTTGGCAGCAGAGGGGCTGGGGGTGTTTGTTTAAAATAAAAGCACTTTCAGGTGCAGCCCTGCTGCTCTGGGGGCTGTGATTTCAGAGAGCATGTGCTCTATTGTTCAGGGCTGCCTGTGGTTTTTAGGACCTTAAAGCAGAGTCCCACATTCCCACAGACATAAATAGAAGCATGTATATTTCTGCCTCTCTTGCCAACTGCTGCTAATTGCTTATGCAAACTACAGGATTCTTTAGGATCTCTTTTTCTGAGGAGAGGAGGACCCGACTATGATTGACAGATGCTAGGGGCCCTCTGGTGCCCATGTCAGAAACGAAGCCAGAAAATGCTGTTGCAGAATAAATAATGGAATGGCCTAATAAGTCTTATGTGCACACACACAATATTTTAATATAATTATCCGAGCATGGAGGAACATCTAGTCGTTCATAGTGTTTAAGGGTTATGGAAAGGAGGAGTTCCCGTCGTGGCGCAGTGGTTAACGAATCCGACTAGGAACCATGAGGTTGCGGGTTCAGTCCCTGCCCTTGCTCAGTGGGTTAACGATCCAGCGTTGCCGTGAGCTGTGGTGTAGGTTGCAGACGCGGCTCGGATCCCGCGTTGCTGTGGCTCTGGCGTAGGCCGGTGGCTACGGCCCCGATTCAACCCCTAGCCTGGGAACCTCCATATGCCTCGGGAGCGGCCCAAGAAATAGCAACAACAGCAATAACAACAACAACAAAAGACAAAAAAAAAAAAAAGGGTTATGGAAAGGAGAAGTTAAGGGAAGGGAAATTAAAAATTCTATGACTGGAGTTCCCTGGGGGCTTAGTGGATTAAGGATCTAGCATTGTCATTGCTGGGGCATGGGTTTGATCCCTGGCCCAGGAACTTCCATGTCCTGGGCACAGCAAAAAAAGAAAAAGAAAAAAAAAAAAACTGGGAGTTCCCGTCGTGGCGCAGTGATTAACAAATCCGACTAGGAACCATGAGGTTGTGGGTTCGATCCCTGGCCTTGCTCAGTGGGTTAAGGATCCGGCATTGCCGTGAGCTGTGGCTGCAGACGTGGCTCGGATCCCACGTTGCTGTGGCTCTGGCGTAGGCCGGTGGCTACAGCTCCGATTAGACCCCTAGCCTGGGAACCTCCATATGCCGCAGGAGCGGCCCTAGAAAAGGCAAAAAGACAAAAAAAAAACCTCAATGACTGAACAGAAAAATACAGCATAATGATCATATTAGTTACCTATTGCCATGGAACAAATTATGCCAAAATCTAGCATCTTGGGACAACAAAAATTATTATCACACAGCTCCTGCAGGTCACGAATCTGGGCTGTGCTGAGTCATCTCAAGGTCTCCTACAAGGCGGCAGTTAGGGTGTCAGCTGGGGCTGCCGACTCATCTGAAGGCTCGACTTCAAAGCTCACACGTGTGGTTGTTGGCAGGATTCCTACCAGCTGTTGTTGTTGCTAGCCAGTTCCTTGTTAAGTGGGCCTCTCTACAGGGCAGTTTACAACACAGCAGCTGGCTTCTCTCAGAAGAAGGAAGCAAGAGAGCCAGAGAGGGAGCAATAATCTAACCATGACATCCCATTATTTTTGCCAAATTCTATTCCTTAGAAGCAAGTCACTGAAGTCCAGCCCACAATCAAGGGGAGGGGATATCAGAGAGCGGTCCCTCTAAAAATGTAAAAATTGAAAATGCACCTGAACAAGGAAAAGGAAAGAAACCAGAAACATTGGTGAGGGTGGCAGGCGGGCCAGAGGAAGCAGGCCTGGTTGGCTCTATGAAGGAATTCACCTTATTCCAAAGGGTAACTATCAGCTATTTTCTTTCTTTTCTTTTTGGTAGGCAAGACATAGATTTTTTAAGATAGGACGCTTGAGAGTTCTCTTCGTTCGATTCCTGGCCTTGTTCAGGGATGGGTTGAGGATCTGGCGTTGCTGTGAACTGTGGTGTAAGTTGCAGATGCAGCTTGGATCTGGCGTAGCTATGGTTGTGGTGTAGGCCGGCAGCAACAGCTCCAATTGGACCCCTAGCCTGGGAACCTCCATATGCCGCGGGTGCGGCCCTAAAAAGACAGAAGTCAAAAAAAAAAAAGATAGGACACTTGTGAAAGATGCAAGCGGGCAGGTAAGGAGGCTCTGCCAGCTATTAGTTTCCAGTGGTATGTGTGTGAGTATGTGTTAGAGAAACGGAGAGGGAGGTGGTCAGCGCTGTGCCTTAAATAGCTCAGTTTGCCACATCAGGAGCGATATTAGGGATCTGGCAGAAACCTTAGAAGAAAGAGCAAAAAGAGTAAAATATCACACCTCTGGGCTTCGAGGGAGCTGAAACAGGAGATCCTTGCATGATGAGCCCCTCTCTATATACTGTTAGTGGGTGTTTTTTTGGGGTTTTTTTTTTTTTTTGGTCTTTTTGCCATTTCTTGGGCTGCTCCCGTGGCATATGAAGGTTCCCAGGCTAAGGGTCGAATCGGAGCTGTAGCCAGCGGCCTACACCAGAGCCACAGCAACGCCAGATCCGAGCCACGTCTGTGACCCACACCACAGCTCAGGGCAACGCCGGATCCTTAACCCACTGAGCAAGGCCAGGGATCGAACCCACAACCTCATGGTTCCTAGTCGGATTCGTTAACCACTGAGCCATGACGGGAACTCCCTGTTAGTGTTTTTTAAACCATGTATACGTATTCCTTGTATTTATAAGATTTAATTTTAAAAAATGGAAAGAATAAAAAAAGCTGTAGAAAGGAAGTTCATTGAACAATAACAAATTCTAGAGAGCAAAGCAGTAGCTGATTCTGCTGGGGGTTGGGGGTGAGCTAATTGACATTCCTGTTGTTTCCCTCACTTACCCAGGGGAGGAAGAGTGAGTCAGGTGGTTCGGAGTTTGAAAGGATAGCCCAGCCCCTTTCTCCCTTCACCTGCCTGGGAGTGAGCCTACCCCCTGAGGGCTTATGTTCCCAGATGGTTCTCAAACAAGGGCTGGCAATCTAGCAGGCCCCCCGGCTGGATGCTAGAGGATCTAAGTTTTAAAAATCACAATCCCGGAGTTCCCATCATGGCTCAGAGGTTAGCAAACCCAACTAGCATCCATGAGGACCTGGATTCAATCCCTGGACTCTGCTCAGTGGGTTAAGGATCCGGCGTTGCCATGAGCTGTGGTGTAGGTTGCAGACACGGCTCAGATCCCGAGTTGCTGTGGCTCTGGTATAGGCCAAGGGCTACAGCTCTGATTGGACCCCTAGCCTGGGAACCTCCATATGCCATGGGTGCAGCCCTAAAAAGATAAAAAGACCAAAAAAAAAATATATATATATATGTATATCACAATCCCTTCCTTACAGAACTCGAGTTTAGAGGAAGAGATAGAGAAGGGGTATCTAGCCCAGTCTAGGACAGGTCAAAGAAGGCTTCCAGGAGGAGGTGACCTCTGGTATGAACAGAGATTCTTTAAAAGAGGTAAATTAAGACAGAGGGATCAGCATGATGCTTGGGGCAGCTGCGAGTCATTTGCTATCACTGGGCCACAAGGGACAGGAAAGGGGGACAGCAAGAAAGATGCTAGGGGACATTCCCATTGCAGCTCATCAGTAAGGAGCCCAACTAGTATCCATGAGGATGCTGGTTCAATTACTGGCTTTGCTCAGTGGGTTAAGGATCTGGCATTGCTGTGGCTGTGGCGTAAGCCGGCAGTTGCAGCTCCAATTCAACCCCTAGCCCAGGAATTTCCATATGCCAAGGGTGTGGCTCTAAAAAGCAAAAAAAAAAAAAAAAAAAAAAAAGGAAGAAAGGGAGAAAGAAAGAAAGGGCCAAAGAGCAAAGGACCTTCTCTGCCAGAGCAGTGGGCAAGGACGAAGAGCCTGTGAAGGATTTAAAGCAGCAGGTGACATGGCCATGTTTGTACTTTTAATAATCACTGCAAGGCAGCCAATTAATGGGACTGCAGAAACCACAGACTGTCTGAATGTCTCAACCACACACCTCCACAATCCATCAGCACCACATTTTCATCCCTCTCGCCCAGGCAAAGCAGAGACACTTTTTTCCAGTGAAATCTCACTCTCTGCCCACCGATGTCTGATTCTAACCCCCAAAAACTACAGCTCAGGGGTGCCAAGTAGCTGGGTTTTGATCTGGCAGCAGCTTTGCTCTGTCAACAGTTTTAGCAAAAAAAAAAAAAAAAAAAAATCCTTCCACCTCTGCTGGCAGTTTAGAGACAGCATTTCTGAAATGGTCTGTGGATAAAGGATGTTGCTGCCCTGGGAAAATATGCCTGTTTCCTGCCAGGAGGAGACAAAGACCATTGAAATGGGGCCAAAGAACGTCGTCTGCAAGGGAAGGTCAAACAGCCCTCAACAGTTCTCTTTCTCTTTTTTTAAAGTCTTGTCTTTTTCCATTTTTCCATTAGCATCAGCTCCCCCCCCACCCCACGTCCTTTGGGGGAAGAGTAAATGATGCTTCTTAGGAATATTATGCACTTTATCAGAGCTATGCAGTCTTGCTGCCTGGAGGGAAAAGAGAACAAGGAAGACCCAGGATGGAGTTCCCATCATGGCTCAGTGGTTAACGAATCTGACTAGCAACCATGAAGACACAGTTCGATTCCTGGTCTTGATCAGTGCGTTAAGGATCTGGTGTGGCTGTGAGCTGTGGTATAGGTCAGATCCTGTGTGGCTGTGGCTGTGGCATAGGCCAGCAGCTACAGCATCCGATGATGCCGCTTGTATGGCCTTAAAAAAGAAAAAAAAAAAAAAAGAGCCAGGATGCCCCCAGAGCAGAATGTGTGTTAGAGAAGAATCCTCTGGTCTCTCTGGCACCCCTCTCCATTCTCCTCCAACCTCTGTGCCTGAGCATATCAAAGCCTGCTTGCTACATAAATAAACCTGCTTGGTTTAATATTCTCTGAATGAATGTGACTCACAGAATAGTAAATCTGCACTAAAAAGATAGCTTGGCAGAAAATCATATACTGTATCCCTGACTTCACCTGCGTGAGACACCACTAAAGAGACAGAAGATGTTAGGAGAACGTCAGGATGATTCCCTGGAGACATGAGCCATGGTGCCACCATGGGAAGACTTCTTCTCAGGAGAACAGAGGGGGACAATGGAATCGGGGCCCTGATCCCTACAAAAGGCAGGCCCTGTGCCCTGCACAGTCAGGCTGGATCTCTGCCCTGGGAAGGGAGAACACGGAAGTCTGTGATCTCTGCTGGGAGCTTCTCTGTGTAGATATCACCTGCTTGCCCTTTCCATGACAGAGGTCTGCTGAAGAATCGAGCTTCATGCTGGGTCTGCTTCATTCAGCACTTAGATTTTTCTACAGAAGGAGAAGTGAAAGAGTCCAGTGCTCTCTGCTGAACAAGAAATAGCACGGTCCACCAGACAGGGTTAATTAACATCAGTCTGGAGATTTCATTCTGCAGGTGGGGAAGCTAAGCATCACAGGTCCAGCGAGTTTGTTTGCAGCGTAGCGGAACAAATCCAAGGCTGATAACAAGCGCATTCTTTAACCCAAAAACACCGATGCGCCGTCCTTTGAGCGAGCACCGCTCACAAGCTGTATGGTCATCACAAGCCTCCTGGTAAAAGGTTACATTCCTAGGAGGGTAAAGCAAATCCTTTTAGTTAAAATATTAAATATCAGAGAACCTCTTGTTCCTTCTCAGTAAACATTAAATAGCTGAAATGATAATGACACACAGCAGATGGGTAGATTTAAACTTTAAATAAGACCTTTGCCCCAGCTGACTAAGCTTCCGTGGGTGAGCCTGCGGTCCCTGGAGTGTGAAGTTTCCCCTACCTTCTCTTCCTTATCTTTCTCCAAAGGGCAGTTTCAATGGAGCATTTTTTAATTGTAATTTAAAATTCTCTGAAACTGATCCAAAAAAAAAAAGGATAATATCTGATATCCATGTGCCCCTATAAAGAAATTGGAGAGAAACTCATCTATTAATCTATCTATGTCTCTTCCAAATAAATTGCATGTGACGAGGGCCATGCTTTTTTCTCTCCCACAGGAGAGATCAGGACACACACACTGCTGAAACAGTTGGCCACCTGTCCCTAGCCAGGGCTCCACCCCATGGCCAAGCATGCCTGGGGCCAGAACACTTCAGATGGTTGAAGATCCCTCCAGCAACAGCTACTATTAACATGTCCCTTAATTTCATATTTAAGCAGGAAGGAAGGGAGGTGGAGCCTTTCGCTTGTTCTCTTTTGATGTCCTGCCTTTTCCATCACACCCACATCAGAAGAATTAAAGTGAAGATGCTCCCTAATGTCGGTTGGTCCTAAACAGTGGAAAGTGCCATCGTCTGTTCATTCAGGAACAGGCTGGCTGAGACGTGTGCAAAGCAAAGTTCAACTCAACGTCTGTGATACAACGAAGCTCGCTATTAAAATGTTTTTTGTTTTTTTTTCTTTTTGCCATTTCTTGGGCCACTCCCACGGCATGTGGAGGTTCCCAGGCTAGGAGTCCAATCGGAGCTGTAGCCGCCAGAGCCACAGCAACGCAGGATCCAAGCCGCGCCTGCAACCTACACCACAGCTCATGACAACGCCAGATCGTTAGCCCACTGAGCAAGGGCAGGGAGCGAACCCGCAACCTCATGGTTCCTAGTCAGATTCGTTAACCACTGCGCCATGACGGGAACTCCCCTATTAAAATGCTTTTATTGTTTGAAAGCACGAAATTCAAAGATGATTAAACTCTGAGAACTTCCACACACTATTCAAACAAAGTTCATTTTTCAAAAAAATTGAGACCATGAATGAGTTAGATAGAACTTTTTTGGGGTAAGAGTGTATCCAAAATCCTTTATTTTATTGTTTTTAGTTTGTTCCACTGTTTCTTTCTTTGTATCTATTTTTAAAGAATATTATTGAACCCCTAGCTGTGGTGTAGGCCGATGGCTACAGCTCCGATTGGACCCCTATCCTGGGAACCTCCACATGCCATGGGAGCAGCCCAAGAAACGGCAAAAAGACAAAAAAAAAAAAAAGAATTTTACTGAAGTATGATTACAATATAATATTATATGGTAAGGTGTACAACAGTGACTCACAAATTTTAAAGGTTATACTCCATTTATAATTATTACAAACTATTGGCTATATTAACTCTGTTATACACTATATACTTTGTGCTTATTTATTTTATGTATTTATTTTGGTCTTTTTGCCATTTCTTGGGCTGCTCCCTCAGCAAATGTAGGTTCCCAGGCTAGGGGTTCAATCCAAGCTGTGGCCACCGGCCTACGCCAGAGCCACAGCAACGCGGGATCTGAGCCGCATCTGCAACCTACACCACAGCTCACAGCAACGCCAGATCGTTAACCCACTGAGCAAGGGCAGGGACCGAACCCACAACCTCATGGTTCCTAGTCGGATTTGTTAACCACTGAGACACGACGGGAACTCCTATGATTATTTATTTTACACAAAATAGTTTGTACCTCAATCCCCCTAAGTGTCCATCGATATATGAAAGGATAAAGAAGATGTGGTATATGTGTATATCTACACACACACATATATAAATAGACACACACACAATGCAGTACTACTCTGCTGTAAAAAAAATTAATGAAATTTTGCCATTTACAACAACATGGATGGACTTGAAGGCTATTATGCTAGGGGAAAAGAATCAGAGAAAGAAAGACAAATACTCTATGACCTCTCTCTCTCTCTTTTTTTTTTTTTTTTTGCTTTTTAGATCCATACCCGAGGCACATGGAGGTTCCCAGGCTAGGGGTCAAATCGGAGCTGCAGCCGCTGGCCTACACACCAAAGCGTCAGCAATGCCAGATCCAAGCCGAGTCTGTGAATTGCACCACAGCTCACTGAAAGACCGGATCCTTAACCCACTGAGCGAGACAAGAGATCAAACCCGAAATATCATGGTTCCTAGTTGGATTCATTTCCGCTGAACCACGATGGGAACTCCTCTATGATCTCATTTTTATGTGGAATCTAAAAAATAAAGCAAACTAGTGAATATAACAAAAAAGAAACAGAACTCACAGATATAGAAAACAAACTAGTGGTTACCAGTGGGGAGGGTTCCCTGGTGATAAAATAGACTGAATTTTTCTTTTCTTTTTTTTTTTTTTAGCACCACACCCACGGCATATGGAAGTTCTCAGGCTAGGGGTTGAATCAGAGCTATAGCTGCCAGCCTATGCCACAGCCACAACACCAGATCTGAGCTGCATCTGTGATCTACACCACAGCTCAAAGCAACACCGGATCCTTAACCAAATGTGAGGGGCCAGGGATGGAAACCCACATCCTCAGGGATCCTAGTCCTGTTCGTTACTACTGAGCCACAATGGGAACTCCCTGAATTTTTCAGAAAAGCTTTCATTATGTTAAAAAAGCATTAAGTAAAATGTTTACCTAAATACTACACACAGAAAAATGCACAAATCAAAATGTACTTTTAGGAGAATTTTCATCACATAAATGGATCAGGAAACAACGTCCCCAGGACTCTATAGTTGTAGACACTCTCATGGCTGTTTAGTATTCCATTGGGTGAATATACCACAATTTTTCCAGTCTACTATATAGATGGCCATTTGAGTTGTTTCCAGTTTTACACCATGTGGAATAGTATTGCTATAAACATTCTCGGGTAAATTACATATGCTTTTCTAGGGGTCTATACCTAGGAGTAACATTACCAGCTTCTCATTCAATGTATATACTGGTTTCTTTCTTTTTCTTTTTTGGCCACACCCACAGCATGCAACGTTCCCCGGGCCAGGGATCAAATCCACGCCACAGCAGTGACAGCACCGGATCCTCAAAATGTTGAGTCACTAGGAAGTATTCCTATACTGGTTTTGACATGTTTAAACTCACTGGAGTTTCCATCGTGGCTCAGTGGTTAACGAATCTGACTAGGAACCATGAGGTTGTGGGTTCGATCCCTGGCCTTGCTCAGTGTAAGGATCGGGTGCTGCCATGAGCTGGGTGTAGGTCGCACATTCGGTTCAGATTCCACGTTGCTGTGGCAGTGGCGTAGACCAGCAGCTACAGCTTCGATTAGACCCTGATCCTGGGAACCTTCATGTGGCTCGGGTGCGGCCCTAGAAAAGACAAAAAGACCAAAAAACAAAAAACAAAAAAATTCACCAATTCAAAGTGGATCTTTTTGCAGCTGCCTTGTTTTTATTCCTATTTACTCTCATTCTTTCTTACAACTTTACAGCCCAGAACCAGGGCTGTGCTAAAGGTCGCAAATGAGTCCTGAAATAAATAGGTTAGACTGTGTCTTTCTATTCAAGAAATGCTGAGGTGGGTCTCAGGCTAGATGAAGGTCCCCTTGCCCTGAAGGTCATCTGTGACACAGAGGTCATCTGTGACACATGGCCATACCTTCAAAAACATTTTAACATCTCTTCCAGGGCCTCTTACCCACAACCAGCCTTAAGGGTAAGGAGACTAGAGGTACTCATGATTACAGGAACATTTTTTTAAATGGCAGCACCACAAAATATACCTCCTTAGCCTGAGGAAGGCTTGGTCCCTTGTTAAAGAATAACCCACTGACCAAATAAATCATGTAGATCTTGTCTGGATCCCAATTTGAACAACTGTAAAATAAAACAACAGGGAAATCTGAATATTGACTGGATAGTAAATGATATTGTGAAGTTAATGGTAATATTTTTAGAGGTGACAATATCATTTATGTTTTGTAAAAAAATAGTTCTCTCTCAATAGATATTTAAGTATTTATAAATGAAATGATATATGGGATTTGCTTTAAAGGTGGGAGAATGGAAAGTAGGAAGATATGCATAGGTGACTAAAATAACGACTATTTGTTGATAATTGTTGAAACTGGATAATTGGGTACATGGGGTTCACTATAGTTTTCCATTATTGTATTTGAAAATTCTCTTTTTAAAAAAGGCAAGAGAAAGAAAGAAAAATCCCTCAGTACAAATTCCTTATCAGCCATTCCAACAGCAGCTTTGGGCAACAAGGCTCTACCACCAACATGCTGTGTGACTTTGTGAGTTGATCCACATCTCAGGGACTCTGTTCACTAATCTGAAAAATGTGGCCTAAGGGTGAGATTTCTCTCGGGGGCCTGTGGGCTTGTTGAGACGAGTGGAAGGGCATTAGGGGCAAGGACTCAGCAATCAGGGCAATGCAAACTTTAACCTCAGCTCTGATACTGCATATGACCTTGGACTGTCACTGCCGTGTTTTTTTTTCTTTTTACTCAGTTTTCTTATCTATAAAAACGACCTTCCTATCTCATTGGTAGGAAAATTAACAAACGTAGATTCTGGCACCGTCGGTAAGGGGTAATAATTATTCATTTCTCTTCTCAATTTCTCGATTTTGCCCAGAACCAGGGATGTTGACAGGATCTCCCTGACAATGCAACCTTTAGATCCTGGGTGCAAGAGCAAGAAACTACCGGCCGCGCAGGTGCGCGCACAGCGCCCTCGTGCGCGCACAGCGGAGAAACAGCCAGAGAGGCGGCCCCGCCCATTGGCGCCCGCGCCTGCGCAAAGGCGCAGACCCGAAGTTTGTTGTTGTGACGGGCGTCCCGGCCTCCTGCGGCTCGGAGGAGACCCGGCCGCGGCACCATGGTGGTGCGACAGGCTCTGGGCCGGGGCCTGCAGCTAGGCCGAGCGCTGCTGCTGCGCTTCACAGCCAAGCCTGGCCCGACCTATGCCTGGGGGCGGCCCGAACGCCCGGGCCCAGCGGCGGGCTGGGGCCGCGGAGAGCGCCCTGGCCCTGCCGCGGGACCCGGAGCGGAGCCGCGCAGGCTCGCGCTGGGGCTCCCCGGCCGCTACCGCTTCTTCCGCCAGTCAGTGGCCGGGCTGGCGGCGCGGCTCCAGCGACAGTTCGTAGTGCGGGCCCGGGGCGGCGCGGGCCCTTGCGGCCGGGCTGTCTTTCTGGCCTTCGGGCTGGGGCTGGGCCTCATCGAGGAGAAGCAAGCGGAGGGTCGGCGGGCAGCCTCCGCCTGTCATGAGATCCAGGTGAGCGCCGGCCGCGGGCGGGGGTCGGAGCGGGGGCGGGAGGCAGTCGGGCTGCGGGCGGGGCTAAGTGTGTGGGCGGGCCTTGGGTGGGCGTGGGGCGGGGTTAAATGTGGGCGTGGTGAAGGCGGAGCTGGGAGGTATTAACTGATTTGGGGCCCTGGGTCAGGGTTTACCTTTGTCCGAGCTGGAAATTCCTTGACATCACTGATTAAGGCTCATTTTCGATGTCACTGATCTCCTGACCTGGGGCTTAACAGCTCACTTTTTACTGTTTTCCCTTCCTTCAAACAGCATATTTTGGAAGTTATGTTAATAACCGCTCATGTTGCACCTTGGCCAATAACTTTCTGTAAATTTTCAGAAATTTAAGGACAACTAAGACATAATACTTATATTCCTGTGGTTGGTTGTCATCCCTAATTTATGGATGAGGAAACACTCAGAGAAGTGAAAGGTGGTGTAAATTGCTGAAACTCACACAGCTCATAAAGGGCAGTGCCCCAAGTCTGATTTTACAAAGCCTGTGCCGTTAACCACTGCTCCAGCCAGGCTGCTTCCACAGTTTAGCCAAATCAGAAGTGACACAGTGACTGATATTAATGACAGAGCTGAAGCTTCAGCAAAAACCAAGAACAGCAAGAGAAGATAGCAGACCTGCTTTATTTTTATTCAATGAAGTTCATTGTACTTATAGTTGTGCAACCATAATTACAGCCTAATTTTATTTATTTATTTGTAAAGCAAAAGCGTTTATTAAGGCGTCAGAGGGGGGCTGAGCTCAAGATGGCACCAGCCCTGACTGTGAGGAGGTGCTAGGCTATAAAGAATCTGTCACAGCCTAATTTTACATTGCCATCCCAAACCCCCAGCGTATTCCCCCCCACAACCTGTCTCCTCTGGTCCCCGTAAGTCTTTCAAAGTCTGAGTCAGTTTCTGTTCTGCAAATAAGTTCATAATATCCTTTTTTAGATTCCACCTATAAGTGATAGCTATGATGTTTGTGTCTCACTGTCTGACTACCTTCACTTAACATGATAATTTCCAGGTCCATGCATGTTGCTGCAAATGCCGTCATTCCATTCGTTTCTATGGCTGAGTAATATTCCATTGGGTATATGTACCACATCTTCTTTATCCACTCCATCAACAGAGGGATGGACATTTAGGTTGCTTCTGTGTCTTGGCTGTTGTATATAGTGCTGCAGTGTACATTGGGGTACATGTATCTTTTCAAATCTTGGTTTTCTCTGATGTGGGATTGCTTGATCATATGGTAATTCTATTGTTAGTTTTTTGAGGACTCTCCATGCTATTTTCCATAGTGGTTGCACCACTTTACATACCCACCAACAGACTAAAAGGGTTCTCTTTTCCCTTTGCTCCGCACCCTCTCCAGCATTTATTGTTTGTAGCCTTTTTGTTGTTGCTTTTTAGAGCCGTTCTCATGGCATATGGAAGTTCCCTGGCGAGGGGCTGGATCAGAGCTGTAGCCACTGGCCTACGCCAAAGCCACAGCAATGCCAGATCTAAGCCGTGTCTTCCACTTACACCATAGCTCATGGCAACGCTGGATCCTTAACCCACTGAGCAAGGCCAGGTATCGAACTTGTGTTCTCATGGATACTAGTCAGATTCGTTTCCGCTGAGCCACGATAGGAACTCCCCTCATAGTGTGGTTTTTTTTGGTTTTTTTGGTTTTTTTGTCTTTTTGCCTTTTCTAGGGCCGCTCCCGCAGCATATGGAGGTTCCCAGGCTAGGGGTCTAATCGGAGCTGTAGCTGCCAGCCTACACCACAACCACAGCTATGCCAGATCTGAGCTGTGTCTGCGACCTACACCACAGCTCACGGCAATGCTGGATCCTTAACCCACTGAGCAAGGTAAGGGATTGAACCCGAAACCTCATGGTTCCTAGTTGGATTTGTTAACCACTGAGCCATGACGGGAACTCCCTCATAGCAGGTTTCTTTGTTTGTTTGTTTTTGAAAGTTGAGAATTAAATTTTATTTGGGACAAAATTAGGACTTAAGCCCAAGAGACAGCATCTCAGGTAGCCCTGAGATACCACTCCCCCCCCATAGTAGTTTTGATTTGCCTTTCTCTAATAATTAGTGATGTTGAACATCTTTTCATGTGATTTTTGGCCATCTCTAAGTCTTTGGAAAATTGTCTGTTTAGATTTTCTGCCCATTTTTTGATGGCTTTCTCTTTCTTTCTTTCTTTCTTTTTTTTTTTTTTTTGGTATTAAGCTGCAGGAGGTGTTTATATACTTTGGAGCTTCATCCCTTGTCAGTCACTTCATTTGCAGAAATTTTCTCCCATTCTGTGAGTTGTCTTCATTTGGTTTAGGGTTTCCTTTGTTGTGCAAAAACCTTTTAAGTTTAATTAGGTCCCATTTTTTTATTTTTTTTTTTACTGTCATTACTCCAGGAGGTGGATCTGAGAAGATACTGCTATGGTTTATGTCAGAAAGTCATGGGCCTGTGTTTTCCTCTAGGAGTTTTACAATATCCAGTCTTATATTTAGGTATTTAACCCCCAGATCCTTAACCTCCCAAGCAGGGCCAGGGATTGAACCTGCATCCTCATGGATACTAGTCGGGTTTGTTGTCACTGAGCCACAAAGGGAACTCCTAATTCTGGGCTTCCTAGCCTGTTCCATTGATCTGTATTTCTGTTTTTTTGTGCCAGTACCGTACTATTTTGATGACTGTAGCTTTGTAGTAGTCTGGAGTCAGGGAGCCTGACTCCTCCAGCCCCATTTTTCTTTTTCAGGATTGCTTTGACTAAGCAGACCTATGGTTTTTAGTTAACCTGTATAATTATCAGGGATGACTAGATACATAGGGTTCTCAGGCTTTTTAAATGTTTGAAGTAGCTCAGAGAATTCTGTTTCTATTCAACCAAAATCAGAGTTCTCCAGAGAAACAGAACCAATAGGATGTGTTTATAAAAAGAGATTTATCCTAAGGAATAGGCACCGAAGTTCAGGAAGGAGGCTGCCAAGTCCTCAGTCTGCAGGGTGGGCCAGCAGGCTGGCGATCCAGGCAAGAACCATTGTTGATGTCAAGTCTGAAGTCCGTATGCTGGCAGAATTCCCTCTTCTTCCAGGGAGGTCATTCTTCCTGGGGTTTGGAATCACTCACTGAGTTAGTACAGCCCAACGTAATGGAAGGTAGGGTGACTTGCCCAAGGGTATGGCTGGTTGAAGTGCAAGCAGTGTCTCCCATGTGTTCTGGTTTTCAGCCCAGTTCAGTTACTCATCACCAGAGTGTCTCATGTTTGCGCTCTGGCCCGTTTGGGGTGACAGGTGACATCTGACCTAGTCCCTAGCCTCTGTCCTTGTCTTTTTCTACAGCCCAACTGGCAGAAGCCAAGGATGGCCAACTTGACAAATCCTACTTAAAATTATGGAGGCTTTTTTATTTTTTTCCCTCTTTTTTTTTGGTCTTTTTTTCTGTTGTTGTTGCTGTTGTTGCTATTTCTTGGGCCGCTCCTGAGGCATATGGAGGCTCCCAGGCTAGGGGTTGAATCGGAGCTGTAGCTACCGGCCTACGCCAGAGCCACAGCAACGCGGGATCCGAGCTGCGTCTGCAACCTACACCACAGCTCACTGCAACGCTGGATCGTTAACCCACTGAGCAAGGGCAGGGACCGAACCCGAAACCTCATGGTTCCTAGTCAGATTCGTTAACCACTGCGCCAGGACGGGAACTCCCTATTTTTTCTATTTTTATTTATTTATTTATTTTGACCTTTTAGGGCCACACCCACGGCATATGGAGGTTCCCAGGCTAGGAGTCCAATTGGAGCTGCAGCCGCCGGCCTACACCACAGCTCACAGCAACACCGGATCCTTAACCCACTGAGCGAGGCCGGGATCAAACCCCCAATCTCATGGTTCCTAGCCAGATTGGTTTCCACTGCACCACAGTGGGGACGCCTATGGAGGCTTTTTTTAAAACTGAGGTGCTTGATCCTCCATCTCCACATCCTTTTCTCACACCTCACCCTCCTGTGTCTTAACATTTTTTAATTAGTTGCCAATTTTATTTTATTTTTCTATGACTTTTATTTCCTGTTATAGTTGATTTACAGTGTTCTGTTAATTTTTACTGCACAGCCAAATGACCCAGTCATACATATCTATACATATTCTTTTCCTCACATTATCCTCCATCATGTTCCATCACAAGTGACCAGATACAGTTCCCTGTGCTATACAGCAGGATCTCGCGCCAATTAATTTTTAAAATTCAAGCATTTGACTTCTTATTGAAAAAAGAAATCTCCAGATCTGGCAGCTCTAATGCTAAAATTACATGTGGTATCATACTGGAGTAGAATAGTGACCACTCTATTTTGCATTTGGAAAAAAAAGCCTTTATAAAATAGGCAAAAGACATGAATATGTATTTCACCAAGAGGAGTTGCAGGTGCCAAACAAGAATATGAAAAGATGTTTAACACCACTAGCCATTAGGGAAATGCAAATAAAAAACGCAATGTGATGTCTCTGCATACTTATTAGAACAGATAAAATTTTTATTTTTTTATTTTTTGCTTTGTAGGGCTGCACCTGCAGCAAATGGAGGTTCCCAGGCTTGAGGTCTAATCGGAGCTACAGCTGCTGGCCTACACCACAGCCACAGCAATGCGGGATCCTTAACGCACCGAGTGAAGCCAGGGATCAAACCTGCAACCTCACGGTTCCTAGTCAGACTTGTTTCCACTGTACCACAATGGGAACTCCTAGAACAGATAAAAAATTTAAAGTAGTAATAATACCAAATGCTTGAGAGGATGCAGAGAAACTGGACTGATGGTGAAAATATAAAATGGTACAGCCATTCTGGAAAATAGTTGGCAGGAGTTTCTGCTGTGGTACAGCAGTTTGGGGATCTGGCATTGCCACAGCTGTGGCGTGGGTCACAGCTGTGGCTCACATTCCTGGCCTGGGAACTTCCATGTACCGTGAGTGTAGCCAAAAAAAAAAAAGTTGGCAGTTTCTTACAAAACTAAACATATGACCCAGCCATTGCCATCTCAGGCATTTACCCAGGGAAATGAAAACTTATGTTCAACAAAAACCTGCATACGGAGTACCCGTCGTGGCGCAGTGGTTAACGAATCCGACTAGGAACCATGAGGTTGCGGGTTTGATCCCTGGCCTTGCTCAGTGGGTTAAGGATCTGGTGTTGCCGTGAGCTGTGGTGTAGGTCGCAGACGCGGCGCGGACCCTGCGTTGCTGTGGCTCTGGTGTAGACTGGCAGCCACAGCTCCAATTAGACCCCTAGCCTGGGAACCTCCATGTGCCGCGGGAGCAGCCCAAGAAATGACGAAAAGACAAAAAAAAAAAAAAAAAACCCTGCATACAATTAGCTGCTGTGGAAAACAGTATGACAGTTCTCCCCCACATTAAAAATAGAATTATCATATGATCCAGCAATTCCACTTCCAGGTATATATCCAAAAGGATTGAAAGCAGAGACTTGAACAGATGTTTGTACACATGTGTCCACAGCAGGATTATTCACAATAGTCAAAAGGTGAACACCCAAGTGTCCATCAGTGGGTGAAAAATAAGCCAAATGTGCTATGTACATACAGTGGAATAGTATTCAGCCTTAAAAAGAAAGGAAATTGACTACAGTGGCTCACGTCACTGCTGTGGCAAGGGTTTGGTCCCTGACCCGGGGACTTCCACATGCTATGGGCACGGTCAAAAAAAAAAAAAAAAAGAAACTCTGACACATGCTACAGCATGGGGGAAACTTGAAGATGTTATTCTAAGGGAACTAAGCCAGTCACAAAAAGACAAATCTGTATGATTCCACTCGCATGAGGTGCTTAGTCAAATTCACAGAGACAGTAAGTGAATGGAGGCTGCTGGGCTGGGGAAGGATGGGTATTGATACAGAATTTCAGTTTTGCAAGATGAAAAAAGTTCTAGAGCTGAACGCTGGTGATGGTTATACAACAGCCTGAAGGCACTTAATGTCACTGAACTATACACTTAAAATGGTTACAAGGGGAGTTCCCGTCCTGGCTCAGTGGTAATGAACTTGACTAGTATCCATGAGGACGCAGGTTTGAACCCTGGCCTCGCTTAGTGGGTTAAGGATCCGGTGTAACTGGGAGCTGTGGTGTAGGTCACAGACGTGGCTCGGATCCTGTGTTGCTGTGGCTGTGGTGTAGGCTGGCAGCTGTAGCTCCAATCCGACCCCTAGCCTGGGAACCTCCATATGCCTTGGATGTGGCCCTAAAGAGACCAAAAAAAAAAAAGGTTAAAAGGGCCAATTTTGTTGTGTATATTTTACCACAGTTCTTAAGAATAATTTTTAGACTCTGCACATGAATGTTCATGGCTGCATCATTCATAATAACAAAATATTGAAAACCTAAACGTCCTTCAGCAGGTGCATTGTTAGGCTGGCATAGCCAGGCAGGGGAATACTAAGCAGTAACAAACGTAACCATTCATGACAGCTCCATGAACCTCAGGGGCATTATGCTTAGTGAAAGTCAGTTCTGAAAGGTTACATCCTGTGTGATTCTATTTATATAACATTCTTGACATGACAAAACCGTGGAGATGGAGAACAGATCAGTGGTTGCCAGGGACTGGAACACGGTGGGGGTGGCGCAGATACAAAGAGGTAGCGCAGAGAAGCTCTTTTGTGTTGACCGCACAGTTCTGTACCTTGACTGTGGTGGCAATTACACACATCTGTACGTGGGATAAAATTGCATAGAGCTACATGCACAGGCGCCTGTGCGCACACACAGACACACACTCGCGCATGAATGCAGGTTAAACAAGGTGGTGAAAACCAAATAAGATCTTTAGTCAACAGTAGTGCATGTTGTCAAATTCCTGGATTTGATATTGTACTAGTGCTTTATAAGACGTCGCCATTGGGGAGTTCCCGTTATGACTCAGCGGGTTAAGAACCTGAGTAGTATCCATGAGGATGCAGGTTCTATCCCTGGCCTTGCTCAGTGGGTTAAGGATCTGGCATTGCCTTGAGCTGCGGTGCAGGTCACAGACTCAGCTCAGATCCAGCGTTGTTGTGGGTGTGGCATAAGCCAACAACTGCAGCTCTAATTCGACCTCTAGCCTGGGAACTTCCATATGCCTCAGGTGCAGCCCTAAAACGCCAAAAAAAAAAAAAAAAGTCACCAGCGGAAGAAACTGGGTGAAGGGGACACGGGACACTTTGTTATTTTACAGACTACCATTTTTTTTAAAGCAATAGGTCATCATATGAGGCGTATGAGCTTATAGATTCTAAGTGCTTTAGGAATCCTCTAGAAGGAAAGGTTGCTGTGGGCTGGCTCGCCAGGACTGGTTAAACGAGAAGCAGGAGCTGGAGTGGGGATTTGATGGGTGAGTAGGGATGAGCAGGCAGAGCAAAGACGATAGAAATAGGGGGCAGGCGGGGGGCGTGTGAGCAAAGGTTCAGGGGAGACAAGTGAGAGGCACGTATGGACAGTGCACCGAGCAGCCCCCGAAGCCATTGTCACAGGAAGTGCTGGGACAAGGTACTGGATAACCTGTCAGGTTCGGGAACAGAAGAGTGGCACACAAAAGCGGTGTGGTGTCCTCAGGTTCAGAAGCAGGTGAAGGGGTGCTGTGAGAGTGGGGGAGTCTGGAGGTAAGCGACTCACCATGGAGAGGGAGGGATCAGCCGGTCCACAGGGTTCGAGGAGGACAGTGGAGTTTGGGTGACTAGAAAAACGATGGTTGCCTGTCTGAAGGAGGCGCGCACCCCAGTTTGGGGGAAGTGGCCTCTTTCCCAGGGCCTCCCCACAGCACCTGCATTTCCATCTACTTCCATCAGAACGCTTGTATTCTTGTTTCCTTTCTGAAAAGGGGATGGCCCAGCAGATCCCTAGGAGGTGGAGACAGGAAGACAGGGGTGTGGCCAGGCCACTCAAGATGGCTGTCCTCTTGTTCTCGGTACATCCCTGCTGGACCAGGCCTGGCTTCACCTGCACCCCACTCACATGAACGTGCTTGCGCCCTGCCCCAGCTAGTGATTGTTCTCGACTTTAGGCCAGAGCAGCTCCACCTGCTAGTTTATTAAAGGGAAACACCTGCTCTCCTGATGGTCGGTTATTGGAGGGCCTGTGAGGGATGCACCCCAGCCGCTGGTCTCCCTGGTAACTCATGAGCCAACCTGACATCACTGGGACCTTTCGCCGTGAACGTCTAAGACCTCCATCTCTGTCACCATATCTGGTCTCTTTCCTCAGTTTCCTCAAGGCTGGGCAATAAGGCTTGCAGGCCTTTGGGGTGCAGCCCAACAATTGGGGAGCCAGCCAGGGGCTAAGAAAACCCCCATGAGGGCCAAAACGTCAGGAAAGAAGGACGGGGAACAGAAAGTTGTGGGCCAGACCCCAGGGTGGCTGTCTGCCCAGTGGCAGCGGATGACCACGAGAGAGGTCTCTTCCAGTATATTGATGGTATCTGTTAACCTCAGAGCCTCTCTTTCCTGTTTGAAAGTATCAGACCCGCCCTCATGGTTCATCTGAGTGCACAGGGATGGCTGGGGAACACAGACAAAATGCAGGACCTGGATTTATCTATAAAATACAAGCCTACCCCTGACCCACCACCCCTAAACTGTTACAGGCACAGGCTTTGGGTTATTAACTCAGGGACAGGCTTGTGAATTGGATGTGGCCAGTGACCTGGAAAGGCTTGGTTGGGGCCTGTGGCATCAGCAAAATAATAAAAGCGTACCCTTGGGGTTCTGGACCCAGCTATGGAAAGGGGCAGAGCAGTGACAGTGGGATGGAACAGCGGCTGTATGCAGCTGAGGGCGTGTTACTGTCGGTAGAAGACATTGCAAAAGGCCTACCCAAGTCATGGAGCAACGCAAAAAAACCCACTTTACCCACCATGAAGCTCAAGAACCAGCCAATAAAAATGACATGCACTAGCATTTCCACCTGCATTGCCGAGACCAGCTCAGCAGGTGAGGGCTGAAGGACGGGTGCTGTGAAACTTAAGGAAAAAAGTTAACATAAAACAAGACACAGAGACCTTTATCTTAATTAAAGGTGGGAACCAGGGGCCTCAAGGTCTCAGGGACCAAGAGCACCACCACAGGAAACCACACTGCTTTTATTGTGCTCTTTAGGATGACGTCAAGTGAGGAGGGGGTTGTAGGTACAGGATATAGGGTTTTTTAAATTATCTTAAAAGTCACATAGCCATAGCTGATTTGTTGTTGTTGTTATTACTCAATGAATTTATTACATTTGTAGTTGTTCAAGGATCATTGCCATCCAATTTTATAGGATTTACATCCTACACCCCCAGCCATCCCCCCCAGCCAGCCATAGCGGATTAAGCTTTTATTCTGACCTTTAGGCATTTAACAGTCATTTAACAGTCAAAGGTCATTCTGACCTTTAGGCATTTAACAGTCATCCAATTCACAAGCATTGAGGAAGCTTGGCGTCAGCTATCTATGCATAGCATTCTAGAGAATCACCATTGTGCTTCTGCAGACAGTGTGCCTATCTGCAGCAATCCAGAGTGCCTAGGTTTGCACCTCAGTTCTCCTTGGTAATGCATATCCTGCTAACGACCCCTCATAAACCCCTTGGGGCCAGGAGGCTCATCTTTCTCTTATTCTTGAGAGGACATATCATGCTGTGAAGATGGCATGCCTATCTGCACAGGTCCAGAGTGCCTAGACCAATGCATCATGTCCTGATTCAGCTGACCACGTAAATAACGTATGCCCTTAGGTCTTTGTTCTTAAGTTTAAGTCATTTACCAGCACTGTGACTGTTTTCCAAGCAGGAATATGGGGTAAAGTAAAGCAGGACACGATGTCTCGTGACACTGCACTGTTGCCGGACTGAAAGGATGAAGACACTACCTAAACAGCAATTGAGAAGGAAAGACCGCTGTCTCAACATATGGACCAGGAGGCCAACTCAAGCCCCACGAACTATAACCGAATATCCCGCAAGCAGTGGTCCCAGTGCCCTAGGCCATGTTAACCCAGAGGCAACTGGTCAACACCATCCAAGTTCAGCTGTTGATCCTTGAAGGACTGTTGCCAACTGTCAGGGGAATAACTCACTTTTGCCTTGGCCTCAGAACCCACCCCCAGGGGGAACACATTATACAGTGGCCCTGGGTCTGGCAGGTTAAGTCCCCAGTGGTTTGGGTTTGTCACCTCCTGGGGAATGGGATTAGAAAGGGATTTACAGATTTCACCTGTCTTCTACTGTCCCGCCTAAAACCACCCAGTTAATCCTGACCCTCTGCTGGAGAGAGCACCGTTACAGTAACCCCGTGGTCTTTTACACCGCCGCTCCAGTATTCGGCACCGGCTGTGGGGACTGAGGGTGGACAGGCAGTAGGGCGCCGTCATGCCGCTCTGGTCTCGGAATGCTGGACCGCTCGTCTTTTGCTTAATGGCCATGATCTTCCCTGTCCTGTGCCTGTTAAACATCTTCCATTTTGTCACTAATCTGAACCGAGGAAATCTCTCTGTGGACTAGGCGACAACTGTGGCATCGCTGCAAAATGAGTTTGATTGCTGGGTCTGCAGTGAGATGCTGTTGTCTTCCTTGGGCCTGCTAAGCACCTGGCTTCAAAGGCTCCCACCTCTTGGACTCTTGATACTGTTTAGTTGTTGGTATTTGGTTGCAGTGAACCTCTACATACCTGGCCCTGGGGATGTCACAGAAGAGGAGTGGCTCAAGATTGTGAGGGCCAGGCAGGGTCTGTAGGGGTGGGATGGTCAGGCCATTCAAGATGGCTGTCCTCTTGCTCTCTGGACCAGGCCCTGCCTCACGTACCTTTACTCACCTAAGCATGCTTGCCCCAGGCCCCGGTTAGTGATTGTTCTCGTCTTTAAGCCAGAATAGCTTCACCTGCTAGTTTACTAAAGGGAAACACCTGCCCTCCTGGTGGTCATTAACCTGAGGGCCCGTGAGGGATGCGTCCCAGCCGCTGGTTTGCCTGGTAGCCGAGGAGCCAACCTGACGTCAGTCCCCTCTATAAAGGTTAGCCTCCCTCTCCCTCAAGTAGAGGAGGTTGCTGCCATGTCCTGTCTGGCGTCTGCCGCACACAGCAGGGGGCCGCTGCAGGGCCTGCTGCGGATGTGTAAGATCCCTCTACCCAAGAAGCCACTGACTATCTCTATCTCCAGGCTCCTTCTGCAGTCCTCTCCAGTCAGGGCAACAACAAGGCTGGCAGGCCTGCGGGAGGAGGCAGCCCAACAACTGGACCTGAGGACTCGGCTCTGGGGAGTCTCCTGATGTCCCCCCTCTTGCCTGCAGTAGCAGCCTGAGGTCGCTGACGAGTGGAGGGTGGCTGCTGCCCGCATGTTCCTGCCCATCCACAGTAACCGAGGAGTTACCCGCTGAGTTCTGCAGGGAGAGCTGACTCCATGATCAGAAACCTCTCCAAGATTGGGCTGGGGTCTCGCCGGGCAGCCGGGCATGGTGTGCCAGCTGCAGCACTGCAGAGTTCTGACCCCTTAACTGATCCACAGTGTTCTGTGTTGGGCTGACTGTGTGATTGCAATAAAGTGACAGTTTGAGAAAAATGATTCTGAATAACAGGAGAAAGCAGGCTGGCCTGAGCCCAGGACGAGCGGTAGACCCCAGTTTGGTTTTGTCTGTATTCGCTCTCCATCTCATCAGTGAGGGCCTTGCCTCGCCGCACCTCCCCAGCCCCGTTTCCCTTTACTGAAGCCTTATTGGGCTCCCTGGCTCACAGTGCCTGCTTTTTTCTTCACAGGCCATTTTCACCCAGAAAAACAAGCTGCCACCTGACCCGTTGGACACTAGACGCTGGCAGGGCTTCCAGCTGGAGGAGTATCTGATCGGGCAGTCCATCGGCCAGGGCTGCAGCGCCGCTGTGTATGAGGCCACCATGCCTGTGTGGCCCCAGAACCTGGAGGCGGCGAAGAGCACCAGGCTTCTTCCCGGGAGAGGCCCAGAGATCATTCCCCGGGGGGAAGAGGAGGCACGGGCTCCGCGGGCCTGCGCCTTTCCCTTGGCCATCAAGATGATGTGGAACATCTCGGTAAGGGTGGGGCCTCCATCTTTAAAGTCGGAATTTCTCTAAATGCCCACCTTGGGGGACCCGATGGTACTTTTCCCCAGAAGTAAGTAGGAAACACAGACTCTCCCACAGTACGGGTACCTCACTCTCTTGCACAAGAGTCTGAGGCAGCAGGTCTCAAATTGTAATGTGTCCACGACTTGCCGGGGGCTCAGGTTTGAGGCAGATTCTGACCAGCTGGTGGGGGGTGGAGCCTGAGATTCTGCCTCCCTAACAAGCTCCCAGGTGATGCCTATGCTGCTGGGCTGTGAACCACGCTGAGGACCAAGTGCTGATGGGTTCATTTCAGGGCTCCTCTCCCTCCACCTGCAGCCCTGGGAGGAGGGGCCACATGCCTTCCTCTAAACTCGCCTCCCAGACCGTAAGGCTGGCTCGTCACCTCCCTGCTCTCAACTCTTGCAGAACTCAAGACTTTGGGAAATTGATTTTTTCCCACTCAAGAGCAGAGATAACTGTCCACTTAGAATAATTTCTTTACCTTGCCATTATCGCAAGTGGGGTGGGGGGTGGGGGTGTTAGGAAATTCATCAGGATCTGATGTGCTTTCTGCTGCCCAGAGCTGCTTTCCAGGGCTGGGAGGGACACAACCATGCACCTCAGGCAGACCCCGAAGAATTTGGGTTCATGTTTTCATTTGGGGAATGAAGTTTATTAGACTGTACTTCCAAGCTGGCTTAATAGCTGACAAGTAGCCAAATCCTTTGCTTGGAAACATCCAGTCTTGCATCAAAACTTCCACTGATTGGGGCATGACAGCAAATACATTCACAAAAGCTAAAAGTCTTGGAGTTCCTATTGTGGCTCAGTGGTTAACGAACCCAACTAGGACATCGGGTTCGATGAGGACACGGATTCAATCCCTGGCCTCGCTCAGTGGATTAGGGATCTGGCGTTACCACGAGCTGTGGTGTAGGTCGCAGATGTGGCTCAGATCTGTTGTGCCTGTTGCTGTGGCATAGGCCAGAGGCTCCAGCTCTGATAGGACCCCTAGCTTGGGAACCTCCATATGCTGCAAATGCGACCCTAAAAAGACCAAAAAGAAAAAAAAGCTAAAAGCTTTGATGCTTAAAGGATTAACAGGTTTCACCAGGTCCTGAGACTGCTTCATAATGAGAATAAGGTGCTTTCCCTTGTCACTGGTTTCTGGGTTTTTTGTTTGTTTGTTCTAATGGTAGGGAGTGCTGTTTTGTGATTCAGAGTTTATCCAGGGTCGGCTTGTCGGGCTCGGCCTGTCTGCAAGGGCAGGTCTTAGTGCTCAGTGGTCAGTTTCAAGCCTGGTGGTGACCGAGCCATCTGGGACAGGAAGAAGGGTCCATGCCCAGCCTTCTTGACATCTCTTCCTGCCCTGGGCACCCGAGCTGTGCGGGGTTGAGGTGTGGGAAGTGTGCTCTTGAGTTGGCATGGATGGCACCTCTGCCCTCTCTCCCAGGAGAAACTAGGCTTGTCTTGCCCCTTCAGAGAGCTTATCTTAGCTTGAAGGTCAAAGCCGATTCTAGGCAATAACTGTCCTGGTCCACACTACAAGGAGGGCCTGGACTTATTCGGGCCTGTGTAACCCAGGATCCACTATGGATGTGTTCCAGGCGGGCTCGTCCAGTGAAGCCATCCTCAGTACAATGAGCCAGGAGCTCGTCCCAGCCAGTCGGGTGGCCTTGGCCGGGGAGTATGGAGCAGTCCCTCACAGGTAAGCTCCACCTGCCCCCCACATAGAGCAGAATCCTCACCTGTGCCCTCAGCGCAGTGTCCGACACGACACGCAGTAGATCGGACGTGCTCACTGAATGATGTAGTCAGTGATGGATTTTCAGTTGGTGGATAACTGGGAAAGAGTGTGGATGGTCTGATTTCTAACTGAAGATGCAGGTGGCTGGAGCAGGGAGAGGAAGCCACCTCAAAACACCCAGTTCAGAACAATGGGAAATTGATCTGAGTTCTGACCCCTAAGTAACGCCCAGGTGGAGCACCACCTTTCTGTGCAAGCTGAACCCTCCCCTGTGGAGGTAACACTCACTTCACTAATAGCTGCAGTGACCTGATGGTGCCAGGAGATTTTTTTGCTTTTTAGGACCGTACCTGGGGCACATGGAGGTTCCCAGGCTAGGGGTCAAATCAAAGCTGTAGCTGCCGGCCTACACCACAGCCACAGCTATGCCAGATCTGAGCTGTGTCTGCTACCTACACCACAGCTCACGGCAATGCCGGATCCTTAACCCACTGAGCAAAGCAGCCAGGGATCGAACCTGCCTCCTCCTGGATACTAGTCAGATTTGTTACTGCTGAGCCATGACAGGAACTTGTGCCAGGAGATTTAAAAAGGGTGGGAGGGAGTTCCCTTGTGGCACAGCAGGTTAAGGATCCAGTGTTGCCTGGATCAACTTCGGCACGGGTTTGATCCCTGGCCATGGAACTTCCACATGCCATCGGTATAGCTTAAAATAAATAAATAAATAAACGGGAGTTCCCTTTGTGGTGCAGCGGAAACGAATCCGACTAGGAACCATGAGGTTGTGGGTTCAATCCCTGACCTGGCTCAATGGGTTGGGGATCCTCCATTGCTGTGGCATAGGCTGGCTCCAGTTCAGGAGCCCTCTGTGTAGCAGAGAAGCCTAAGGAGTCGGGAACATGGAGTTCCCGTCGTGGCACGGTGGTTAATGAATCCGACTAGGAACCACGGGGTTGCGGGTTCAATCCCTGGCCTTGCTCAGTGGGTTAACGATCCTGCGTTGCTGTGACTGTGGTGTAGGTTGCAGACGCAGCTCAGATCTGGCATTGCTGTGGCTGTGGTGTGGGCCGGCAGCTACAGTTCCGATTCGACCCCTAGCCTGGGAACCTCCATATGCTGCAGGAAGCGGCCCTAGAAAAGGCAAAAAGACCAAAAAAAAAAAAAAAAGGAGTTAGGAACAAAGTCCAGCATGCCTTGATTCTGATTCTCCATGGGCCCCAATGGCTCAGGGCTGGGAATGATGCCGCGATCCCTTTGATCGCATAGAACAGGGCCCATCTGGGGGACTCCAGAGGAGCGGTGGAGGCCATGAGTGGACTGGCTGCAAAGCTCGGGACTGAGGCAACTCAGGGCGGGTGTTGAGCTCTCTGGGTCGTTGTGCTGTCTCTGGGCTTCTGCTCCATCCTCCTCTCTCTGCCACCCAGTGTCCTTATTACTCACGGCTACACCCCTGGCTTCCCTCGGGCCTCATGGCATCCTTTCATCTTCAGTTCCACTGGGGACTACCCAGCTGCCACCCCATTTCTTCATTCACACTCCCCAAGGAGACGCTCTAACCGGCACCCCTCCCCTTTTCCTGCCAACCACCATGACTGCAGGCTCGTTGCCCTTGGGTCAGGCACCCACCCTTAATCCAAGCAGCTCTGGGCAAGGGGGCAGGGCTGAGACACAGCAGGCGGTCATGGGGTCCCAGATTGGAGGGGCAGAGGGGTGGGCAGGGCAGCAGGTCCCATCTCTACTGTAAACGGCATCTGTATCGGTTCAACGCAAAACTTTATTGAGCCTATACTTTGTGCCAGGTGCTGTTAGAACTTGGAATCAGGGAGTTTCCAGGTCCTTTACAAGTATGAACAACCCGATGAGGTGTGTTGCTACTTTATTCCCCTTTTGGCATTTGAGATTGAGCCCAGACAAGTTAAGCAACTTGGCCAAGGGTTTGGAGAGGCAGACGTGGGATGCGGTCTGACTCCAGGGTCTCCCACACTGTGCTTGGCGTGGATGGGCGGTGGGCGGACTAGTGGAGTCACCAGATGTGCGGAGTCATTTTCTTTCCGGCACATGTTTGATGTAAATAACTAGGTGGTTAACTGAATGGCAGTCTTCATCGTGGTCTTAGATTGACTATATTTCCAAGTGTCTTATCTGCCGCCGGCCTCGTGTTTGTCCCACTGGGTAACACAGAAAATCCAGGAGCGGTCCCAAGCAGCTGGCCCCTCACCCCAACATCATCCGGGTCTTCCGTGCCTTCACCTCGTCTGTGCCGCTGTTGCCAGGGGCTCTGGTGGACTACCCCGATGTGCTGCCCCCACGTCTTCACCCTGAAGGCCTGGGCCACGGGCGGACACTCTTCCTCGTCATGAAGAAGTAAGTGGCCAGGCCTGGAATGAGCAGGAGCTGCTCGCCACCTTGGCGCACGTGGAGCCCGGGGTCGCAGGGAAGAGGATGCTTGCCCTCTGGGGGATTGGGCTGTGCTGAGGGTGCATGTCTGCCCTAGAGAGCACTTCCCTTTAGAAGGACTTTTCATGGTAACAGAAAGGCATCTTCGGTCAGAACGTACTTTTCGCCTAGTGCTATCAGTACCTTTGGGTGCCTGCCTCACCTGGTGTTTTAACACAGGCTGTTCTTCCTCCCTCTGTGCCCCTGGCATTGCCGTGTGGGTGTTTTAAGGAGACAGGCTCACATGTGAGGCCCCAGCTCTTCCTGAGTCCAAGATGGAGGGTGGGAACAGAAAGGGTGTTTGGGGAAAAAAGAAGTCAAGAGTTTCAGGACCAAGAGGAGGGGTCATCATCCCAATAGGAAATAAGGTACTCGATCCCTGATGCGCGGTAGCCAGAGGCCCTGTCACCCTTTCCTCCAGCTACCCCTGTACGCTGCGCCAGTACCTTCGCGGGAACACCCCAAGCCCCCGCCTCGCCACTGTGATGACGCTGCAGCTCCTGGAAGGGGTGGATCACCTGGTCCAGCAGGGCGTCGCTCACAGAGACCTGAAGTCTGACAACATCCTCGTGGAGCTGGATGCGGGTGGGCGCCCCCTGCACCTCCAGGATGTCCGGGGCACACCGGGCTTTAGGCCTGGGGACATCTGGGAGCCTTGGGGCTTTTGTGGTTTTTTATGTTCTGAGTTGTTGTGTCTTCACTTAGCTGTGGACACAAGAGACAAGCACGCCCTCCTTCAGGGTGGAGCCCTGTGTTCTCTGGGGGACTCACGGGGGTGGGGGTGGTTAATAGTTCCCAAGGTCTTTTCACTGGCCCTCTTCAGAACAAACACCTCAGTGGTAGACGTTTTCTTGAATAAAGTGAAAGAGAGGTAGACTTTAGCTTAATGTAAGAAAGGATCCTCAAACAACGAGGGCTCTTTGAACACGAGCCCAGCTGCCTGTGGCAGTGAGCTCCCCATCTCCGGACGCACTCAGGTGAAGCTGGATGGGTCACTTGCTTGGGGAGCCTGTGAAAGAGTCAAGACAGCTGGTCAGTTTTGAACTTGAAGCTTTCAAATAATTAGATATTCAGTTAAATTCTAGAGGAGCTGGTTTTTAAAAGGAAGTCCATATGAGTCCCTTTCCAAATAACTAATTTATAATGCACCTATTTCTTAGGTTTGAATTTGAGGTTTCAAGGTCAAAGCAAAGACTCTTGGAGGTCATTTGAGCCAGTACCACATGATGAGAACATCAAGAGCCGCTCCTTTGGTCTTGAGGGAACTCCAATTACTAGATTACTTAGATGGAGACAAATTTTATCCAGGTGGTTTTTTTTTTTGTTTTTTTTTTTTTTGGCTTTTGTCCTTTTTAGGGCCGCACCTGCAGCATATGGAGGTTCCCAGGCTAGTGGTCTAATTGGAACTGTTGCCACTAGCCACAGCAACGCCAGATCCGAGCCACGCCTGCGACCTACACCACAGCTCATGGCAACACTAGATCCTTAACCCACTGAGCCAGACCAGGGATCGAACCCACTACCTCATGGTTCCTAGTCAGATTCGTTTCTGCTGCGCCACAATGGGAACCCCTTATCCAGTTCTTTGCTTGGATACTTTTGATTTCCTGGAGGCACACCTGTACTGGTGTGGCTGGCCCATGTCCAGGCCTTGCTGGCCTGCGCTCCTGCGTCAGCACGGAGTCCCTGCGAGCCCTGTGGCCCACACCCTCAGGGTGGCTTCAGTGGAGACATAGGCGGGCCTGGGGGCAGTGGGAGGGGGGAGGCTGGGCCGCTGACCTCTGCAGACACTTTCCCTCCGCAGACGGCTGCCCCTGGTTGGTGATCACAGACTTCGGCTGCTGCCTGGCCGATGAGCGCGTGGGCCTGCAGCTGCCTTTCACCAGCTGGTACGTGGACCGAGGCGGAAACGGCTGCCTGATGGCTCCTGAGGTGAGTCCTGCCGAGTGTCAGGTGCCTTCAGCAGGGCCCCTCCCACCAGGATTCCTCCGTGTACTCAGCACTTGCTCTTTTCTGACCCGTAATTTGACGACGTCCCTTCCCTGCCTTTTTCTTTTCTGACGTTCCCAGTGTGTTGCGTTAGCCCCGAGTAGGCAGCCTACTCGGATTCTCTGAGACCTGAGCTCTCCGAGACCTGAATTCTCAAATTCTCGGTTCCTTGGGACACAGTGGAGCTGAGCCTGCGATTCAAGTGCCGTGCTGGGGTGTGAAGAGGCTGGAAATACCAGCGCGGTGACTGCTTCCCCGTTGCTTTCTGAGCAGGTGTCCACGGCCTGCCCTGGCCCCAGGGCAGTGATTGACTACAGCAAGGCTGACGCCTGGGCGGTGGGAGCGCTCGCCTACGAAATCTTCGGGCTCTCCAACCCCTTTTACGGCCAAGGCAGGGCCCACCTTGAAAGCCGCAGTTACCAAGAAGCTCAGCTTCCAGCACTGCCCGAATCGGTGCCTCTAGACGTGAGACAGCTGGTGAGGTCGCTGCTCCAGCGAGATGCCAGCAAGGTGAGGCTTTCCTCAGGCTTTGCGGGGGTTGTATGGACGGAAACCTTAGTGCACGTTCCAGAATAAAAGGCCAGGTTAGGGCAAGACCAAGAGTGAAAGACAGCTCCTCTTTCCAAAGGTAAAGGCCAAGTACAGAACACAGAGTAGAGTTGACTGTAAATGGGAGTGGGGGAGCTGGCCACCAAATCAGTCAGAACTCCAGCAACTCAGCTCTTCCTGGCTTTAGCTGCTTCGAGTTACTCAGAGGGAAAGAGATGCTTTTTTTTTCTTTTTTTTCTTTTTTCTTTTTTTAGGGCCTCACCCATGGCATCTGGAAGTTCCCAGGCTAGGGGTCATACTGGAGCTGCAGCTGCCAGCCTACACCACAGACAGCAACACGGGATCCAAGCCACGTCTGTGACCTACACCACAGCTCATGGCATTGCCGGATCCGGATCCTGGACCCACTGAGCGAGGCCAGAGGTCAAACCCACATCCTCATGGACACGAGTCGCATCTGTTTCCCTGAGCCACAATGGGAACTCCCAAGAGATGCGTTTTTAAGAAATGGTTAACGAAGATGTAGCTTACAGAAGCAGCTGAGATCTAATCAGACAGATGTGATAATATCTAAGCGATGTGGACACTCTGATTTTTGAAAGTACTGCGAAGGCTGACATTTGAAGCCCTAACCGGAGGAGCAGATCCGGTTCAGATCTGATTCAGGTGGCACATTCAGTGGGAAGAGCACAGACCAGGACTCCACTGCCGTCCTGGTCCTGCCGCTTGCCTCTCTGTGAGCGGCAGGCTGTCCCCGTCACAGTGGGCGCTCGCTGCACCTGTGCTGTCAGGAGACAACTCCCCTCACCCGCCACAGCTGCTGGGCCCTCCTGGTTGGAGAGGCGACTCTCCCGACCAGGACAGAAGGTGCAGAGTACATCCCCCCACCAGCTTGTACCTACGGAAACTTCTGGAGCGGGGGTAGGGATGGCCGGTGTGTGTCAGCAGTGGGTATTGTAGGAGGAGAGTGGAGAAAAATTTGCTCGGGGCCAGACAAGGGAAGAGCCTGAAATGAGGATGTGCTAACAAAGTGGGCTGGGGTGAAGGCCTGGCCCAGGAGTTCTAAGCTCCAGCTCCCCTTCCTCTGACAGAGGCCATCCGCCCGCGTGGCTGCTAACGTGCTTCATTTAAGCCTCTGGGGTGAAGATACTCTGGCCCTGAAGAACCTGAAACTAGACAAGATGGTCGGCTGGCTCCTCCAGCAGTCAGCTGCCACTCTGTTGGCCAACAGGCTCACAGAGAAGAACTGCGTGGAGACAAAAATGAAGATGTTATTTCTGGCCAACCTGGAGTATGAGGCGCTGAGCCAGGCAGCCCTCCTCCTCTACGCCTGGAGGGCAGCCCCGTGCCAGCCGATGTAGCTGGTGAATCACTAAAGGCACCTGCTGTATCTGTGTCGTGATGGTCTGTGAATGCTGCAGGAGGGGGCTCCTGGGTGAGAGGGTGGGGAGTCAGGAGGAAAGACAGTGCGAGGGGGCCGGTCGGCCGAAGAGAAGGCTTCGGGTTTGGCAAGTGGAAGGATCAGCTTGAGTTCACGGTCTGTAGCTACTAACCGTACTTGGGTGATTCTGATGCATCATATAACCTGTGTGGACAGAGGCTCTCTTGGGAGAACCAAGAACCTGGCCTAGATAGGAGTTGGCACACTTTCTCTATAGAAGGCCAGTACTCAGGCTGTCGCAGGTACTCAGCTGTCACTGTAGCACAAAAGCAGCCTTACGTTGTCAACAAATCAGGATGACAGCCTTCCAACAAAGCTTTATTTATGGACACTGCAATTTGGATTTCCAGTGTCATGAAATCTTTTCATTTTCAACCACTTCAAAATATAAAAACCATTTTTAGATAGGGTGCTGCCTGTTTTCAGTAGGCCTGCAAGACTGGCCCCCTAGTTTGCCAACCCCTCCTCTAGATGGAGTCAGAGGGTCTAACTCTTAAAAAGAAATGCTGATAATCACTAGGCCCCTTGGGTGTCAGCGCTGAAGAACGTGATTAGGTCTCTGCATACAGATCCAAAGGAGTGAGTCCTGGGCACCAGGAGAAAAGACAGCCAGTGTTGACTGCTGACCAAAAGTCCCAGCTTCAGCTTGTGTCCTGTCTTCACAGACCTGCAATTAGTAGCCCAGCAGGTCTGTGAGGTGAGCCGAGGGTCAGACCTGTGTCCCACATCAGAGGACCCGACCAGGGCAGTGGCTGGGTGGCCAAGTGTGACTGTGACGTTTGTCTCTAGCTCCAGGACTACGGCTCATGTGACAGAGGCAACCGGGACATCAGTCTGCACGTTACCTGAGCTGAGGCAAACATTTTCTCGGGTCGGGACATTCAGGTATCAGAATGGAAAACGCTTAATGAGGCCTGGGGTGGGGGCGGAGCCTCTGCACCTCAGTCCTGCCTTCTGGAACAGCTCTGGCTGTTTCTGAGGAAGCATTTCCAAGAAGCTCCTCCAGCTACTGAACGGAGTCTAGCAGAGCTAAAGGGGCTGAGGAGATGGGAACCAACAGTGTTCTGAACGTGCTGATTTCCTCCTTTCGGCTAGCGTTTCTTATAGGAGTCGTGGAGAATTAAATGCATACTTACCACTACAGCATATGTATGTGCCTTGAACTGAGTATTTGGCTTTAAGTGTGATTCTTACAATGACAAAAGATCAACAAGGGGGAAGGGATTTCACATACAACTTTACACATGCTTTTAAGAAACACAACTATTGCCTAAAGCAGGTCGAACATACGTTCTTTTCAACCAAGAAGTGCTGTTACCCTAGATGTCCCCACTGGCCCTTGTTAACCTTATTTAGCCCTTGAGAAGTTTGGAAGCGCTGTCATTTCCTAGTCGAAAATACAGTCCAGTCTTAAGCAAAATTTTATTTACTTACTTTTTTTCTTGCTTCTTAGGACTGCATCCTAGCACATGGAAGTTCCCAGGCTAGGGGTCACATCGGAGCTACAGCTGCCTGCCTACTAGCCACTCAGGATCCGAGCCGTGTCTGCAACCTACACCACAGTTCACGGCAATGCCAGATCCTCAACCCACTGAGCGAATCAAACCCGCAACCTCATGGTTGGCCTAGTCGGATTAGTTTCCACTGTGCCACGACAGGAACTCCTAAGCAAAATTTTTAAAAAGCCGCCACTTACTATGAAAAAAATCCACTCACTTCCCAATGGCATCCCCACCATCGGCAGAGTACCACAGGGGCCAGATGAAATCTGAGGGTGATGTTTTTCTTTTATTTTAGAAATCAGTTGACTTTACATATGAAAAAATACCACTCAGCATTCAAGGTGGAAAAACTTAGAAATTATTCCTAACCACCCCCCGGTACTCATCTTGCGTCTCCCACTGAGGTAAGCTGTGCCATTGTCCGTGGCTTTAAAAACAAACAAAGCCCACCATAAAGGGGGGGGAGGCAAGCCTATAAAAACCCTCCCTGTGTGTTGTAAGGAGTCCTGGGGCCCAGCCCGGCCCCTCAGTCAGACTTCTCCTTCTCCTTCATGTGCAAGAAGACGACGCTGAAGATGAAGAGCCCGACCATCATGGAGAAGGCGCTGGCGTAGTAGGGGTAGGCCGAGGGGATGAAGCGCTCGTACTGCGTGTGCTGCAGGGGCCGCACGGACACCTGCGACAGGACAGCGGTGGCAGGCCCTGGCCGCGCAGGGGCCCCGGCGGGGTGCGGGCGGGCTGCAGGCCAGCTTACCTGAGTGGAGGAGTACAGGTGCGTGTAGCCCAGCCGGTTGTAGTCCACTTTGAACTGGAACACGCCGTACACGTCCGGCAACTTGAACTGGACACTGTACTTGCCGCCTGGGGAAGGGCCGAGACACGTCAGCAGGAGGGGCCTGGCTCCCCGGGGCTGTGTCTCTCGCAAGAACCGCATTTACCTTTCCTCTTCAAGAAGGTCCTCACGAAAGGATCGATGCGGACAAACTCCAGCTGAATGTCGTCGCCATCAAAGGGGACCCATCTGCCCTCTGAGAGCTGCTCAATCACGATGCTGTACTCCTGAGACGAGAGGCTGCTCAGCCGGGGGTGGCCAGGGTGCTGCCACCCTCGGCCGCCCTGGATCCCCACTCATGAGGCTGGCAGGAGCCCCCGGGAGTTCTGGAAACCTGGGCAAGCCCCAGGCACCACCCCTGGACAGTGGCGGAGGACGTCATCCAACAGGTTAACCCCGACTCGCATCTACACTCCTTTTACCAGCCTGTGGAAGTTTAGCACAAACCACATGCCACCCCCTGCATGTGCTCTTGGGCATCTCTGCTTCTGCACTCGCCGTTCTCACCTCTCCCCACGTCTCTTCCTAAGGACCCGGCCGCCGTGGGTTTTCTCTTGGGAGCTGTGCTCCCAGCAGGCTGCTCGGCAGGGCCCCTCCCACCCTGCATCCCCACCCACACCTCCAGAAGGCCGCCTCTCAGGATGCGTGTTTACGTGCCAGGCTCTGCTCCTCCACTGACTCTTAGGGTGAAGAGGACCTATTCAGCCTGTTTAGGCCCCACACACGAGTGGCACTAAGTGCTTTTGAGCAGAATCAACTTGGACGAGACCCCAGGGCCCTCCCACTCCCAGAAGCTCTTACGACTAGGTCAGTGACGGTGTAGGCGTTGGGTGGGGCTTTCTCGCCCACCCGATGGTGGGACACAGGCCCCACGCGGAGGACACCCTCCTCCTTGAACACCCAGCGGGAGAGGGCCACGGCGAGCTCATAGTTGCCTGTCTGGGGATACCTGCGGGAGGGAAATGGGGGAGGCTGCAGCAGCAGAGCCCACTTCTTTCCAAGGGCTGCTGGGGCTCCAGACCAATCTATCCACCAGGATCAACTATACGCGCGACTTTCTGCCTGGAGGCCGCACATAAAATTCAAATAATTGCAAAGCACCGGAAGATACTCAGCCTTGGACACTTCTGGCTCAAAGGCTCCTTCCTCCCCAGGAGAGAGCTGGGTCTGCACAGACTCACTGCCCAGACCACCCTCAAGCCCCCCCACTACCTCTGGGAGCCGGGCGTGGCCTTCTGCACCGCGGAGTTGAAGAAGGCATCGCTGAAGAAGTCGAGGGAGCCGCTGAAGATGACTCGGGCATTGTTCCGGGCCTGCAGCCCCGCGATGAGCAGCGTGTTCTTCCCCACCGCGTGCGGGTACTAGGAGCAACGCGTGGCCATCAACCAGGAGAGCCGGGGGCCAGGAGGACAGCAGCCAGGACCTGAACCACCCAGGTGCCCCCCCTGAAGGCAGAACGCGAGACCCCACTGCTGTGCCCTTGTCCGCGCCCACCGTTTCTCATTTCACGGCCTCAGCCAACTGTGCTCTTCTGCTTGCTTGTCATTTTCAAATAAAAAGGGCTTTGCGCCCAGGCCCAAGCTGAGGGCCTCACGGCTGCAGAGGCCCCTCACCTGCGTGATGGGTTTATCTGGGAAGAAGGAGTAAGAGGTAGAAGAGCCGGTCAGGATGTCCAGCACCAAAGGATTGTCAGGATCAGCCACCATCCTGCAGAAGGAAAAAAGGACGCCCAACTCTGACCCCAAGAACCGAGCCCGGTGCACTGGGGGTGAATCCTGCTTTCCAAGAGCCAGACACGGAGCTTTCCTCTTGGGGTCACAATGGAGTCTGACTCAATGTCACATATTAACCTCATCCATGTCCTCTCGGGGAAGAAAAGCCCCCAATCACAGGCTTGCACTGGTTTCCTGAAAAAGGAAGCGAGAGCCCTTCTTCCCCCAGCTTTCTGCCAGCCTCCCCTGCTCACCCAACACCTCGGAAGAGGATGGGATTCAGAGATGACTTCCCGACGATGGTCGGGGCCTTCAGCAGGTTCTCAGTGTCGGCCACAATGAGCGTGTGCTGCATGAGCAGAGGGAAGAGGGGGCTCAGGAAAAGGCGCCTCAAGCCAGGAAGCCCCTCCTGGCTCCTCAGCTGAGCTTAGCCCATAGGGTCTGAAACCGGGACAGTGACAGTCCTGATTACCTGGCCGAGGTCTGAGACATCATAGTTGTGATGGTCAATGACGGCCGTTTTCTCCTCGTCAAACTCGATCCCACACTCACTGCCCAGCTCGCGGAGAGGGTCACCTGCACAGACCCGTGAGATGCCTGGCTGAGCCCTTAAGGCAGGCCCTAGGCCAAGCAGTGTCGCTCATCCTGCGGCCCCAGGACTCCCTCTCTGCCAGTCATCCCCGGGGGCTGCGCAGCTCTGCCAGGCTGGGCTCAGCCCCTGCTGGACCCCTGGCAACAGCACGGTGTTCTGCCCACAGGGGTCAGAACCTGAACTGATAAAACCCTACCACAAATACACGGTGGGTTCTGCACAGAAACCTCCTTTGAAGCCAAATAACTACCTCAGGCAGTCCTGACCTGAATGAGCCTGATCTTACAAGACTTCTCTCTTCCTCCTCATCACCCCACCAAGAACCCCACCGAAAATGGTTCAAAAACCTGTCAACACGGGAAGAAATGAAATGACACTGGCCGAATGGTGTTAACTGGTGCGGCCGGACTTAAATCCATACTACTCTCCTCACACTGCTTCTATCTTTGAAAAGTTCAAATTAGGATACGAATCATCTGTCAACACCCCCGACTTCTTTTAGTAAGAGAAGAGTCACCAAAAAACAAAACAACCTTAAAAAGACCCACTTTTCATCCCATCAGCTCTGGCCATAGGGAAGCCCCACCGGCACTGGAGTCCCTCACTCACTGCTGGCTAAGGCCTCCCCAGGGAATGCCAATGCAAATGCCATCCATAAAGCTCCCTGGAGAACTGGCAGGAAACCACCAGAACTTCCCAGGTGAGACCTACCGATGTCTGAGCTGGCAGCTACCAGGACACTGCCTCCGCCGTCAATAAAGGTACTGATGGTCTCCACATTGATATTTCCTCCAAAATCTGAAAGAATCACCAGACGTGTGACCCGGAAGGTTCCCCTCACTGCTCCTCTGACATGTGTGCAGAGAAGGTGATCAGCAGACTAGCCACGATCGATCACAGCACCCTCTGAGGCCCCAAACGAGGGGCCTTTACCGTACCTGCCCTGACCCAGGGCAGTGCTCCATCTTCCCAGTGTGAAGACCCCAAAGGCTCAAATTCATAAACATTCAGAAGTACAAACCCCTACCATGTACAGCTGTCTAGTTAGTCGTGCATATTTCAAGTCACACACAAACTATTCATATAGAAATGCTGGGAATTCCCGTTGTGGCTCAGTGGAAACAAATCGGACTAGTACCCATGAGGATGAGGGTTTGATCCCTGGCATCAATCAGTGGGTCGGAATCTGGTGTTGCCATGAGCTGTGGTGTAGGTCACAGACAAGGCTCAGATCCTGAGTTGCTGTGGCTGTGGTGTAGGCCAGCAGCTACAGCTCCCAATTCGACCCCTAGTCTGGGAACTTCCATGTGCTGGGAGTATGGCGCTAAAAAGCAAAAGAAAAAGATGCCGTAGAATAACTGGATCACACTGCTGTAGAGCAGAAACTGGCACAACATTGTAAATCAATACTTTTTTTTTTTTTCTTTTTGGTCTTTTTCTAGGGCCATACCCACAGCATATGGAGGTTCCCAGGGATCTAATCAGAGCTGTAGCCGCCAGCCCACACCGCAGCCGAAGCAACGCAGGATCCGAGCTGCGTCCTCAACCTACACCACAGCTCACGGCAACACCGGATCCTTAACCCACTGAGCGAGGCCAGGGATCAAACCCGCAACCTCATGATTCCTAGTCAGATTCGCTAACCACTGCACCATGACAGGAACTCTGAAAATCAACAATACTTTAATAAAAAAAGAAATGCTGTATTTTCCCACTCATATTTCATGAAACAATTTCATTCAAACGTTATCACTTGCACCTTTCACATCAGTATCTTTCTCTTCATTTGAGCCACTTCTGGGGTCACCTAACAGTTTGCCAGGGCCCCTCAATTTCACTTCCATCTCAGCTGTCTGAGAAGGAGCACTTTTGTGTGTGTGCATTTTTTTAGTTTATTTCTTACTAAATCACAATGATTTACCACGTTGTGAGGAAGCACACTTGTGACCCTGAGGATGGTGCTGTCACTTGACACTAGTAGTGACAGAAGAGATTTTCCCTGTTAACCCCACAGCTTCGTGTGCACGACAGCCGTAACAGACCCGCTTCATGGACTGTCTGAAAGTGATCACCGAAGGGGCGCCTTCATTTCCCAAATCTGTCATTGCGAGACCTCACCCTTTTCTGGTCAGTCAGCTGGCTCGAGTGATGGCCACAAGCACCCAGATTTGGCACTGAGTGGGGCTGTGCCAGGTTCAAGAGTCCTCCCCAAAATGTGCCCTGACATTCAGCAAAATGGAGAGAATGCTCGGTAATTCACTTATTTATGAAATGAAAATCACTTCCTGTGTGCAGAGAAGAAAAAGTGGGTGGGGGGCTGTAATATATGTACGCTGGTCGGGGCGGACCTTGGACAAGTGCATTTGAGAAGGCGCCAGAGTGAGCCAGGCAGGTGGGGGCAATGAGAACGACAGGCGGCGGGCACATCACCGGCCGGGAGCCCAAGGTGGCTCAGCTGGAGCGAGTGAAGGGGTGAGGCCAGGAGGTGGGTTCACACAGGCTCCGTAGGCCCCATGACCACAGTGGCCAATGGGGAGCAGCCTGGGAGGGTTTTGAGCAGGATACATATTTTTTTTTAGGGCCACACCTGTGGCATTTAGAAGTTCCCAGGCTAGGGGTCGAATCAGAGCTGTAGCCGCCGGCCTTCACCACAGCCACAGCAATGCCAGATCTGAGCTGCGTCTGCGACCCACACCTCAGCTCACTGAGTGGGGCCAAGGATGAAACCCGCATCCTCAGGGATACTAGTCTACTAGTCAGGTTTGTTTCCGCTGAGCCACGATGGGAACTCCCAGGAGATATATCGTTAAAGGACTGTACTGGAAGCTAGTGAGGCAGCTAGGTGGGGAATCGGGTACAGGGGAAGAGGGCTGGGGCAGAGCAATGGGCTACGAGGCCACTTCCATCACCCGGAAAGTGAAGAGTGGGGACTGGACCATGGACCATGGGAACCACAGCAGTGGCAGCAGCAGGGAGGTGGGGTGTAGGGAGGTGAGGGGCAGGGGAGGAGGGGAGGTGAGGAGGGCCTACACGCACCCTCTGAAGCCCATGCCAGCCAGATATGGGTGTGAAAGAGAGAGAGGCTGAGGACGGCCCCAAAATTTCTGGCCCCAGTGACTAGAAAGACGGAAATGCCATTTGCTGGGACTGTCTGTCCATTACAGCCACTGGGCAGTTAGCAGAGTCCACAGTGTGACTTTGTAAAGATACGAATATAAGAAGAGCCCTCTTTTTTTTTTTTTTTTTGGCTTTTTGCTTTTTCTAGGGCCGCTCCTGTGGCATATGGAGGTTCCCAGGCTAGGGGTCAAATCGGAGCTGTAGCCGCCGTCCTACGCCAGAGCCACAGCAACACAGGATCCGAGCCACATCTGGGACCTACACCACAGCTCACGGCAACACCGGATCCTTAACCCACTGAGCAAGACCAGGGATCGAACCCGCAACCTCAGGGTTCCTAGTCGGATTCGTCAACCACTGCGCCACGACAGGAACTCCAATAGCCCTCTTTTCTGAAGAGAAAAAAATAAAAGCACCTTCCCATCTCTTTGGGTGTAAACAGAACATCCTGTGTGGGGACAGCCTCTCACAGCACACTAAGCCATCCAGCCCACTCCGTAGTACAGAGAGACCGGGCAGGTTCTTAGATGACGCAAAGACAGCTTCTCAGCACAGACAGCAGTTCCCACCCCGGGTGATTTGCCACTCAGGGTGGTGTCTCAAGACATTTCTGGTCACAGAGCAGAGGTGACTACTGGTATCTTGTGGGTAGAGGCTCAGGAAGCTACTCTGCCCAGGACAGCCTCGCAGTACAGAACTAACCAGCCCAAAATGTCAAAAGTGTTGCTGGTGAAACTCTTGGATGGCAACACAGGCTATGAAGCTGAGCTACCCGGCTTAAATCCAGGCAGTCCCTCCCCCTTTCTGAGCCCGTTTCCCCATCTATTAAATAAGCACCCAGCTTTTCCCAGGTGCAGAGGGTGGGCTAAGGGTCCTCCTCCTATAGCCACTACTGCATGTGATGTGGGAGCTTCCAGATCCCAGAAAAGGCAAGGAACCCACCCATCCATGGAAGCCTGGTGGGCGTCCTCACACCCGAGGGCTACGGTGGTCCAAGTACCACAGAAGGGCCCTCAGGGCGGGGGCCAAACCCCTACCGTGAAGCCCCCACTCAGCACATACTGGCCTTCTCCCTGGGGTGCCCAAGAGGGTTTGCTGCTAAAGTGTTCCCTACATCACTAAGGGCAAAGGTGACAGCAGTGATGTGGGGCTTCAAATAATGATGAATCTCAGAGACATGTCATTCCCTCTGCAATTATTCTTCCAGCTTTCTCCAGCAAAGAGAACGGTCACAGTGTGACACAGGTCTTAACGCCTCACCTCCTCTTTTAAGAGGACATCTCAAGGGAGTTCCCTTTGTGGCTCGGCAATTAATGACCCTAACTAGGATCATGAGGATGCAGGTTCGATCCCTGGGCTTGCTCAGTGGGTTGGGGATCTAGCATTGCTATGAGCTGTGGTGTAGGTCGCAGATGCGGCTTGGATCCTTGGATCCTCATGGCTGTGGCTGTGGCATAGGCCAGCAGCTGCAGCTCCAAGCCAATTCGACCCCTAGCCTGGGAATTTCTATATGCCGAGGGTGTGGCCCCAAAAAGCAAACAAAAAAAGACATCTCAGGCCCGAAGCCTTCTGCAGGCAGCACTGCATTCATTCTATTTACTGTTATCTGCTACTGAAAGCAAGCGATGGTGCTGGCATTCCATTTTCGGTGGTGATAATGGGTCCATTACTGGTTTCCTTTTAACTTTATTGTCATTTTTTTTTAAGTGGGTCAATTTGAAGAAAAATATTATTAGCACAAAAGATACAGAATAAGGTAAAAATCATGAAGGAGGTACAAAAATGAGGAAGACGTGTGAATTGTTTCAGGCTCTACCATTTCTCCCACCAACAACAGTCCACCTCGGCCTCCGCTGCTCAGTGACAGTCCTGGACTGCCTCCAGAGCACAGCTTGGACAGTCAGTCCCTCTACTCCATCCTGGACATCCCCACACATGGTTTGGGAACTCATTTCAAGTCTTTATTTTTATTTCCTCAAAGTCAGACTGAAAGATTCCTGGAGTGCAGGCTCTGTTCAGTACTGATTTCAGAATGCCAACACGGCAGCAACCTGGCAAATGCCAATCAACCTGCTAAAGTCTCCATTTGCCTGCCTAGTGACTTGAAGATTTTAACCGATACAATATAAGGTCACATCCACCCAATGGCACTGGCCTCCAAAAAGCCCGTTCCAAAGACAGGGGACTTGGGGTTCCCTAATGGGAACCAAGGGAAAAACACATCAGGGATTTGGCGGGGCCCAATGTCCCACAAATTACAGAGAATAAAATAGATACACAATGAAGAGAAAAACTTCCTAAGCTTCATTAATTGAAGGAAGTGATAACAGTCCTTACCCCACGCATGGACAATGTGTGTACTCTGAGAAAAAGATAAAATCAAAACCACTAAAGAAGAGGGAGTTCCTGTTGTGGCTCAGCAGTTAGCAAACCCATCTAGCATCCAAGAGGACAAGGGTTTGATCCCTGGCCTCGTTCAGTGGGTTAAAGATCCGGAGTTGCCGTGAGCTCTGATGTAGGCTGCAGACTCGGCACAAATCGTGCGTTGCTGTGGCATAGGCCAGCGGCTACAGCTCCGGTTGGACCCCTGGCCTGGGAACCTCCATATGCCGCAGATGCAGTGCTAGAGAGACAAAAAAAAAAGACAAAAAAAAAAACCACTAAAGAGAACAACTAGAATGCTCACCAAAAAAGCACAACAAGGAGTTCCCATCATGGCTCAGTGGTTAACAAATCCAAATAGGAAACATGAGGTTGCGGGTTCCATCCCTGGCCTTGCTCAGTGGGTTAAGAATCTGGCATTGTTGTGAGCTGTGGTGTAGGTTTCAGACGTGGCTCGGATCCTGCGTTGCTGTGGCTCTGGCGTAGGCCGGTGGCTACAGCTCCGATTAGACCCCTAGCCTGGGAACCTCCATAACCTCCATATGCCACGGGAGTGGCCCTAGAAAATAGGCAAAAAGACGAGGAAAAAAAAAAAAAAGCACAGCAAAAGAGGAACAGACCAAGGAACTGGGGATATTTAGTCTGAAGAAGAAACAAGAGAATAAGCCATGATTAGGCAAAGGCTATGGCTATAAACAAAATAAGCATTAGACCTATTCTCTAAGGCCCTGGGGAGTATAAGAAACCCTTTCCCTCCCCTCTCACCCACCCAAATAAACACAGTGAGGCGGGATAGGGGGGTTCTCTTGTGGCGCAGCATGTTAAGGATCCCATATTGCCACTGCACTATGGTGCAGGTTCAATCTGCGATCCCTGGCCTGGGCACTTCCACATACCACAGGAGCAGCCAAAAACAAACAAACAAACAAACAAAAACAGCGGGAAGTGGGAGAAAAACTTCAGCTTAATATAAGAACTTCTTAACAGAGTATCCAGTGGTGGAGCAAGCTGCCTCATAAGAGAGTGAGCTCTCTCACAGGAATGTCAATGGAAAAATCTGGTGAAGATGTTCATTCCACTCAACAACTAGCCCAGCCCTCAAATAGGAGGTTGCACTCGATAATCACTAAAGGTTCTTTCAGCCTAAGATCCCATCTGAATTCTTAGAATCAAGTTACCACCAACTTATCTCTTTACAGCAAATCCCATTTAGAACATGCCCTTTCCTCTTTCCACAAAGGCAGAGTCTTTAACAGAGAAAACTCCCTTCTCAGAGTAGCAGAGCAGGGAGTTCTACGATCTGCAACAACACGTGATTCCACAATCCTCAGCTGTATCTTTCGAGAAAGAGATGTCCTCTCCTAAGCCCAGGTTACAAGTTAACACTTTCTCCTCTCTGGTAGCAGCAGCGCCTAGGTCTGGTTACCCATCCCATCCCAGAAGATGCCCAAGGTCCAGTCCTGGGCCTCGAACCCCAGTTCTGAGAACGACTCGCAGCCCTTACCTTCTACCGAAGGTGAGAAGACGATGAGATTGTCATAGAGGAACTCTCCGTACTTAATGAGGGACAGGCTGGGGTCATCTGCGGTCTTGAATGTGAGCACGAAGCCCCGATCTGCAAAAGAAAACAGACAGCTGAGGCAGACGGGTCGCAAAGGTAAACCACTGCCGCAAAAAACATGAGCGTGCTCCCCTACACCCTCCCTCCCGCCCCACTAGCGGCAGGTCAGACTCGGGCGGCCAGCTCGTGGAAAACCAGGGGGAAGGAGGGTGGCCAGCGTCCTCGGGCTTGGGTACCTTTCCATCCCCAGACTTTTCACCTGCCACCGCCTCGGGCCCCAGTCTCACCCTTTAGGCTCCGGAAGAAAAGTGAATGCGTCTCCCGCAGGTTGAGGTTGTCCAGAAGCACTAAGGTACGGGGACCGCTGGCGCCGACCAGGCCAAGCAAGGGAAGCAGCAGCCACAAGAGCGACCAAGCACGGGCCGCGGGGCCGAGCTCCATCTTCCTACTTCTGCCAAAGAACCCAAGCACCTGGACACCGGAAATGCCCCTTCCACGGTCGCCCAATCGCAGCTCTTGGTAGTGAAGTGCCCCTGGAAGTGATCCTTGTACGCCGGGGCTGGGCCTATGGAGCTGCTGCTCGGACAGTGAGTGGATGGGTGCAAGGCCGGAAGTGCCCAGTAGGAGGTGGGTTCTCCGAGTGCTATTGGCGGAAGGGGCGCGCGGGTCCGCCCCCCCGAAAAGAAAAGGCTCAATCCTAGAGAGACAGCTCTGCTGCCGCGGCCAATCAACAGAGTCGAGAGCCCTTTGGCTCCGCCCACCCTGGCCTCCTTCGGGAGCCCAGAGCCCTCTTCCCGCCGAGCTTGGGCCGGATCCGGCCTCTTCATCCTATTGGCCCAGGTCTGGGCCCAAGCGTTCTGGAGCGGTGGCTGGCCCACCGCGAGCCACCTCCTCGGTCTTCACTGGCCCAGGACTAGGAGCCATGCCCCACCTCCACTATCTCCAGGAAGGTAGTGGCTGGAGAAAGTTCAGGCACTGGGGAATGGGGGAACTTTGTCCCGCTGCTCACCAGGCCTTGGCACTAGCCTGTCCTACCCAGCCCGGTGGCCTACGCTGGAGGCAGTCTGGCAGATTGCTCTAGCTCAGTTCATCTCCAAGCCCCTTGTCTCACTAGCCCTGTTATCTGGACATTTCACTTTGTCTCCAGGCCACGGTCCTAGGCCGGCAATAGAAATGGCGAGGCCCACCTCTGGGACAGCCTAGGCTCTTGGGAGGACTGGGGCGAGTTTTGAAGCGCTTAATGTAGAGTCAGGCTGAGCCTCTACTCAGCACTGCTGGCTCCCACCCCTTCTAAACTGACACAGGGGCCTCCAGCTCACTGCCTCAGTACCACCATGGGTCTAAATAAAAGTTTACCACAAGTATCTCCAAGACTTCAACTATTCTCCGTGTTCCAACCACGATCCTGGGGCAGATGACGAAGGTAACTGTGGAGAAAGAAGGCAGCCATCCTTTTCTGACCTTTTACACTGGTCCACCAAGCCAAGAACATCAAAACCTCCCTCTGTGCGTCTCCTTAATGGATTCTACCTCTATCCCCACTGGCTGCCCCTAACTCCTGCCCTGCAGTCCAGCCCTCCTGCCCTTCTGCACACGATGCCACATCAATCTACCTCTAGCTCAGAGCCGGCTGAACAGTTTCCACTTAAACTCATCTTGGCAGCCTTACCCTCTCTGTCCCTGCTCAGGGCCTTCCATGGAACAGGTCTCCTCCTTTCATATACCCTGAGCTTCCCCACCTCCTGCCCTTTGTAATGCAGCCTCCCAGGAACCCTCTCCCCACATTCCCGCCTTAAGCCCGGGATCTTCTTAGATTTTACAGTAGCCCCATGCTGCTCCCTTCACAAGGGCACACTGTTCCCTATAAAGAACTGATCTTGGGACCTCTCACTCCAAAGTATGCACTGGCCTGCCTCCCCTTAGACTGATCTCCGAAGTTACCTAGCACCCTCCATCCCAGTTTCTCCAGGGCCTGAGCTCCTTGGCCCAGGCATGTGGCTTGTGGCAGGAACCACAGTAATTAATACAAAATACTGCGGGGAGGACAGAGGACGACTAACACAGAGCACCTGCTACGTACCGGGAACTTTATCTCATTTAACTGTCACAGTAACCCTATGAGGTCAGTATTATCCCCATTTCACAGACAAGGCTCAGAGTGAAATGAGCCTTAGGACAGCTCCAAAGGCCAGGCCTTTCCCCTCAGACTGTGGGTCCCTCCCACAGGGCAGGCCTGGGGTACAAGGGGCAAGGGGCTAGGTATGTGGCTTGGATTCATTTCTGGCCATGTTAGCACACAGTTCCAGCACAGTCCCTGGGGGCTATCAAGACCTGAGTCTCTGGGGGTCAGCAAAGTATGGCTTCTAGTCTCCAAAACAGGGTCTCTGCTTTCCTGGGTCACAGATCCTTTAAGAATCTAATGACAGCTCAGATGCTCTCCCCAGAAAAAAATACACCTGTACTCACAATTACAGGGAGTTGCAGAGACCCTGGGGCCTGCAGGTAATTAAGAACCCCTGCTCCAGAGAGCTTCTCCGTGAAGGGCAGGAAGTGGCTGCGAGGGGCCCCAGGGATGCTGTCAGAGGATCAGAGAAGGGGAGTCCACGGGTAAAAGGCAGTTTATTGGGGCAGCTCAATGTGAAGTGACCTTCTCTGGGCAGACCAGCTGGGAGCGGGCAGTACAGAACAGCTGCTCCAGGACTCATCCTGTGCCCATTCCACCAGGCTTCCCCGCCATGTGGGGCCTAGTGGACTGAGGCACCGATTTCAAAAGCCAAGATGTCGAGCTCGTTCCAGATGGAAGTGGCTGCCCGCTCTGTTGGGCTGCTGGTGAAGGCCTTAAGGCAGGTGCTGAGGTTTCTGCGCCCATCGATGCCCAGAACAACACTGGTGGGCAGCTGGAAACACTGACAAGGCGTGGAGAGCCAGAGCCCCGGGCAGAGAAGGTGCTTTTGGTAGCGGTGAAAGGAATGTGTCTTCCCAGGGCAAAGGCCCCCTCAGGTGCCCGGGTCACGGCCAGGGGCAGGTGGGAGGAGGCCTGGTGGGGGCTGCCCTGGGAGGGCCTGGCAGTCACATGGAAGCCCACAGGCAGGGCAGCCTCAGGCAGTGTGTTCACAGGAGCTCATTGCCGAAGCTGCTTTTGCTTTTCTTACGCTTGGCCTTGGTGAAGGGGATATCGAGGGACTCAAGGCGGAAGGGCCGAGGCTGGGGCATTTCTGGGGCCTGGGTGGGCAGGATGGCATAGCTGTTGCCGAGACCTGGCGGCGAGCTGTGATGCGCTGTGGAGAAGATGGACAGAAGCACTGTAAGCCGGGAGTGCTGGGGATGGAGAGGAAAGACTGGGGGGGGGGTGCAGAGGTGGCCCACCCCCTACCCTGCCAAAGGCCGGGACCCCAAGCTCTGAAAAATCTGCTCTGGTTGAATCCTCGGACCCAGCACTGCATCTGCACCCAAAGGGTCTGGGCTGGGAGTGCAGGGTTTTCATGCTTCAGGCCGAGGCAGCCAGGGATATCGAGACAGAGGAGCCTGGGTTCAAAGCCCAGCTCTACCACTTCCTGGAAGTATAAGCTTGGGGAGCTGCTTCTCTTCACTGAGCCTCAGTTTCCTCATCAGCAACATGGGTGCAATGCCAAGTTTGTTTCTTTCCTGTACAGTTTTTCCCACCTTTTTGTTTGTTGTGTTTTTTAGGGCTGCACCTGTGGCATGTGGAAGTTCCCAGGCTAGAGGTCAAATAGGAGTTACAGCTGCTGGCCTATGCCACAGCCACAGCCATGTGTGAGGCAAGCCACGTCTGCAACCTACACCACAGCTCATGGCAACACGGATCTTTAACCCAAGGAGTGAGGAGAGGGATCAAATTCGCATCCTTATGGATCCCAGTCGGGTTTGTTAAGCGCTGAGCCATGAAGGGAACTCCCTTCCCACCTTATTTCTAAACTCTAGAAACTCTAAACTCTAAACTCTAAGTTGGGTATCTTAAATAACCCAACTATAAAACTAAATTTGCTTTTTATTGGTATCTTATTGGAAGCTCTGTGGTCTTTTAGTTTCACTTTTCTGCACCCGCAGCATATGGAAGTTCCCAGGCCAGGGATTGAATCCGAGCCTCAGCTGTGACCTAGGCTGCAGCCGTGGCAACACCAGATCCTTTAACCCACTGCTCCCCACTGAGGATCAAACCTGTGCCTCCTCATGGACCCAAGCCACCGCAGATTCTTAACCCACTGCACCACAGTAGGAACTCCTTATTTTAGTTTTAAAAGCAGAAGACCAAAGTGATTTTCAAGTCTTGCTTGTCAAAGTGTTTTGCTTCTGTGGCCCTGTTTGCCCCACCCCCACCCCAGCTCAATGGGAAAGTGACAATCCTGGCATCCGAGGAAGCGGGTGAGTAAATGGGCCAGTCCTGGGCAACCCCATGCCAGGCCAAGCCCTGTGCTGTCAGGGGAGACACAGAAGCTGCTCAGCGCCTCTCCCCCAGGGGATGGGGTAGAGGAAAAGGGAGGCTGATGTCCCAGGCCCTGGGCTGGGCCGTTTCCCCACCTCGTCCCACCTGGTCCTGAGAAGGTGAGTCCCCCCACTAGTTGTAGCTGAGGAAACTGAGGCTCAGAGTGGAAAAGGGGTTTCTGACCTTGGCCTGTGTGATTCCAAATCTATCCCAGTTGGCAGAGGGCTGGGAAGGGGCTCGGGGGTGGGGGGTGGGGCTGGAGGACAGGACATGGGTGGGGGGCTCACTGAGGCTCTTCATGGGATCCGTGCTGAGGATCTGGCTGGCCCGCTTGGACCTGAAGTAGTTACTGGCAATATTTTCACTGTCACTCCGACTGAGCATCAGCCTGTAGCGGTCTTCTTCCTGCTGAGATTCCAAATCCTCACAGGTCAAGACCCCTTGTTTGTGCAATTCTCAGCTGGGCCTCACTGCCCACGCTAGCGTGCCTGCTTCAGACCCCAGACTCCTGCCATGGGATCCAGGCCACGCAGGGCAGGAGAGTGAGAGTCTCCAGCCAAGCCTACACACACCACTCCCAAACCCCACCCTCACCTTCCTTAGGATGGGAAAGGCCTTGTTCCTCCTGCAAAGCTCAGAACAAGGTATCCTGCCAGGTCCCTCAAGGACTGGGGTGATGCTACACACCCCAAACCTATCACGATGTGTTCAAGGAACAGGTAATACAGTACTCAGCTCACAAACACATTTATGATCATTAGAACATTTTTACACCAACAACTGTTACTTTTCACTGCTGTAGTGGACTTGTTCCTTCAGCCTGAATCTCCTCCTTCACGGAATTACCCTTCTCCCACTTGACATGGTCCTGGTGGGGTGATCATTCATGGTACCGTGATAGTACCACTCCCACCGGCCCATCCCCTTGCTGGACATGAGACCCAGACTGGGCCAATCACAGAATTATATCTTCTGGACATAGTCATTGGTCCAAGAGTTGGCCCATGACCTAGGCAGAGCCAATCAGAATCTAGCCACAGGAGTTCCCGTCATGGCTCAGTGGTTAACGAATCCGACTAGGAACCATGAAGTTGCGGGTTCGATCCCTGGCCTTGCTCAGTGGGTTAAGGATCTGGTGTTGCCATGAGCTGTGGTGAAGGGTGCAGACACGGCTTGGATCTGGTGTTGCTGTGACTCTGGCGTAGGCTGGCAGCGGTAGCTCTGATTGGACTCCTAGCCTGGGAACCTCCATATGCCGCAGGAGCGGCCCTAGAAAAGGCAAAAAGACCAAAAAAAAAAAAAAAGAATCTTGCCACAAGCATAGGTTAAAAGATGCTCTAAGAGACCAGGCCTCTCTTGCCACTGAATCACCAATTGCTAGCAGCAATCTTTCCTGCCCCATGGAAGAAGCCTGCATGAGTCCAAAGCTAGGATTCCAAGTGAAGCAGAGCTAAGACATAAAGAAACACACAGAACCAGGGCTGTTTGAACCCCTAGATCCAGCCATGCCTGAAACTGGTACATTTAACATGAACCAATATATTCTCTACTTTGCTTATAATTGCTTTGGTTAGGTATCCGTCACTTGAAATTAAAAGCATTCTAGGAGTTCCCATGTGGCTCAGTGGCAACAAACCCGAGTAGTGTCCATGAGGATGGGGGTTTGATCCCTGGCCTCACTCAATGGGTTAAGCATCCTAGGTTATTGTGGCTGTGACATGGGCCAGCTGCAGCTCTGATTCGAACCCCCTATCCTGGGAATGTCCATATGCAGCAGGTGTGGCCCTAAAAAGCAAAAAAAAAAAAAAAAAAGGCATTCTAATATAACCCATTTGTAGTCCTAGGTTAAGAATTTTTTTTTCTTTGAAACAATTTTCCTTTTTTTTTTTTTTGTACAAAGTTAAGCAATCAAAAGCAGCCAATAAGGAGTTCCCATTATGGTGCAGCAGAAATGAATCCAACTAGTATCCATGAGGCTGCAGGTTCGACCCCTGGCCTTGCTCAGCGGGTTGGGGATCCAGTGTTGACGTGAGCTATGGTTAGTTTAAAGATGTGGCTCAGATCCCATGTTGCTGTGGCTGTGGCATATGCCGGCAGCTGTAGCTCCGATGTGACCCCTAGCCTGGGATCCTCCACGTGCCATAGATGCAGCCCAAAAAGGACCAAAAAAAAAAAAAAAAAGGGCAGCCAATCAGAGCTTTACACCAGCCTGAGTTGCTCAAGCAGAGAATGCTTGACTGTAATTAATCAACCTATGAGTGACCTCATCATGACTGCAAAAGTATGTTCTGTGTAGGTTTTTGGAAATACCTACAATGGTTTGAGGCAGGGATCAGCAAATGACAGCCTGTTCTTGTGAAGTTTTGCTGGAACACAGACGTGCACATTCATTTACACGGTGTGTGTGGCTGGTTTTGTGCTTTGATGGCGGACTTGAGGAACTGTGTCAGAGACCATGTGGCCCCGAAACCTAAAATACTTACTGTGTGGTCCTTTAGAGAAAATTTGCTGACCTCTGGTTTAAGGATATATTTCCTATTTCTCTCATAATACAAGATAAGGAAGATGTGAAAATAAAGTGACTTTAGAGTCCCAGTGACTGTTTATGGACTTGAGGACTCTTTTGGTCCAAGGGTGGCAGCTGGGGCCCAGGGGACAAGAACGAACCGCTTGGCCTCTGGGACTAAAGCTGAAGCTTCTGTCCTTCACCAGCAGGGTGTGCTGTCTTAAGCCCCTACTTTCCCTCTTGTCTTTTTTTTTTCTTTTGTCTTTTTTTTGCCATTTCTTGGGCTGCTCCCATGGCATATGGAGGTTCCCAGGCTAGGGGTCGAATAGGAGCTGTAGCCACCGGCCTACACCAGAGCCACAGCAACGCAGGATCCAAGCCATGTCTGCGACCCACACCACAGCTCACAACAATGCCAGATCCTTAACCCACTGAGCAAGGCCAGGGATCGAACCCGCAACCTCATGGTTCCTAGTCGGATTCGCTAACCACTGAGCCAAGACGGGAACCCCTCCCTCTTGTCTTTGTGACCACAATTACCTTTGAATGAGGGCCAGACGGGGTGGAGAGTCTAGGTGCAAAGAGAGCTAACACAAAAAGAGTCCAGGCTGAGCCCCTGCTTTACTCCTTAAGGGGATGGAAGTAGAGCCCACTTCCTATGGCATCACTGACCCACTGCGCCTTGGGGGTAAGCCACCCAGCGCCAGCTTCCCTCTCCCCACTCTCTCTCCCAGAGCCCTTACCGTGCCTGGTTCGCCATTGTCCACTGCGGAGGTTTTGCGGGCTGGTCTGTTCTGTGGCCCTGTTGAAACTGCTATGAGAAAACACAAGCTGAGGTCATGCTGCCTGGAACAAGGGCCAGAGGGACAGGGGGTGGCTGTGGTGTTCTCCCTAGAGCCAGTGCTCAGGCTTGGAGCTGGGGGAGGACACCCTGCAGCTCAAGCAAGGGGATGGCTTTGGGAAACAGACAACAAGAGGGCTCAGACCAAAAAAGCCATTCCCCTGCCTCCAGGCAAGACAGCAAGTGGGGCAGGGAGAAAGGCTGCTGCTGCCTGCAGTCTGCTGGAAAGAGGGCGGCTAGAGTCTCAGCAGGGATGGTGCCAGAGATGTAGGCCCTGAATGGACACTCTCTGACCGGGGGGAGGCCAGAGGGGGCACCGTGGGAGGCAGGAGCCTGCTGCTCCCTGAATGGGCAGAGCCAGCATTGTGACTAGGGAAGGGCCACTGCAAGCCTGACCCCGTTCTGAGACTCGGTGGAGGTTCAGAAGTGGGGAGGGGGCTCAAGATCATCTTATCCAACTCTTTCTTTGTGAAGATCTGGGAACCAAGGGCCAGAGAGGGACAGTGGCCATCATAAGGTCACACAGGAAGTCACTGGCCAAAGCAGAAAGTGAACCAGGCCTGAAACTCTGAACGGCTGGTTTCTGTCCTTGGCCTACAGCTCACAGCTATGATTCTGATGCTGGGTAAAGTCACTTATGCTCTCTGAGATGCCTCATGTGCAAAACAGGTGTAATAATCTTTGTCCTTCACAGGGTCCTTGTAGGATGAAATAACGACAGTGGTGATCATGATAAGAAAATGTGCCAGGCACTTAAAGCATGCCAGGTATGACTCCAAGGGTTTTGCATGTATTAACACATTTTAAGCCACCCAGCAATCTTTAACGAAGGTACTGTTATTCATCCCCATTTCACAGATGAGGACACTGAGTCCCAAAGAGCTCACACAGGGAATGATGGAGCCAGACTTCCAACCCACATCTGTCCAACTCCTAGGTCCCCAACGTGTAGGGTATCCTGGGTCACGTGTCTTCTGCACCCACAGCCAGCAGCGAGAGGCCCAGGGCCCCTTGTCAGCCTGCAGAAAAGCAAACTGTGGGGAAGGGATGGGACAGCCGCAGGGGCAACAAAGCTCCTGACCTACTGGGAGGCTGGTTTTGATGATCATGGGCTCGGGGATCTTCCAGAGGCCATTATCCTCATCCCAGCAGGACTCGCGCTTTATCTTCTCCAGGTTGCTATAGTTACAGTCCCTGCGAATCAGGGGCTGCACCTGCTCCAAGAGCTGCTGGAAGAGCATAAAGTCACGTTCCTGCCGACGGATGGTGGCCAAGTAATCGATCTTCTCGAGCTCAAACTCTGACTGCAGATCTTTGATCTCCACCTCTGCCGCCTGAAGCTGAAAACAAAGGATGATGAGCAGTGAGCAGGAAAGACACCAAGACCTCTTGCCACCCACATGACTTCCATACCCACTCACCGACCCTCTGGCCAGATGCTCGCCCTCTGCTCACGGATCCACTCGCCCATCCACCTGATTTCCACCATCTGTGCTGTCATCCTTCCATTGATTCAGTCACCTTCCTTCCCTCCTCTCTATTCAACTTACTTTTCCTTTTTATGGCCGCACCTGCAGCATACAAAAGTTCCTGGGCCAGGGGTCAAATCAGAGCCGCAGCTGCAGCCCATGCCACAGCCACAGCACCACCAGATCCAAGCCACATCTGCAACCTATATCACAGCTTGCAGCAATACCGGATCCTTAACCCACTGAGCCAGGCCAGGGATCGAATCTGCATCCTCACAGAGACAACGTCAGGTCCTTAACCCACTGAGCCACAAGGGAAACTCCTCCACTCAATATTTAAATGAGCACCTACTGGGTCCAGAGCCCTGCAGAAAGCAGGAAGGAAAAGAAGTTGATCATCAGCCCCCACTGCCAGCCTTCAGTCAATATCCCACATTCATACATTTTGTTCAGGAGCCTTTTATTTAGAAGGCTCCACATATACACTGTAGTCAGGACAGTCCTACAAGATCTCAGAGAACTGTACAAATTCTTTGTTTGTTTGTTTGTTTGTTTTTTAGCTTTTTAGGGCCGAACCTGAGGCATATGGAAATTCCCAGGCTAGGGGTAGAATGGGAGCTGCAGCTGCCAGCCTATGCCACAGCCACAGGAACACCGGATCTGAGCCACATCTGTGACCTGCACCAGATCCTTTAACCCACTGAGTGAGGCCAGGAATTGAACCCACATCCTCATGGATACTAGTCGGGTTTGTAACCTGCTGAGCCACAACTGGAATGCCTACAAATTCTTTTTCTAGAGTTCCCGTTGTGGCCCAGTGGTTAACAAACCTGACTAGCATCCGTGAGGACTTGGGTTCAATCCCTGGCCCTGCTCAGTGGGTTATAAGGATCTGGAGTTGCCATGAGCTGTGGTGTAGGTTGCAGATGTGGCTCAGATCCCTTGTTGGTGTGGCTGTGGTGTAGGCCAGCGGCTATAGCTCTGATTAGACCCCTAGCCTGGGAACCTCCATATGCTGCAGGTGCAGCCCTAAAAGACAAAAAAAAATTCTTTTTCTAAAGCAGGAGGCACAATTTTTCAGCCTCAACCATCCTTGCTCTCCCACTGCCACGGTTCTGTTAGGATGTGACAAACACTGCACCCACCTTGAGCTGACCATGACTCAGACCCACCTTGAACTTATGTGGATTCCAGATGTTTTTGATCTGTCCCGGTCTGCCTGACAGGCCCTCCACTCCCTCCTAAGCACAAGGACTCCCAACTCCAGCAGTAACCATGCCCTCCCTGAGCCCCAAGACCCTTGGTACACAGTCTATTTCCTCAAAGAGCAGGTCCAGTTTGATTAGCAAAGAAGGTTCAAGTTCATGGGAATGATAATCACATGTAACCAACTGAGAACAGAGGAAGCCTGACGGGCAAGGAGACATCGGGGGTGGAGGTACACAGGGGTTTCAAGGAATCTAATTATGCTCTGTTTTTTTAAATCTAGACAGTAGGTAATTGGCATTCATGGTAACAGTCTATTTGTATGGCTGTAATCATTCACAATGGGTTTTTGTTTGTTTGTTTGCTTTTTAGGTCTGCACCTGCGGTCCACGGAGGTTTCCAGGCTAGGGGTTGAACTGGAGCTATAGCTGCCAGCCTACACCACAGCCACAGCATCGCAGGATCCCAGGTGTGTCTGCGATCTACACCACAGCTCATGGCAACACTAGATCCTTAACCCACGGAGCGAGGCCAGGGATCACACCTGCATCCTCATGGTTACCAGGTTCGTTAACCACTAAGCCATGATGGGAACTCCCTCCCATAATGATTTTTTTTTTTCCCACTGTACAGCAAGGGGGTCAGGTTATCCTTACATGTATACATTACAATTACATTTTTCCCCCACCATAATGATTTTTAAAAGCACTTTTTTAAGCCAATAACTTTCATTTCACAAACAAAATCCAATTAGAAAATATAATGGATAAGGATACCCCATAGGGGAAAGCAAATAAAATGAAATACCCAAGTGTAAAATTAACAAAACCCATACGAGGAAATTTTTTAAAATACTCCTGAGTGACACAAAATTTGGTTTGAACTAATGGAAAGATACACCATGTATGTTTCTGGACAGGATAATTCAACTTCCCAAAGATATCAACACTCTTAAGCTAACTTAAGTAGAACATAATCCTCTCAAAACATTTCCATCCATTTTTGTTCTTTTTCTTTTGAGCTAGTCCAACTGTTTATAAAGTTCATTTGGAAAAAAAAAAAAAAAGAAAGAAAGAATATTCAGGGAACACCTGGGGGAAAAAAATCACTAAGGATTAGCCCCCTGAACTTGCACAACAGATTATAAAGCCTCTGAATTTTAAACAAAGTAGCTGGCAGTGGTACATGAATAGACAAAGCAAGAAAAATGAAGAGAAAATTCAGAAATACATGTAAGTGCATATAGAAATTTAGTACACAATAAGAGCAGTGGAGAATAAACAGACTTTTCCAAAAATGGTGCAAAAGAGAATATTGAATCAGCTCTTCACACATGCACTATGATTAATACCAAGTCGATCAAAGATTTAAATGTAAGAACAGAAGGACCCATACAAATTCTAGAAGAAAACACAAGTGAACATTTCCAACTATGACTCAAAATCTGCATGCAATAATAAAAAAGTTGCCTAAGTGGACAAAAATAATTTCATGGAAAAATACCATAAAGCACCGTAAAGGAGACAAATGATAAACTGGAAAAAAAAATTTTTTTCCAACCTATCTTGCCACACCTGTGGAATGCAGAAGTTTTTAGGCCAGGGATCAATCCCATGCCACAGCAATGACCGGAGCTGCTGCAGTGACAATGATGGATACTTAGCCTACTGAGCCACACAGGAACTCCAAGAGTTAAAATTTTTAGTATAAATTATAATACTTCTCATATAAAGAGCTCCTATGAGTAGAAAAGAAAAAGACCCGCCATCCTAATAAAAAAATGGGCAAAAGATGTGAACACAGTTCCCAGAATAAAACCTGCAAATGTCTCTAAAACATGAAAAAATGCTCAACCTTGCTCACAGTTTGAAAAACGCAAATTAAAACTACACTGAGTTATAAAATAAATCAGTTCTTGGAATATAATATACAGCACGGCAGCATGGGGACTACAGCTAATAGTATTGTGTTGTATATTTGAAAGCTGCTAAGAGAGCAGCCCTTAAAAGTTCTCATCACAAGAAAAAAATTGAAACTATCTGAAGTGGTGGATGTTAACTAGAATTACTGTGGCAATCATTTTGCAATATGTACAAAATATCCAATCATTATGTTTTACACTGGAACCAATATAATGTTATGTGTCGATTATACCTCAATTTTTTTTGGTAATTTTTTGATTTTTAGGGCTGCACCCGTGGCATATGGAGGTTCCCAGGCTAGGATCAAATCGGAGCTACAGCTGTCAGCCTTCGTCACAGCCACAGCAACACAGGATCTGCACTGAGTCTGCAACCTACACCACACTTCACAGCAACGCTGGATCCTTAACCCACTGAGTGAGGCCAGGGATCGAACCCACATCCTCTTGGATCCTAGTCAGGTTTGTTAACCACTAAGCCACAAAGGAAACTCCTCTCAATTTTTTAATATAAAAAATTTTTTTGAAGTAGTATCTACACCGAGGTACTACTTATTACGTATCTGAATGTCAGAAATTCAAAATTCTTTCAATATACTCTGTTGGTAAGGCTGTGGGAAAACACACACATGCATGCTAGTGGAAATAGAAGGGATACAGTCCCTGGAGAAGGAACTTGGCAAAATCTAGCAAAATCACATATGTATTTACTCTTTGTCCCAGCATTCTCAGTTGGAGGAATTGATTCCCAAGAAATCTACCCAAAAGATAAAAGTAGTATGCACAGCCTATTTACTAGAGCACTCTTGATTGTAGCAAAATATTGGAAAAAAACCCAAATGTCCATCATAAGAGAACTGATTGAGTAAACAATGATACAGCCTCAAGGTGGAGTTCCATGTAGCAGTAAAAAGGAATGAGGAATATTTCTAGATGCTGCTTAGAGAGATCTTCAGAGATACATCGTTATGGGGGGCAGGGAGCTAGCTGGAGGAAAGTGTGCATTGCAGCTCCTTTTATCCATGAAGAGGGAGGATCTGTATTGCAGGAGGGATACAGAAACACACGTTTGTTTATATTAAAAAAATATATACACCAGGCGTTCCTTTTGTGGCTCAGCTTTCCAAACCCATAGTATCCATGAGGACATGGGTTCGATCCCTGGCCTCGCTCAGTGGGTTAAGGATCTGGCATTGCTATGGCTGCAGCACAGGCCAGCAACTACAGCTCCGATTCAACCCCTAGCCTGGGAACCTCCATATGCCGTGGGTGCAGCTCTAAAAAGATAACACACACACACACACACACACACAGAGTTCTGGGTGCCTGAAGATAATAGCAGCCACCTAAATCTGAACCTCTCCAGAGAAATCCTCAGAAACACACACAGAACAATGAGGATTAAAAATAAAACCGTCCTCAACCCAGCCTTCTGACAGGGAGACAGGGAAGGCCAGAAGCTTCAGATTACCTGCACTTTCACTAGGCAGCTCCTGAGCCCAGGGAGACTAAGCACCCAGCCAAGCACAGAGGGTGAGGGCAAGGTGAAAGGAGGTTGGCAAAATCACTCCCGAAGGAGAAAACCCCATCCTGACAGTGGGAGAACACGAAGACAGGCCTGATACCAGGACACTTAGTGCTACAAGACACTGAAGTGTGTGCAGGACTCAGAGGATTGGTCTCTGCGAGGCACTGCTTCCAGGGGTTATTGAGAGGGCACTTCGAAGCGGGAGATGCCCCTTGAGGTGGAAATGAAAAAGCCTGGCAGACACAAAAGCACAAAAGACGCACCAACCCCTCTCACCAAACAAACAAAAACTAAAAAAAACCCCAAAACACTGAGCTCTGGAAGGCACGATGTTTGCGCCTATGATTTTCATCCCCTGGTGTCATGCCTGTGAATGTGTCACACGGCAAAAAGGACTCTGCAAATGGAATTAAGGCTGTGAGTCAACTTCAAAATAGGAAGATTATCCTAGATTATCTAGCGGGCCCAGTGTAAGCAAGTGCGCCTTGTGGGAGGAGCAGGGGCAGAGAGAGGGCAGAAGAGCTGCCTCACAGAAGCAAGGCAGGAGGAGTGGCAGCGAGACTGGAAGCAGGGGAGCGACTCTGCAGGGCAGGCTGGCTTTAAAAGCACCAAGCACCAGGAAATGCAGGCTGCCTCCAGAAACAGAGCAACAGCCAGCAAGGAGAGGGGACCCTCACCCCTGCAGCCCCACAGGACTAAAAGTCTGCCAACCTCCAAATGGCTTCTCTCCTAGGACCTCCAGCAGGGAAAGCAACCCTGTGGAATTTTCAGTACCACATTTTTTTTAAGGGCCACACCGGCAGCATATGGAAGTTCCTGTGCCAGGGACTGAAACAAAGCCGCAGCTGCCTATTTACAATAGCCAAGACATGGAAACAACCTAAATGTCCATCAACAGAGGAGTGGATCCAGAAGATGTGGTACATATACACAATGGAATATTGCTCAGCCATTAAAAAGAACGAAATACCAGCATTTTTTGCAACATGGATGGACCTAGAAACTATCATGCTAAGTGAAGTCAGCCATACAATGAGACACCAATATCAAATGCTTTCACTGACATGTGGAAGCTGAAAAAAAGGACAGACGGAACTTCTTTGCAGAACAGATGCTGACTCACAGACATTGAAAAACTTATGGTCTCTGCGAATGCTTCTAGATAGCTGTCCGCCCAAACACACCCTGTGAGGAAGTTACCCTATCATACACTGATCCATTGACTATATGGAGCTGCCTGCCTCATTTTTCAGTCTCAAGATACCTTAATTCAATGAGCACTTTGTGTGCTCCATCCTCAACAACCTCTGCATTCAACTGTTACTCAGATGTGGAAAAACAAGACACTGTAAAACCAACAGGAGAGCAGGTGTATCTAATCGAAACTATGATAACAGAAAATAAGGAGTTCCCATTGTGGCTCAGCAGGTTAGGAACCCAACATAGTGTCCATGAGGATTTGGGTTCTTGATCCCTGGCCTCACTCAGTGGGTTAAGGGTCCAGCGTTACCACAAGCTGTGGCATAGGCTGCAGATGCGGCTTAGATCTGCTGTTGCTGTGGCTGTGAAGTTAGGCATGCAGCTGCAGCTCTGATTTGACCCCTAGCCTGGGATCTTCCACATGCCACAGGTGCAGCCATAAAAAGAAAAAAAAAACAAACAGAAAATGAAAAAGTATTTCAGTAGAAGGAAAGTCCCCCAAAAGCACAAATACAAAGAACCAAACAGATTAAAAATTAACCCAACACCCCAAGGTGAATAAAATTTCTTTACATATTAACACATATGAAAATTTCAAATCAGAAATCCAAAATCCTAAAATGGACAAAAACGATGAAGAAGTGAAGGGGGACATTCATCTAAATCAGGAAATAATTTTTTTTAACTTAGGTATGTAGACCACATTACAAGAAAGAACAAATTCAATTAAAGATATAAAAGGTATCAAGAAAAGGCATGGAAATAGCCAAGAAAAGTTAAAAACAAAAGACTTAAAAGAGAACAAGTATCAGCTTTATGCTTTGGCAAGATCCCCTGGATGCCAGTATTGAGAGGGGAGGAGGCGGGGAGAGCAGGTGGCCAAGGACATTATGAGACCCAGATCACCTGGAGGATGCTCTAAAGGACATACAGTGACCGTGACCATCACAGAGGGCAGGACCTCATTCTCCTCTAGTCCTCACGCCCCACGCTCAGCCACATAGCTGCCTTTCTGCCCCCGGAGCCACCCACCTCACCTGGGCACTGGCCAGTCTCTCAGCCCAGACAGCTCTTCCTTCAGGTCATCACACATCTGCTTTTTCTTAACTTTCAGGTCCCACCCCAGAGGTCACCCCCTCCACAAGAATGGCCCTGTTCTCCCATCTAAGGGGGCCCCAGGAACTTCTGGGGTTCTCTTAACGCTCAGTGCCTCCATCTAGTGCGTATTTGCACAGGGCACTCCCTTTGTAGAAATGAATTCAGTTGTGCATTTGTAATGTGAGCGTGTGCACTTCAATAAAAGTGAAAACATAAAAATAAAGACGCCCACTCCCGTGTTTGCCTCGGCGGGCTATCCCTTCCTGAGAGTCTCCTGCTTGTTTCGCTGCTGGTATTTCTTACACACACACACTCTCCCCCTGCAACATGAGCTCCACGACTGCAGAGACGCACCTGTCACCGTGACAGCTTCCAGAACAGGGCGTGGCACACATCAGGCATGGAATACACCCAGGCATCAAGACCCAGGGCGAAGGCCAGCCCAGCGCCGCCCGCATGTGGGGCGGGGCCTGCGGGGGCGGGGCCCGGGCCCAGAGCCTTACCTTCCTCTGCATCTTCTCCAGCATCTTGCTCTTGGCCCTCACTTCCTCCTGGATGGAGTCGTAGACGTTGAGCAGCACCCAGTCCCCGCTGTCCTCGTCCGAGTTCTGCAGGGCCGCCACCAGCTGCTGCTTGCGCTCGTCCGCGTACCTCTTCCGCCGCCTGTGCTTCTCCTTCAGATCCTTGTTCTTGGCCTGCTCCCCGCCCACCACCTGCTGCTCCAACAGCTGCAAGCTGCCGGCACGGAGGAGAAAGCAACCGTGGCAGAGCCCGCCCATCACTGAGCCCTGGCCGTCCAGCCCATCTCATCGACTCCCTCCGACAACTCCACTTCAGAGGGTGGCCTGGAGAAGGGAAGCGGCTGGCTGGGGTCTGACCCAGCATTCCCGCCAGATCTCCCTGGCTCTAAGCCTGTGTATTCTGCCGCCTCCTGTGGTTCTGGACCCAGAGCTGGTCCACCCGCCACCTGCCACCCACCTTGCAGTGCTGAAGGTCCCACAAGCAGAGCAGGCCCAGGGACCCGCAACCTGCCGGATTAGAATAATCCTGGACTGTGGGGAATGTTCCATACAATCAGTGCACAATGTTTAATCAGGGACATGGACAGTGTGGGGTTTTTTTAAATATTTATGTCTAAAATGCTCAAAAATGTTTTGAGTCTTGGAGTTCCCGTCGTGGCGCAGTGGTTAACGAATCCGACTAGGAACCATGAGGTTGCGAGTTTGATCCCTGGCCTTGCTCAGTGGGTTAACGATCCAGCGTTGCCGTAAGCTGTGGTGTAGTTTGCAGACACGGTTCAGATCCCGCGTTGCTGTGGCTCTGGCATAGGCCGGTGGCTGCAGCTCCGATTCGACCCCTAGCCTGGGAACCTCCATATGCCGCGGGAGTGGCCCAAGAAATAGGAAAAAGACAAAAAAAAAAAAGTTTCGAGTCTTGCCTTTTAAAAGTACAAGTTTCAAATAACTACAAACAAAGGCTTTGTGTGGAACTTTCCAGCTACTAAAGCCCCACAGAAGTGTTTTGGACTCTGCCTCTCCTCAAAGGGATGTAAGGGGCACAACCAAAGGCGTTACAAGGACTCATAAGGAGATAGGAGGTCATGCTCAGGGAGCGAACGGAGTCATGCAAACCCAGCAGCCAGGCCAGATGCGCTACAGCCTCAGCTCTGAGGACGACAGCAGCCCGGGCACAAGGGATCCACGTCCAAGTCACTGCTCTCCTTAAAATCCTTCTAGGGTCCCCACAAGGATGAAGCCCAAGCCCCAGGGGCACACAGGGCCTCCATGTCTCCTCTCCCTCCGCAGCCGCCCCCCTACCCCGCCCATCTCGCTCCAGCCATAACCCAGGGCTGCTACTTCTCAAATATCCAGATGGTTTCTGCCCTCTGCACCTTTGTGCCGCCTGGGCTGTGCTCTGAACCTCAAATGCCACCCCTTAGGCACCTGTCATGCAAACCTGATTCAGATGTCCCCTCTTCTAAGAAGCCCTCCCTGACCACACCCCAGACCACACTGCAAAAACCTCCACATGCGCTGAGTGTTTTCTGCATGCCAGACACCGAGCTGCCGCCTCATGTGACCCTCCCAAGAAGTTTCTCGAGCTGGAACTCTCACGGTCACCCACCGTGCAGATGAGAAGCCAAGGCACAGAGAGGTTAACCTCAGTCCAGGTGGCAGAGCTGGGAAGCGGTGGAGGCGGCGGCTGGGAATCCGGGCAGTAACTGCACAGCCTGCTCATGCCTAACGCTCCAGAACCTGCCGTCCCGGGCCTTATGTACCCGCCTCACTTGCCTGGACCCAGAGCCCCTTGAAGGCCCAGGCAGCAGCTCATGCCTGCTTGTGTCCTGCTGCCCAGTGTATAGCATTTGTTCAGTTAATGCTTGAACTATGGCTTGTGGGACCAGGAGGGGGCTGAACCCCGGGGCTGTCTCTGACACGGTGGTGGACCTGACATTACATCTACAGAGGTGAGGCCAAGGCTCAGAGATGTTCAGTGACTTACACAAATCCTCACAGCAAGCGAGGAAAGCCCAGCTCTGCAGGCGGCCCCGGGGGTGTGTCTGGGGTGGCCGGTCCCTAGGGGGATGTCTTCCATCTGGGAGGGCACTGGAGGCTCAGCTGGGACCTGGGGACCTGGGGAAAGCCTGCATTCCCTGCCCCGAGCTCCTGAAAACTGCAGGCCTGGCCCCGAAAAAACCAGGTGGGGTCAGTCCCTCCCCTTCGTCCTGGAGCAGGTGCTCCCCCAGCAGGCACCTGATGGGATATCTGGTGGCACCCGTGCAGCTAGGTGAGCAGAGTCCTGCCACTGGCTGACCTGAGCGCCATCCTGGCCCCGCTGCTCCTGGAGAGGATGGGGCTCCTCTGCCACATCAGGAGGAGAGCTGGGTGGGGCTCAAGAAGAATCTATGGCCGCCTCCACCCCCGTGCCCAGAGCATAGTTCCCTCTGGCCCCATAAGGGTCCCACCAGCCCTGGGCTCAGGCACTTACCGGGCAAGCACCTGCTGCTGGTCCACGATGGGCAGTAGGTCATCAGTCAGCACTGCCACCTCCACGCCCACACTGTCCCTTCTCGCACTTGTCATGGTCAACAGGGGCTGAGGTTGAGGCTCCAAGGCCACCTGGGCTTCAGCCTCCGCCTCCACACCGGGCTCTGGAGCCAACACCACCTCCTCAGTCACTTCCGGGCCCAGGCCAACCTCCTGGGCACAAAGAGGAACCAAAGTGGAGGCAGGAGGCCAACTCCCAGACCCAAGTTCATGGCAACCTTGATCCCAGATTGGGGGCTCCTGGCCCCTGGCAGTCTGGGACCGATCACTTCTGGCTTAGGGACACCTAGTTATACAAAAATGTGCCACCATTTCCACCAACACCGCCTAAAACAGTCCCCCAGCTCCCTCTCCCATCTCTCACTGCCCAGACTCCACATGGCAGCCATGTGGAAAAGTCTCTTTTCTTTTTCTTTTTTTGGACCACACCAGCAGCATATGGAAATTCCCTGGCCAGGGGTCAAAATCCAAGCTAGAAATGTGACCTATGCCACAACTGCAGCAACTCAGGATCCTTAACCCACCGCATCAGGCCAGGGATTGAACTGGTGTCTCCAGAGAGAAGCCAGATCATTAACCCCCTGCGCCATGGCAGGAACTCCAATTTTCTTAAAATATAAATTTATCTTTCACAGATTCCCATCACGTTTGCAGTAAAAATCCAGGTTCTTCCACAGCCTGCCGCATCCACCTGCCTGTTCCCCTCCTCCCCCACCCGCCTCCTGCCAGTGGCCCACCCATCCTGCCGCTTCTCAGACCTTGTTTTCTGTCACTCAGAAAGTCATGGTCCTTCCAGCCACAGGACTCGGGCACTTGCTAACCCTCTGCTTGGTACTCTCCCCCGGCCCCTCCTTCCTGCCTGGGCCCCATCCCAGTGCCACCCGACAATCAGGGCGCCCGTGGCCTCCCTGTCTACCGTCTCCTGAGAACGTGCAGTGCCGGCTCCTACCCAGCCATCAGGTCCAGAGGCCAGCAGTTCGCTTTCACTCTCCACGAACGCGGGTGGATTTAAAGCCTTCTTCCCACTCCCCTTGGCCGGCTGTGCTCTCTGAAGCAGAAGAGTAAAAAATCGGAGGGTCTGAAACCAGCTGAGCTCAAAATGGGCCCCACTCCTGCCTCGGGGGCCCCCAGCACCTGCCCTGCAGCCCTCCTCCACCACACAGCCTCAGCTCTATGCTTTAGATGAGGGCTCCACGGCTGAGAAGAGTTTGAAACTCACTGTAGAACTGTGGCCTCTTATTAACACATCATTAAAAAGAGATATTGGAGTTCCCGCTGTGGCATGGCAGGATCAGCAGCGCCTCTGCGTTGCTGGGACGCTGGGACACCAGTTTGATCCCTGGCCTGGGACAGTGGGTTAAGGACCCGGCATTGCCACAGCTGCAGCTCGGATATGATCCCTGGCCAGGGAACTCCATATGCTGCAGTGTGGCCAAACAGAGCTGTTGTACCCATTTCATGGGTGAGGAAGCCGAGGCCAGAGAGAGAGGAGACAAGCAGGAGCATCACAGGAAGAACCAGGCCCCTGGAACCTCCCCCCACCCCTGCCCTCAACCACACAGAGGGCCTGGCAGGGGTGGGACACTCACAGTCCTGGTCAGGAGGTCATCGGCTACCTCAGCTTCAGCCCTGAGGTCAGCAGGCTCCAGCAGCTCTGTCAGGTAGGGGTGCTTGCAGGAGAACAGGTTGTGGGGCGGCGGGGGGAGGGGGGAGGAATGGTTGGCCAGAATCATCTTCTGCTCCCGGGCCTCCCCTTCAGCACCCCACACTGCTCATCAACCCCCCCTCCTCCTCCTGCCTGTCACTTCAGCGAGAAGGGGTGGGAAGGAGGGAGAGCAGAAGAGGGGAGAAAACTGCAGAGAGAGGAAACGGGGGAGGGGGGGAGACGGGGCACATCCTGAGCACTGGGTGTGTTCCCGAAGCATTACCTGCATGACCTCTTCAAGCATCCCTATGTTACAGATGAGGCAATCGAGGCCCAGAAAGGTGACTGCCCAAGGTCACACAATTGGGTAGCAGAGGTGGGGTTTGAACCCAGGTCTGTCTGATTTAATTTTATTTATTTATTTATTTATTTAGGGCTGCACCTGCAGCATATGGAAGCTCCCAGGCCAGGGGCTGAATCAAAGCTGCAGCTGCCGGCCTACACCACAGCCACAGCAACGTCAGAGCCGAACCGCATCTGCAACCTATGCAGAGGTTTGCAGCAATGCTGGATCCTTAATCCATTGAGCCAGGCCAGGGGTTGGACCCGCATCCTCACGGAGACCAGTCGGGTTCTTAACCCGCTATGGGAACTCCCAGGTCTGCCTGATCTTAAAGGCCTGTCCCTTACATCCAATCACTCACCTGCACAGGAAAGGAGGGAAAGGAAGGGGGAGAAAGGACAGAGGGGAGGAACGAAGGGGAGAGAAGAAACAAGGTTTTTCAACATCAAGAGAGATGAAAAGGGAGAAGGCACCGGAGAAACGAGCAGATGGAGGAAGGGCGGCCTCTCAGGATGCCTGGGTGGTCCCTGAGAAGTAGCTGCATCCGCTCAGAGTCCCCTTGACAGAGAGCGCACTAGGGTGATCAGGCTGCCTCCAGCTCTTTCACGCCTGGAAACTCCCCGCGCAGGTGTCCCTGCGTCCGCGGAACAGGTGCCCACCTGGCCTCCCCTGGGACCTCCATCCTAGTCATCCTACTGATCAACAGAGCAAGCGGCAGCGCTGCTCTTTCCCAGCCGCCCCCACCCCAGAGCCCGCTCAGAGATGGTGCTGCCGGCTTTGGGGAGGCCGCGCAGGCCCCGCGACCCCTCCCACCCCCCCGCTGCCCCCCCGCGGCGCCCCGCCTCCCGCACCACTGCCTGGCGTCGGGCGCGACCTCAGCTACCTTCGTGGTGACCTTGGGCACGTCCACCTGGGGCCCGTCCACCCCGGCCACCGTGGAGGAGAGCCTGGCCAGCTTGGCTTCCACCTCGGCAAACGGGTCGTGCAGGCCTGGTAACAGCTCCAGGGCCGACAGCGGCCGCTCCTCTGCCTGGAAGAAGGGCTCGTCCTCCCACAGGGGCTGCGCGGCCTCCCGGCTGATGTCCTCCTTCAGGGAGGACCCGCCCTGGGCCTCCACTTCGGGCACTGAGCACTCCAGGCTGCTGGGGTCCCCGGGCTCGGGGAAGGCCGCGGAGACAGACGTCTCTTCCAGTGTGGAAGACGCCTCGGACCTAAAAGAAACCTCCGACTTGGAGGCCTCCACCTGGGGCAGTTGTTCGAAGCTGGACGCAGCCTCCGCGTTGAAGCCGGTCTCACGGGGCAGGGTGTCGGGCATGGCGTAGATCTCGGGTCTCACGGCCGTCTCGTACTGGAAAGTCGGGGAGTCCTCAGACCTGCTGGCAAACTCAGCCCTGGACATGACCTCGGCCTGGTGGAAGACTTCGGCCTTCAGGACGGCGGCCTCTGCAAATGGAGGCCTCCTTTTAGCTTTTTACAGGTGCGACTCAGGGGCACCCGGAAGCTGGCCCCAAGACCACTATGTCCAGGAGACCAGCTTCAGGGCCAGAGCCTCCCAGGCCCCCAAATACTGGCTTCCCATCTCTACCCCCCTGCCCATCAGAACTTAAGCCCTATATCCTTCCACCTCTTCCAGGAAGTCCTTCCTGAAGAGCTCTGTGATCTCGCCATTCTTTGACCTCCCCAGCCATTACTACTCTGCCTTGGGACTGTTCTGTTTTTTGGGGTTTTTTGTTTTTTCCTTTTTAGGGCCGCACCTGCAGCATTTGGAAGTTCCCAGGCTAGGGATCAGACCAGAGCTGCAGCTGCCAGCCTACACCAGAGCCACAGCAACATGGGATCAGAGCCATGTCTGCAACTTATGCCACGGCTCACAGCAATGCTGGATCCTTAACCCACTGAATGGGGCCGAGGATCAAACCCGCATCCTCATGGTTCTTAACGGGAACTCCCGAACTCCAGGACTGCTCTTAATACATAAACTGATTGCCCTGCAGGTCTTATCACCTCCAAAGCAGAGAGCTCCCCAACACCAGATTTCTCACCCAAGACCCTCAGGGCCCCCCTCTGGGTGACCAGCTCAGGGCTCTTGTCCACAGGATAAGCTAGAACCGTGAGAGTTAAATGAATGCTGGGGATGAATACTAGGGAGACCAAATAAAATCCCTCGGAGGCCTGATATTCACTCTGGACTGGAGGGGACACACTCAGGAACAGAAAGTGCTAGAATCTACCCTTCCCTCTTCTTCTGGGTCTACACCAAGAGGGGCACCTCCCTGCCAGCTGGGACTGGACAAGGATCACACAGGCCTCCTGCTCCCAGTTTGCCGGCAGCCACCTCTTTGTCACCATGTCCTGAGCTCCTCTAATGTTCCCTTTGCTGAAAGGGGACATCCACTCCCTAGCTCCTGGCCTGAGCTTCTCCAAGCCTCCGTCTGCACAGCTGCAGTGCGAGGAGGCAGTGAGTCCTCACTCACTGAGAGAGTTTCCTACTCAGTACCTGGCACAGAGCAATGCCCAACAAATGGTACCAATGCTGTGACCAACGTCATCACCAACACAAGGTAGGTTGTGTAATATCTGAGTGAGTACTAGGAAGTCTGGGCTGCCTGGCAGCGCAGGTGTTTGAAAGATAGTGGTGCGGTGGAACATTCTAGAATGTCAAAAAGAAGACAAAAATGTCCAGGAAGGTAAAAGTTCTTGCTAAGGATTGAATGCGTATTTTAGGAGGTGGTTGCTTTGGTAACAAATGGGCTCAAAAGTGAAAGGAGAAAATGCAGAAACTGGGGGACGGGACTTAGACGGGCTGACTTCTAACTCCACGTCAGTCCTGGGCTGTGGACCCGCCTGCGGTCAAGGCATCAAGAAGCAGTGCTGTGAGAAAGAACACTGGCTCTGGGATCACACTGCCTGGGTTCAAATCCTGGCTCCACTTTACCAGGCTGTGTGACCATGGGCAAGTTACGTACCCTCTCTGTGCCTCAGTTTCCTCATCTAGAAAATGAGGGTGATTGTGCTGCCTGCCTTGCTGGGCTGGGCTTGCTAGGAGTAAACAACTGAGTCCGACGGTGTGGAAAGTGCTCTGTGTCAGTGAGTGGGGTGAGGGGGTGACAGGCTGGCCTCCCTCCTGCTGGCCCCAGGGCTGGGGAGGGGGCAGGAAGCAGGGGCAGGGGCGCGCCTGTCTCCTTGCGCAGGTTCTCCTCCAGCGTGGACAGCTTCATATCGTAAGAGTTGCGCATGGCAGTGATGTCCTCCTCCAGCCGGGCCCTGGACTCCTGCTCTGCCTCGTAGTCAGCCCTCAGCCGGGCCAGGCGCTCTTCGTACTCCTGGGAGAGGCGCGGGACGACAAGGGAGGCCGCATTTTAGCAACGCTTCAGAACACAGCTTTCAGCTTTCGGTAATCCTTTTTTGTGCCATTCAGACAACCCAGAAAATACAAATAAGCCAAAAGAATAAAATTTAAATTACCTCTACACCCCCAAGATGATTACTGGCTGGTAAAGACCCTTCTGGAGTTTTCTCTATGCATTTTTAAAAAATTTTCTGGCCACACTTGGGGCATATGGAAGTTCCCAGGCCAGGGATTGAATCCGAGCCACAGCTGCTGGGGCCTACAACACCACAGCTGCCGCAACGTCAGATCCTTAACCGACTGTGCCGGGCCAGGGATCAAACCCGCATCCGTGGAGTTCCCGTCGTGGCGCAGTGGTTAACGAACCCGACTAGGAACAACGAGGTTGAGGGTTTGGTCCCTGCCCTTGCTCAGTGGGTTAAGGATCTCGCGTTGCCGTGAGCTGTGGTGTAGGTTGCAGACGTGGCTCAGATCCCGCGTTGCTGTGGCTCTGGCGTAGGCCAGCGGCTACAGCTCCGATTCGACCCCTAGCCTGGGAACCTCCATATGCCGCGGGAGCGGCCCAAAGAAATAGCAAAAAGACAAAAAGACAAAAAAAAAAAACCCGCATCCTCCACAGCGACCTGAGCCACTACAGTCAGGTTCTTAACCCACTGTGCCACAGAAGGAACTCCTTCCCTGTGCATTTTTAATGGGCTAATAATGTATATATTTGTTTGCAACCTGTTTTTTCCCCAAAGCAAGAGATGACGATCACCCTTTCACATCAACTAAAGTATTTTAACCAAATGGTCCTCAACCCATCAATGACGACTTTGTTTTTCTTTTTCTTCTTTTGAGGGCCACACCCACAGCATATGGAGGTTCCAAGGCTAGGGGTCGAATCAGAGCTGCAGCTTCCGGCCTGCACAACAGCCACAGCAACGCCAGACCTGAGCAGCGTCTGTGACCTACACTGCAGCTCACGGCAATGCCAGATCCTTGAACCCACTGAGCGAGGCCGGGGATTGAACCCCCATCCTCCTGGATACTAGTCAGGTTCTTAACCCACTGAGCCACAATGGGAACTCTGAGGAAAATATTTTTATGCACTGCTTTCCTCTCCATCTTTGCCATCACCACCAGCTCTTGTCCAGACTTGGTCCCCCCACTCCACTCTTGCTCCAGACCTTTCTCCACATGGCAGCTACGCCAGCTAGATCACTTTTCAGTGGCTTCCCATGTTCAAGGATAAAATCTGTCCTCCTCAACTTGAGCTTAAGTCCCTAGTGATCTGACTGGCCACCCCATCCTTGCCACTCTTGGGCATGCCAGCCACTCCCCTCTCCGAGACACACCCCTTCCCCCACCCCAGCCTCCAGCAAGGCCTTTGTCCTGACTCCCTGGCAAGCTCATCCCTTCAGGCCTCGCCCAGTAACACCCCCTCAGAGAGGGGCCTTCCCTGACCACCCTCCCGGAAGACCCCCGTCACCACTCTCTGTCACTGCACCTATTACTTCTTAGCCTGGATCACAGGTTCCAGCAGAGCAAGCTCCATCCCATCTTGCAGCCTCAGTGCTGAGCAGAGGAGGGACTCAGCGAATCACCACTGAATCAGCAAGTGCAAGAAGCAGAACTGTTTGGGCATCTGATACGCATCTTCCATGGGGAGGGCTGGGCATTTATGAACTAATGATAGTCTGTGCCCTGCTGTCTTTTGGAGCTGCTCCTGACAGAGGGGTTCCACAGCAGCAGAAGCCAGAGGAACAGGGCAGGGTTGGCGGTGGGAGAGCCCCACCCCACCAGATCCCCCAGCACAGAGCGTGACCTGGGCACTGGGGGTGGGGGAGAAGTGAAGCATTAAAATGTAATGCCTCAGAGCAATACTTGCAACATCACTGAGCCCCAGGGAGGTTCCAGATTTGCCTAGAAGCACGCAGCTCTCTAATGGCCTCTCAGAGACCTGCAGTCCATGCTCTGTCTGCTTTCTCCTGCCCTGCCCACAGCCTGGCCTCCTCCCTCACCCAGCTGGCATCCCATGGCCCACTACACCCATCCCTCAAGCAAGCACCCCTGACTCCATCACCCCAGCACCCTCCTCTGCTCCCTCCCAGCAGAGCCCTGACCCCAGTTAAACCCAGGCCTCAGCCCAATGGCTCCTACATCCTGCCTGAGGATACACACGTATTTGTACGCACACACATGCACACATGTGGCAGCACTGACTTCCATTTTCACCTGTAAATGTGCAGCCCCGAACTGCAGGAGGACCTCTTAAGTGGGGAGCCCCCCTTCCCAGTCCTTCCACTCTCCCCCTCTCTCTGCAACCCTCCACTCCCCCCATTTCCTGTCTCATCCTCCACAGAGAACACTGAAGAGGTCAGAGGTGAACTCCCTCCCCCGTCCCAGCCCCACAGCTTCCTGTCCACCTGCAGCTCTGCCAGAAAGCTCTGTGTCCTCTTGCAACAGAGGATAAACCATCAAAAGCCAGACCACCCCATAGGAGGACTTTGCTCTTTCAAACCCCCTCCCTCCCGTAGAGCAGAGGTTGGTAATAGACCATGCCCTGCCACCCACAAAACAGGCTCTATCATAGCAATCAGACAAAAGAAATAAAAGATTGCCAGATTGGAAGAGAAGAGGTAAAACTGTCACTATATACAGATTACATGATGCTATATATAGAAAACCTAAGGACTCCACAAAAACTACCGGAGCTGATAAATGATTTTAGCAAAGTAGCAGGATACAAGCCTAACATTCAGAAATTGGTTGCATTTCTGTATACTAACAGTGAAATATAAAATATTTAAAAAGAATACCTTTTAAAATTGCACCTCTCAAAATTAAGTACACCTGGAATACTGGAATTAAATACACTAGGAATAAACCTGACCAAGGAGGTGAAAGACTTACAGGCAGAGCACTATAAAACATTATTCAAGGAAGTTAAAGAAGATGCAAAGAAATGGAAAGCTATCCCATGCTCCTGGATTGGAGGAATTAATATTGTTAAAGTGGCCACACTACCCAAAGCAATCTACAGATTTAATGCTATCCCTGTCAAATTACCCGTGACATTTTTCACAGAACCAGAACAAATAATACAAAAATTTATAAGAAGCCATAAAAGACCCAGAATTGCCAAAACAATGCTGAGGGGAAAAAAATAAAGCAGGAGGTATAACTCTCTTAGACTTCAGACAATATTACAAAGCTACGGTAATCAAGACAGTGTGGTACTGGTACAAAAACAGATATACAGATCAATGAAACAGAATAGAGAACCCAGAAATAAACCCAGACAACTGACTAGAGTCAATTAATATTTGACAAAGAAAACACACACATGGCATGAAAAAATGTTCAACATCAATAATTATTAGAGAAGTACAAATCAAAACTATAATGAGGCATCACCTCACACCAGTTAGAATGGCCATCATTAAAAAGTCTACAAATAGCGAGTTCCTGTTGTGGCGCAGTGAAAACAAATCTGACTAGGAACCATGAAGTTGCAGGTTCAATCCCTGGCCCTGCCCCATGGGTTAAGGATCCAGTGTTGCCATGAGCTGTGGTGTAGGTCACAGACCCGGCTCGGACCTGGTGTTGCTGTGGCTGTGGTGTAAGCTGGTGGCTGCAGCTCCAATTAGACCCCATAGCCTGGGAATCTCCATGTGCTGTGGGTGTGGCCCTAAAAAGCAAAAATAAAAAAAGAAAAAAGAAATAAATAAGATTTTAAAAAGTCTACAAATAACAAAGCTGGAGAGGGTGTGGAGAAAAGGGAACCCTCCCATGCTACTGATGGGGATGTATATTAGTACAACCACTCTGGAAAACAATAAGGAAGTTCCTCAGAAAACTAAATAGGGAACTACCATATGATCCAGCAATCCCACTCCTGGGCATCTATCCAGACAAAACTACAATTCAAAAAGATACATGCTATGAACAACTATATGGCAACAAGTTTGACAATCTGGAAGAAATGGACAATTTTCTAGAATCTTACAGCCTGCCAAAACTGAATCAAGAAGAAACAGACCAACTGAACAGACCAATCACTAGAAATGAAATTGAAGATGTCATAAAAACACTCCCTACAAATAAAAGTCCAGGACCAGATGGCTTCACAGGCGAATTTTATCAAACATATAAAGAGGAATTGGTGCCCATCCTCCTTAAACTCTTTCAAAAGGTTGAAGAAGAAGGAATACTCCCAAAGACATTCTATGATGCCACCATCACCCTCATTCCAAAACCAGATTCCACCAAAAAAGAAAACTATCGCCCAATATCATTGATGAATATAGATGCAAAAATTCTCAACAAAATCTTAGCCAACCAAATCCAACAACATACCAAAAAAATTATACACCATGACCAGGTTGGGTTCATCCCAGGTTCACAAGGATGGTTCAACATACGCAAATCAATCAGCATCATACACCACATTAACAAAAAAAAAGTCAAAAATCATATGATCATCTCAATAGACGCAGAAAAAGCATTTGACAAAGTCCAACATCCATTCATGATCAATACCCTCGCCAAACTGGGTATAGAGGGAACATTCCTGAATATAATCAAAGCCATTTATGATAAACCCACAGCAAATATAATACTCAATGGGGAAAAACTGAAAGCCTTCTCACTCAAATCTGGAACAAGACAGGGATGCCCACTCTCACCACTGCTCTTCAACATAGTTTTGGAAGTCCTAGCCACAGCAATTAGACAAACAAAAGAAATAAAAGGCATCCATATAGGAAGAGAAAACTGTCACTGTATGCAGATGACATGACACTATACATAGAAAACCCTGAGGACTCAACCCAAAAACTCCTTGAACTGATTAATAAATTCAGCAAAGTAGCAGGATATAAGATGAACATCCAGAAGTCAGTTGCATTTCTGTATATCAGCAATGAAATATTAGAAAAGGAATACAAAAATACGACACTCTTTAAAATTGCACCTCACAAAATCAAATACCTCGGAATACACCTGACCAAAGAGGTAAAGGACCTATATGCCGAGAACTATAAAACTTTAATCAAAGAAATCAAAGAAGATGTAAAGAAATGGAAAGATATTCCATGTTCCTGGATTGGAAAAATCAATATTGTAAAAATGGCCATACTACCCAAAGCAATCTTCAGATTCAATTCAATCCCTATCAAATTACCCATGACATTTTTCACAGAACTAGAACAAACAATCCAAACATTTATATGGAACAACAAAAGACCCAGAATCGCCAAAGCAATCCTGAGAAACAAAAACCAAGCAGGAGGCATAACTCTCCCAGACTTCAAGAAATACTACAAAGCCACAGTCATCAAAACAGTGTGGTACTGGTATCAAAACAGACAGACAGACCAATGGAACAGAATAGAGAACCCGGAAATAAACCCTGACACCTATGGTCAATTAATCTTTGACAAGGGAGGCAAGAACATAAAATGGGAAAAAGAAAGTCTATTCAGCAAGCATTGCTGGGAAACCTGGACAGCTGCATGCAGAGCAGTGAAACTAGAACACACCCTCACACTATGCACAAAAATAAACTCCAAATGGCTGAAAGACTTAAATATACGACAGGACACCATCAAACTCCTAGAAGAAAACATAGGCAAAACACTCTCTGACATCAATATCATGAATATTTTCTCAGGTCAGTCTCCCAAAGCAATAGAAATTAGAGCAAAAATAATCCCATGGGACCTAATCAAACTGAAAAGCTTTTGCACAGCAAAGGAAACCCAAAAGAAAACAAAAAGACAACTTTCAGAATGGGAGAAAATAGTTTCAAATGATGCAACCAACAAAGGCTTAATCTCTAGAATATATAAACAACTTATACAACCCAACAGCAAAAAAGCCAATCAATCAATGGAAAAATGGGCAAAAGACCTGAATAGACATTTCTCCAAGGAAGATATACAGATGGCCAACAAACACATGAAAAAATGCTCAACACTGCTGATTATAAGAGAAATGCAAATCAAAACTACCATGAGATACCACCTCACACCAGTCAGAATGGCCATCATTAATAAATCCACAAATAACAAGTGCTGGAGGGGCTGTGGAGAAAAGGGAACCCTCCTGCACTGTTGGTGGGAATGTCAACTGGTACAGCCACTATGGAGAACAGTTTGGAGATACCTTAGAAATCTATACATAGAACTTCCATATGACCCCACAATCCCACTCTTGGGCATCTATCCGGACAAAACCCTACTTAAAAGAGACACGTGCACCCGCATGTTCATTGCAGCACTATTCACAATAGCCAGGACATGGAAACAACCCAAATGTCCATCAACAGAGGATTGGATTCGGAAGATGTGGTATATATACACAATGGAATACTACTCAGCCATAAAAAAGAATGACATAATGCCATCTACAGCAACATGGATGGAACTAGAGAATCTCATACTGAGTGAAATGAGCCAGAAAGACAAAGACAAATACCATATGATATCACTTATAACTGGAGTCTAATATCCAGCACAAATGAACATGTCCTCAGAAAAGAAAATCATGGACTTGGAGAAAAGACTTGTGGCTGCCTGATGGGAGGGGGAGGGAGTGGGAGGGATCGGGAGCTTGGGCTTATCAGACACAACTTAGAATAGATTTACAAGGAGATCCTGCTGAATAGCATTGAGAACTTTGTCTAGGGAGTTCCCGTTGTGGTGCAGTGGTTAACGAATCCGACTAGGAACCATGAGGTTTTGGGTTCAATCCCTGGCCTTGCTCAGTGGGTTAACAATCCGGCGTTGCCGTGAGCTGTGGTGTAGGTTGCAGATGAGGCTCAGATCCCGCGTTGCTGTGGCTCTGGCGTAGGCTGGCGGCTACAGCTCTGATTGGACCCCTAGCCTGGAAACCTCCATATGCCGCGGGAGCGGCCCAAGAAATGGCAAAAAGACGAAAAAAAAAAAAAAGAACTTTGTCTAGATACTCATGTTGCAACAGAACAAAGGGTGGGGAAAAAATGTAATTGTAATATATACATGTAAGGATAACTCGATCCCCTTGCTGTACAGTGGGAAAATAAAATTAAAAAAAAAAAAAAAGATACATGCCCGTATGTTCACTGTAGCACTATTCACAATACCTGAGACACAGAAGCAACCTAAATGTCCATGGACAGATGAATGGATTAAGAAGATGTGATACATATACACAAAGGAATACTACTCTGCCGTAAAAAGTAATGAAATAATGCCACTTGCAGCAACATGGATGCAACTAGAGATTCTCATACTAAGAGAAAGAAAGAGAAAGACAAATACCATATGATATCACTTATATGTGGAATCTGAAATGTGGCACAAATGAGCCTCTTTACCAAACCGAAACAGATCCACAGACATGGAGAACAGACTTGTGGTTGCCATGGAGGAGGGGGGAGGGGAGGGAAGGACCAGGAGTTTGGGGTTAGTGGATGCAAACTATCACATTTAGAATGGATAAGCAATGAGGTCCTGCTGTATAGCACAGGGAACTATATCCAATCTCTTGTGATAGAATGTGATGGAAGATACTATGAGAAAGAATAAATAAATAAATATATAGATATAGATATAGATGAATGACTGGGTCACCTTGCTGTACAGCAGAAATTGAGACAACACTGTAAATCAACTACGCTTTAATTAAAAATTTTTTTTTCAATGCTCTATACCTTTAAACCCTTCCTTGGCCCCAGTTCCAGCGACCAGTACCTAGTATGGGCTCAGAAAATGCTTGTTGATGACTGAACTGAGGGCTATAGTGCAAACCCAGCCCCCCCACCAGCTTTGCCTGGAATTTGTTACCCAGCCCAGCCATGAGACCATGCCTTCAATTCACCATCCTCCAGCAATAGGAAAACTGCTGTGCACCTGTTCTAGAGATGAGAACACAGGCTTGGAGAGTTTAACCTGCCCAACAATACCTGTAAAAACTGGACTCATAGACTGTAAAAGCTGGATGGACCCCAGGAGTCTTCTAGTCCGATACCCCAGTGCAGCAGGAAAAGGAAGTCCATGGAAGCCAGCCTGTGGCTGAGCCGACCTCTGGCCCGGTGCCCCCTCCATTACCCCTGGGGCCACCTCCCTCATCCTGAGCATCCTGACCGGCTCTGGATGGAAAGGAAAGCATGGTCCAGGCACACAGTAGATGCTCAATAAATATGAAAGTCATCAATGAAAGAACAAATCAGAGGGAGGGAGGACCGACCCCCTCATCTCTTCCTCCAAGCGTGGCTCACAGAACAAACTCCAGGGCCAGAAAACAGACTTGGTGGTGGTGGCCTCAGGCGGCTGCGCTCTGACACAGTGCCCTCTAGGCTGCTCTTGAGGAGGAGATGACGACCCCTGTCCCCAGGGTAGAGGACCCTCCAGCCAGCCCAGAACAGAGGCTCTTTTCCCTGCTGACCACTAGAGGGAGCCAGCGCCCTGCTTATCACACAGCCATGCTGTCTGCCTACCCAACCCTTCTCAGGGAGGATGCTTCCAGCCCTGCCCAGACCAGCCCTCCCCACCCAGTTTTGTGACCAAGGCCCACCTGTCCCTGTATGAGTCCAAAACCCACTCGGAACCTCAAAGCGCCACCACTCTCATCTTGTGGGCTTGTGCTCGGCCATTCCTAAGGCTCCTCCTCCTAATACCTTCCCAGGAGCCAAACCCAGGGCTCCAGAGACAGCCTGACATCCACAGAAGGTCCCAGAACAGCAGCAGCAAAAGCAGAGTGAGTGGCTGAGTTCCCAGAACCTACACAGGGCCGGTACAGGGGTCATCCAGGGGCCACAATTGAGCCTCTCCCCAAACAGTAAAAGCCTCCACCTGTCGTGGGCAGCACATGGGCACTCTTTGGTTCATTTCTCCCAGCCCTCCGCCCACAGGACTGAGATGGCCCAGGCCTTACCCGGTCTGCCTCCCAGAGGCTGGGCCCCAGGCCCCCACAGCCTGACCAGGGCTTCCGGAGGTCCGCCGGGCTGATCCCACAAGAGGTCACAGCTGAGTGGCAGAGGCCCAGGTGCAGACACATCCCGGCTCCAGTCCCCGCGGAGCTGCCCAGACTAGCATTAGGTTTTCCACTAGGAAAGACCCAGTGCACTCAAGAGACCATTGAATGTCAAACCCCAGCAGGTGCTGGGATCTCGGAATGCAGCCCTTAATGGCAGGAACCTCTGGAAATCCACAGTCTGGAGTTGGGATGGAGCCTAAGCCAGGAGTTAGGAGGCTCTGCGTGTCTGGCTGTGTGAGTGCCTCTGGAGGTCAGCTCCACATCTGTAAACCAGGGGTTACCCGCCTGCTCTCTGGCTCCCAGGGATTCTGGGACATCCATGGCAGGACCCAGGTGCCTGGAGGTAAGAGATCTTGCTGGGAGGCCCCACCCCACTTATCCACCAATCAAGTCAATGGGCACCTGGGGGCTCCGCACAGCTCACCCAGGATGCCCTGCTCTCAGCCCCGACCCCTTCCACTCACCTCCTCGCCAAGGAGTAGGCCATGCCCACCATCAGGGATGCTCTCCCCATGCCATCAATCCACAGCTACCCCTCCCTGCAGGCCTGAGGCTGCACCCCTGCAGACACTGACGGGGATGGACTATACTCTGCAGTCCAGAACCCATTCAAACCCTGGCTCAGACTCTCCTTAGCTGTGTGACCCTGGGCAAGTCATGCACCTTTCTGAGCCTCAGCTTTCTGGGTTCCAAAGGGAGACTGGAGCAGAGTGAGTGGCTGCTCCAAAGGTGATGGTGGCACGGAAATGACATCATTCTGGAGAAGATCTCCTGCTGGGCCCCACCCGCTGGCCTACGCTCCCACCTGTCAGGGGCTCACCTCCCGGATCAGCTGCTTCTCGGCCTCCGGGTCGTACTGGATCTCAGGCGGGGGAAACAGCTTCTCCTCGATCTGGACCGGCCTTGGGGGCACCTGACTGTTCAGCAGGGCTGGGAGCAAAGTAGAAATGAGGGGCTGTGACCAGGTGCACCTGGTTAAGCAGAAATCTGTAAAAAGACAACTACGTGCTCATTCAAAAAAGACTTCAAAGTACTGAACTTATTTACTTTAAGCAGGATTTTGTATAAAAGGCACACATACTCATCCAACAAATATTTATTGAGCACCTACATGTTCTAGGCACTGGAGATCTGGCACTGAACAAAAAGGCAAGACTCCACACCCACACTGTTTTCAACTGTGAGGAAAGGAAAGCAAAATGTGTAACATATTACAAAGTGATTCTTTTTCTTTCTTTCCTTCCTTTTTTTTTTTCTGCATCCACAGCATATGGAAGTTCCCCAGCTAGGGATGGAACCTGAGCCACAGCAGCAACCAGAGCCACTTCAGTGCCAACATGGGGTCCTTAACCCACTGTGCCACAAGGGAACTCCCACACTGTTTTCAACTAGGCAAGAAAGGCAAGCAAAATGCATAACATGTTACAAAGTGATTCTCTCTCTCTCTCTCTCTCTCTCTCTCTCTCTCTCTCTCTCTCTCTCTCTTTCTCTCTGGCCCCATCAGATGCATGTGGAAATTCCCTGGACAGAGATCAAACTGAAGCCTGAGCCATGGCAATAACTTGAGCCACAGCAGGGATGCTAGGCCACCAGGGAATTCCCAAAAGTGACACTTCTAAGTGAGAAAGAAAGCAGGAAGGGGGCTGAGACTAACAACCAAGAGGAAGGGTAGCAGCATCAATAGTATCCACAGGAAAGACCTCTTGGACAAGGCACGAGGAAAGCAATGCTCTGAAGGAAGAGAAGCAGAGTGGTGGGCCGAGATCCTGGGGACAGACAGAAGGGAGCAGTGAGTGCAAAGGTCCTGTGGCAGACAGGGGCTGTGACTGTTTCAGGAACAGCCGAGAGGCCGCTGAGCTGGAGCAGAGTGAGCGAGGGAGAGTGTGAGTAAAGAGCAAGCCAGAGGGGAACAGGTCAGAGAGCCACAGGTCATGCTGGGGGCTTCGGCTTCAACTCCGGGTTAAACTCAGCCCTTGGAGGGTTTGGGCAGGGTGGCGAAGGGACTCCCATTTGAACAGGATCTCCCTGGTTGCCCTGTGGAGAATGTGCTAGGGGAAATAAGGACACAAGTAGGGAGAGCTGCCTGGGGGGTGAGGGGCTCTGCAGTAATTCAGGTGAGAGATGCTAGCGACTCAGGTCAGGGGGCAGATTCTGGATGTGTTTTAATGGTAGACAAACAAGATCTACTGCTGGACTGGATGGAGCTTTGAGCAAAAGCGAGAAGCCAAGGATGACCCCAAGGTTTCTGGCTTGAACACCTGGAGGAGAGAGGTGCCCCCAGCTGTGTGGGGAGGGCTTCAGGACAAGCAGGTCTGGAAAGGGTGAGACTCGGTGGGATATGTTAAGTCTGAAAGGATGATTAGATGGCTGTTCACATCTGGAAGTCAGAGGGCACAGTTTATCAACCAGGCTGGGGTTTTTTCTATGATGTTGTGACATCTTGGGGGACTTGATGGCCAGGAAGAGAGTGTCCCTCCCAGGGCCAGCCAATTCCTAGAGTTCCCAGCTTGTCCTGAGAAGCCCACCTTTTAAATGCAAGACAACCACAGCCTCCTCTAGCTAACTCTCCCCACACCCAGCCCTTCTGCCCCAATCCAGCTGGACTTACTCACACTAGCCAGTCCTGAGCTGTTTCTGCCCTGCAGTGCCTTCCCACAGAGACCCCAGTAAAGGCTCTGGCTCTGGTGGCCCCTTGCTTCTCTCTGCCTCCTGACCCACACTGGTGCTTCCCCTGTGGCCCTGCATACGTGCCTCTCTCATTTCCAGGGTAACTGAGTAACAATAACTTTCCTTTTCAATGATATTGACTTCTCTGTGTTACTTCTCAGTCCCTTTATAAATTAAGACCTGGACACACATCACACAGCCAGGCTGGAGTTCCACAGGTGAGAGTTGTGAGTACGGAGATGGTGTTTAGAGATGTGAGACCAGGTGAACCCCCCTTAGGCGTGAGCACAGAGAAAAGGCTAGAGGACTGGCCCTGGGACAGCCCCGTGTCAGGTCAGGGAAGGGGAGACTCGGGCAAGGGGGTGAGAAACAGTAGCCAGAAAGCTCGGAGGAGAACAAGGACAGGGGGCGTCCACGAAGCAGGGGTTTCAAGGAGAAGGGAGAGGGCCATCGGAGTCAACTGATGCTAGGAGGACAGATTTAACACCCAGGAGGTCACCCAGGGCAGCTTCAGTGGGATGGGGAATCAGGGCAAGAGAGCAGAGGGCCAGTGAAAATGGACACGTTATTTCCAGTTTGGCTAAAAGGGGAGAGAGCAATATGCCAGTGACCGGAGGAAGAACTAGGCTTAGAGGGTGAGGGCTACCAGCAAGCGCCCAGTGGTGAGACCGCTTGGCACTCTGAGTCAGACACACCTGGTTCCCAGGCCCAGCTCTAAAGTTAAAGCATCAGGTATTGTCTGTTGAGCCTTACGTGCCAGGCACCTGGCTAAGCCCACACCTGAATCATCTCTTGCAATCCTCCCAACTGGCCCGCAGCAAAGACAAGGCAGGTGCAAGGCATGTCACAGATGAGGATGTTGAGGCTTGGGGTGGGGCCTGAGTCCCTTGCCCAATCCAGCAATTACTGCCCGGCTCTCTGCGCTCTGCCTGCCCTGCCCCCATCAGTTTGTTGGGCTGTGTACTCTGAATCCGGGAAGAGGGGATGCTAACAGGCCCTACCTGGCAAGGCTGCTGAGATAAGCTCGGGAAGTGTGTGGACATGTTAGCGGCTGGGTCAGGCAACCAATGGCAGAGCCAGCCCAGCCCCCTCCTGCTACCTCTCGTCATTCCTCCATCTAGTTCCCTCCCCCTCCCCATCCTGGGGCAGAGCAGGGTCAGGTGTGGGGAAGGAGGGAAAGAAGAGGAAGGCAGACTGCCCAAGTGGAACCCCTCGTCGTCGTGGTGTTCAAGCCCTCTCCACTCCAGCCCTTGCCAGCCACTACCTGGCCCTCTCCCAGCACCTGACTCACCAGGCTGCCAGCAGAACTACCCGTGGGTCCCATATGCACCTTAGAGTTCAGCGCCTTTTTTTTTTTTTTTTGCACTTTTCAAGGCCAGGCTTGCCGCATGTGGAGGTTCCCAGGATAGGGGTTGAATAGGAGCTACAGCTGCCGGCCTACGCCACAGCCACAGCAACATCAGATCTGAGCCATGTCTGCGACCTACACCACAGTTCACCGTAACATCAGATCCTTAATCCACTGAGCGAGGCCAGGGATCGAACCTGCAACCTCATGGTTCCTAGTCGGATTCGTTTCCGCTGCGCCACAACGGGAACTCCTCAGTGCGTCTTTGCATAGACTGACCACTCTCATCCAACAAGAGACTTCTCCTTCCCCAAGGCTCTGCTCAATCAGCCCTTTTGCTCTGTGAAGCCTACTCTGACTGACCACACAGCACCCCCAGATAGCCTTGGCCACACACTCCCTTCCGCCCTGCAGTGCCCGGTGCAGCTCTCTGCCCTAAATACACCTGATGATCTGCTGGAGTGTCCTTCTCCCCCAGGAAACTTAGGTACCCAGGAGGCAGAGCCTGGATCTGATTCACCTGTGTGTCCCCATGCCCAGCACAGGTCCACGCACAGAGAGGGTGCTCAGTGAACTCTGCATGAATGGACAGGTGGGTGAGAGGAAAGATAGATAAAAGGATGGATGACAGGATGAAGTGAAAGAATACTGGAGATGTGGATAGTAGGATGGATGGGATGAGTGGATAAAATGGTTGAATGGATGGGTGGATTAAATGGATGAATGGGTGGGAAGATGGCTAAATAGTGGAGTGGGTAGGAGAGTGGGTGGGTTGGATGGATGGATGGATGAATGGGTGGATGGGTAGATGAATGGACAGATGGGTGGATGGATGGGTGTGTGTGTGAATGGGTGGATGGGTGGGTGGATGGATGGATGGATGGGTGGGTGAACGGGGGTGGGGTGGATGGGTGGATGGACGGGTGGGTGAATGGGTAGATGGATGGATGGGTGGATGGATGGACGGGTGGATGGGGGGATGAGTAGGTCAGCGAGTGTGTAGAATGGATGGATAGAGAGGAAGATGGGTGGGGAGATGGAAGGACAAATGGACTCAGGCTCTGGGGTGCTCCCTTCCCCAAATGGCTTCTCAGATAAAGAAAACCCTGGAGTCCCTTGGTTGCAAGGACCTTGCAGGTCCATGCTCTGGGTAGGGATTTCTAGCTGCTAGATGACACCCAAATGCCTGGGTGTGAGAGCTGCCACCACAAGGTGCCTAAATGGGAGTGGGGGGCGGGACTTGGCGAGGAGGCGGTGAGTCACTTAAGCTGCTAACCAGCACAGCCTCATGACGCTACCCAGAGACAGCAGGCAGACAGGTGGGATGACAGATGCGCAGCCTGGAGGCAGGGAATGGGTGACAGAGCTCCCAGCTGATGCAACAAGCCAGACAGACCAGCCTCTTCCTGGGGCATCGGGGAGCAGATATCACCTAGGCCATCACCACCCACAGCTCCCCGCGACTGCCCGGAATCTATGCTCATATGAACTTGAGAGGAGATGGGACACTGCTTCCAGACCTCTCAGGTGGGAAACCAGAGGCAGGAACCCAAAGGGGGAGAGCCTTTCTTGTCCCCGACCCTCCCTGCCACGGCTCTCCCTGCCGCCCACCTGACAGGTCGCCGGGACTCATCTGCTGGGCTAGAATCGCCTTGAGCTTCTTGATCTCCTCCTGGTACTCGCGCAGGAGGGCATCCTTGGGGTCCTCGTTGATGCGCGGCTTGTTCTTGATGTTCTTGGCTCGGTTGGCGTAGCGCAGGGTGCTGAGGGTCTCGTCGTAGTTGTTGTCAGCCGGCGACAAGCAGGCCACCATCAGCGTCTTGGTGTTGCCGCCCAGCGAGTCCTGCAGCAGCCGCGTCAGCTTCGAGTCCCGGTAGGGGATGTGTTTGCAGCGCCCGTCCACCAGGGCCGAGATGACGTTGCCCAGCGCTGACAGTGACAGGTTGATCTTGGTGGCCTCCTTGAGCCGCTCCCCCGTGGCACCGGTCTTGGACTGCCGCTCGCTGCCTGCCAGGTCCACCAGGTTCAGCTTGCCCGCCCGGAGGTGGTCCTTGCCCTGCTCATCTGCGGACGACCAGGCAGAGGGGTGAGGGCCCTGGGATAAGGGAAGGACAGCAAACCCCCAGGCCCTGGGCGCTCACCCACCCAGGGTCTCATTTCAGCTGCAGAGGAGCCCTGTGAAGGAGGTACTCGGATTGTGCCCATTACAGAGGAGACAAATGAAGCTCAGAAAGGGCATTTAACTTGCCCAAGGTCACACAGCTGCTAAGTGGCAGATCCAAGATCAGAACCCAGGGCTGACTGACTCCAGGGAGTGGTACTGGGAGGTACAGACTGCACTCTGAGTGCTGCAGGGTTTCTTAGGGCTTTGACAACAGTTCCTACGTGTTTCTTCAGGCCAAAGATGGAGGCCAGGGACAGGTGATGGGACATGACTGGGTCACTGGGAGCTGTATCCTTCAAGGCAAAAAACATCGGCTTTGGTGACCCTGGAACCCAGTTCCCATTCAAGTCTTGCCTATTCCTTGCTGTGTGACTTTGGGAGAGCCATGCACCTCTCTGACCCTCAATCCGCACATCAACAAAGCGTGACTAAAGGTAGCTCCCCATGAGAGTTCCTTGTTGGAAGGAGTAAACAAGAGTCCACAGGCCCCCCCCCCTCCCCCGCACATAGCGGGTGTTCCTCTCCGCTGAGAACAAGCCCAGTTCCGCAGTGACAGTGGCTGCGGGGGCAGGGCAGGCGCAGGTGCTGGGTGGGGGTGACGGAGCTGGTCACCTGCAGGGGCTCAGAGCACAGGTGTCAAAGGCACAGATTCTGTCCCTCGGCAGCTGTGGAACTTGGGGAAATAACATCACTTGACTCAGAGCCTCAGCCTTTCGGTAACATGGGAAGAAGCTAAGACCCACCCTGAAAGGCCTTTGGGGGATCACCCAGGGTGCGGGCATAAGGAGCTCAGGGTCGCACCTGGCACACCGCAAGGGCTCCTTACATGACAGCTTGCTGCTCTCAGTACTATTGGTAATTCTTAGTGTCGCAACACCGTAAATGGTTCCAAAAGATGGGGGTAGGGCCAGGGCTTCCTTCTTAGTTTCCTGCTGGTTGAAACCACACTTGGGCTAGTTTTACCCATGGGCACAGCTACCTGAAGTAAAGAAATTATAATTCTGGCTGGGAGTTCCTGCTGTGGTGCAATGGGATTGGTGGCATCTCTGCAGCACCAGGTTGCAAGTTCGATCCCTGGTCTAGCACAGTGGGTTAAAGGGTCTGGTATTGCAGCTGCAGCACAGGCAGATCAACTGTTGCTCTGATCTGATCCTTCGCCAGGGATTATGCCCCAGGGCAGCCAAAAAAATCCAAAAAAGAATAAAAGTCTGGCTGACACCCAGTGGAAGCTTGGACATGTGAGGGGCTTGAAATTGGAGCTTTTTTTTTTTTTTTTTTTTTTCCCTTAATCAGCTACAGGAAGGAGGGACTCGGAACTGTCCTTTTGGAAAGCTCTTTGCAGAATGTACCAGGAGCCTTAAATAGCTTTGTATTCTTGCCCCAAGAGGCCTGCTCCGGGGAACCTCATCTGAGGAGATGACTCCAAGCGCAGAGAAGGCTTTATGCACAAAGCTGTTCACTGCAGCATTATTTACAACATGGACAAACAGGGAAAGGTGTGAAGATCTTGGAGTGGGCTGGGTGGAGGAGGGCCATGGGCTGATGCACGGTCCTCCCACCACCTCCCACGGTCGGGAAGGCATGGCCGGGGTGATGTGGGGAAAGGCTTTGGGGTGGCGTGGGAAATGAAATGCGGGGAGAAACTACATAGAGCATAAGATTTTAATTGTATCTAAAATTTTCATGGGAAATTGGTACAACCACTATTTCAGAAAACAAAATATAGAACTACCATATGACCCAGCCATCCCACTCTTGGGCATGTATCCAGACAAAACTTTCCCTGAAAAAGATACATGCACCTGCATGTTCACTGTAGCTCTATTCACAACAGCCAAGACATGAAAACAACCTCAATGTCCATTGACAAATGAATGGATTAAAAGATGTGGTATATATACACAATGGAGTACTACTCAGCCATAAAAAAGAACAAAATAATGCCATTTGCAGCAACATGGATGGAACTAGAAACTCATACTAAGTGAAGTAAGTCAGAAAGAGAAAGACAAATACCATATGATATCACATCTGGAATCTAATATATGGCACAAATAAACCTTTCCACAGCAAAGAAACTCATGGACTTGGAGAACAAACTTGTGGTTGCCAAGGGGAAGGGGGAGGGAGTGGGATGGACTGGGAGTCTGGGGTTAATAGATGGACACTATTTAGAATGGATAAGCAATGAGATCCTGCTGTATAGCCCTGGGAGCTATATCTAGTCACTTGTGATGGAGCCTGATGGAGATAATGTGAGAAAAAGAATGTATATATGTAGGTGTGACTGGGTCACTTCGCTGTACAGTAGAAAATTAACAGAACACTGTAAACCAGCTAATGGATAAAATAAAAATCATTTTTAAAAACTGCCACGGGAAAAAAAAAAGACCAAAAGAACATGTGCTTAAATGTTAACAGTTAGTCATGTTTATGAGTAATTTCTCCTCCCTCTACTTCCTAAATATCTTTATTGAACTTATTTTATAATGAAAATAATAAACATCTATAACCCTTTTTAAAAGACTGTTTCCAGGCAGTCTGCCTCATCCTTCAAACCCTTCTGCAGAAACCAAGAGGCACCCCGCAGCACCGCGCTCTCCTCCTCCCTCTGGACCTGTCCTCACCTACCCTGGTCCCTACCCCCACCCCACAGCATCATCATGGGAGGATGTGACCACCTCCCCCATGTCAGCACCCCCAGGGAGACACTGACCCAGCCAGCACCAGGGGGTTGGCCGGAGGTCGGGCCACCCCACAGGTGGGCATGTGCCACTGGAGGTTCCATCAACCCAGGATTGACCTTGGGTCGGGATCTCTCCAGAATTATGTTCCCATGCGCTGGGGCCGCTTCCCGCTCCACTGCTCTCAGGAGTTCTTTTGGGATGAGCCACAAACCTGGAGGCAGCTGCAGTGTGTGGAAAACCCAGATGTCAGAGAAACCTGGGTTCAAATCCTGGCTCTACCATTTAGCAGTTAAGCGGTACCTTGAAGCACTTAAGTGGGGCCTTGAACAAGCAGGTCCTTTGACCTCTCAGAGCCTCCAGTTCCCCACCTGTTCGTGGGATTCGGAATGCCCGCATCTCGGACTGCCGTGGAGTTTAAATGGCACGAAGTGCAGAAAGAACTTAGCACAGCGTCTACAGGTGGCCTGAAATAAATGTGTTCCTTTCCTTCCTCTTCCCTTTCTCAGGAACCCTTCCAGAAGGAAGAGTGAGATGGCTTGGGAGTAGCGTGCATTACAGAGAAAGAGGAGAATCAGAGAGTTCCGTGCGGCGTACATGCTGGGGATGGACCCCTGAGACAGAGGTCCCGCTCGGAGACTTTCCAGTTGTGTGACCGCGATTTCCTCACCTGTAAATGGGGAGAATGTGCGTACCCGCCTCCTGGAGGTGGGGAAGGAGCATATGGGCGAACGCACACACGCATTGCCTGCTCCCTGGCAGCTACCGGTATTATTACTGTTGTTGTCATTGATGCTGTTTATCCTGGAAGCACAGGTCCTGGCACAGGGAGGGTCCTCCTGTGTTTCCTCCAGGCGATCCTGGCATCTCTTCCCAGTTGGGGCCTTTGAGGCTCCGGAAGGGGAAGGAAGGGTCTGGGTTGCTAGGAGCGGACACCCACCCCTCCCCCGGCCCCACATACCCACGGCGTAGATCTCAATGCTGACGGTGAAGATGGAGTGGGAGCGGGAGGAGTCCTTGTTCATCAGGGTGTAGCCGACTGAGCGGTTCTTCCAGCCCGTCTCCATGATGCGCTCGCACTGGGCCACACTGTGCACCGTGTGCATGGAGAGCCCCCTCACGTACACCCCCTTCTCCGGGTGCTCCTTCAGCTGCGGGTAGGAGGAGCCGGTCAAGGAGCCCGGAGAAATCGAGGGATGGGCCCCATGCCCACGACCTCTGCCTTTCTGCAGGGCAGGCTGGCACCTGAAAGTCCCTGTCACAGCCCAGGGGTTTGTCCTAGGCAGAACCAGCCTCAAACCCGCCCCTGCCTCTTCCTTGGTGTGGCGCCTGGGGCCAGTGACTTCACGTCTATGAACCTCAGTTTCCACATCTGTAAAATGGGTATGATATACCGATCTCCCAGGGAGGTGGCGGGGATTCCGCAAACGAGGGCCCATACACTGGCACAGTGCCTGGCACGTAGTAAGTGCTCCATCGATGCCACCCACTGCCCTCCCTGTGATTAGTGCTGTGGTTGTGTAGGTGGTTTCTGGTCTGGGAGCTTCAGCTCCTGGGGGCTGACCCTGTGATCATTCACCCACGGGTCCTGAGTACTTCTCCCCTGCCCTGCCCTGGCTTCTGCTCGCCTCTCTGCCATGGCTCCACATCAACAGCGACGTTCCCAGACCTTTGGATCACGGCCGGTGAAGGGCCATTTGCTGCCCAGCACTCCCACTGGCCCACAGCTCAAACTGGCCCCCAGCCCTCAGCACGATGGCAGCAAGTAATTTAATTTATCTGACTGCTCCCTGCTTGCTCTCCAGGCAGCCAAGCTGTTTTGTTGCTGACACAGAGCTGTGAAATGCAATATTTTTCAAGTGTGAGAGGCAATCAAACCACTCTGGCGAAAGCAGAATGAATTTGGACAAAAGTCTGCCGGCTGGTCTGAGCCAGAGAAGACTCAGATGCTCTGCCCTGGGCAGCTTCAGGGTCCCAGGTGGAGGTGGGTCCCTGGTGCAGAGAAGGGGGGCGGGGGGGGGGGGAGGTGCAAGCTCAGGCTTGCCCTATCTGCCAAAGTCTGGAGAAAGATCCAGACCCAACTGAAGGACTGGGATTCCTGGAACAGACAAGCAACCGAGGCACAGAGATGTTAAGTGACTTGCGGAAGGTCACACAGCTATAAGTGGCAGGACAGTACTGGGGTCACAGACAGTGGAAGACCAGAGGCAGGGCATGGAGAGAGGCTGCAACATTCCAGAGTAACCCAAGTTTGATATGCCAAAGGGCTGACCTTGACCTGGGAGGTGGCTGTGAAGACACAGCTCTGAGGACAAGAGCAGGAGACCCTACAAACAGCGCAGGGCTGGAGGGCAGCCTTGGGATGCTGTGTGCCTGCAGAGGGGCCTGTTTTGATCACTGCCACACTCCTGCTTGGCATGTGGTAGGCGCAGGTGAGTGAATGGCTGCTCGCGGCCTCAGGAAGAACGCAATTTCCTATGTAGTCAGACAGGCGGGGGTTAGACACGTAGTTCTGTTGACCTGCTACCTGGGGAAGTCATTTTGCCTCTCTCTGCCTTGGTTTCCTCATCTGTGAAATGAGTATCCTAAATCCTGCTTCCACAAGACTATCACGAGGATTAAGAAGAGAATGGCTCTAAAAGATGCTCTGTGGGCGCTTGGAGGGGGTTCAGGGAACACAGACACAAGAGGATGAGGCCGGCTGTCTTCAGTCTGAACAACCTCGCCAGCAGGAAAGGGGAGGCAGAAGGCAACCCCTCACTTAGGAGTCTCCCACTCGCCCTATTTTTAGGCATAGGAGCGCTGGCCCCCCCCTCACCTCCTGAGCTCCCGGATCCCTCTCTGGCCCCCTCCCCTGCTGTTCCCGCCCCCCCCCCCCCACTTCTCGAGTGACGGCTGCCAGCTGTGCCCCATGCTTCTCCTTAACTGTTCTCATGGATGCAAGGCCTGAGCCCAATCACCATGGCAACCAGCTGGGCTGCGCCGGGTGGGCGGGTGTGCGTACAGGGCTGGACCACAGCCGACCAGTCCAGAGCCAAGAAATGCCCCCATGGAGGAGAGGTGTCCTGCGACTAGCCCCACGATGGTGACCAGAACCAACGAGAGAGACCCCGGAGGGCCCCACCTCCCAGCCTAGGCCTGACTTGGGTGCAACGATGGCGGGTTATGTGGTGGTTGGGGGGAGGGGGTATAATCTGTTTCCCCAAATCCCTCGCTGGCCCTAGCTGATCTAACTACCTCTAATTGCCGGAATTACCAGGCCCTGTGGTGTGCGGCAGAGCCTGGCCACCTGTGTGCAAATCCCCTCTCTCACCCTTTACTGACTGTGCTCTGGGCTGGCTCCTGCCTTGGCATTTTGAGCCTCAGTTTCTTCCTCCACAGTAAAGGATAAGAACAGCAGCTCCTCCTATCTGCTCTGAGGTTCACATGAGACCCCAGCTGCACCTCTTCCAAGAGAGGAAAGTGTCCCTGAGCACCAGCATGTGGAATCAGCGATCTCACCCCCAGGGGGCCTGACTCACCAAGCTTCAGACCTGTGCCCAGCTGGGATAAGTGCCTGCAGATGCCAGCTCCTGGGCCCTTAGGTCCTGGTAACAGAGCCCATCCTAGGGTCCAGGGCACAGAGGACATGGAGGAGGGCCCCCCACCGCCCCAGGGCCAGTTGGCAGGACACCAGGATGCTGCAGGCTGGCCTTTCGGGGCTGACACGTAGCAGCAGCTCCCTGTGCCTCCCTCCTCTCCCCGGTTCCCTGTCTAGGGGCTGAGCGATGACTCAGCTGCTCGGGCTCGAGGATAAAGACAGCAGAGGAGCTCCCGCTGTGGCACAACGGGATCGGCAGCATCTAGGGAGCTATGGGACTCAGGCTCTCGGTCCCCAGGCTGGCACAGTGGGTTAAAGATCCGGTATTGCCACAGCTGCAGCTTAGGTTGCAACTGTGGCTTGGACTTGATCTCCGGCCTGGGAACTCCATATGCCTGGGGGAGGCCAAAAATGGAGGGGAAAAAAATAAGTAAGAAAAAAAAAACAAAAAAAGACAGCAGAAAGACTCCAGGTGGGTGGCTGGAGATTCCTGTGTGGAAAGAGCAAAGCACCGCTGTGTCTGTGGGAGCTGCGGACAGGACTGGGGGCAGGTCCCGGTCTGGATGGGGACTGAGAGGGGGCAGTTCACACCTGCGTGCAGACCTACTGCAGCCTGTGGCCTTCAGGTCTTCCCAGTAGGTCTCTGCTGAATGGATGAACCAGCTCCTGGATGCCCCAAATGGAACCCCATTACTGCCTTCTCATTGCCCCCCAGATTTCCTATACCGCCACCCGAAAAAGTCTGGGAGGAAAGCACCCAAACGCACACTATTACTAGCCATTTGCTGTGTGACCTTGGCCAAGTCCCTTCCCCTCCCTGGGACTCAGTTTCCTCATCTGCACCACGAAAAGACTGGACTTAGAAGCTCCCTAAGGGCCTTTCTGCCTCAGATTTTTAGGGATTTTTTTCCTACCATATGACCAGTACAAACAAGTTTTTTCAAAATTGCTGCTCTGGAGTTTCCGCTGTGGCTCAGCAGTAATGAACCTGATTGGTATGCATGAAGATGTGGGTTGGATCCCTGGCCTCACTCAGTGGGTTAAGGATCCAGCGTTGCCATGAGCTGTGGTGTAAGTTGCAGATGCGACTCGGATCCCATGTTGCTGTGGCAGCTTCAGCTCTGATTCGACCCCTAGCCTGGGAACCTCCATTTGCCACAGGTGTGGCCCCATAAAAAAGAGAAGAAAACAAAGCAAAACAGCTGCTCCCTGGGGTCGCATGTGTTCCACTGGGCCATACAATGGGAAATTTACAATCTCTCCAAATGAAGCCAGGACAAGTAGGGGACCTGGGGGCAGGTGAGGGGCTCTGGAGCTGAGCAGGGAAATGGCCCTGCCCCACGTGGATGGCGGTGGGGCATAAACCAGGTCATCCCAACATGCTGTCCAACCTAGAGATCAGTGAGGATCCAGAGGCCTGGGAGGAGTCAGCCGCAGCCCCTTTATCTGGTTGTGCCCCCTCCCCGTGGCTGTCAAGGCCTGTGCCCTTGGGGAGATGTAGGCAGTTTGTGCCACGGACAATGTCCAATCCTGACTCTGTGGCTTCCTAACCCAGTGGCCTCAGGCAAGTCACCTCCTCTTTCCCAGTCTCCTTTTCTCATCTGCAGAACGCAAATCTCCATAGCAACCTCCCAGGACTGATGCTCATTCGTGATTGGCATTCCCTCAGCTTGGGCACTCTGACACTGACGGAGGTAGAGTGGCCTCCACTGCTGGGTGTGGACCTTTTGGGTCAGGGAGCAGGGAGTCCATTGGTCGCTTGTTCATATAAGAAGCACCAGGAGTTCCCGTTGTGGCGCAGTGGTTAGCGAATCCGACTAGGAACCATGAGGTTGCAGGTTTGGTCCCTGGTCTTGCTCAGTGGGTTAACGATCCGGCGTTGCCGTGAGCTGTGGTGTAGGTTGCAGACGTGGCTCGGATCCCGCGTTGCTGTGGCTCTGGCGTAGGCCATTGGCTACAGCTCCGATTCGACCCCTAGCCTGGGAACCTCCATATGCCGCGGGAGCGGCCCAAAGAAATAGCAAAAAAAGACAAAAAAAAAAGAAGCACCAGAATTTGGGGCAGCCATCCGATCTGGGTCAGCATCCCCTCGCTGGACTCCTCTTTGGACTTGCCTGGGCCCACCCAGCATTTAAAGAGTCCAGATAGGAGACAGAGCCAGACCTCACACTCAGGTAAAGGCCCAAGGGTCCCAGACCTGGTCTAGCCTTTTCACCAACTGGCACTCCTGGAAGGTCACTTGACCCCACAGGGCTCAGGGTCAGCCATGTTCTGCTCTTTTTTTTTTTTTTAAGGGCCAAGCCTGCAACATATAGAAGTTCCCAGGCTAGGGGTCAAATCCGAGCTGCAGCTGCCAGCCTATGCCACAGCCACAGCAACGCAGGAGGTCCAAGCTGCCTCTGGGACCAGCACCACAGCTCATAGCAACACCGGATGCTTTAACCCGCTGATTGAGGCCAGAAAATCAAACCCACATCCTCATGGATACCAGTCGGGCTTGTTATCACTGAGCCACAATGGGAACTCCTTGCTCATCCTGATTGACCCCCTCAAAGCATCTAATCTTGCTTCCCCTGGCTGGGAAATGATGTTCTTTCATAATGATTCCAGCCTTTCAGAAACTCAGGATAATGCATGAAATAGGTGCAATGCTCAGTGACCAGCTGGGCCAGCCCTAGCATTTTCTGTCATGAATCTACTTTGCAACCCCAGAGTCGCAGTCCCTGTCCTTCTGCGGAATCCCAGTGGCAGAAAGAGCTCACACTTGAGCCGCCAGCCCTCTGATAAGTGACTCACCCTCATCACCCCCTCCAGTCCTCACAGCAACCTTATGACGTGTTCTCATCGGTCTCTGGGCTCCCCCACACCAGATCCCTTTCAGCGGGGGACCAAGTCGCAGAATCGGAGCCCACTGCATCAGTAAAATGGATGGGACATTTGAGATGCAGGACCTTGATGTCAGACAGACCTGGGTTCAACTCCAGCTTTGGCCAGCTTACTGCTGGTGAAGCTTGGGCAAGTTAATTAACCTGTCTAAACCTCCCTTTCCACACTACCGAGCTGGGGATGTCAATACAGTTATCCCCTACTGTCAGAAAGTTCAAGTCAGAAAGAAATAGAAGGGGACTTTCACTTTAAAACAAAAGACAAAAAAAAAAAACAAACCTATTACCATGCTAGTGTTGGTCTTACATAAAAGCAAAGTGGAAACACGATTTTGGAAAAACAAGAGATACTCCTCCCTTTAAACCATTTCGGCTTAGGAAACACTCGCTCTACTTTCCCATAGTAGGGACACTGTGTATCCACCTAACAAAGTGACTGGGTGCATCAAACGGGATAATTAAAGCAGTCAGTAAACAGTAAGTGCTCAATAAATTATCATCACAACTACCTTCCTTTTAGCTTGAAAGGCCCTTAGCATTTTTAAAATTTTTTTAGAAATCGAACCCGTTTTTCCTTTTTTTTTCCTTTTTAGGGCTGCATCTGCGGCATGTGGAGGCTCCCAGGCTAGGGGTCAAATCAGAGCTGCAGCTGCTGGCCTATACCACAGCCATAGCAATGCCGGATCCTTAACCCACTGAGCAAGGCCAGGAATCGAACCCGCATCCTCATGGATACTACTATGTCAGGGTCTGAACCTGCTGAACCACAATGGCAACTCCAATGGAACCCTTTTTTCAAATGAAATCTATCACCCAACTCCATCTATTTCAATACATATAAATGGCATTGCCCCAGGTAAGGCCCAGCCTCCCTCTGTGTGGTGGCCACAGGCCCTCCCCTGCATCAGAGACCCTGAGAATACGCCAGAATTCAAGTGCAAGACGTCCCATGCTAGTCTGAACCAGCACCTATGCCTGCAGGATATGTTCCACATATTCCTGAGGGAGCAGCCCCTGAGGGCGACCTCCCCCTCCAGCAGCACCCACCGCCCATGCCAGGGCTGCACCCACCTCTAGCTTCTGCTTGGTGTCAGCGCCCAGCAGGTCATGGACATCTTCATTGTAGATCTCCAGGTAGGAGGCCCGCACCAGAAACTTGGTATTCTCTGCACACTGCAGGGAGTGGACAGGCAGGGCAGAGCCACCTCAGCCCCCACGGCCTGGACATCACGGAAGGACATCGCAGCAGGTGGCGTCCCCAACCCTACTGGGCCCCGCCCACCTGGCAAGCTCTCCCCTCCTCTCCAGCCCCCTGGGCCTTCAAGCTTCTCCGAGTTGCCTCGGACTCCTATAGACTCCTACTCTCTCTCTCAGACTCACGGGAAAGGAAATAGGCGAGGCTTCCCCATCGTTCAGGTAGAGAAACTGAGGCCACAGGTAAGGACCGGACCAAGCACTGGCCCTGGGCTGATCCTCAGCAGCCCTTCCAGTGGCTTGAATTTTGTGGGTCATCAAAATGAGTCCCAGGGGGAGTAGAGTGGGCTCTGCAGCTGACTCTCCCCTGCTCTGCCATTTCCCAGATGCAGGAATCTCTGCGCTTTCACCAAAAATTCACCAGGGCACATCTCACCTGCAGCCTGGATGCTGGGATAACTGGTCTGGACCCAGCCCATAAAGGCCCCAAGGCTTGGCTTCCCTATCTCATAAGTGAGGATAAGAGCCACCTCCCGGGCCAGGGCAGTAGTAAGATAATTATGCAAAAGGCTTTGCACAATGCTTGCTTGATCTGTAGTAACTGCTCAATTAAAAAGGAAGCTATGGTGGCTGTGGCTGTGATGGTGGCTGTGGCTCTGGTGTAGGCCGGCAGCTACAGCTCCGATTCGACCCCTAGCCTGAGAATCTCCACATGCCACACCTGCGGCCCTAAAAAAAGAAATAAATAAAATAAAAAGGGAGGCTACGATGGTACAACCATTTATTGAGCCAGTGCTCTGGGTCATCGTATCCTTGTGAAATGTTAAATGAAGTGTTACCACCCAGGAGAAAAACCTGGAATCGACGGTCAGGACTGTCTCAGTTCTTAAGTTCTTCCCCACCGTCTGTCTTTTCACCAGCCAAATGCCTGCCCCTGCTCATCTGCGCTCTGTCAAGGCTGCCTCTACCTGCATCCCAAGGGCAATGATGCCCAGGTCAGAAGTGCTTTGGGACCACTCATGGCAACACCCGAGGAGCCCTCCAGCCCCAAGCATCAGCCCTGCCCCTTCCGCCCCCAAGTTCCATACCTGGACGCTCTCAAAAACGTGCTCGAAGGCCCTGGGGATGATGCCTCTCTGGCAGGGTGGGTCTGGCAGGCCCTGCATGGTGAAGGACTTCCCGCTGCCCGTCTGGCCATAGGCAAAGATGGTGCCATTGTAGCCCTCGGTGACACCCTGAATGGGAGGAGCACAGCCCTCGTGCTCAGCTGGCCAAGTCCAGCCGGGCCGGGGCTGCAGGGCTGCCCCCTGACTCACAGACTCAGGGCCCCTCCCTGGCTCTCGCACCACGATGGCCCTGGGCTGGGGGTGGACAGCGTAGGGATGAAGAAGGCACAGCTCTGTCCTCGAGGAGGTCACCGGCTGGTGGGGCAGGACACTGTCCCCAGGGAAGAAGAGCCTGGCCACCACCCTTTACTAACTGTGTGCCCTTGGCCTGTTCTCACCCAGGCACCTGGAGTCTCAGCTTCCTCACCTGTAACAAAGGGTAAGAACGGCACCTCCTCCGAGGATGTTGTGGAGAGTTATTCTGTGCGGGGGCATGAGAAGTGCTGGCACATGGAGGTGGGTGCTCCCTAAATGTCTGCCTGGAACATGGGGGAGATGGACGTATAGCGTGATTCTCAGACGAGGTGGAGGTGGAGGTAAAGACAGAAGTTCAGGATGGCAGGGAGAGGGAGTGCACAGAGGGGAAATGGAAGGTGCTGGAAGAGCCCAGGCACGGCTTCTGGGCAGGCAGAGGAGAATGAGGGGGCTGAAAGCGTGGCCTGGACTTTGACAGGTGACAGGAGGAGGAAGGTATTCCAGGCTGGGGGACAGCTTGAGCCAAGACTCGGACAGGTGAGAGGCTGGGAGCAGGTGGAGCTGGGGAGCATGGGATGGAGACGAGGCTGGGGAGAAGCGGGAGGCAGCCCCAAGGCTTCCCTGATGCCGTGTTTCCTTCCAGAGCACTGTGCTCTGGCTGGGGACAGAGCCCTGAACAAGGCCGACACCCCAGCTGCCTGCCCTCACCCAGATCATGAGCCCACAGATTCTAGAACTTAGCATGGGGGAGGGGGGATCCGGTGTCAGCACATGGGCCCAGAGAGCTGTGCCTAGGCCCCAAGGGCTCACGTGGCATTTGCACCTGGTCCCACGGCAAAGACCCATCCTGCAGACCCACGTGGGGTTCAGGGTCCCCAGGGAAAGACCGGAAGTCATGATCCAGGCTTCTTTGAGGGACAGGCCTCATTTTCTGGGCAGAACTGGGCAGGCACGTCTCCCTTATCTGAGGAAAGCCTGATAAGGCGGGGGTGGTTCCTGCAGCTCCTCAGGGAGCCAAGTGCTGCGCCTGGGATGGCCCCCTGCAGTGGGGGGAGGCGCTGGCAGACCCGCCCAACCAGAAGCCTCAGAGGCCGGGGCACCCGGAGCCCCAGGGACAACACAGTGCAGTGCTTGGACTATCAGTGTCACCTAGACTGAAGCAGGGATTCTACCTAAAGACAAATATTTTATATGCACCGTCCAGGAGGGCTGCTGCCAGCCCCACTCAAAGTGTGCCTGCTACATCTGAGGAACTGCAATTAGTTTAATTCATTTACATTTAAAAACTGAAGCCGTGTAAAATATTCTCCCATTAAACATAACATAACTTTAGGAGTTTCTGCTGTGGCACAATGAGATCTTCAGGGTCTCTGCAGCACCAGGACGCAAGTTCGATCCCTGGTCTGGGTGGCACAGTGGGTTAAAGGATCAGCACTGCAGCAGCTGCAGCAGAGGTCACAACTGTGGTTCAGATCTGATCCCTGGCCTAGGAACTCCATTTGCCACGACGGTGGCCAAAAATTTGAAAAAAAAAAAATTGGGGGGGTCTCATTTGAGCTGTTGACACTCAGCACCTGTTTTGAGACGTGCTGTGTGAAACACATACCCAAATATGAAGACTTTGTATGAAGAATGTAAAATATCTCCCTAACAGCTATTATGCCATGATAATAACCATTATTATGTTTTACTGAAATGATATTTTGGATACTATTGGATTAAATGCAATGTATCATTAAAATTAATTTCACCTGTTTCCCTTCACTTTTTAAAATGTGGCTACTAGAAAAGTTTAAATTTATGTTTGTAGCTCATGTTACATTTACATTGGAGGAGTTCCTGTCATGGCACAGTGGAAATGAATCCAACTAGGAACCATGAGGTTGTGGGTTCGATCCCTGGCCTTGCTCAGTAGGCTAAGGATCCGGCGTTACCGTGAGCTGTGGTGTTGGTTGAAGATGCGGCTCGGATCCTGCGTGGATGTGGCTAGGGTGTAGGCTGGCGGCTACAGCTCGGATTAGACCCCTAGCCTGGGAACTTCCATATGCTGCAGGTGTGGCCCTAAAAAGCAAACCAAACCAAACCATAACAACAAAAAAACGCTTCACCCACAACTGATAACTCCTGACCCGTCGTGGACATGCGCACACAGGGAGCAGGTCCTAAATGTCAGCCCCTCTGTCACCCCAGGTCCTGCCACGTCCCCTGTACTATTATTTACTAAATGACTTTCATGAAATCAAACTGCTAAAGAACTCTCTTTTTGACTTGGTGTCCTCCTCAGCAATAATTCCCGTGAAGCTGCATTGCAAGTTGCATGTGCTAAATATTTCTTCGATTTCACATAAAATCAATGCATAACTACTGAAATTGAAATAACAGCATCTGTGTTAAGTTGGCTCATGTCCTCTGCCAGATGAACAGCTCTGTGTTCCATCCAGAGGCCAAACTCTGTGGCTCCTACCAACCACATCAACGTCTCTGGAAATCAGGCCCATGCTCGGTCTGGTCCTGGTAGGAGCCACAGTACCTGGCCCCGGGGTGAGCTGGGCGGTGGGTCATCAGAGGCAACTCGAAGGCCACAGAGGTGAGGAGCTCAGGTTAGGACATGCTTCGATGGCGGAAAGGTGGGTCTGGGGTGGACAGCACCCAGAAGAATGGAAGAGGTCACCCAGTGACAGAGAAGATCAGGAACAGAGCCTGGATTTGAGGGGTAGAGAAGGAATGGAGAGGGCAGGAAGGGGCAATCGGAAGAGCTGGGGGCTTTGTGGACCCGAAGCAGAGGGCCTGGGAGGGAGGCCCCCTGGGGGTGGTCAGGGCCCAGCAGCACAGACACACAGCTGCTCCTGGCTCAGAGCTGCTGAGCTGTGCTTTGCAGATGCTTCGCAAGCTGCTCATTTAATGGGAGGCAGCAGGATGGAGCACAGGGATCTGGCGGTGCGCTGGGAACCAAAACCACCCCTAACTCATTCCGTGACACTTGAGGCCTGAGTCTCCTCATCAGGAGTGATGACGCCAGCTCTACAGATGCCCACAGAGTCCGACAAAGATCGAATGCTACATGCTGCTCTCCACCTGAAAGGCCCATTCCTCTCCTTCCTCTGCTGACTCCTCTCATCCTTCTGGTCTCAGCTTAGACCTCACCACTTCCAAGAAGGCCTCCTTGCCTTCCCAACCCCTCCATGCCCAGGTTTGCGAGCCTTCTCTATGCTGCCAAAGTCCCAGGGCTTCTCCCACTTATCCCCCTGGATTGTAGCTACTAGCTTAGCTGCCCCTGCCCCTGACCATGAACTTCCTGAAGGCAGCTCCCCACGCCTAGGATGGGGCCTTGTGTGGAGATGCGCTGTGCTAGCTGAACGAACGAATGAATGAATGAATGAAAATGATCATACGTTGTGCTGAGTTTGAGGCTCTGTGGGATGTCCAGAGGCAGGGGTCTGACAGAGAATCCCCTGTCGCAGCGAACTTGGGATAGAATGAGAGCTGGAGGAACAATCTGAGGCAGCTGCTGTCTCCTTAGTGTCTCCCCCTCTGCGCTGGGGCTTCCTAGAGACACTGACAAGGAAGGCTTGCTCAAGGGAATTATTTCCAGGATGAGGAGGGGACCCGTGAGCAAGGCTGAGGCCCTAGAGACCTCAGTCTTGGAATCTGCCAGTCTCCGAGGGCTGAGGTGTTCTCTCCAGGGACAGAGCCAGGGCAGGTGGCTGAAAGCGTCCTGGAGGCAGACTCTGACTCCAGAACAGTCTTCTAGGAGCAAAGGCGGAAGGGGTGGCTCTGGGGCAGGTGAGCTCCTGACCCTGGGTGGACATTCAAGGATCCAGTGCAGGGGGAGGGGCTGGACCCTACAACCCATTCTGGTCCCTTCCAGCCTGGGAGTCCAGGATGGCAGGACAGCCTGGCTACCCCCTGGGGAGGGCTGCCCTCTTCCCCTGGGCATCATGTCCAGTCACACCAAACCCACTGGGGAGCTCTGCGCTCCAGAACACCCCAACCCTTCAAAACAAGGGTTTGTTTTGTTTTGTTTTTCCTTTTTGGCCAGCCCACAGCATATGGATTTCCCTGGCCAGAGATTGCATTTGAGCTTGAGTTGTGACCAAGCCACAGCTGTGGCAACACCAGATCCTCAACCCATTGTGCTGGGCTGGAGATCAAACCCATGTCCCTACTGCTGCAGAGACACTGTTAATCCCATTATGCCACAGTGGGAACTTCTCACAAGGAGTTTTGACTGTCTTGGCAGAAGAGATGAGGCAGCCAAAGGAGAAGGAGGTTAACTGGCCTGCCAACCAAAATAGAAAAGGTTCCATGGTTCCATTTTGGAAATGCTGGGTTAACTACGTCAAAGGAGCTTCTTCACTGCAAGACTCCCCAGAGCGTGGGGGAGCCTAACTCACAGCTTCAAGTGAGGGAGGGAGCATACAGAGCACTTCCCAAACTTCCTTTTTTCCTGGAACAACCTGTGACATCTCCCTTAACGAGGGATTTGCTGGACAGCTGGGGAGATGGTGGACCACAGCAGAGAGCCTTGGCCAGGAGACACCAAGTGTAGCTCCAGCTCCCCCCCCCCCCCCATGGAAACTCACCAGGGGAGCCTGCAGTCTCCTCCCTCTGGGCCTGGGCATCCCCATCTGTGAAACATGAGCCTCCCTGTCAAGAAGCTCCAATGAGCTCCCTAGTGTGAGAGCGAGAAGAAAAGCAGTAAAGGGGCAGAAACTTCCTGCCTCCCTGTTCTTCAACCCCCAAAGAGGAAGGTAAGTCAGACCAAAGATAAAGGGTTTCCACTCCTCTGAGACCACGGCCAGGCCAGCAGACTTCTCTGCAGCAGCAGAGAACTAGGTTTGTACCTGGCAGGCCTTTCAGGAGGCTGGAGGGAGGGTGGGGGAGAGGATTCTGGATGCTGAGGGGAGAAAGTAGAAACCACGGTCTGGGAGGGGGTAAGAAGAGGAGGGGGGGAGACAGGGGGGAAGGAGGAGGGGGAAGGAGATGACCTGAGGCTCTTAGGAGAAGAGGAAGCGGCTGGGGGAAGCGGCTAGAGCTTTGAGAGGATTCCTGAAGCTCTCAGGTGAGGGTGAAGGGCAAGGGTCTTGGGGGCTGGAGTTCTTGTGGGGGGGGGCTGGAAGGATGGGGGTGAGGACCAGCCTTGGCAGGGGGGGCGGTGGAGACCTAGACAGACATTGTAGGCAAGTTCCAGCTGTCTCCTGCCTGGACAAAACTCTGCAGACCAACCTGTTGCTGTCCACCTGTGGCCCTCCAGAAGTGCCTTCCCGCCTGGCTTGGAGGCAGGGCTGTCCCTCAGGACCTCTGAGAGCGGCCCCAGGTCCTGCCCAGTGGGGTCCTTGGAAGTGGCCTCTTGGGCGCCCTCACCTCCACCAGCGGGTAGGCGATCTCGTTGTAAATCTGCTCGGTAAAGTGGTCCATGTAGTAGGCGCCATCGAAGGTGAACTGCTTGGGAGGCTGGTCGACGGCACCTGGGTTCTGGATGAAGCACTGGCCGCGTGCGCAGTCCACCGTCACTACGGGCTGGCAGTTCAGCTCCCGCTCCCGCTGGTTCATGGGGCGGCAGCGCACCACTACCTTCACCGACTCTGAGGCCATGGCGCCGCGGCGGGGGTCCCCGGGATGCGGCCCAACGTGGACGCAGCGGCCTGGACACACCACAACGAGACGGAGGACCCCCGGCCGCCCGGGCCAGGGGGCGGGGCCAGCACCCGACGCGGAGGCGGGGCCTCGTAGCGGGGGCGGGGCCGCGGTAGCGTGGGGATCGGACTGCTCCCGGGGCGCCCTCGAGAGGAAGAAGCGGGCGGCGGGGGAGTCGCAGGACCCGAACCGGGACCGCGGCCTCCCCCCGCGCCCGGGCTCGCCCGTCCCTGAGGCCCGGCCCGGGCGGGGGCTGTGGGGGATCCGCGCTGCAGGCGCCGCCGCAGGACCCGAGCCCCCGGAGCCTCCCCAGCCGCCCGCTTGCGCGCACACCGCCTCGGCGTTCGCGGTTGCCGGGCAACGCCCGTGGCGTCACAGCCCTCGGGTCGGGAACGTCCTGGCGTTCTCTGTGCGGAGTCCGCCGGGGGAGGGTCTAGACCGTAGACCGTCGCGCTGGGGCGGCAGTTGGGGAGGACAGGCGATGGCTTTGCCCGAGGGTCTCGTGATTTGGTGCCAGGCACTGCATAGCCATTCTCTTCTCCAGGCCTCACAGCTCCTGTTTACAGAAGCTAAGCAGCTTGCCTGAAGTGGCCCAGCTACGACGGAGAAGCCAAGCTTGACTCCATCTCGGAGAGAGATGCCGGAGAAGCGGCCTCACGCGGTTAAAGAGCTATCGAGAAAGGCAGCAAGGGCCTTGCTTCCCTTTATCCATATCCCGGAATTGACTCGGGAAGGCTACCCCAGAGCCTATCACAGCCCACCGGGACAGAGCAAAGCGTCCTTCTATTGCTGCCCCTCATTTTTAAGACTCAAGACTAAGAAATAAAACAACATTGTAAGTCAACTCTAATAAAAAAAATTTAAATAATTTTGCGAGCCAAAGTTTTTTGCCTGTAGAGGCTGCCTGGCTTATCACCACCCACCTCCCCCTCCCACCCTGCTCAGCATATGTCCCTCCAGCCAGAAGAGCGGTCTTCATGCCTCCCTTAGGCTCCCCTTTGCACTGTCATCTGCGTGCCAGGCTTGCTGATAGATGCTGGGAGACAGCCCAACCCCTGCACTCCCAGTGCCCATAGTCTAGCCAGGGAGGCTGACAAATATCCTATCAACAAAAAAATCCTCCCATAAATAAAAGAGTAATAACTAAAGGACAGTTCTGTGGAATGTCTAGCCAGGAAACCTTACCCCGTTCTGGCAGGGGGCTGGGACGGTCAGGGTGGTAAAGTTGAGTTAACCAGGTAAAGGGAGAAGAGAACAAGGGGGCCTGTCCAGGCTGTGCAAAGGCCCTGTGGCATGTTGCAGGAGCAGAAGGAAAACCCAAGTGGCCAGAACATAAGGACTCGCATCTTGTTCCTGGAGGAAATACCCACTGAAGCTTTTAAGCAGGAGAATCATTATTTGGATCTATCTACCCAATTCCGTCAAGACAACCTGATCTCCTGAGGAGAGAATCTCTGTCTGGTTCATCATTTAGCACCAGCGGAAGGTATGGTTGACAAACAAAAGCACAGCACGCAACTGGACAAAGACCTTGCCTTTCAAAGGAAAATTCTGTACTAGACCATCCGAAGAAATGCATTTTATTTGTTTCACGTCCACGCAGGAAGGAAAGCTGGGCTACCCAGGTGGCACTGGTTGGAACAAAGAGAAAACTGTGGTCTGTAGTTAAGACATTGTGGCATCTGCACATGTGGGTCAAAAACTTTGTGCTATTTGTATCACGTGATCCACAAATGCTGTGTGAAGCAATGTTAAAATACTTTGGCGGCATTCCTGATACCCTGTCCACACAGATAACTTGTGCAACAAAACCCATCCCTCATAGAGGCAAGACCGGCTATCAGGACTTCTTAAATGTTGGAGACTCCGGTACCGTAAAATCCTGGCACCACGTCACCAAACCCCTCTCCCTGCCAGGGAGATGCGAGGCCAGGGCCTCCCACGAGGGACCAGGGCTTTGCCCAAGGGAGGAGAGGGGTTCTGGTAGCAATGCCCATAAATGAGCCCCGAGTCCCCCTTTGCATGTAGTGCTGTGGTTCCAGTGGAAAGAGCTTCCTCCCATCCCTTGCGACAAGGTGACAAGGCCCCAGCCTGGACCATTTCCTGAGCCGGAGACAGTAAGCTGCGAACACAGGGCCTGAACTTCTGAGGCTCCTCCCTTCTTTATATTCCATTGGGGCTGTCCTCTTCCTTCCAGGAATCAGAAGTCTGTCACTTTCAAGGCACCGAGCAGTCACACCCCATTCCCAGGTGGGGGGAGAGGGCAGCCCCCAGACTCATAACTAGGCCTCTGCCTCAAGAATACAAGTTCATCCAAAGTGAACTTGCTCCCTAACTCAATGTAGTAGATTTATGTCTGTCTATCAAGTTTACTTATAAAAGGGGGGCACCCAGATCTGTCAGTCCCCACAGAGCCACTGCTTTAGCATTGTTTCCCTGGAGGGACCCCACTGCCCGCAGAGGTCACATGCCCTCCAGCAGGGCCTCATCAGGTCTACCTTTGGGTGCTTCCTCCCTGAGCCCTATCCCCAGTGGGGCTGGCCTGGTGAAGTGGCCCCTGACAGATGCCACAATAAGAGAAATGCCAGCATTGATGGGCTGCCTGGGCAGCCAGACCCAGTCTGGCCTACAGGATGGGTGGAGCAGAGCTCTGGTCACCCCTCTAAGCCTGCAGCTCCCTCCTGGCCCCTCCTAGTCAAATAGCCAAAGAAAATGAGCCTGGGGGCATGTGTGTCTCTCTTGGTGGCTCTTGGGAGTGTGGGGTAGGAGATGAGGCTGGGACATCCCTTCCAAGTAAATAGGAATCTCAAGCCTGTGGAGACAAACCAGCCTTCCTAATGGACACACTGAGATCTTCTGCCCCGTTGGCTGGTCCACGTCTCTTTCTGCACACAGGTGTCCATCTGCGTGTGGGCCTTGGGTGGCATGGCTCTTGATCCATCCCGTCCTTTCTGAACTGGCTTAATCCCCATGCTTCAGAACTCAAGGGAAGACTCCTTTAACCTCAAAGGACAGGGGAAACGGGCCACGCTTCGTCAGCCTGCATGTAGCTCACAAGCTCCACCAGGTCATCCATGTGGCCCTCACGGAGAGGGTGGGTGGCCTGTCCCCACGGCTTTGCCCAAAGTGAGAACTCACTCCTGCCTCCCTGAACACCTCTCCCTCATGCATCTGGCTTCCTCGGTCAGGGGCTCTCTGGAGACGCCCAGGCAGGGCCCCGAAGCCTGGTGTCCTGAGGAGAGGGCTCCGCCTCCATGGTGAACACACACCTCCCTCCAGGACTAGGATGAAGGTGAAGCCCGGGGAGGACCAGCAGTCACCATCACCCAGCAAGTTCTCGGAAGCCTGGAGCTCTGCCTGCCCCTCCTGCAATCCTGACAGGCCCCAGGGCCTGTGAGAAGCCACGGGCACTCCCCACTCTCAGGGCTCCCCCCACAGACAGGGAAGTGATGGAAGACTGGGCCAAGGGGCAGAGTGATTGGATGGAACTGGTGCCCAGCGGGGTGGAAGGAGGGCAGAGCAGAGCGCCCTGCTGGGGCCCAGGAGCTAGGCTGAGGCAGGGCCTGTTGGTTTGGGGCCCAGCCTCCTAGCCCAGGCCCTGCAGTTCTGCCTCAGACTTGGCATGGCCAAGGGGCCGGAGTGTCCGGGGAGGCCTGCCCTCAGGCCCGCAGTCCTGCTCCTCATAGTTAGGGTTCAGGCGGCCCATGTCGAGGGAGCAGAAGAAGCTGCGCTCCGTCCCAGCATGGTGCTCCACCAGGGCCTCCAGGCTGGGGAACTCTGCAGGCAGGTGCTGGGGGAGAAAGGGGCTTCAGCTCCCCCTTTTCCCTGGTTCACAAGGGCACCAACCGCCTCCCCACACCTAGCCCTAACCCTCACCCCCTCACACAGGATCCGGCCCCACTCAGCGAGGAGGAAATGCAGGCCCAGAGAGGACACGACCCTGCTCGCAGTAGAACCAGACCCCATTCCCTCTTTCTCACCTCCAGCCTGGACAGAACTGAGGCACGCAGCGTGGCAGTAAGGCCGCACATTAAAAAAGCCCCAGCTGCCCACTCGATCCCTGGAAACCCATGATCAGGCTAAGACCCAAGACCTGGAGCCTCGGTGGCTGTGTGAACTTATGCAAGCCTCTACCTTCTCTGAGCCAGTTTCCTTCTCTGCTAAAACATGACTTGGGCATGGAAAGCATGACTTTTGAAAGCTGGGATTTATATAAAAATGTGAGGCATGACCCTAGCTCAGGACTCTACTAGAGGTACCCTCCTCTGGAGAGAGGGGCCTTAGGACGGAGCCAGCAGAAAAGAGGTGAGGCACCCAATAGGCCAGTGGGGGCAGGGCCAGAGGGGCCAGTAACTAAAGTGTGCTGGTTGGAGCATTAAATAAGGGGTGGGGCCGGAGAGAGCCAATAGGGGACTGGGATGAGGGGTTAGAAAGGGGCGTGGCTAGAGTGAGGGGCAGGGTCAGGAGCTCCTACCTCCACGCAGTAGCGGCCCAGGTGGTTTCGAAAGACCTGGTGGGGGACCACACCGCACTGTGTCCTCACCGACAAGCACCACTGGCCATTGGCGCCCGGCTCGGGCCACAGAAGGAAGGCCCCAAGTACGTCTCTCCGCAGCAGGGCGAGGGCACTGGGCCTAGGCGGACAGAGGGGAGAGGCTGAAGGCTGGCCCCCTAGTCTGGACCCATCCTCCGCTTGGCCAATGTTGTATCAGCCCCAGAGCATCGGAAAAACAGCGCCTTCTCCAAAGTGGGCTCTCAAGGAAAGGAAAATTTCAGACTTATTTTCTAGACGGTTTCAAGGAGGACCCTAATTGTTGACAAGACCAGTTAGAAGAGTTTTGTTTTTTCTCTTTCGGCTGCACCTGTGGCATATGGCAGGTCCTGGGTCAGGGATGGAATCCGAGCCCGAACCTACGCCACAGCTGCAGCAACGCGGGATCCCTAACCCACTGCTCCGGCCAGAGATCAAACTCCCGCCTCGGCAGACATAAGCCAGATCATTAGTACCACAGTGGGGACTCCTGGGAGAGAGTTTTAAAGAGCTAGCATTTAGGGAGCTGTCACCTGTGACAGGCCAGGCGCCTAAGGATTTAACTGAATAACCTCATTTGATCCTCTCCACAGCCCGCGGCGATCCAAGCTCTTTTATTATCCCCACTATACATTTGGGAAAACTGAGCCCCTGGGTGGTGAAGCCCCTGGCCTGATACCACGAGGTGAGACGCCCTCCACTCAAGTGCAGGAATGGGCCCATGTCAGGGCCCTGGGGGAGCCCACGGCCTCTTCCTCTGACCACCCCAAGGAGCTGAGCATCCTTCCTACCTGGAGATGCCAGCAAAAGCCCAGATGTTCTCTGTCAGGCTGCCCTCGCTCTCCACCAGACATGAGGGCCCCCCGGGCCCCCGGGGCCAGGCCTCCCACGCGGCAGGAACTGCAGAGACCATCCAGGGGTCAGAGGAAGAGAGGCTGTCTTGTCCCCTCCCGCGCCCAGCCCCCCCACCCCCACCCGGACCTCATCACCCCCGCGCTTGCCTCTTCACCAAGCCTCCCTCTCCCGGCCCAAAGACACATCCACACAGGGGAACACACCCACTCACACCCACTTGCCCATGGAAGCACATCCGCGGCTGCACAATCACCTCTGCAAGCCGCTGGGCACGCAGCCCCAGATGCACCCGCTTTTGCGTGGACCCGGCGCTCACAGGCAGCCGCAGTGGCAGGCCCGCAGCCACGGGCGCTCAGGGCCACCCTTTCTGACTCCCGCAGTGCACACAGGTGCGCACGTGCCCCTGCCACTCACAGGCCTCCCGAGCGGACAGCTGCAGCTGCGTCTCGTAAGTGCAGGCGCGGTAGGCCCCGGAGCGGATCACCTTGCTGCGAATGGCCTTCTTGCGCACCAGCGTGGGCGAGCAGTAAGGGTTCCCCAGGCGCGCGTGGCGGGCGCCCCCACGGCTTTCGGACTCCGGCAGCTCCTTCTAGGGCACCAAGAGGGGCCCACAGGGGCGGCCAGACTCAGGCCCAGCCCCGTGTCAGGCCAGGGCAAGCCCCTCCCGCGGAAGTCCAGCACCGCCCCTTCACCCGCGCCCAACTCCCTTGTCCACTGCCCACGCCCTGGCGGGGAGCTGCGTACCCCACTGCCCCCGGGGCCCTCTGCTGGCAGCCGCCGGAAGGAGACCAGCGCATTAACGTTCTGCGAGAGCTGATCACGGCCGAAGGGTTCGCGTACTAGCCCAGAGGGGGCCCCAGGGCCGGACAGGGGCTTCAGGGCCACGTCCCCTGCAGGCCCCAGGCAGGGCTCAGGCTGGGCCCGCTCCTCAGGGTGCTGCAACAGGTAAGCCAGCTGGAAGGAGCGGCAGAGCAGCAAGTGCAGGATCTGGACCTAGAGAGGAGAAGAGAGGCGGGCTCAGCTGGGGGAGGTTTCCTGGGGGATTCCCTAGGCATCAACCCACTCACCTGGGGTACATGCAGCCCCTAGGTTAGGGATGGTCTTCTTTATCTTCCTGGGAAAACTCCTACTAATCCCTCAAAACCCCACCACCATGTAGCCTCCCCTCCTAGGTTCCTTTATTCATTTAACAAAGACCGAGCATCTACTTTGTTCCAGGCATCATGCTGCGAGCTGGGAATACATGGTCTAAATGCACCCCTATCCCCTAGGTTTACTACCCCCTCCCTGTGCCTTGCCCCCTCCTAGAGGAGTGGTTAAGAGCCTAGGCCCTGAAGTCACAGAACCTGGGATCCAATCCTGGCTCTGTCACTTAGGAGCTGCTTTGTGACCGTGGGCACAACATGGCATCTCTGTGCCTCAGTTTCCTCATCCCCACCTCCCTCTGTCCCTTTAATGAAATGGACCATAGAAAAACCCCAGGAGAGGCCCAGCAACTCTACGTCCAGCACATTCTATCTGCCAGACACAGCATCCAGTCGGAACATGCTGGAACCATGAGCTCCAGAAGATCAAGGGCCATGTCTCAGCCACCCGTCACTCCAGTAGCTGGCACAGGGCTCAGAAATCCAGGGCTGATAGCAAATGCTTGCTCCATGGAACCAAATCCAGCCTCTGCTTGCCAAACAATTAGTGGCTTAGGCACCATTGTCACCGTAGTGATACTGGCTTTGCCTTTCGGGATCTACCTACCCACCTACTCTTCCCACAAGGCCATGCACCAGAACAGTTCAAGACCTGGACCCAGCCTCTGCACACAAAGGATTCAGTGACTGTAGTTAGGAACAGATGGATGACAGAATGCAGTTCATATGACAGGACCAGAAAGGAGGGTTGATCTGGAGGATTAGAGGTGGGCGTCACAGACACATGGGCTGAGCCCCAAAGGGCAAGATGGAATTTTCCAGGAGGAGAAGGGGAAGGGGGTTCAGGCAGAGAGAACAGCAGGGGCAAAGGCCAGGCAGTGTGACCTTCTGATCTCTAAGGACACAGCCTGGTCCCCACTTCCAAGCCTGGGGAATGTTGAGGCCACGGACTTGCTTCTGGGGGAGTCCTCAGAGGGAAGACCCAGAGAAGGAGCCAGGGTGGCAAGGGGTGCATGCCTGGAGAGGGTGCAGGCTGGCTTGGCTAAACCATCCAGGGCCTCCATCCCTGGAGCCCACGCTGAGGCACAGTACACCCCTGCCCCAGCCTCAGTGCTGGGCCCCTGCCCTGGGCCCCGGGTACCTCTCCAGGCTGGCTGCCCACAAAGAGGTGGCAGAAGAGCTTGCTGGCCGGGCTCCGGGGGTTTCGGGCCATGAAGGCAAACTGGCAGTCAGCTGGGCACCAGGTGGCGTAGAGGATGCGCCGCAGGGCGTGGGCCATCAGAAGCACCTGGGGAGGCAGAAGGTGCGCCGCCTCCATCAGACACACCGTGTGGCCTGCAGCTGCCAGCCCAGCATGTGCCTGCCCCGTGGGCCCCACACACCTGCTGGCAGGCCTCCCAGGCCTGCTCTCCAGCCTGACCACCCAGCTTCAGAGCCACCCAGCTCCTGGGGTGCAGAACTCTGCCCTCCATCCAGGCCTGTGCACCTCAGAACCCTTGCCCTTCACACGGGTCCTGAACCCGGCCCCCCCCGCTCCCCGCTTCTGACCACGCCCAAGTTATGGCACTGAGGGCCGAGTATTCATGGTCCACTGGGTCACAGGGAAAGGTGCTGGTGGCCAGCCCTGGGCTTGCCTGCCTGATCCCTGGAGCCAGGAGACCAGGGTTCTAATTCTGGCTCTGCCACTCACCCTCCAGTGACTTGGGCATGTGACTACAGCTCTGAGGCCTTGTTGTGACAAGTGTTAGGGAGGGACAGGACCCCTGATGGGGCTGTTGGTGGGGGTGAGAGAGACAGCATGCCAGTGACCCAGGCCCTGACCCCAGGCTCCCCACAATAGCTCTGGGCATGTCTGCACCACAGTCTTAGGTGAGTGGCGCCCAGAGTCATGGGGCACACAGTCTGGCACACAGTCAGTGGTCATCAAACACTGGCTTGTGGCAGGAGAAGTGACTGAGCAGGGCCCTGCTCCACCATCATGAGAGGCTGGTCACAGCCCACTGGCCAAGCCCGGGGACCTGCCAGAACCTCATGGGGCTGGTTGGTCCTGATGCGCAGGCCAGGAGGTGGCCCCAAGGAGTAAGACAGAGGAGAAACTGTTGTCCAGGCTTGCATGGTGGGAGGGTCTTTAGGGAGAGGGCCCCAAAGGCTCAGAGCAGCGGGGGAGGCGACGGGGCAGGGGCGAGTGTGTCCCAAGGGAGGAGGACACCTGCGCGCGCACACACGGGCTCCTACCTCACCCTCCCCGCTGTAGATCTTGAGGCCCTGGAGGCTGAATTTCAGGATGACGGCCCGGCGTCGGGGACAGTCCTGGGTGGGAGAGAGTGGGTGGGGGGCAGACATTACCTCCCAGGCCCTGCCCAGCCCAGCCCAGCTTCAGGGCTGGTCCCCACGGGCTGGTCCGCTGACTCCACCCCACCTGCCGGGGGACTGAGCCCTGCACAGTGAACCCCGCAGCACCTGAGGAAGCGTGGGTGGCTCCTGGCTGACCAACCTCTGGGCCATGTTATGCCCTACCCAATATCAACCCCCTGTGGCTCATTCACACACACACACACACACACACGTCACAATTGCCCAAGGGAAGGGGGCCCTGGGACATAAGGGGATCCCGGAGCCCGGGTGGGGTCAGGGCCCACCTCTCAGAATGGCTTTGGTCCTGCCCCTCCCTGGGTCTCACTTGCTCCAGCTCCCTGAGTTGGGGGGCGGAAGGGGGGGCAGGCAGTCTCAGGATTCCCAGCCTGACATCCAAGGCTGTGGTCCCCACCAGGGAAGTGCCCTCTCCAGCCCCAGCCCCCCTACCTTCAGTGCCCACAGCTGTTGCTGCACCAGCCACACGCGCTCCTGGGTGTCCAGGTCGTCCACGGGAAAGGAGCCCACGTACTGCTTGGGGGTGAGGTGGGGGTGGGAGGGCGGCAGGGGAGTCAGGCCTGTGGCTCCTGCGCCCCGTCATCCAATTTACCCTCCAAACACACACCCTCTCCATAGGGTAAGCCGTGGACAGTGACAGCACCGTACTTGGGAGTCCAGGCTCTGCTACATTCCAGGTGAAGCCACTCAGCCCCTGAGGCGCCACCACCCCATCTGTGCACACGTGCTCCAGAGCCAGGGCCACTGAGATAGGTCCTGGACTCACAGCTCCTCCCCCACCGAGGGCCTGCCACCCAGTCACAGCCCACCAGTGCCCACCCTCTGGGGCAGCCCCACCCACCTGGGCAAACTTGGTGATGCACCTGGGCCGGTGAGGGGTGGGGCCGCAGTCGGAGGCCCTCCGGCCCCCAGCCCCGGCCTTCTGCATGGCCCCCAGGGTGCCCAGCTTCGTGCTCCGCGGGAGACAAGGCTGCAAAGGGCAGGGGGAGGAGGGCTGTCCCAGGCCACGGAGCCTTAGAGCTCCCGTCAGAGGCTGCCAAGCCCCTGCCTCTAACAAGCCCTGCCTGGGCACCTGCTATGTGCCGGGCAGCCCCAGGCACTGGGGCCACGCAGCTGTGACAAAATCTCCCCACCTGCCCTCATGGAGCTGACATTCTGGTGAAGGAGAAAGACATTCAACGAAACAACAGTAAGCTATGGAAAATGCTAGATGGTGATGCAGCAGAAAGGAGGCTATGGAGTGCAGGTGGGGGGCTGACTACAGGCAGGAGGGGGTGAGGTCCGGGAAGGAGCGGGAGGAAGGGGATATGGACACGTAAGCAGCTTGTGCAAAGTGTCAGGGGAGGGGGACAGCCCGGGAGGGCACTGCCCACGAGGAGGGGTGTGACAGCAGTGAGAACAGAGCCTGCAAAGGCACAGAGGAGCGGAAGCAGCTGGGCCCTGAGGTAGAACTTACCAGAGCAGCAGCCAGGGTGCGATAGCCCTTAAATGTCACACTGGGGAATTTAGGCTCTGCCCTGTGGGGAGTGGGGAGCCACAGCAGGTTCCAGGGCAGGAGCTCTGGAGTCTACAGGGGAAGCAGGTGGCCCATGACCTGGGTGGCCAAGGCTGCATCACAGGGCCCTGGCCCCTTCAGCCCAGCCTGACTTTAGCCCCGACCCCAACCAGCCTGCTTGCTGGTGCTGAGTCCAGGGGCACAAGTGCCCTGGGGGTGCTGAGGAGCACTGCCCCAGCCCAGGCCAGGCTCTGGTCCCTCCAGGAGCTCCTCTCCCAGATCCATTGGTGGAGGAGAGGAAGAAACCTGCCCTCTAGACTGCGCTCAGGGGCAGGAAGAGCGCTCACGCTCCATCGGAGCTCAGACCACAGCTGCAGCTCCGTGAATGTGGAAAAGGCATCATGAAAGAGAATGGCTGAATGCCTCCGCCTGGGTCCCAAGCTCCCTCAGGCTTTCCTGGGGCCAACTTGAGCCCCCACCTCCATCCCCCATCCTGGCCGGCTCCGTCTCATCAGGCTACTTGGGTAATCACTGCACTTGGGATCGGAGAGACCTGGGGCCAAATCCTGTGTGACTTTGGGCAAGCTGCCTCACCTCTCTGAGCCTCCATTTCCTCTTCCCCAAACCTGGGGTAATGTGAGAATTGAATGGAGACGCAGAACCCAGCATGACGTTGGCCAGGCTCTGAGCCGAGATTAGCAAGTCTGCTTTCACGGGGAGGGGGGGGTGCAGCGGGAGCAAAGCCTGATGTTCAGGAGGGAGCTTGGGAGGCCATCGAGGACTGACCACTACAGTTCTCTCCCTGCACCAGGCCGCCTGAAAGAAGGCCCCCCAGTCCAGGAGGGGAGGCCCGCCTGGAGCCCTGACTCCTGCCAGCAGAAGGCAGGGATCAGCCTGGGCGCCAGCAGGAAATGGGTGCACTCCAGCACCCGTAGGAGGCCTGGAGGAGGGTTTGGCTGCTTTGGAACTGACTCAGTGCCAAGCACCCAGGAACAGGGCCTACCTCAGCCTGCCCCTGACCTTCAGCCCCAGGCTCAAGACAGGTGGGGGCTCCAGCTTCGATCTAGCACCTGTGGTGAACAGCCAGGCGGGGAAGCACCAGCAGATGACGGCTACCCCATCCCCCTGATGCCTTCCCGGTGCTGTCCTCTTGCTTCGCTGGACTCTCACACCTCTCCCCCTTTTTGATCCCAATTATTTTTCACATCATGTCCATTACCTACTGTCATTCTGCGTTTACACACAGCAGAGTTAGGTGTGTAACTGGCACAAAAGCTACGTGGCCCTGGTTCCAGGAACGGAGATGGGGCTTCCAGGGACCATGCCTTTTGACTTCATGATCACATCCTGGGCGGGGAGGTCCTGGACCCACAGGCAGGGGAACAGAGGAGGCCAAAACCAAAACGCAAACAAGGCAAAAGAGAGGGAAGGAACAGTGGATGCGTGGAGAGAAGAGTGAGAAGAAAGACAGTAGAAGAAGAGAGAAAGGAGAGATGGGAGGAGAGACGGAAGCACATTTCCCATTCTGCCCGCACTGCTGACACAGCCCCTCAGATGCTGAGAGTGTTAGATGGGAGTTCCCTGGTGGCCTAGTGGTTAAGGATCCAGTGTTGTCATTGCTGTGCTCGGCTTTGATCCCTGGCTCAGAAACTTCTGTATGCCCTGGACACAGCCAAAAAAAAAAAAAAAAAAAAGAGAGAAGAAGAAGAAGAGGAAAGAAGAGTGTTTGTTAGATGGGAAGGAGCCACAGTTATCACACACTCACACAGGCCAGGCCAGCTGCATCTAAAGCTACAAACAGCCTCCTCCCTCCAGAGCCAGAGCCACAGCTTTCTTGGGGACAACCCAGAATCGGAGCTGTGGGGGTGGAAAGGCCGGGCCACTGGCCCTCATATAGGGCCCACCTCCCCCACCCTCACTTGTTCTCCCCAGGAAACTGGAAGTTTCTTCCTTTCAATCAGGAGGGGCAGAGTGCATTTCAGCCCCACCCAGGGACCAGCGAGGGTACAGGCTCATCCTTACCCTGGAAACAGACCTGCTTACCTGTTCCAGGCACAAACACCCACTTAGCCCTTTGGAACAGATCTGTTTTCTGAGGTTTGGCACAGGAGTCTGGCTGAGCCAGAACCTTCCTAAGGGGACACACTTGGAATGAGGTTGGGGCTCTTCTCTTGCTCCTCTGAGGTTTTCCAGGTGGTTCTGCTTAGAGACAGGGAACTGGATGGGCTGCCTACTTCGAAGGTCAAGGACACAGGCCCTCTGCTGTACTGCACTGTAGCTAAATGGTGTCATCGGGCTGGCCCACCCCCCCCTCCACCCCCGCATCATGGGAGACCCCTCAGCCTGCAGACTTGGGGTGCTTAGGAAATGGTGGCCCAGGGGTGAAGTCACTTGCCCAAGGTCACACAGCATAAGGCGAAGCTGGGAAGCAAACCCAGGTCTCCGGGGCTCTTCCTCCAGGCGACGGCAGCGCCCTACCCTAAATAAGCAGGGCGGCCGCCTTTGGAGTCCAGAGGGTCCCAGGCTATGCAGGGGCAGGTGAGGCAGGAAGCAGCAGCAGTGACCCAGAACACTCTAGGCGCTGGGGGCCGATCTGATCACCTCAACAGCTGCTTTCTCGCTCTCTGACGGCCTCGCAGGCCAGATGGTCTGGGGCTGCCAGAGCCACTCCAGTCACCTGCCTCCCTGCCCCTCTCCCAACTGCCTTTGGCTCAGCAGCAAGAAGAGCCCCCTGCCCCAATACAACCCTTGGGGCCACCCCTACCTGCCCTAGGTCACAGGGTGGGAGAGACTGAACCATGCAGTCCCAGGGTTAGACTGTAGACTGGGGGCTGGGACAGGTGGGGCGGGGGGAATGTCCCACAAGGTTGGCTCATGTAACCAGCAAACCTCTCAGCCTCCATTTTCTCAACCATAAAGTGTGGATAATAATAGCAGCTGCCTCCTGGAGTTGTTGATCTATCTGTTCCTTCTGAGAATATTTCCAAGCGCTCTGTGCCAGGTGAACAAAACAAAGTCCCAGCCCTCACGGAGCACCCAAGCTGGGTACGGGGGACGGTACTGGAAATCAACAACATTTCAGGGAGGTAAAGTGACTTGGAGGAAAATACAGCAGGGTGAAGAGGCTATGAGATGCTCCTACGAGGCCAGGGGGCGGGCGGTGCTATCAAATAAGGGTGGTCTCTCCATGCAGATGACATAAAGCAGAAAGTGCTGTTTTCGGCATTAAGTGCGGCGGAAACCACGCACCCGGCCAGCTCCCAGGCGGTACAGAGCGCACCACGGCGTGGGTAATTATTCCTGCTCTTATTGTAATTCCTGGGGAGGCTGCCAGGGCTTTTAGCAGACAATCCCTCGCCGGCCCGGGGCAGAGAAACTCCCCGGACCAACAGAGCGGCGAGAGCGTTAGGACGTGGCCGAGGGGCGGCGGAGGTGACGATGTTGGAGATGATGGATGTAGGTGACGGATGATGACGGCGATGGATGGAGGGGACAGAGGTGCTTCTCGCCATCCGAGATCCTCCCCCATCTCTGCGCTAGGGGACCGAGGCCGGCTCCCTCCTATCTGTGGGTCCCAGCTCCCGCCCGGCTACCCGGAGGTCACTCACCGCGGCCGCCGAGTTTCGCGACCCTTCGCTCCAGCTCTGCGCCGCGACCCCCGCGCAGACCGGTGCGTCTCCACAGCCAGCTCCGGCTCCTGCCCCGCCCCCTCCTCCCCGCGCGACCCCCACGTGGCGGAGGGAACCAGCACCCCCTTCACCTGGCGGCGGCGCCCGGCCCTCGCCCACCCAATCGGCGCCTGCGGAGCGGCCCAGTTCGGCCTCGCTGTCCAATAAGCGACCGCGAGGCACCCTGGCACCGCCCTTGCCGGTTCGTCCGCGGCGCTCCACCTTAAAGGGCGGGAGGGGCAGCGCTCACGCCCACCCTCCCAGAGCGCCCCTTCCTGGGCGTGTTTGGGGGCGGTTGGGTTGGGGATCTGAGCACCCCGGGCCTCGCAAACAGCTCCCTCCTCCTGGAGAGTCTCTCCCTTCCCGCCCCCTGGCTGCCTCCTCTTCGTCATCCTAGCGGCGGCTCCGGCTGTGGCAGCTCCTCCTCCGAGAAGCCTTCCCTGACGACCACCAGTGTCTCCACCCCCAGCACAGCCACTGCTGCCGGTCATCCCACTCGTCTGACCAGAGTGTAAAAGGCTTCGGCCAGGAGGGGACTCCATCCCCTACACAGGAGAGCCTGGCCCGAGGTTGGCATCCTGGGATTGTCGACGGTGGTCTCGACGAGGGAATGAATGCACTCAGGACCCGGCCTCAGGGGGAAGAGGGCTAGTCTCACTCGAATTCCTTCCCTCAGCCCCAGAGAGGTGGGGAGTGCGACGCCTCCTCTTCCTCGCCCTCTCCCCGCCCGGCTGTGCTGGGCCTTTCTTGTAAGAGAGTTAACTGAGCCCGCCCAGCTCGGAGCCCTCTCTGAGAAATCTCGGCTGGGATATTATCACTCTGCGGGGCATGATCCGGCCCTTCGGGTTACATGGAAATCCACGGAGCCCGGGGTCGGGGTCGAGGTCAGTGTGGGGGTGGGAGCCGCTGGTGAGCAAATCCAGCCCAACGCGTCAGCCACGGCTTTGAGCTGAACGCTTGTTCCCACCAGGCTCAGAAACCTGTGGGTGCCAAAAACTAAATAGCAAGCCTGATTCAGCCTTTGGCGTGTATAACACCTGAATTCTGCAGAGGAAACCCCAGCAGCTGGGACACGGCAGGAAAGCGGGGACACAGGGCTCAGATCCAGCGGGGAACAAAGGCTGCACCCCAGCAGATGGGCACCCTGACAGAGGTGGGGTGGGGGGAGCAGTGAGAAACTCAACTCGGCCTGGATCCGAGGGCCTCAGGGGAGTTTAGGGAGACCTGGGTGTGAACCAAGGTGGCCTGCTGGGCATTCCTCTGCCTCCTCAGAGCACCTGGATGCCCCCAGAGGCCTAACGCTTACAGGTGTAATGCGTAGAGGCTTGGTCCCAAATCTGGGCACTTCCTCTGACTAGACATGGGACTATCTCCAGTGCCTCATCTGTAAGTGTTACTAACACCTGACTCACAGGGATGGGAGGAGTCCCACAGGTTAAAGTGGGCAAAGTGCTTGGCACAGACCTGAGCCATGGAAAGTGACGTGCTCCGTGAATATCAGACTTTGCTATTATTCTTGAGTTTCTTTTGTATATGACCGAATAGCTAGTGTTGAGTTCACCTGCCAAGTGCTCTCAGAAGTCCTTCACCAAGGCCATGTGACAGCCTTGAGTCTATTGATGAGAAGGATTGAGACAGTTTACCAGTTGGTCCTGCTTTCCAAAAAATCCCCATTTATGAAACTCAGTACACAAAGGATGAGGAGTTAGTTTACTAACTTTCTCAAAAAGCATGTGAATTTTGAATAGAGGACTTGCCAATTATTAGACCACGGCCCCCATTTTGCAACTTTTTAGAGGAAACAACATAAGCCACAGCAGTATTAACTCCTGGCTCTAATGGGTTCCTGATGCATACGATTCATCCTGATGCCTATAATTTAAAAAATAGTGGGAGTTCCCTGGTGGCCTAGTGGTTGGGACTTGGTGCTTTCACCGCCATGGCCCAGGTTCAATCCCTGGTCTGAGAACTGAGATCCCACATCAAGCCACTGCATGCCGTGGCCTAAAGAGAACAAATAAAATTTAAAAAATAGGAGTTCTCTCATGCCTCAGCAGGTTAAAGATCTGGTGTTGTCACTGCTGTGGCTCTGGTTACAGCTGTGGCATTGGTCCTATCCCTGGCCCAGGAACTTCCAAATGCCTCAGGCACAGCCAAAAAAATTTTTTAATTAAAAATAGTAAAAGGGGGGTTCCTATAGTGGCTCAGTGGTAACAAACCTGACTTGTATCCATGAGGACTCAGGTTCAATCCCTGGCCTCGCTCAGTGGGTTAAGGATCTGGTGTTGCCATGAGCTGTGATATAGTGGGTGCAGCCCTAAAAGACAAAAAAAAAAAAGTAACAGGAATTTGTTTCAGAGCAACTAATTAAATGTTGATGGTGAAATAGTTAAATCAGAGGGAGAATCTGCCGTCTGAAGCTTTCTAAGGAGAAGGGGACGGAGGGTGAAGATCTGAGAGGCAGGCCCTGCACTAGGTCCCAGGGATACAGAGATTTACAGCAAAACACCTCAAAAACAGATCCGGGAAGAGATGTGTGAAGAACGTTTATGAAATTGACTCCTGACTTTGCGACCACCAAGGACCTTCCTTTTGTTGGTCTTCACCGTTCTCAGGAATACAGTCTTTCAAAACCAAATGCATTTACCCGTCCAAAGTCCGTGTCCTCATTTTCACTTGCGTAAGTGTCCATCTGAGCTATTCCCTCAGGCTCCAAATTCAGTGCACCTAACTCCTCCAAAGGCACAGAAACTCTGAGCTTCTACCAGGCATGAAGCCTTAGCAAAGGCACAATGTATATACAAGGTCAGAGGTTTGCATCAAGGGAAACAAACTTCCGTGGGTGTCAGCCGTCTCCTGGGCGAGCCCAGCTAGTTCCGCCCAGGGCTGCAGCATAAACCGGCCACCACGGCATCATTATCGGCCCCGTGTCCAATCCTATGTTCATGATAGCGCAGCTCTCGGGAGCCGTCAGGCACAGAACCTCAGCCATTGGATTAGTGACTCACTTTGACAGGAAGACCAGAGAATTTATCCATATTAAGCAGGGGAAGGGATGACAAAGAAGGCACGCCAGGGTGGGAGGGCCATGATCCCTGAACGTGTGAGCACACACAGCCCATCGTGGTATTTCCTGCTGAGTCAGCGATGGTGACTAAACCACGCAGGTGTGAGCTTGCTCTCAGTCTTCCCTTTTCACTGAAACCCCAGGTTCTGGGACTGTAGTTGCCAGCTGATGAGTGTGAGTGGGAAGGCCCATGACGTCATTTTAAAACCCATCTCCCAGCAGCAGGACTGAAGCTGGGGGCGAGATGGTGAGCTGGGAGGAGCCTCTGCACGGCATCCACATCTGGCTTCTTTGGCGCACGTTTCCCTCTGTTTCCTCAGTAACACCTTGCCGTGCTGGTAGCTCCTTTCGACCCTGAGGGCCACTGCCTTCGTTCTCTCAGCTGTGTCCTAACGGCTGTCCCTGCAACTCCCTCGACCCCAACCCACCGACACCCCTCCCCCAAGGAAGTGACCTATGACAGAATTTTTTTGTAATTCTAAGCCATTATGGCCTGAATTGTGTCCCCTCTCCCCAAATTAGGATGTTGAAGTCCTAACACCTAGTAAATAGAGGGTCAGAGGGTGGCCCTATTTAGAGATGGGGTCTGTGAAGAGGTAATTACATTAGAACGAGGTTGCTAGGGTGGGCACTGATCCCCATAGGGAGGAATTGGGACACAGACACACATGGAGGGAAGACGATGGGCAGACTGGGAGAAGATGGCCATCCTCCAGCCAAGGAGAAAAGCCTGCCACAGACCCTTCCCTCCCTGCTCAGAAGGAACTAACCCTGCTGACAGGGTTGATCTTGGACTTCTAGAGCCTGCAACTGTTGAGAAAATAAATTGCTCTTGTTTAAGCGACCTGGTCTGTGGTATTTTGCTATGGCCCAAACAGACTAGTATAGCGATTCAAATATGATTTCTTTCCATTCATTAACAAAACAGACCAGACCTCAACCCTCAACACAGATTCTTCTTTCTGGTGTCTTCCGGGGAGCAGAAAGTGTAGAGGTTACAGGATCAGAGAAATGTTACCTAATCTCTCTCTTGCTTCCAGTTGAGAACCAGAAGCTTAGGTGACTGGCCCGTGGTTGCACTGTCGGTTCCAAAGGGGCACAGACTGCAGGACCCTCTGCTCACCCTCTCACAGTTGTGGTGAGGGTGGTGCTCCCGGCATTTTTCTTTTTCTTTTTTTTTTTTTTTGAGGCCCGTAATCACCTGGTACAGCCTAAGCGCAGCTGCTGCTTTCTTTCTCTGATACTTGATAATCTCACCTTGCCTTTGGGTGGCTTGGGTTAAAAAAGAAGAATCTGTGTTCCTGAGGGCTTGGTTAAGGATTCAGCATTGTTACTGCTGTGGCTAGGGTTTGATCCCTGGTCCAGGCACTTTTGCATGCTGTGTTTGTGGCTAAAATAAAAACAAGCCAGGATTTGTGAATTTGAACCCCTTTATTTTATAGATGAGGACATCAAGGCTCAGGGAGATTATCTTGGCCAAGGTCATACAGCTGGTAAGTGATACAGCCCCCCAAGACCACTGTGCAAGGCCATAAACTCTAAGTGTTATTAAGATGCTGGGCTGAGTGATGTATGCTAACCGGGAGTCAATCCCAATTTGGAATAAATGAAAATTTCTCCTTTTATATATACCATACCAGCAAATTTAAAAGTTATGCAAACAACATAGGGGATTTAATTTATGAGAATTTCATCAGAGCAAAAGTTCTGAAACAACTTGATAGATGAGCAAGGATGCTGTGTAACTCTCTGGGTTTTAGGAAAAGGAGTATCTTTTGGAATTAGATGAACAAAGCAGACAGAGATAGCAGGAGAGACCAGATGAGTAAGGTTTCTTTCAGAACCAAGAGCAAGGATTTCTAATATTCCAATGCATGATTACTAGGCCAGTATTGCATCCAGAAAATACAGAAAATTCCCCATTTTGGAATTTCCTTTTTTTTTTGCCTTTTTTAGGGCCGCTCCCATGGCATATGGAGGTTCCCAGGCTAGGGGTCTAATCAGAGCTGTAGCTGCCGGCCTACACCACAGCTCACGGCAACGCCGGATCCTTAAACCACTGGGCAAGGCCAGGAATCAAACCCACAGCCTTGTGGTTCCTAGTCGGATTAGTTGCTATGACTGTGGTGTAGGCTGGCAGCTACAGCTCTGATTAGACCCCTGGCCTGGGAACCTCCATATGCCGAGGGTGCGGCCCTAAAAAGACCAAGAGACAAAAAAAACCCCAAAAAACGAAAACCAATGACTAGGAGTTCCTGCTGTGGTACAGCAGGTTAGGGATCCAGTATTGCTGAAACTGTGGCATGGGTCACAATGGCAGCTTGGATTTGATCCCTGGCCAGGCAACTTCCATATGCTGTGGGTGTAGCTATTTAAAAAAAAAAAAAAAAAAAAAAAGACCATTCAAAGGGTTGCTAGGATTCAATGAAGTTTATATAGAGCCTGACATGTAGAAAAAATTCAATTAGTGTTAGTCTTTGTTGTCACTATTATCATTTACATTAAGTAACAACTAACAACTACACTTTGTCAAACCTATTTAAGGCATCAGAGAAAGGGTTCTTTGCTAAGAAGCAAAGATTTAATAGCAAATGGTGTTAATTATACATTTACATATAGTATCAAGAGAAAATTGCAATTTTTGAGGAAAACGGCTTGGGAAGGCATCTTTAGAAACTTCCTTTGATATTCCAGTTGTTGACAAAATAAATTAGAAACAACTAAAACTAGACTAATATATATAAATATATATACATACACACTCTTTTTTGGCCAGGCCCAAGGCATATGGAAGTCCCCGGGCCAGGGATCAAATCTGAGCCACAGCTGCCACCTATGCTACAGCTGTGGCAACGTCGGATTGTTACCACTGCACCAGACTGGGGATTGAACGCATGCCGCTGCAAAGATCACGCTGGCTCCTGAACCCACTGTGCTACCAGTAGGAACTCCCAAGCTAATACATTTAATCAAAAGTTGAAATTTCTGAAAGAAAACCCATGAAGTTAAGAATCTTGTGGAAAATGACAGAAGAATAACAATGGTGGTGATGAGTTCCTTAAAAAAGGAAAATTTGGTGTAGCTGAGGACGCTGTTCAGTGATCTCTTGTCAAGGAGTTCCTAAGCCAAGAGCTTCAACACCTCTGGTTCCTCAGCTTCAGCTCTGCAGAACTGAGGGACCACCTGCTTTACGGTGAAAAACACAAAAGCAACTCTACACGCTGCGAAGTAATATTAGTTAGAATCTCTTGCGGAATCTTTTTTTTTTTTGCTTTTTAGGGTCTCACCCACAGCACATGGACGTTCCCAGGCTAGGGGTTGAATCGGAGCTACAGGTTCAACAGAGCTGACAAAATTTTATAAAAGAGGAACAATAATGGAAAAAATGATGGAAAAAGTATTGGCATATTACCTAGCTCTTGTTTTCATTTCTTGTTTACTATATAGCTGACAGGCATGATTAAAACACATCTAAGATTTATACTGGCTTCCTTTAATTAAGTCTGCATGGATGGTTAAGATGGAGTTCTGCCTGTGCTGAGTGCTTCTGTCCTATTACTGAAGAAAGATCTCCAGCTTTCCCTGCCGTGGTTATCTCTTCTGTCTCATTTGGGCTTTAAGAAGCCAGCAGTCTCTTTCCCAACATCTTCTGAGATTCATTTATCAAAGGTAGAGTGTGGGTGGTTGAAGGATATATGAAACACTGTGTTTTTGTGTGTGTGTGTGTGTGTCTTTCTACCATTTCTTGGGCCGCTCCCGAGGCATGTGGAGGTTCCCAGGCTAGGGGTACAATTGGACCTGTAGCTGCCGGCCTACGCCAGAGCCACAGCAATGCGGGATCCGAGCCGCCTCTGTGACCTACACCACAGTTCACGGCAACGCTGGATCCTTAACCTACTGAGCGAGGCCAGGGACCGAACCCACAACCTCATGGTTCCTAGTTGGATTCGTTAACTACTGAGCCACAAAGGGAACTCCTATATGAAACACTATTAGTTGAGCTCTCTAAAAGGCACTAGCAGTGAGGACTGAAGCCACTGATCCACATCAGGAATTGCTGGGTTCTCTCTTGAGTTTGCTGTTTTCCTTCCTGTAATGTGGAAATAAAAATTGTCCTGCTCCTTGAGAATGTTTGGAAGGGAAAAAAACAAACATCTCTTTATCTGAATGTCAGGAAGGTGCATGTCTTTGCCAGCTGGGGATTCTCCCTGGAAGAGGGCAGAGTGCAGTGACCCCTCATTTCTCTCCCCTTTACACGATGCTGAAGCAAGGACAGTTTGGTCCTTACTTGAATTCTGTGAAGTGAAAGACCTGAAATGATCTAAATGTCTTACTCTAGGCTGGAGTGCCAGATACACAATATAGCCACCAGGTGACAGTTCAGGCAATCTTTTAAAAATAAAAGCAGTATCATAAAGCAGAAAAACCAACTAAAATCCTCCCACTTTTGATTCCAGAAGAATAGAAAGTTCTTAGCACAGGTACCTAAAGACCCATGCTATTAAGGATTATTACCTGCTAAATAGCGTAACAGAAAATTACTTTCTAGAATTAGGTCTCAGGTTTATCCTTTAGCAATGTATGTTTTTTTTTCCTAGTCCAAGGACATAACGAACATGACATATGAAAAACTGGAGCTCATGATCTTGAAAACAAGGAACTTAATACAAAATTATTTTTTTAAATCTCTTATGCATTAAAGACTCAGGCTCAAAGTATTTAGAAACATTTACCATCCATATTAAGAATGCAAGGAGTTCCATTCGTGGCTCAGTGTTTAATGAACCCAACTAGGAACCATGAGGATGTGAGTTCAATTCCTATCCTCACTCAGTGGGTTAAGGATCTGGCACTGCGGTGAGCTGTGGTGTAGGTCGCAGTCACGGCTTGGATCTCGTGTTGCTGTGTCTGGCAGCTCCAAGCTCCAATTTGACCCCTAGCCCGGGAACTTCCATGTGCTGAGGGTGCAGCCCTAAAAGGCAAAAAAAAAAAAAAAAAAAGCAAATAAACTGAAGCTTGTATTTAAAAAGAAAAATGGCTGATGACTAGTGCAAGGAGCAGAAAAGATCTGAAGTAAGTACAATACTTACAGCTGAGGATATATACTAGAAACTTTTAAATATAAGCTACAGTTCAGCAGCTTTTAAAATTTCATGTTTATTCATATTTTTCAAAATATATGTACATAAAAAAGGAAGATTTACAACAGGAAAGATTGCCTTACATGCAACACAAATTCCAATGAACTCATGATGGGATCACACATGATTATGGATCTAATTCAAGCCAATCTTCTCAAGTCCATTTCCCAGCCACACTTTAGGCTGCAGACAGGATCCCAGGAGACAATGCAAATGGAATGAATGAAACAAACATCTTTTGCCTCTGGCAGCACGCAAGGAGCCAGAAGATTTACACCCAAGAGTTTAAGACAATTAAAATGTCAAGTGCCACAGGGAAGATAAATGATAACCAGAACTCAATACTTCTTAGAAAGCTAGTACTTTTAACACAACTTCACAATACTAAAACAAATACAAATAAGAAAGGATTATTAGGTAGTCAGGCTTCATTTGTTTTTTCTTTTTTTAAAAGTAACTCAAAAAGGAAGTCACTTGCTTGTTATCAAAAGTGCTGTGGAAAGAAAGGAGGGGAAAAACCCACAGATGAATCTGGGATCTAGTTTATTTTAGTGAACTGTATGTTCTTCCACTTAACATTTCTATATTAGCGATGGTGTAACTCTCCAACATTTCCTTATAAAAAAGGCAAAAAGGAAGTGACAGCTCATGCTCCGAATATTAAAAAATATATTTAAACATTTGATCAAGAAGATTTTATATGTTTTGATTTTTAGTAACACAGTCACACCAGAAATCACAAATTCAATATATTCCTATATTTCCCCTTCAGTCAAAAACCAAGTGATGGAGAGATCTTGTGCTTGCTGCTGAGGGAAAGCAATGCCCAGGGGCCAATGGAAAAAATACCTGGAAATGATCAATGTGAAAAGTAGCCCAAAGTCATGTATCTTCAGAATCTAATGAGATCATAATGCTTTTGGCTTATTCCCAAAGCTAAGACATCTCCGTGTTTATAGTTGGAGAGAAAGGGTTAGTGGAGTGGCTTTATAAATAAGATTAATTATTACAGCTATAATTGAAGTCTCCAGGTAGGAGGCTTTATAATCCAGTCAGTGTTATACTGCCTCCTTTTTACTGCCAGCACCTGACCAGCATCCCGTTCTTAATGCTTTCTAACAAACACAAAAAATCTTTGCAACTGTTTAGATAAAACTGGAAGGAAAAAAAAAAAAAAGCCAAAGCTGACCATAAAAAAACAAAGAGGGTTGGGGTAGAAAGAGAAAAAAGGACAAGTACAGATTACACGGTTCAGGAAAAATCCAGAATTACCGAGGAAATGAAAATGACCGGGGGAAGGGGCAGGCACCAAGAACAGCACCTAAAGCTAACAAATGCCTAAATTGGTTTATTTATATTCCCTCCCCGTAACGTTCATAGGAGAGGGGAAAAAAAATGTACTTTTAAAAGCATCGAAACTAAAACAAATGCACACTGACCTTAGAAAATAAGATTTTGAATTTCATCAAGATACCCTTTTTCCTATAAAATTTACTTTTTTGCTTTGAAGGATTTCTTCGTGGTGGACTTGCCCTTGCCAGGCAACTTCACCTCCTTTCTCACACTGGCCGTGGGCTTCTTCGAAGAGCCAACACTAGGCTTCTTGATGACTGAGGGTGAGGGTCTGGCTTTCTTGGCAGGAGTTTTGGCCTTAGGAGGGGCTTTCTTGGGCAGGGGCCTAGCTTTCCCTCGCTGGGCAGCTGGGACTCTAGGGGCAGGCTTGGACCCTCTCTGCTTCATAGACGCAGCCTTCCCTGATGCCTTGGCCGGGGTTTTCTTCTGCAGCCTGTGAGAACCAGAGAGCAAAGGCAATCACTTAGTACCTGAGAGATTCCCTTTACCGATGACCAAAGACTGCCAAAAAAGAAGGTCACCTGTGTTAAGAGGAGGAGTGTGGGTTATTATTTTTATACAGCTTTGCTCAAAGTGTATAAAAATTCAATCAATTCCTAGAGGAATCTACACACAATCCCATGATGTTTTTCTTAGATAAATGTGGTATTACTTTTCTGTAAATAAGCAAACTATGTATAGTGTATACATACACCTACACACACACACAGGTTTGACCAAGTTCAGAGCCTCTAAGTTCTCAAGGAGAAGGCAAGTTCAAATGTTACACAAAGAATGGGAGAAGGATCCTCAGTTAAGACACCTTTCACAGCCTCTCCTATTACTGCCATTTTCAGCTCTAAGCAGGCTCTTCCACACATCAATACCTCCTCTTAGGTGGTGGCTCTTCATCCTCAGAGTCTTCCTCTGAGGAGTCATCTTCCTCTTCATCCTCGTCTTTAGAATCATCTGGCTCTTTCTTTGGGAACAGAACTCCTGGGCTATTAAGAAAAAAAAAAGCCACATTAGGTAAAAGAGAAGTCCCATACAAGACAAGGAAAAGAAAGGGAACCTAGATATGCTCCTCCTTGGACACCACCCACTTCCTCCCACACTCCCCGGTTATGCCAAGTTAGGTTACAAACATCAGGCTACATTTTAACCTATTTTGAACACACACATGAAGTTACGACAAATCTGTAAAAGTCCCAGACCATACCTCATTCTCTTCTTCCCTCCATTCAATAAACTTGGTATTTAATCATTTATTTAGTAAACAATTATTTAATAAGCTCCTGGTATGTGTTCAGCAATGTAACGGCCATTGAATATATAGCAGTAATGGTCTATACAGCAGTGAATAGTCTACACAGCTGGACACATTTTTTGCTCTTATGATCCTGGCAAAAGATCTCCAAGTATGATAAAGCTCTTCAAAGTTTTAGACAAATTCAGCAAGGATCATCCCACTTTTCTTTGTCCTTAAAAGCAGAAAACTTGGTCTCCTTGATTAAAATAGTCCTTAAAAGTATAGCACTGTATGGGCACGATCTTAAGAACTATATTTAAAGTGTAATGTCTGAAAAATTCAAACAATATACATTCAACCAAGTAACATTTAGGTTCATGTACAAAGAACAATATAAGAAAGCTACATTATACTCCTGCTAAAATAAGTTTTAGTGGTACAAGTCATGGCACTTGACTAGAAAAGAAAGTGTAAGAAGGCAACTGCACAGCTACATAGAAAATTGTTTGGCCCATAGCAGGTGCTCAATACATTTTCTGGTTCAATGAATAAGATGTGTATTAGAGACAAATTTTCAAATAAATGCCCTTGTCTCTATAGTATGAAAAAAGCAGATTCAGATTCTTGGAATCAGCCGACGCTCTCCCTACTTCGGGCTGGACAATTAAAACATACTTAATCCTGTAATAATCTTCCTTTCATTATCACATGCTTTATTCTTTATTAGAAGGAAGGAACATCAAAATGACCAGCCAAGGATCTCAAAGAGTTCAATGTTTGATTTTAGGACTACTTAGCTAACAATAAGCTCTTGGAGGATAGCCAAAACCCCCTGCTATTGTACAAAAACCTTCTGATCTAAAACAATACTGCCTTCTTTTTGGTCATGCCTGTGGTGTGCAGAAGTTCCTGGGCTAGGGTCTGAACCCATGCCCTCAGCAGTGCCAAGGCATCGCAGTGACAATGCCAGTCCTTAACTGCTAGGCCACCATGCTACTCCAATGCTGCCTCAAGTAGTCTTTCTTTCCAAGTATGTCCGGTTCAACGTAACATCACTAAGGGCAAAGTAAGTCAAGCCAAGCCTGTAACCTGGAGTCAGATTTTAAACTTGCAATGACCAATACTTCCCATTATGGGCTAGGTGCTTACCTGGGATAATAGGGAAAACAGAGCTGAAAGGTGCCACTGAATCCTTTACCAGAGATTTGTTCCATCCACCCATTCTTTTCACATCTCTGCAGGGTCTTTTTCAACAAATGCACTGAGCAAAAAAATTTCAGAAATGGAAAAAGTACTTATTTATTCAGATCTGAGAATTCCCTCAACCACAATCAGACATAAATTTATGGTCCCATCATGTGCTAAGTGAATCCTTTGTGGTCAAAGGGATTATCAATCAATTCACTAAATTATTAAGTGCCTGTACATTTGGGAAGAGTTAAATTACAAGGGCACGAGACGTTAGAGATCACCATGTCAAATCCCTCATTTCGCTGAAAGGGAAACAGGAGCCCAGAGTGGCTGGTGACTTGTTCTACAGTCGCATATAAATGGTAACTTAAAACTAAGTCTCTCATTACTTCCATTCATTCAAACGTCTACTGAGCGCCTATAAGTACTGATAAGTATTTAGAAGAACATAAAGATAAAAATCAATTTCTCACAAATCAGCACATAGTAACAAAACAATATCATGGCTCCTAAAGGCCTTATCAAGTCTCATCTTTCATAAAAAATACATAAATATATTTTATCGTGAGTCAGTGTCCAAAAAGGGCTGCACTATTAGTGATACTGGAGAGGTTAATAACCCAAATCATCTTCTCTTATAACCACTTGGTCAACAGAGAAAAATCATGGACTAGTCTACTAGGGTCAACATGTACAACTAAACACAGCATCCATCTTGTGCAAGGGAAGAGAAAAAACAGCCATACATACAGCCAATGTTTTATAATAACTTTAAAAGGAACATAATCTATAAAATATCCAATCACTATGTTGTACACCTGAAAGTAATATAACCCTGTAACTATACTTCAATGAAAGTCACACACACCACAGTTTTCAAAGTACATAAGAAAACAATCAGAAAGCATTCCTGGAGTTCTCACTGCGGTGCAGGAGAAATGAACCCAACCAGTACCCATGAGGATGCAGGTTCAATCCCTGGCCTTGCTCAGTGGGTCGGGGACCTGGCATTGCCGTGAGCTGTGGTGTAGGTCGCAGAGGAGGCTCAGATCCTGCACTGCTGTGGCCATGGGATAGGCCGGCAACTGTAGCTCAAATTTGACCCCTAGCCTGGGAACTTCCATATGCCGTAGAGGTGACCCTAAAAAGGCAAAAATAAATAAATAAATAAATAAAAATTCCTTCACATTATAAAATACATATTGTATATACTAAGAGTCAATATTTAGACTTAAAAATGAGCTTCTCACTTACAATAATATATTCTAATTTTGTATTCTGTTGCTCAATTTTCATGTTCCTCACCCTACACCACTGTGCCTACCCTCACAGTTCACTGAGAAAATACACAATCTCACTAACCTACTTGTGACAGTGCTGCTAAGGCAAGATTTCTAATCTCAAATCACCACCTGACAAGGTTAAATATACTTTATTGAAAAAAAGTGTTTTCTGTCATAGGGCTTATTAAGCCAGTAAGAAATAACCTAAGTACTTAGTATTTTAATATGCTGGCATGATCTCAAGGTGATACTACATATTCTGGTAAACATTCAAAAGCAGGTTAAAAATACTATACTTGAGAGATGTTTTGAACCTAGAAATGTATCTCCATTATATTAAAAATAAACAAGAAAAATCTTTTTTTTTTTGTCTTTTGTCTTTTTGTTGTTGTTGTTGCTATTTCTTGGGCCACTCCCGCGGCATATCGAGGTTCCCAGGCTAGGGGTTGAATCGGAGCTGTAGCCACCGGCCTACGCCAGAGCCACAGCAACACAGGATCCGAGCCGCGTCTGCAACCTACACCACAGCTCACGGCAACGCCGGATCGTCAACCCACTGAGCAAGGGCAGGGACCGAACCCGCAACCTCATGGTTCCTAGTTGGATTCGTTAACCACTGCACCACGATGGGAACTCCAAGAAAAATCTTTATAGCAAAGTAAAATTAAATTCTAATCTCCAGCAGATACTGTAAATTAAGAATATGCCTTGATTTATCTTTTTTGTAAATGATAAATTTGTAAAGTTGATCCCTCTGGCTTTTCAGTCAGTAGTTAATGCTCTGTAATTTATAGCGAGATCTCTGGGGATTTTTCACAAAATAATTCCCCTGGTCCCCGGGAAATGCACACAACTCTGAGTCTTACTTTGATAGTTAGAATTGGTCCCTGGGTGGTTCTCCAGGACATACTTCTTCAGAGCAGTGGTGGAGCAGGTCTTCGGCTCATTCATGGCAGCGATGGCAGACAAGATTGCATATTCCATCAGGCTTCCACCAAGCAGGGGTTTCTCCCCTGATTTCTTCAGCTGTTTTCCAAGGAGGAAGAGAAAAGCATCAAGACAACACTCTCCCAAAGCAGGTCAAGACAAGACTCCTCTGCACCAGGTGGGTCGGAGTTCCTGCATTAGCACAGATATGTTTTACAATAAATTGTCAGGTTAGGGACTTTCTCTCCCCACTCATCAGGTATTCAATCTAACTGAGGAGTCCCAACCCTCTTATGGATATTTTCTCCTTCTATCCACCCCTCTATCCAATCTAAATCAGCCACAGCCAACCTAACCCAAAGAGAGTAACAGTTCTATTCCAATAAGGAGACTAATTTGTTATGCTCCCAATAAATAAACACTTTTTCTGAGAATACTTCCTTTTTTTCTGAATCTGAAAATTGGAGTACTTATAATCTTTTTAAAAGGTTTTTTGCTTGTTTATTTTAAGGTCACACCTGCAGCATATGGAAATTTCTAGGCCAGGAGTTGAATTGGAGCTGCAGCTGCTGGCCTATGCCACAACCACAGCAACTCAGGATCTAAGCCATGTCTGCGACCAACAATGCAGCTCATGGCAATGCTGGATTCTCAACCCACTGAGAGGGGCCATGGATCGAACCCGAATCCTCATAGATACTAGTCGGGTTCATTACCACTGACTATAACGGGAACTCCCTGCAAAGGAAAAGTTTGATAAGCTTTTAGGGTATCATACAACAGAAAATTATATAACATGTTTCAAGGACAAAAGGCTGAGGAACATAGGTTAGCACCAATAGGCAGAAAGGTTAAATGACAAATCAAGGTCTGTTCTTTAACAGTGATTCTCAAGGAAAGGTCCACAAACCCCTTAGGGTTCCTGAAACCCCTTCAGAGGACCTGCATGGTTAAAACTACTTTGGTAATAACACTAAAATGTGATCTGCCTTTCTCACTGTGGGACATTTGCATTGGTAGTGGGAAAACAATGATGCCACATGATCATTTAAAGTTTTAGAAAAAGCATTTGACAAATTCAGTAGCCATTCACAATAAGCTCCCAACAAATTAGTAACAGACGAGAACTTTCTCAACCTGATAATAGGCATCTACGAAAAACCTACAGCTTCAATGGTGAAAGAATGTTTTCCCTCTAAGATGGGTAACAAGACAAAGATACCTACTCTCATTACTGTACTGGAGGTTCTACATGGTGCAATCAGGCATTAAAAAAAAAAAAAAAAAGACATTCAGATTGGAAAGGAAGAAGTATAATGATCTTTACTTGCAGATAACATTATCCTGTATGTAGAAAATCACTGGGAATCCAACACAAAATTCTAAGGAACCCTCAAAAAAAGCTCTAGAACTAGTAAATGAGTTCAGTAAGATTCCAGGATAAAAGATCAATAGACAAACCAACTGTATTTCTACAGGCTAGCAATGAACAAGCTAAAAATGAAAATTCTATTCACAACAGCATGGAAAAAGAATAAAATACTTAGGAACAAATATAACAAAAGAAATGTAAGACCTGTACACTGAAAACTACAAAACACTGCTAAGAAGTCAAATATTTAAATAAATGAAGACAGTCATAGATTGGAAAACTCAACACTGTAAAGATAGTAATTTTTTTTCCCAAATGCAATCTCTTATCAAAATCCTGGCTGGATTTTGTGTGTGTGTGTGTGTGAAAATTGATAAACAAGTCTTAAAATTTATATGGAAATGTAAAAGACCCAGAACAATCAAAACAATTTTGAAAAAGAACAAGTTGAGAGGCTTATATTTCCCAATTTCAAAACTTACTACAAAGCTACACTCATCAAGACAGTGTAATCCTGGCATAAGGATTCACATACAGATCAATAGAACAGAATTCAGAGCCCAGAAATAAACCCTTACATTCACGGTCAATTAAGGTTTTTTTTTTTTTTTAAAGTTCTAATGAAGTATAGTTGATTTACAATGCTGTATGGTCAATTAAGTTTTGATAAAGATGCCAAGACAATTCAACGAAGGGACAGTCTCCTCAATAAATGGTGTTGACAACTGGATGTCCAAATGCAAAAAGATGAATTTATACCGTTACTTCACACCTTAAATAAAACTTAACTTAAAATGGGTCACAGATCTAAATGTAAGAACTAAAACCATAAAACCCTTAAGAGAAAAATGGGAGTAAATCTTCCTGACCATAAGCTAGGCAATGATTTATTAGATATGACACGAACAGTACAAGCAATTTAAAAGAAATAATAAACTGGCCTTTATCAAAATTAAACACTTTTGTGTTTCAAGACACCATTAAGAAAGTGAAAGCATGGCCAGATTAGGAGACAATATCTGCAAATCATGCATCTGATGAGGAATCTGTATCTAGTTATATAACTCTTAGAACTCAATTATGATGACAAATGACTCAATTTTAAAAAGAGGCAAAGGATCTGAATAGACATTTTACCAAAGAAGATAAACAAATGTCCATTATGCACACGAAAAGATGGTCAGTATCAATAGTCTTAGGAAAATGTCAACCAAAACCACAATGAGTATGACACTATGTTATGTCCACTAGTAAGGCTATAATTTTAAAAAGACAATAACAAGTATTGGAAAAATAAGGAGAAAATAGAATCTTTGTATATACGTTGCTGGTGGGAACACCAAACAAAGTAGCTACTTTGGCAGTTTCTTAAAACAAATTTACCACACAGTCCAGGGAGTCCACACTCCTACTTACATACCCAAGGGAAATAAAAACATCCATCTGCACAGATTTGAACATAAATGTTCATAGAATATTAATTGTAACAGCAAAAGGGGATGGAGTTCCCATATTGGCTCGGCAGAAACAAATCTGACTAGCATCCATGAGGAGGCAGGTTCAATCCCTAGCCTCACTAAGTGGGTTAAGGATCCTGCATTGCTGTGGCTATGGTGTATGCCAGGGGCTACAGCTCCGATTTGACCCCTAGCCTGGGAACCTCCATATGCCACAGGTGCAGCCCTAAAAAGATAAAAAAAAAGTCGTAACAGCAAAAGTGGAAATAACCCAAATGCTCATTAACTCGTGAATGGATAAACATAATACGTCAGATCCATACAATAAAATACTATTTGGCAATAAAAGGAATGAAAGTACTGATTCATACTGCAACATGGATAAAACTGAACGAATGTTATGCTGAAAGAAGACACAAAAGACCACATACTGTGTGATTCTATCTTTATGAAACTTGTAGAAAAGGTACAGAGAGAAAGCAGATCAGGAGGTTGGATGGGGGCAGGAACCTGGAATGGCTGCATGTGGGCACAAGAGATTTTTTTGGGTGATGGAAATGCTCTAAAACTGAGCAGTGGTGATGGTTGTACAACACTGCAAATTTACTGAAAGTCACTGATTTATAAATTGCAACATGAAATGAATACATCTTATGTATATATGTCATACCTCAATAAAGCTATTAAAGGAGTTCCCGTTGTGGCTCAGAAGTAACGAAACCGACCAGTATCCATGAGGATGTGGGTTCTATCCCTGGCCTTGCTCAGTAGGTTAAGTAAGGATCCAGCAGACAAGGCTCGGATCTGGCATTGCTATGGTTGTGGTGTAGGCCAGTGGCTACAGCTCCAATTTGACCCCTAGCCTGGGAACTGCCACACACCACAGGTGCAGCCCTAGAAGGCAAAAAGAGTAAAAAATAAAAAAAATTTAAACATTAAAAAAAACAACAACAAACTATTACATGCAAACTACTATATACAGATGGACAAACAAGGTCCTACTGTATAGCATGGGGCACTGTATTCAATATCCTATGATAAACTATAACGGAAAAGAATACAAAGAGTCACTCTACGACACAGCAGAAAATAACACAACATTGTAAATCAGTAACATTTTTTTTCAAATTTTTATTTATTTATTTATTTTTTTTTTTTGTCTTTTTGCTATTTCTTTGGGCCGCTCCCGCGGCATATGGAGGTTCCCAGGCTAGGGGATGAATCGGAGCTGTAGCCACCGGCCTACGCCAGAGCCACAGCAACACAGGATCCGAGCCGCGTCTGCAACCTACACCACAGCTCACGGCAACACCGGATCATTAACCCACTGAGCAAGGGCAGGGACCGAACCCGCAACCTCATGGTTCCTAGTCAGATTCGTTAACCACTGTGCCACGATGGGAACTCCTAAATCAATAACATTTTTAAAAAAGTAGAGCTATTACGAAGTAACTATCATTTGTTGAATTTTGTATACTAATACTGATCTCTATCTGAAAATTATTTTAAAACACACCTTTTTTTTTTTAATTCGCTTTTTAGGGCCGCACCTACAGCACATGGAGGTTCCCAGGCTAGGAGTCCAATTGGAGCCACAGCATCACCAGATCCGAGCCACATCTGCAATCTACACCACAGCTCACAGCAATACCAGATCCTTAACCCACTGAACGAGGTCAGGGATTGAACCCACAACCTCATGGTTCCTAGTCAGATTCGTTTCTGCTGCGCCACAACGGGAACTTCAAAATACGTCACCTTTAAAAAAAAATTACTTATTTTTGGTGGCACCTGCGGCATGTGGAAGTTCCTGGGCCAGGGGTCAAATCTGTGCCACAGCAGTGACTCGAACTGCTGCAGTGATGAAGCTGGATCCTTAATCCGCTGTGCTGCAAGGGAACTTCCTAAAACATGCCACCTTTAACTGTACTGTACTCATGTGTGAGCCGGATTTTCTTTATAGATGTAACCCAAAATATATTAAAACAGATACCACCTGGAGTTCCTGTCTTGGCTCGGTGGTTAACGAATCCGACTAGGAACCATGAGGTTGTCGTTTCTATCCCTGGCCTCGCTCAGTGGGTTAAGGATCTTGCGTTGCCCTGAGCTGTGGTGTAGGTGGCAGACGCAGCTTGGATCCCACGTTGCTGTGGCTCTGGTGTAGGCCGGTGTCTACAGCTCTGATTAGACCCCTAGCCTGGGAACCTCCATATGCGAGGGAGCAGCCCTAGAAAAGGCAAAAAGACAAAAAAACAAAAAACAAACAAACAAAAAAACCCCCAGATTCCAGCTGTCTTTTATTAAGATAGACAGTAAAGACTTTTGTAAAAATGTAATAAGGAGTAACCTTCTTCTCACTGAAATTTTTTTTATTTTGGGAAACAGTTTTTCATAAAAAATGTTATTTTCATTAACATGTCGTAGTTTACCATTTCTAAAATGAATTTTAAAATATTCAAAATTTTCCTCAGTTTTAATTGCTAATACAGTAATTATTCATAGGTATAACCCACATAAACAAATGCATTGGGGTCCCCAATGAATTTTTAGAGTATAAGAAGGTTCTGAAACCAAAACTTTTGAGAACCACTTCTCTACAATCAAGTCTCTAACCTGGAATGTCCCAGAAGCACCTTTGCCAGTTATTTGTTCTAACTGGCCTCTCTCTACTGCTCTCTGGAGAGCATTCTTCAACAGCTGAGGCCTGTAGAAGAAAGAAAAACAGTGATAAATATATCAATGAAGGAAAGATTTGAAAAAAACAGATCCAGGGTTGTTCTAAAGAACGAAAAGTTCTGATTCCTTTGTGTAGTACTTTGTTACAGTGGACAAAAAAGTAATAAATTGTTGGCACTCTTAATAAGTGGCATTCTTTTTTCACCAAGCAAACAACCTGAACCATTACCTGTACATACAGAACCACGGACTACACAGAACCAATTTCCAACTTGCCAGAGCACTTCAAAAACCAATCATTTATTACCATCAGACCACAACAGCAACCACACTTTGTAATTAAGCAAAAAATGGATATCCTGGAGTTCTCATCATGGCTCAGCGGGTTACGAACCCACTAGTATCCATGAGGATGTGGGTTCAATCCCTGGCCTCACTCAGTGGGTTAAGAATCTGGCGTGCCGTGAGCTGTGGTGTAGATCACAGATGCGGCTCAGATTTGTCATTGCTGTAGCTGTGGTATATGCCAGCAGCTATAGCTCCGACTCAACCCCTAGCCTGGGAACCTCCATATGCCACAGGTGTGGCCCTAAGATAAATAAATAAACAAACAAACAAATAAAAAAAATAGAATGGATATCTTTAAAGTCCCATTGAATTCAGGTACTCTTTAAGGAAAAATTCCTGGATTTTTAAAAAGTATATAAACATTAACAAATAAACTGAGTTATTTTTTGCAAACTAGTATTTGAAGTCAAGCCTAGTAAAATACGATTCCCCGAGGGAAAAAACAGGTTGTTCTTAACACAGTATCTATGCCTTAAGAGAGTTGTAGTGGTTTTTTTGTTTGTTTGTTTGTTTGTTTGCTTTTTAGGGCTGCGTATGCAACATCGAAGTTACCATGGCACTGGGGTCATATCAGTGTGGCAGCTCCAGCCACAGCCACGGCCTCAGCAACACCGTATCCAAACCTCTTCGGCAACCTCACAGCTCATGGCAACGCCATATCCTTAACCCACTGAGCGAGGCCAGGGATCGAACCCACATCTTTATGGTTACTAGTTGGGTTCATTACCACTGAGCCACTCTCTTAGTAACTCCCAAGAAAGTTGTAGTTTAAAAAAAAAAAAGAAAAAGAAAATTAATAGCCTATGTCATCAAAACTAGATGGCAGGCAAAAAGAAACAGTATCATTAAAAATGTAACAGCAAAATGTTTCAAAAGTTGCTCAGTCAAGGGGCAATGGTTTGGTGGGTGAAGAATCAAGGAAGTTAACTTAGGGCATAAAGGGGTCTGTGGTATGGAACAAGATAAGAGTCAAATGGAAAGCTATACATTCAGAAAAGCAATGGTAAATTTGAAGAAATGGTTAATCATAACTCCAAAGTTTAGTGATGTGCTTTGCCACATCTCCCAAGAATTACCAAAATGGCACCCAAATGGGAGCTCCTTTCTGTGGCTTAGCTGTTAAAGAACCGGACTAGGATTCATGAGGATGCAGGCTGGATCCCTCAACTCGCCCAGTGGGTAAAGGACCTGATGTTGCCGTGAGCTGTGGTGTAGGCCAGCAGCTGTAGCTACAATTCGACTCCTAGCCTGAGAACTTCCATATGCTGTGAGTGAGACGCCTAAAAAGCAGAAAAAAAAAAAAAAAAAAAAGAATGGCACCCAAAGAGCAGAAAATCATGACTTATTTGAAACCAGTTACTTGGTAAGTTGTTAAGATGAAAAGATCAACAACTTGGCAGCCCAGTGAGGGACAGAATGATGAGGGCCAAACTGCTACTACCACTTGAGGTGCTTTCATGAGCTTTGACACCTTTCTTTGGAGAAGAAATTTTGAATCTTTTTATCTAACCAGTAAGCATAACAGGCTGAGGTGACACTAGGGTTAGTAATTACATCATCCATACGCTTGGGGAGGATGAGACAGGGGATCCCATGTTCTAACAGGATGCTAAAGTTAGAAACCATACTGTCTGACACTCCAAGTGAAGAAACTCCCTATCACCCCCCAAATACCAATGAAAGTATTTCTTTAAATTTTTTTTTTGGTCTTTTTGCCATTTCTTGAGCCGCTCCAGCGGCATATGGAGGTTCCCAGGCTAGGGGTGAAATCAGATCTGTGGCTGCTGGCCTACACCACAGCCACAGCAACTCGGGATCCGAGCTGCGTCTGCCACCTACACCACGGCTCATGGCAACACCAGATCCTCAACCCACTGAGCAAGGCCAGGGATCGAACTTGAAACCTCATGGTTCCTAGTTGGATTCGTTAACCACTGCGCCACGACGGGAACTCCAAAAATTTATTTTTTTTCTTTTCTTTTTTTTTTTGTCTTTTCTCTTTTTTGTTGTTGTTGTTGTTGCTATTTCTTGGGCCGCTCCCGCGGCATATGGAGGTTCCCAGGCTAGGGGTCGAATCGGAGCTGTAGTCACCGGCCTACGCCAGAGCCACAGCAACGCGGGATCCGAGCCGCGTCTGCAACCTACACCACAGCTCATGGCAACGCCGGATCGTTCACCCACTGAGCAAGGGCAGGGACCGAACCCGCAACCTCATGGTTCCTAGTCAGATTCATTAACCACTGCGCCACGATGGGAACTCCCAAAAATTTATTTAATTGTTATTTCCCCAATACAGTTTTTTTTTTTCTATGTACAGCATGGTGACCCAGTTACACATACATGTATACATTCTTGAATGAAAGTATTTCTTTTTTTTTTTGTCTTTTGGCTATTTCTTTGGCCGCTCCTGAGGCATATGGAGGTTCCCAGGCTAGGGGTCGAATCGGAGCTGTAGCCGCCGGCCTACACCAGAACCACAGCAACGCGGGATCCGAGCCGCATCTGCGACCTACACCACAGCTCACGGCAACGCCGGATCATTAACCCACTGAGCAAGGGCAGGGACCGAACCCGCAACCTTATGGTTCCTAGTCGGATTCGTTAACCACTGCGCCACGACGGGAACTCCGAATGAAAGTATTTCTAAGCCAGTATTATTCCATTCAGGATGAATACAATTTATGCCATAACCTAAAACACACTCAAAGTCACTCATCCCGCAAATATTTACTGAGTATTTATTATGGTTATGCAGGAATAAACACATAGATCTGGTCACTAAAATCAAGGAATATAAGAGATGATGCATTACATAATAATTATAGGAGAGTGATAAGAGTCAGAGCTGAAGCATGTGCATAGACCTTTGGGAATACGACTGAAGGGATGATTTAACTGTCAAACAATTTTTCTATTAGCTGATCTATTGAGTTAGAGTCCAATGGAGCATCACATAGCTTAAATAAAACATTGCAAACTTAGACTCTTTGGTCAAATTAAAAAACTAATCTGAGAAGCGTCTTCTTAACCAAGGTTCAAATGCTCCAGGAATGAGTTACCAGCTAAATTGGTTCCCTTAACATTTTTGTTTCCTCAGCAATACCAATCATCATACTAGCATATGCCTTGTGGTGGGCCTTTAGAAATCTCAGGGTTCTATCACTCACTCCATTCTTCAGGTAAAAGCACACTTACCAAAGGCTTCAAAGCATCTCTCATCAGCCCCTTCTCTCATCACTGCTACAACCTTAGTACAAGCCACCACGCCCTCCCTTCTGGGCACTGTGCTTTCTGTTTTCATAGTGCATACCACTATTAGATCAGTACACCTACAAAGGCCTCCTTCATCATGTTACTCAACGGATCAGGTGTCAGATCTTAATGCCTCCACCCAGCATCAAAGCCTTCCATGGCCAGTTCTCACCCCTTGTTAGTGTAGATCCAGACACAGGCTTCTTTCAGATCCCCCAAAAGAATGTCAACTCCTCCCTGTGAAATTTTCTCATAAAGTTCTTTTAAGACTGCTTTCCCCACCCTATCATCACATCTAAAGTCTACAGAGTCTTCTAGGAGTGCCCCGTCGTGGTGCAGTGGAAACAAATCCAACTAGAACCATGAGGTTGCAGGTTCGATCCCTGGCCTTGCTCAGTGGGTTAAGGATCCGGCGTTGCCGTGAGCTGTGGTGTAGTTTGCAGACGCGGCTTGGATCCTGTGTTGCTGTGGTTCTGGTGTAGGCCAGCGGCTACAGCTCCGATTAGATCCCTAGCCTGGGAACCTCCATATGCCATGGGAGCGGTCCTAGAAAAGGCAAAAAGACAAAAAAAAATTTTTTTAAAAATAATAAGCAGCTTAGAGGACATAGTTAATGCTGAATATTTGAGTTTCCAAGAGAAATTACATATGAAGGTATGAAAAGGAAAATAGAACCTAAAAAATAAAACCCACAAATAAGGTTTTAATTCTAGCTCAGCTAAAAACAATTCTTAACTAAATATTTAATTTTTGTTTCTCATGAAAGCTGGGCTGAGGAAATAACACAGACATCTGTGTTTTAAAGTCTAGGCCTATGGCTCATACCTGATGTCCACTCTAAGTTTAGGATAATACTGAGACACATATTTCCTGATGAGACTGTAGGAAGCTTCTTTAGGTTCACAAAGGCGGGTAAAGGCCAGTGGGAGGATATCTTCCAATTTTACTTGTGGTTCTGGATTCACTGCAGAGCTCCTGTTCTGAAATGTAATTATCAAAAATTATCATCATTTCAGGATACTGAGCTTTCTGTTCAGTTGCTTCTATATTCAACTCAAGGGCTTTCCTAAGCTGATTGCCAAATCAACTACAACCAAAAGAAAACCATCCCTTTTTCGCACAAACAAATCACACCACAACTGGTGTAATGTCATTTGTGTGGCAACTTCTTTGAGATAACAATTCTGAATTAGGAGAGTTAAAAATATATTTAAAAACTAAAAGGTTATTAAAGGCCTTAACTCATTCTTAGCCTTCAATAACAAGAATGAAAAGGATCATGCAGCACCAACATCACTGCACAAAAGTTCACTTTGAAAGTTGTCTGAAAGTTTTATAAAGTACAAAAACCTTCATTGCTGTTAAAACAAAGATGCAGCAGAACAGTTAGATTTCAATTACTGACAGAGGAAACACTACATACTTCACTTTGTTACTGTCTACCTTCCATAAATGGAAGAAAAACTGGCTTGAGGCATGGTTTTAGGGTCTAATACTGGGTAAAAATGTATCTGTATGCCTCTTCTAGTTTAAAAGATATTTCAAAAAAGCAGGAAAACTCATGGAGCTACCTGTAGTTCGACACAGGGCAGTTAAGCACACAGGCTCTAGGCTGCAGTGCCTGGAGCTGCACACTGTCCAGTCCACTCACTAACTCACTGAGTGACAACAAGCAAATCAACTCTAACCTTCCCCAGGCCTTCGAAGAATGGCTGCACTGTGCATAGTGCACACAGTGAATAACACATAGTAAACATCGTATTTTTGGTAGTAGTAATTTTATTACAGTGCGAAATCAAACTGTGGTATAGACTTACCTTTCTGTTTCTGGATTTCTGAGGTGTTTTTCTTGATTTTTGGACCACAATAAAACTCCCAGAAGCACCTTTTCCTTTTACCTAAAGTAAATTAACTTCAGTTGCAATAACCAGTATTTTTAAATTATTCTGCCTCATATTAATAACTTTATAGTAGACTAAGCAAATTACAGAGCATGGTGATGCAAGAACTAATGTAAAGTGCTGTTGAACTCTTCAGAGGACAAAACAACAATGGATGAGCTGAAAGATTTCGGATTAAATCCTATTTGAATCTAACTGTTCAACACTGGACAACCTTGTAAACCCTCTGAGCTCTTGTTTCCTCATCTACAAAACTGGGAAAGAATGCTAGTATGCTACCACATTAAATAGACTACTATAAGCTTGCAAAAAAAAAAAAAAAAAAGGAAGGGACACAATCTTTTGGAGAAAATGAGAAAAACGCTATCTTAAAAGAAAGATAGCTCCTTGCCACAAGTTCAGAGCCTAGTTAATCTCAGACCATGTTTCCTACAGTTTGCCCATTATAGACTATTACTTCGTTTGGGAAAGGTAATCTAATGATTTTAGACTCTGCACATGATGGTGTATGTTAAGTCCTTCTGCATATTTAGGCACCGTCACAGAACCTCTCATTAACCTGAGTCCTCCACGCCTTAGTTTACTTACACTACTTGTATACGGCAATCAAACTGAAACACTTTCAGCCTATAAACTTGAAGCATCAAACTGAGGGTCAGCCTGTGAGGCAAAATAGGTCACAAACTATATTTTCATAAAGAAAAACATGAAACTAGCACATAAACTATGCTGACATAGGTTATACTCCATTTAAAGCTATTATAAAATATTGGTAGTAGAAAACTGACAGAACATGGTAAACCAACTATAATGGAAAAAATAAAAATCATTAAAAAAATTAAAAATAAAATACTGGCGTTCCCTTGAGGCACAGTGGGTTAAGAATACGGTGATGTCACTGAAGTGGCTAGGGTTGCTGCTGTGGCAAGGGTTTGATCCTTGGCTTGGCAACTTCCACATGCCACAGGTGAGGCCAAAAAGTAAATAAATAAAGTTATTATTCAATAACGGCTATAGGGAGTTCCCATCATGGCTCAGTGGTTAACGAACCTGACTAGTATCCATGAGGATGCAGGTTTGATCCCTGGCCTCACTCCGTGGGTTAAGGATCTGGCATTGCTGTGAGCTGTGGTGTAGGTCACATGCGTGGCTTGGATCCTGTGTTGCTGTGGCTCTGGTGTAGGCCGGCAGCTGTAGCTCTGATTAGACCCTTCGCCTGGGAACTTCCATATGACATGAGTGTGGCCCTAAAACGCAAAAAAAAAAAAAAAAAGCTATATTCCCTGTGTTGTACAATATATCTTCAAAACTCTAAGTAATGTTTTGAAGTACTAGGATTTATGCCTGAAATCAATATTGGTTTTAGTATTATTCTCAATTTACCCAAGTTTATCTGATGCTCCCTAAAGCTTTTAATAGTTTTAAATACTAATAAAGGTGAACATATTTACAAAGATAATTTATAATAACCACTTTAGCCACTTAAGTTAGGCTTTAAAACTAAGAAACTTAAGACAAGAACAATTATCTTTTCTGCTATTGCATTAATAGGATTCCTCAATCCTGCTTATCATCTTCAGTACTATATAATCCCAAGCACAAGCACCCCCTGAAGAAAAACCAATTAAAAGTACAAACAGCTAGAAAAAAATTTATATACTGTCATATTGCTTTGGTTCTCTAGAATAGTTATCTTATTAAAGACAACTGGCACCAGTGATTTTGAAACCTAGTCTAAGATTATAAAACCAGGTCAAGGGTAAGCATTTCATCATCATGTTAACTTGTTTTAACAAATAAACAAACAAACCCACAAAGCACTAAAAGCCTAGATATTATTTACCAAAGATGGATTTAAAGCCAATACATGTTGAAATGATATTACAAACAAATGTTTAATACCTGTTTAATAACACCTCTATTTAATTCTCTTTTCAGCGCTTGTTTAAGGAGGTAGCCCCTTCTCTCTAGCTCCAGAGAAGGGTACTTGTGGATGATGTATTTTCGAATAGCAACCACAGACGCACCACTCTTCTGGAAGCATGCCTAGGAAACAGATTTATCAAACCATACACATTAATTTAAACTACCTGTGTTTTATGTGTTTTCTGACACATATGTTTTCAAAATAAATGGTTTTGGAAGTGAACTTGATTAACGAACGAAAAAAATGGCAGGGAGAAATGAACAGCATTGCAGGTAACTTCAGTTCATCATGGCTGTGGAGAAAGACAGAATTAACAATATTTCTGCAACAAATTTAAATTGTTCAAAACAGCCAAAGAGAAGATACAACATGTGAACACCATTCTGTGTGTTAATGAAGAACCGCCTTCCATTTTAATTCTATTTTATATTAAGACAGATCTTTAGCATGAAATTAAAGCAGGTATTTCTATTGCTTGTAGGTTCACAGATGTGGCCCATTTTATGGAATGAACTTTGGCACACCAAAACCAATAGTTCTCCACAGGCTTTGTATGAATGTCAGCAGATAATATAAGCAAAAATAATCTGAATAAATGGCATAAAACCGGGTTTACAGATGCAAAGCCTTAAGGGAAGTTGTGCATAAAAATGAGAGTATTCAATTGCAATTTAAAGTCCCCTCCTCCATTTCCATCCGACTTATCTATATTCCATTTGACTGATGCCCATGGAAGACTCAAGCAGGTCATCATGTCACAAAGGCAGCAAATTTTTTTCCCCCCAAATTTTGAGGCACACAGCAGCATTTGTTATTTAGCTAATGGGCTAGTCTTCCAATTTTGTGTAGCCATTGTCTCATACACTGACTACAGGATTTACCCATTATCACTGGATAAAGGCTTGATTAAATATTATTTTATATACCAAAAATAACTCACAGACAGATGGACCAGAAAAGACCATGCAACACAAGTTAATATGGACTGTGTTAATATGGATCACCCACTTCAAGTAAATGTCTCTGACTTATTGTAACCTACTGAAGTTTACTCTTGGTCTTAAAAGAAAATGCAAAGCAAAGAAAATCAAAAAAAGAACACTCTAATGCTACAACAATCCTTTGGCGCCACCAAATTGATAATGAGATGAAAATATATATCAGGACTTCTCTCAGATTCAGAAAATGGTATCAGTGGCCTGAAATTATAATTTGTTAAATGCATGGACTACATATGATATATATACATATATGCACACATGTATATTATATATTTCATTTGTACAAATATGCATAATATTTCAACTATTCTTTAGGCCTATTTATACTGTCCCATCTTTTTGTCTTTTCTAGGGCCGCACTTGCAGCATATGGAGGTTCCCAGGCTAGGAGTCAAATCAGAGCTACAACCGCTGGCCTAAGCCACAGCCACGCCAGATCTGCGACCTACACCATAGCTCACGGCAACGCCGGATCCTTAACCCACTGAGTGAGACCAGGGATTGAACCCGCAACCTCATGGTTCCTAGTTGAATTTGTTAACTGCTGAGCCACGATGGGAACTCCATAGTGTTTATATTTTTGTTCTAGTATTTTTAAAAAATTTAGTCCCTTCTCCATCCTCACGGTAACCTTGCCCCTTCAAACCTAAGCTGAGTGGTCACAAAGTGAAATCCTAGAAGAAAGGCTACACAAAGAAAAGAGATCCACAATAGTCAAGCTACCTAGACCAAGGAAGTCTTCTCAATGAGTTGAGAGTACTCTTGAAGGAGTGCAGAGAGAGGTCAGAAAGCAAACTCTTTTCCAGTTTGTCAGTGCTGTCTAAGAAGCACCACCAGGCTAAGAAGGACCACCAGGCTCTTCCTTCCTACGTACACCACCACTGGTTAAACTTTATCTATAACCTTCTCTCCCCAGTTCTAACTCAGATGCTAGCAATAGGGTCCCTGAAATGAGTGTCTATGGCTTCTGTTTTAACTCCTCTTGTCATCTGCTCATGTGAAATAAACATGGCAAAATTAATCAGAAAAATTTATACAAAAAAAGGGCAAGGTCAGATTAGAAGATAACCTTAAATAAGAAAACAGTACCTAATGATCACACGAGCTAATGAAAGTCAATGAATTATAGTAAAGTTATAAAGCTATGGAAGGAGGACAGTTTTTGCAAGTATTCTAGAATGACTAGGTGATATGAAGCAAAGCAGTAAGGTTTCTAAAAGGGTTTTCTATTGTTTAGGTGTGAAAAATAACCAACTACTAACATGAGACACTAAGTTTTGAAAATGAATCTGAAGATGGTACTCTTTTAAAACAAAAATTTCCTCAATGTTATTCAGTTACCCTGGGTCAGTTAGATCTCAAAAGGGGAAGGACCCTGTTTGCCTTATTCTGTGCTATATCACTAGTACGGCTGCTTGATCAGAGAAGCTAGTCCTCAACTGTTTGTTGAATTAACACGTTCAGCCTTCAAAGAAAAGCTACACTTAAACTGAGTGAAAAAAAATCTAAAGATAAGTTAAAAATACTTGCTATAGTAAATTAGAGTTTTTAAAAAAATTAACAGTGCTCACCAAATGTGATAATATTATAAAAACATAAATCTAGCCATGGCTTTCTTCTATTTAAATCTCTTAGGAAGCAGAGCAAAATCTCTGATGTCTGCACAGGACTATGCCATTTTCAAGTAAGCAAAAGACAAACAGAATAAATCTAAGATGAACTGCTTGAAATAAAAACTTGCCTTAATGGCCTCAGTTAGGATTGCATCCATCTTGGGACGTGGGGAGGAAGCCATCGGTGTTTGTTTCTGGGCCCTGGCTAGCTGGCTGGCAGAAAGGGTAGCCCAGGAAGGTATTGTTTTTTTCACTTTCTTCTCCTTTTCTTTAGACTGATCTTTCTCACTTTAAAACAAAGAATTGTTATTATGCAAGATAAACTCTTCAGAAAGAAGTATAAAGTCAGAAAGAAGAAAAGACCAGAGAGGGATTAAAAAAAATTAATGTTTTAATTCATTTCCAAATTAAAGTTATACATAAAATAAGGAAAATTTTACAAAATAAAATACTTAAAAAAAAACCCCATTAAACTGGGTACTATAAAATGAACTGAAAAGATGTTTTCTCTCAGGTTCAGGAGGAGTCATATAAATTAGCACTGGTATGAAGGGTCAAGTACATAAAGGAAATTTTTAAATGTATTCTAATAACAACTGAAACAGATACAATTTAGTACAGTGCAAAGAGCTCAAGCTCTGAAGTCAGAAAACCCAGGTTTAAGTCTTAGCTCCAACATTTAACAGCTATGTCATCTTAGCAAGTGACCTGGGTCTTAGTCTCTTCAGCTGTAAAACAGTAATATAAAACCAAATACTTTATAAGGTGCAACAAGAAACCATGAGACCATGTTTATAAAAACAATTTTGTGAGCCATAAAGCATTATATATAAATTTTATTCTAAGTAATAATAAGACTCCACACATCTAAAATACAAAATTCCACAGACCCTACATGTATCTATGAAACTGGGATGAAAGATGCCCTCAGGGTTACACCTAGAAGGTAGAGTTCTAAGTTATTCTTTTATTTAAAAAGTAGTACCTAACCATTCTCACCAATTATGAACAGAAAGAATGCTACCATCTGAAAAAAAAAAAAAAGTTTAATTGAAAAAGAATCACTATCACATTGTACAGACTATCGATAGCAGATTACGCTTTCAGATTCTCACAATCACCCTCTAACTGGATACTTCATCAAATATACAGAGTTTTAGGTGACTTTAGCAATGCCTTGATAGAGACCAATGCTTTCTAATGTAAGCATGCACAAGTAACTCACCCTTGACACAGAGGGAAGAATAAAATGGTGAAGTATCTTCCAGATCAGATTTTTATAGTCATGTTTCATTTCTTACTGAAATTATGTCAATGCTTGCAATAGCAGACCCTCCCACAATGAACTCTAAGCACAAGAACACATTTAAAGCCAAAAGGAATGAATTCTGAATTATTCAAACCATTGTTCTGATAACTACTACAAATTCTAATAGGCCATTCTACATTGTAAGCCTATTTCAAAAACAATTCTAAAAAAAGCAAATCCGAATAGCACATATCGAGCAAAAAATCAATGTTATAAAACTTAAAAAGTCTGCTCTATGGTCCTTTTACATACTCTTCCATTATAAGTAGCAAGAAGGCATTAAGTCCTTACTCCTTTTTGGTTTCCTCAGAAGGCTTGTTTTCTTCCTTCTCTTCATTCTCAGGTTCCCCCTTTGGCTGCTCTGCCTCACTAGATGTAGCAGGTGGAGTTTCATTCTCTTGTTCTTCTACAGTGGAGACAGATTCCTCTGAACTTACATCTGGTTCTAAAAAAAGATTAGGTGAGTAGTAACTGCATCAAGTAAATACATTACAGCCAGAGTCAACAAAAGGGTGAAAGTTTCTCTTTAAATAGAAAAGCCCAAGGTGCCAATTAACAGCTGGGTTCTAAAATGAACAAATGACCACGAGTGCAGTTTTCTTCCTTCTATGTCACTCAAATTGCCCATGGGGGGGTCGATGACCCAGACCATTAGGTGAGAAAAGGAGATGGACAGGAAAGTTACACAGAAAGGGAAACTCATTTCAACCCAAATCAAATCTCTTGATTGTTCTACTCTATACCACTGATGAGACTCATTCGTTTCATAATTTAACAGACATAACTTAGTAAGGGAGTAAGTAGTAGAAAATTAACATGTATTTTCTAAGGGAAATGATTGGAACAAGTGCAGAAATATGAGAGGGGATACTAAAGTCTATAGTTGCTTGTCTGTGTCTTTTTTCAGTGGGTCTCTTGGAGCAACCACTATAAAACACAGAACCCCAGGAAATAAATGGTTAAGCAGGGACTTTAAAGGACTTTGGTAGCCAAAATGAGACAAAAAAAAAGCATATGCTTGAAGAGTCTGGTCATTCAAATTATGAGAACACATTACTGGCACAAAGACGACCTCTTTGAGGTGGTCATATAAACATGAGAATTTTTTAAAATGCTACTTCCTTCTTATAGCCAAACCACATACATACAATGCTAAAGGAATTCTAGTTTCTCAACAAACTGAAATTCTAAACCATAAATTTCAGGATAGTCAACTACCATTTGTAAATCATCCTAGATTACACTCTCCAACCAGCTTTGTTTTTTTTTTTAAGGGCCACACCCACGGCATATGGAAGTTTCCATGCTAGGGGTCTAATCAGGGCTATAGCTGCTGGCCTACACCATAGCCACAGCAAGGCAGTCTGCAGGTCTGCAACCTAACCACAGCTCACAGCAACACTAGATCCTTAAACCACTGGGCAAGGCCAGGGATCCAACCCCTGTCCTCATGGATGCTACTCAGGTTTGTTACCGTCTGAGCCACAAGGGGAACTCCCTTTTTTTAAGGGCAGATTTGCATTTAAGTTAAAAAAAAAAAAAAAAAAAAACTCCCATGTATGTTCAGCCAAACTAAATTCAGAGCCAGATATATCTGTATTCAAGTTCAGACTTTATAACCATATAGCTTGATATCTTAGGGCAAGTTCTTTGATATCTCCATGTCTTAGTACCCTTACCTCACAAAAGCTATTATGAGCATCACATAAACTGCTCAGGTTTAGGGGAAATCTGTGGGCCAGGACTTGTACTATGATTCCCATCCTCCTCTGGCCTCTTCTGCTTCTAGAACCGTTTTGCAAACATTAAGGCTACAACTTCATTTTAGCAATGGTAAGTAGTGATATACATGACTACAAGATGTTTTTGTGGGGTTTTTGGCCCCACCTGCAGCATGCAGAAGTTCCTGGGCCAGGGACTGAACCCATGCCACAACAGTGACCTGAGCCACAGCAGTGCCAATGCTGGATCCTCACCTGTTAAGCCATCAGCGAACTCCATTTTTTTTTTTTTTAATCATGATGCATCTATTACTGTTCCTCGCCTCACCCATGTGACCTAACTGGCTGACCTAATTGGTTGTGTAAGAACATCTAGTTAGTCATGTTACTTATTTTTACATCGCCTTATTCTAAAAAAACTGAAAAGCTGAGACTGTTTATTGAGTTCTACTGCAACAACAAGGCTATATGTTTAATTCCACATTATTTTCCCTTGATAGCTTATGGTTCAATAAAGATTCAGTCGCTCAAACATGAATATGTATTACCTGTAAGATACTGTTTCCAACTCATTAAACTATTGTGTCTGCCTTTGTGGATTTATAAAATTTATGAGCATCCAATTATTTCCATGTACAAAACACTATAATGGACAGAGATAAGATAAAAAAACACAACTTGTGAAATATCGGTTGGTCTTGTATAAATTGTTACACCTGAACATGCTAGAATATCCGGAAAACTCATGTTATTAGTGATTCAGTAGCTCCAGCTGGCTGTTAGATAAATGTGGATCATGATGTGCTATCAAGTGGTTAATCTTAGTGCTGGACAAATAACCTATCATAGCACACCAGCACCTATTACTTTTTTAATATGCTAATTCCCATGTCTCCTCACTGCCTTAGGCCACAGTACCCAAACTACTTATGGTATTCATCTGAGGATTCTGAGACAAACTCCAGGCTCAGCTAGAAAAGAGTATATCCTTCGTGCGCCACGGATAAAAGCAACCAGGGTGCATGTATTACTTTATTCATGGTATGTGCTGGTCAGCAAATATTTGGTTATAACAGCCGTGACAGGGACAGCACCATGCGCTCCCTGGCAAACCTGACATAAAAGGCAAGAGAGAAAGGGGGAAAGGACAAGAAAAGAAAGAAAAAGGTCATGAGAAGAATAAGAAAAGCAGTCCCACCTCAAGAAGTGGTGATCAATGCCATAAAGGAGCACGAATGATCCAGGCGGATGGTTCTACCTTTCTCTTGAGTTCCTATGTTCCTGCCTCTGTCTGACCAATCTTCTCGCCTCCAACACCAAAGTTATAAACCACTGTTTTGATCACCCTTTTGTTCCCTTACGGCCTCCTGATGATTTCTATGTGAGCCTTTCACCGCCCATCTTGTAGGCCCAAGCCCTCCATTCCTCCAGAGGATCAGCCCAAGACACTGTACACCCTGAAGCTACTCCTCCACAGTTCCTGTCTTCTCCAGCTATCTTTCTGTTCTGAATTCCAAGAACATGAAATTTTCACCTTCGAAAAAATCTTTAGAGACAAGATGAAATTCTTTCTTTGCCCACATGGTCTGGAAATGATATACCACTTCTCTAAATGTTCTTTCCAAACACTTAGGCATGAAAAAAGAACAACTAAGTTCAAGGGAATTTACAGGAAACTCCAAACTGAAGCAGAAACTTTTGCCTTTTTATGTTGTCTCCTGCTTTACTTTACCTGGTTTTTGTTCCTCCCCTTCAGCGAGCTTGCTCTTGGGAGGAGTCTCCCGGGTAGAATTCACAGCTCTACGAATCGGCATGGTGTTATCTTCTACCTTCTAAGAAAAGAAACAGCCATAATTATACATGTAAAAAAAAACTTCTCTTTTCTCTCTTTCTCAAGGGGCCTAACTGGATTTCAGAAGAATTCTTCAAGTCGACTCCAGGATCTGATGCAAATTACTTTTAACACGTTTTTCGAGATGAAATATGATTTTTAAGAAGTACTTTTCAAAGTATTTCATTTTTGCTAGAGTTCAAATGGAAGCAAGTATTATGCTTGATTTGGAATAAATTTAGAAGGTTGGAGGTTTTCTCAGGAATTTGAGGGGAAAGGAAAGATGAAAAGAACTTTGTATCTACTTGATTTTTTCAGATTTACAACCCAGACTCCCCAAAGTAGAGGAAGGAACAGGTACCAAGAAGGACCCAGCAGGGCCTGAAGTCAGGGACTGATCCAAGAGTGAGCTTCAAGAATGTGTCAGCCCCTACCTCACCTAACTTGTCCGCGTGGATCAGCTGAGCTCCTACTATAAGTGGGAGTGCCTTAGGATGGACGAGGTCACCTTGAGACGTATCAGTCGCCATTTAAAATAATTTCTAGGCCCGAGTACAGGTTACACTCTGAAGCCTCTGCTGTTAATCACAAGGATTTTTCCTAATGGTTTCAGTGTGGTGAAGAATCAACCTAAAGCACAGAAAAGACCTGGAGTGAAGATTAACAGAAAACAAAACTAAACTAAAATGTCTAAATTTAATATACATCCAAAGGGGGAAATTTTTCACTATAAAACTTACAGTTAAGTGACAGATGCCTTCGGCAGTTATCATTCGGAAAGATAAAATCACTATCAAAATATAGACTATGAAAGCAGCGACTAGGACAAATGCACAAGCCACAGCAGCTGTTGCACCTTCCACATGAACAAGGCAACAAGGACAAGAAAGCTCCTAAGGAACCTAACCCCATCCCCTCTGGCTCCTATCAGGATCTTAGAAAGAAAAGAAGAGGGAGACCAGGGAAGAGTTTTAGTTAATGTTTACTCAAAGATCAGTTTACTAAAGAGAGAAAGCTATTGTTAGTGTTTTCAAAGGGGTCAGGAAACTTAACTGTAACCTTAACTCTATCTCCCTCAGAGAAGTAACAGAAGGGCAAAAATACTGAAGAACATGACAGTCTAAGAGCCTCCAGACTCCGAAAAGAAAATTCAGACCATCACCCAAGAGAGTCAGTATGCTTCTAAGACCTTATTTGTCATATAGTTAATGTTAAGCAAAACTAGCACAGAATAAAATTAAATATTCAAAAATAAATCCCATGTAGTCACTCAAATTTAGGTGATCATTAACACCTTCAGCCCCACCCCCATCTCATCTCAGACTCAATGACATTTTATAATAAAACTTCTTCCAAAACATAATATGACCAGTTAAGCATTTAGATCTCTGAACATTAACGAAGAGCTGGGAAAGGGTAGACTAGCTATTCAACTTCTACTTTAAGCTCTAGTCCTGTATAGAAATTTAAGGGCTTTCAATTTGTAGGTAATAGTTTCAAGCTCCAGACAAGGTGCTTTCACATTTACAGGGAAAATCTTTTTATGAGAACACCAAGAGCAGTGCCAAACTTGAGAACTACCAATCAGGTGCAGTGAAAGGCAGCTGAAAGAGTTCAAGACAGTATAATTCTCAAGAGTATATTAGGAATATCCATGAATATTTAAAACTTAACTGTTGCAAAACTGCTTAAAATGCTCATATAGCAATTCACTTTAAGAACTATAAAATAGACATAAAAATAGTTGTTTTCTGATCTGTGAAAAGTTGGGTTTAACGGCATTATTTTGATTTGTGAAAGCTACAATTCTACTTGGGAATAATTTTAATATATAAACCTGTTCACTCATCTAACTAGCACTTACATAGTAACATATTTCCTTGATTAAAAAAAAAAAAAAAGACAACTCTGGAGTTGCCGTCGTGGCGCAGCAGAAATGAATCCAACTAGGAAACACGAGGTTTTGGGTTCAATCCCTGGCCTCGCTCACTAAGTTAAGGATCTGGCATTGCTGTGAGCTGTGGTGTAGGCACAGATGTGGCTCAGATCTGGCATTGCTGTGGCTGTGGCGTAGGCTGGCAGCTGTAGCTCCACTTCAACCCCTAGCCTGGGAATCTCCACATGCTGTGGGTGTGGCCCTAAGAAGCAAAAAAAAAAAAAAAAAAAAAAAAGAAAGGGCAAATGTGATACCTTTTACATGTAAATACCATACAGATGTAAAACTTCATGTTATTCTTGGTAAAGTGATACTGCTAATGAATTCATCTATCTTCCTCCCTCTCTCCCTCTTTTTTTTTGCCTTTTAGGGTCGTATCTGCAGCATATGGAAGTTCCCAGGCTAGGGGTCAAATCAGAGCTGCAGCTGCCAGCCTACACCACAGCCACAGCAACGCAGGATCTTTAACCCACTGAGTGAGGCCAGGGAGCAAACCGGCATCCTCATGGATACTACTAGTCAGGTCCCACTGAACCACAACGGGAACTCCGAATTCACCCTTCTTAACCCAAGATAGTATTACCTAGGTTTAAAAGGGTACTGTGAAGTCAATGAAACTTCGAGGAGTCTTTATTTACAGAGTATCTTTAAAGAATATTTTCCTGGAGTTCCCGTCACGGCTCAGCAGAAACGAATCCGACCAGGAGCCATGAGGTTGTGGGTTTGATCCCTGGCCTCGCTCAGTGGGTTAAGGATCTGGTGTGGCCGTGAGCTGTGGTGTAGGTCACAGATGCGGCTCGGATTTAGCATTGCTGTAGCTGTGGTGTAGGCAGGCGACTGCAGCTCCAATTAGACCCCTAGCCTGGGAACCTCCATATGCCGGGGGTGCGACCCTAGAAAAGACCAAAAAAAAAAAAAGAATAATCTATGATTCCACCCATCATTCTACTCTCTTGATTCTTAAACACGCAGACCTTCCTTTGGTCCTAGCGCTTTGTTCATGAGTTCTCTCATACTGCAACATTCTTTCCCTAGACACTTCAATCAGGTTTCTGTTCAGTGTCCCGTTCTCGGAAAGCCCTCCCCTCCTGATCCTTCCTATTTTTCTTAGATTTCTTTACAGGATTTAATACCACCTGTAATTCAATATATTTCTATTTACTTGTTTTTTCTGTCTCTCCTAATGGAATGTAAACACTACCTGGGCTAGGACTAGTTAGTTCGTCACTGTATTCCCAGTCCCTAGAATGATGCCCAGCAAATAATGGGTGCTGGATAAACACTGAGGGAAAAAAGCTGAAACAATGACTACATCTAATAATACTTATTACTATATTCAGTATGTGTAAAGAACATTTAAAAAATAAAACTAAACTTTAAAATTTAATATAAACATTAAGAAATGTTTGCTTTAGCTCTGAATTTTTTTTTCCCCCCAAAGGCCACACCTGCAGCATATGGAAGTTCCCAGGCTAGGGCTTGAATTGGAGCTGCAGCTGCTGGACTACACCACAGCCACAGCAACCAGGGATCCCAGCCGCATCTGCGACCTACACCACAGCTCACAGCAACACTGGATCCTTAACCCACTGAGAGAGGCCATGGATCAAACCCGAACCTCGTGGATACTAGTCAGGCTCTTAACCTGCTGAAACAAAACACAAATTACTAAATTTCCTTAGTAAAGGTCATGAAACTTGAAGCTTCAGTCTACAACACTTTCTTTATAACAGGTTGGTTAATGAGTTATTTCATAAGTTCACCATTCATTACTGAGGTAACAAAACTATATAGATGGTTAATTAACACTGCCTTAACAACACACGTACCCAGGGAGTCCCTGTCGTGGCTCAGTGGTTAATGAATCTGAATAGGAACCATGAGGTTGCAGGTTCCATCCCTGGCCTTGCTCAATGGGTTAAGGATCCGGCGTTGCCATGAGCTGTGGTGTAGGTCGCAGACTCGGCTCAGATCCCACGTTGCTGTGGCTCTGGCGTAGGCCGGCGACTAGAGCTCCAATTGGACCCCAAGCCTGGGAATCTCCATGTGCCTAGAAAAGGCAAAGAGATTAAAAAAAAAAACAAAAAAAAACAAACCCACCACCACCACATGTACCCATTACTTTAACTTTTGTTGCTGGAGTTCTGAGTGATCAGACTTTTAAGCTGCCATACTTGTTTTCTGGCACGGCTCTAATCTGGCTGGTTTACTACTGTATACTTGGGGCCTAAGAAACATAGCAGGCACGGAATTGGTGCTCAACAAATATTTGTTAAGTGAAAGAATGAAGTAATGAAACTTAATAAGTTTTTCACCAGGATTCTTATATGTGCCCAAATCAATCTCAGTTTACCTGTGGTTTATGTGGTCTTCCTGTGATCATCAATCTGTTTTTGCATTTTAAATTTAATGTCATATGAATAATATAAAGATTTGCTTTTGTCAAGGGAAATGCTAAGTTGTTTAAATGCAAGCAATGGAGAAAAGGTTGTAAAAGTACAAAGTCCATAATTGCTGAGTTTTAATTTACCTTCTCTACATGAAGAGAAAGCACTAGAAAAATAAGCGAAAGTTTAACAATATATTTCAGTTTAATGATATCCTTGAAAACATGCATTTTAGGAAAAATACAATTATTTCATATTTTACCATAAAATGTCTGCAATATAATGTCATTAGCTATGCGCTGAATACAACAAATTGTTCCCAATCTAATGTCTTTCATTATATTCAGACTTCACTGGTAATGTCACAAAAAGCATGCCTATAATTTGCTGGCAACTTCTTTCACATTTCAATAAACCAAGTAATTCAGTATTACTTAATTAGTGTCTGTCTTGGGCATAGACGCTAAGGACACTACAGGAATCCTCACAAGATAAGCATAACCTAACTGGCTGAAGAGTTAGGATTTTCATCTAAACACGAATAAGAGTTCAGGACACTTGCTCCAACTTGCCGTCTTCAATCTTCCAATTAAGCTTAGAGAGAAAGCCAACAATATCCTCTAAAATATTACTTCTGCTTTGAAATACGTTACACTAGACTTTTGGAAAGAGCAATAAAAACTTTAAAAGCTCTGAACAGGTTTATGCCTTTCCAGATGAAACAAATCTATCTTCCAAAATTAAACTAGTCACGTCTAACTTCACTCTAAGACAAGCCGGCTTGTCAGTAAAGTCCCAGGCGAATTCCTGGATATATTTCTAACTAATTTTCATTTTTCAATGTAACGAAAAGTCAGGAAGCATAAGAAACCACAGAGAGAAAATGTCTATGCGGAGAGGGCGGTAAGGTTCACCTTGCGCAGTCCTTTGTGCAGGGGAGCGCACACCCTCAAAAAAGTTGTGACTCGTTCTCCATCACAGTAGTCAATTCGGTATCAAAACTCAGAAACCGGGCTCTCACTCGACCACTCCTGCCTCCATCTCTATACAAACGCTCCTAGTCACAAGTTGGACTTTGTTAACTAGAACCACACCGTCTAAGGAGCGGTGAGCAACAAGCTCTAGGAAAGCCATAAGGGAAAACGAAAGCTTAGGCCCGCGTCGCAGCGGCAGCGGCAGCGGCAGCGGCAGCAACAGCAAAAGGCTTTTCAGGGACGCCAACAGCTGACAGCGCGCCCAGACCGCCGAGAGACTGGGCAAAGACCAGCAGAGACAAAGGCAGGGAGCGGCCGGTGTGCTGCGCGAGCACAAGGCGGGGGAGAGCGGAGCTAAGATGAAGACTGCGAGGCCAAGGAGGGCGGGCTCAGCGGCGGCGGACACCGAGGACACCGGCTGACAGCTCGGGCTCACGCTGCGGAAGGCACGCTGGGAGGCCCACGCCGCGATTCGGGCAGCGCCCGCCCGCGCGAGCCAAGAAGTGGCGGACCGTGGGCACCAACGCCCCGCGCACTCACCGCTGGGAGCTCCGTAATGGCGGCGGCGGCGGCGGCAGGGGCGGAGAACCCGGGGGGGCGGGACCGCCGCAGCCAGTCACCGCCGCCGGCATCTTTCGAACCGGCCCGGAAAACCGCCGAGGGAGTGGGGTGAAGGGGAGGGCGGGGGCGGACGTCGGGGGGGGGTCCACCGCGGGGCTCCGGAGCATGCGCAAACTCTCAGCCAATCGGAGCGGGCGAGAGGACGCCAGCGCAGGCGCACTGGGACGCAGGGCCCTCGATCAGGGAAGAGCTCCCCCACCTTCCCCTAGTCCAAACAAAACAAGGGCGGGAGCGCGCGTGCCAGAGGGCCCCGGAGGAGGCTTCAGCTCAAGGGGCAGGGGGCTAGGTCGCAGGGGGGGAGGGGTTGGGGGGGGCGGAGCGGCCGGGGAAGGCAGACAAAAGGCGCCACCTCCAGGGACGCGGGCGCCCCGCCCCCTCCGCTCAGGGAGCGGCGGCGGCGCCCGGGGCAAGCGTCCTCTGCCACTCGCCTTCGGGTCTAGCCGACCCGCGCCCACTCCCCGTCCGCCTGTTCCGTACTGCGTTACCTCTGCGCTCCCCCCTTCTTGGCGCCCGCGTCCCGCACAGCTTCTCAACGCCGCTGTCGTAGCCGCTCGTCACCACCGCCGCCGCTGTCCTCCAGGCCCAGCCGCCGAGCTCTGCCGCCCCGCCCCCCTGCCCGCGGCCCCGCGCGCGCGCTCGCGCGCGCCCCCTTTGCCAACCCCGCCCCCCCCCCCCGCGCTCCGGTGGCCGCGCCCCGAGCCCGCGGGAGCGGAGGGAGCGCGCGAGATTTGCCTCCCCGGTCCGGCGCGCGGGGGCGCGAGAGGGCGCTCCGGGACGCGGGGACGACCCGGCTGGGGTCTGTGTCCGCGCGCAGCTTTCGCCGGCGCTGTGCTAGTGGCGCGCGTTAGCTTGGGTGGTGAGGTTTCGCTTCCTGGGAAGGGCACTCTTTTCACTTACACTTCTGTGGTCTATTTCAGTCCCCGGTCTTAACTGGGCTTCGGTTTTGGCGATCCGCCTGCCTGCCGTTAGAGGGGTTGGCATTTCCCGCTTCTCAGTTTAGCTACGCTCAAGAGTATCCTTCTTTGAAGACCATGGAATAATTAGGAATTCAGCGGAAAGTTCATTTCCTCTCATTCGTTCCCATTAAGTATCCATACAGTACAGGACAGAGTAATGGCTCAGGAAAAGAACTGTGAAAGTTGATTTTCTAATCAATGAAACAGTCTTCCCTGGCTCCCTAATCCGCATACGCGGGAGGGTTCTCAACAAGGAAACCTTGGGATTAGAAAACGGAATTCCCTAGAAAATGTCATATTAGGTTGGTATCAGCGTACTTAGGCTACGTATTGTTAAAAAGTGTAACTTTTCAAAATCAGTTTGGGAAAATTCGATGTATCTCCAATAGTAGGTGTTTTGTCGGGGGTAGAGAGGGTTTGGGTAATGAATATAGGGAAATAATAAGCACAATTGCCTTGAGGCTCACAGTAGTATGACTAATTCTCAAATGCATGTTCCTGTCATTTTAAAGATTTGTGAAATCATTTAGCTCAGTCCTCAGGCTCTGCCATTAACTGTCTCACCAGCTTTCCCAGGTATAGCTATCTACTCCATCTGTTCCAAGATCAGCTGTATAAAAATTTCACCACCACACCACCACCATCACCACCACCACCACCAATTCTTTACAAGGTGTTATCATTAATATCCCGATTACATTACCAGTGCCCTGGTGTTCTAGTGTCAGGCTAAACATGTTCACAAGGGGTTTTGGTTACTTTGTGCCATTTCTTCAACCTACTCATTTCCTTATCAACATTTCTATTTTTTGCCCCCCCCCCTTTTTTTTCCTCTTTTTTGGCTGCCCTGTGGCTTATGGAGTTCCTGGGCAGTGATCAGACCTGAGCCCAGATTTTTTTTTTTTAATTTGCTTTTATTTTTTTGTCTTTTTGCCTTTTTTCTTGGGCTGCTCCTGCGGCATATGGAGGTTCCCAGGCTAGGGGATGAATCGGAGCTGTAGCCACCAGCCTACGCCAGAGCCACAGCAACGCGGGATCCGAGCCATGTCTGCGACCTACACCACAGCTCATGGCAATGCCGGATCGTTAACCCACTGAGCAAGGGCAGGGATCGAACCCGCAACCTCATCGTTCCTAGTCGGATTCATTAACCACTGCACCACAACGGGAACTCCTGAGCCCAGATTTTTATGTGTGTGTACTTTCTAGGGTTATACCCGCAGTATATAGAGGTTCCCAGGCTAAGGGTCGAATGGGAGCTACAGCTCTCAGCCTACACCACATCCACAGCATCTGAGCTGCATTTGTGACCCACACCACAGCTCACACCAACACCGGATCCTTAAACCACTGAGTGAGGTCAGGGACCGAACCTGCAACCTCAGTTGGATTCATCTCTGCTGCAGGACTCCCATGAGCCAGCAGTTTTCTACCTACACTGTAGCTGTGAGTACAGGATCCTTTAACCCACTGTAGGTGCCAGGGATTGAACCTGCATCCTGGCGCTGCAGAGATGCTGCTGATTCCGTTGTGCCACACAGTAGGAAGTCCAATCTCCCTTTGTAAAGACTCTTCCATGTTTATGTATTCATATGCTTAAAACATCCTATCTTTCCTCTTTTTCCCTCAAATGTCTGTAGCCCCATCTCATGCAAGAAGTTGACACACAGGTAAGAGAAAACTAGATTTCTCCTCTCCACAGATTTTTTATTTTAAAAAACACACACAAACCTTACTCTGTTGTTTGCAATATATACACCTGAGGGAAAACCCTGAAACAAAATTATTTTTCAAGAGGGTGCACATGGAGGCACTTGCACGTGCCCCCACTCCATGCACTAAATCTACCGCTCAAGTCTGAAGCTGTTTTTCACTTACAAAGGGATTTGAAATTTTTATTGTGCATGTGTTAGTGCTTAGGCATTTTACCTCTGCTAAATGTAATATGTCATCAGTTTTGATTTTTATACTTAGCTGAATCTGCGTTAAGACTCCTTAGGGGTGTGGTTTTATAGTTTTTCTCACTTGGCTTTCTTTGAGCTATACTGGTTGTATAGTATACATCATTCAGTTGCGTTTGTTAAAAACAGTTACATGATGAGTTTTATACCCTTTACTTAAGCAGTGAGGCTGTTTGATGTTCTTCACTGGAGGGAACACATACCTTTGTGTGTTTAGGAGCAGGACAGATCTTATAGAGTGTATGGAGTTATGGTCACAGCACTAGTAAAACCCTCTTGCCCGGAGACTTCTCACACTGATATCAAAGTCCTTGAAGTTCCAACATTCATTCCTTTTAAGCTTCACTCTCTTCTATAGCACTTTCAAAGTGATAGTAGCAAGGAGAACTGAAATACTGGCCTCAAATCAATAGTTGAGAATTCACTGTTTTATTTATTTATTTTTTTTGCTTTTTAGGGCCGCACCTGTGGCATATGGATGCCAGTTGGGTTAATTAACCCGCTGAGGCACAATAGGAACTCCCATGAATTAATTGTTTTAACCTCTGTAGCTGAGAATCAAAAGCTCTCCATTTGACAGTTAGAGATCAGAAGAGTAAGAATTCTGCGTGTCTGACTAGAGGAGGAGCTTCCAGGAGACAGAAAAGGAATAATTATGCTGTCATCTGTCATGACTGCACAGTTCTGCCCAGGGCCACCCAGGTTAGAAGAGAAATGGCTCAGGAGACCCAGAAACTTGAGGAAATGTAGGGTTTTGTGAACTAGAAAAGCAAGTGCTAGGAAATTCCCAAAATGCAATTGCATCATCTCGTTTTCAACCAAAAACATCCATTTCTTTAGAAGCCAGTCCTTGTTGAAACTTTAGCATATAGCTTGCTTTGCAGACATCCTGGCCTATGGTCAATGTGATCAGTTTTTACCTATTCCTCAAATTTAAAGCTAAGTGATGCTTAAGTCTGTTAAGCTAAAAGGTATTGTTTAGTGTAGAAAAGCAAAATATGTGACTTTGGAGATTTAGGCATAAGGATAGAAGCTGAAGAAATTGCAGATTCTGAGAATATTCCAGACCAGAGTTTTGACAATGCAGCATGAGGCTGAGCATTGAAAGATACATCAATCTATTTTACTCATAGTCCACCTCATGTTAACATATTGATGTTTGAAGAATAATTCTTGATTGCCTGGTGGGGAGAGAAGTTTCTGTTCCTAGCAAGCTTGATCTTTATTTTTCCCACAAGTGAAGGCTGATGGATTGTAATTTCACACAGAAGTAACCAAAAGCCAGGCCACAGCTCGGATCCCTTAAGAAGATATGGTCCTGGCAGGGTTGAGAGAAAGCCTAGAAATAGTTCTCTATTTGGCTGCAGCTTGGAAAGGGATGGTAAGAGAACTGACAATTTATACTCTTAGGCAAAAAAATGGAGGCTGATGAAAAGATTTAATATTATTTCACCACTGCCACTCCCTTAATGGTTTTCTCTATTTGTTGTTACCTGGTTTAGATAAGATAAGCAACATTCTAGGATCCTCCTCTGCCAATTTTGCACGACTTTCCTCTACTTATTAGTGGTAATAATTTTTTTTTTGTCTTTTGTCTTTTTTGGTTGTTGTTGTTGTTGCTATTTCTTGGGCCGCTCCCGCGGCATATGGAGGTTCCCAGGCTAGGGGTCCAATCGGAGCTGTAGCCACCAGCCTACGCCAGAGCCACAGCAACGCGGGATCCGAGCCGCGTCTGCAACCTACACCACAGCTCACGGCAACGCCGGATCGTTAACCCACTGAGCAAGGGCAGGAACCGAACCCGCAACCTCATGGTTCCTAGTCAGATTCGTTAACCACTGCGCCACGACGGGAACTCCATTAGTGGTAATAATTTTAACTCTAATCATTGAACTGAAAAATTTTCTCTAAATTCTGAAAAATTGTGAGTGTGAAGTATATGTGATCCCAATCATTTTGGATAAAGGATCAAAGGACTACATTCCCTGGTGGCCTAGTGGTTAAAGATTTGGTGGTGTCACTGCTGTGGCATGGGTTTGATCCCTGGCCCAGGAACTTCCACGTGCTGCAGGCACAGCCAAAAAAATAAAATAAAATAAATATCACAAAATAGCATTTATCCTCATATATGTGTGTATATAATGTATATACTTATACATTTAAAATGCTCATTGCGGAGTTCCCGTCGTGGCGCAGTGGTTGGCGAATCTGACTAGGAACCATGAGGTTTCGGGTTCGGTCCCTGCCCTTGCTCAGTGGGTTAACGATCCGGCGTTGCCGTGAGCTGTGGTGTAGGTTGCAGACGCGGCTCGGATCCCGCGTTGCTGTGGCTCTGGCGTAGGCCGGTGGCTACAGCTCCGATTGGACCCCTAGCCTGGGAACCTCCATATGCCGCGGGAGCGGCCCAAGAAATAGCAATAGCAACAACAACAACAAAGACAAAAGACAAAAATAAATAAATAAATAAATAAAATGCTCATTGCAATCCATTATTTTGGCCATTCACAGTTTGAGAACCTCTGTCCAAGATGTCATTAGCCCTTTGCTGTTCCACTGGAGTCAAACGTTTCTAGTTCCTAGAATCTAAGTCCCTAAGATACTTAGTCCTGCCATCTCCAGGAAAAGCAATAGGATTTGCTTTTGGGCCTGCTTTATGTCAGGTTCTGGGACCTGTATGTGTTGGACAATCTTTTCCCCTTTTTAGACACAAGAGGCAAGACAACTGCATTTTAGACACAATAAAGACACTCCTATTTGCCAGATTTACTAAAAATGAAAATATATCCAGTTTTGTGTTGACCTGTAACATGAAGTAAATTTACCAACAGTACTGTTCTTCTCCCTCCACTCCTACCTTGTGGCTTTAAGGGCACGTCTTATTCGCAATAAGATGCCTAAAAGGGAACCAGGCCTATGATGGTGGCCAAAGATAAGTGATAGATCAGTGACATCTAGGGTGACCCACTGTGTGGTTTACCTGAGGCAGGCAGGCTGAGAGCTAGTGGGAGGCGGGACTTTCAGGTTTTTGTTTTTTCTTTGCTTTTTAGGGCAGCACTCTCGGCATAAGGAGGTTCCCAGGCTAGGGGTCTAATCGGATCTGCAGCTGCCTGCCTACACCACAGCCACAGCAGCTCGGGGATCTGAGCCACATCTGTGACCTACACTGCAGCTCACGGCAATGCCCGATCTTTAACCCACAAAGCGAGGCCAGGGATGGAACCTGAAACCTCATGCTTCCTAGTTGGATTCGTTTCCGTTGCACCATGACAAGAACGCCAGGACTTTAAGTTTTTAAACAAGTAAAGTCCTAGCAAAATGAGTTGTTCACCATAATACATCTTTTCTTGGTGGTTATGAGGAAGTTTGAGAAAGTTTCTTTAAGTTTAAAGGGGAAGTTTTTTTCCCCAATAAAACCCAGCAATGTAAAGGAAATCATGGGTCAAAAATCTATGAATGGAAATCGACAGAATTTTAAAATCAGAATTATGAAATTGGATCCATTTGTTAAAAAAAAAAGTGAAGTTCCAAAAAAATGGTGATGATGGAAAGGATACTTTACTGTTATATACATAAAAAAGTGAAACTGCCCAATGATGAAAAAATGGAGTCTTTTCAAAAGGGGAAAACAGGAGTTCCCATCGTGGCTCAGTGGTTAACTAATCTGACTAGCATCCATGAGGATGCAGGTTCAATCCCTGGCCTCACTCAGTGGGTTAAGGATCCTGTGTCGCCGTGAGCTGTACTGTAGGTCGAAAATTCGGCTCGGATCCTGCGTTACTGTGGCTGTGACCGGCAGCTACAGCTCTGATTTGACCCCCTAGCCTTGGAACCTCCCCATATGCCTAAAAAGCAAAAAAAACAAAAAAACAAAAAACGAAAGGGAAAAACAGAAAACACTGGCTTTGAATATTCCTAAAATACTTGCAGCAAGGCTGTCAGAGTTTCACCCCAAAGTTGGGAAAGAGTAGCATACATATCAACTCTCAAGACTGTTAGTTCAACTATTAAATTTCAATATTTATCAGTGATGTTCCTGTTCTTCCAAACAGAAAAAAAAATTTTTTGACCAAAAACCGTACATGATGATGTTGAAATTCAACCCAATTTTTGTGTCTCTGCTTTATATTCTACTTGGCTGAGCCTATGATACTTAAAAAAAAAGATCCTGAAATTTAGTCTAACCAGCTGGCATAGCTGTCTCTATCCACAGGAGGAACAAGGCCAGAGCTGGATGTGACAGCATATGCATTTTTAAGTACCTACTAATATTTTTAGGAGTTCATTATAGTTTTTTTTTTTTTTAGCAAACACTGGTCATTTTTTTTTTCATTCTTTTATAGGCAGGGCAATGTGTAACTTGCAAAGGACACTAACCATTAATCTTTGTGCAAAAGAAAAAAAATATTTTGCAATGCCTTCCTTATTGAATCCTAGGGAAAGTGGGAGCTAAAAGCTACCACTTCCTCAGGGCTGTTAGCAGTAGAAGGATAAGCCTGAGGCTTTATGATGTATACTAAGGGAAATGAAACAATAAAAAAAATTCTTAACTATACAAAAAATGGTAAACAACATAGGCGAACCATGATCTCCTAGAGTTATGAAGATAGCATAGTTTAATTTTGTATGTGGCTGAACATGACTAAGGTCATAGACTGTGGTAGAAAAAGAAAACTGGACAGAGGGAGGACATGTCCCAGGTATTCCAGACAGAATGGAATGATGTAGTCTCCTTTAATTAATCCTCACAATGACCTTATGAGATGGATGGTGTTTTACAGATGAGGAAACTGAGGTTTAAATAACCCAGGCAGGACTGTGTTAAAGCCCCTATTTTTCCAATTCCAGGGCTCCAAAGTATATCCATTATGCCATTTTCCCCAGGGCAGAATAGACTTCTGGTAGTGAGAGAGAGAAAGAAAAAAAAAATCTGTATCTATCATATATATACATATATATATTTTTTTCTTTGAGAATATATTTTGGAAATCCCTTCAATGTATCTAAGGGCTTGTTATGTTTCTTGGGCTCCTTCCATTCCTTCAGATTCTGATTTAGTAGGTGAGGGTTTGTGAATCTGTATTTCTTTTTTTCTCTTTTTTTTAGGGCCACACCTATGGCATATGAAAGTTCCCAGACTAGGGGTAGAATTGGAGCTGCAGCTGCTGGCCACAGCCACGCCAGATCCTCAACCCACTGAGCGATGCCAGGGATCAAACTCACATCCTTATGGATTCTAACTGGATTCTTAACCTGCTGAGCCACAAAGGGAACTCTTGAATCTGCACTTCTGATGTGTTCATGAGTGCCACTGATACTGCTGGTCTAAGGCCCATACTTTGAATAACCATAACCTTAGATGTAAATTTAATTGCTTACTCCAAAGAGCCAGAAGTTATTCCAGTCCACTGTATTGCTAAATTTTAGAAATGGAAATGATTAAAAGTACTGCCATTCCTGAGTGAGTTTGCTTTGGTAGACTGTCTGAATATTGCTGGCTAAGGGAAGTTAAAACAAATCATCACAATAGGAAAAGAGAGGGAACAGTTCCAATCTTTTTTCCTGTTATATAGGATGAGCAAAAGTCTAATTGTAATATCTATAGGGTGGAGTCTTTCAGGTACCAGAATTATCATATAAAAATGAAATATTTTTAAAAAGTCATAGTGTTCCTATGAAAATGGCTTACTCACTTGGCAAGATCTCACCTTCAATAAAATAAAAGAGAGTTTAAAACACTGGCAGAGGATTTCCCATTGTGGCTCATGGGGTTAAGAATCTGACTTGTATCGATGAAGATGTGGGTTTGATCTCTGGCTTTGCTTAGTGGGTTAAAGGATCTGGCATTGCTGTGAGTTGTGGTGTAGGTTTCAGAGGTAGCTCAGATCCTGCATTGCTGTGGCTGTGGCTATGGCCAGTAGCTGCAGTTCTGATTTGACTCCTCTTCTGGGAACTTCCACATGCCTCGGGTGCAGCCCCAAAAAGACCAAAAAAAAAAAAAAAAATGCTGGCGGAACTAGTAGCAGAGACACTTCAGTAGTAATGAGTTCACCCAGTGCCCACATACCTTGGTTTCTAAATACCACTTTTTTTTTTTTTTTCCTTTTGGTCTTCAGGGCTGCACTTGCAGCATATGGAGGTTCCCAGGCTAGGGGTCAAATAGGAGCTACAGCTGCCAGCCTACACCACAGCTCACAGCAATGCCAGATCCTTAACCCACTAAGCAAGGCCAGGGATCAAACCTGCAACCTCATGGTTCCTAGTCCGATTCGTTTCCACTGAGCCACTACGGGAAATCCAAATACCATTCTTCTACAACAAACCAAGTCTCCTTGAAGAAACTGCTGATACGATGGCTAGGGCAAGGAAAATCAAGACATGCCCTGTGGCATCTTGCCCAAAGTAAGTGCTCTAAAAACAAACAGATGAAGTACCAAAAAGATGCATGAACAATTTGAGTTTCCAAGACCAAAACTCGAACAATCTGGGCAACAAAATAGTGTGGTATTAGATTATACCTCCAAGTATGGAATATGTATGAATCTGTACTATAAAAATACTATATGTGTGTGTATTTACACGTGATAATAACAAACAAAATTTTATCGCAGGAGAATTCCAGAATATCATCCAGGAAGGAAGTATAGCTTAATTCTTAATTCTCTCCTATTCCAACCTCCGTCCCCCATTGGGGGCTAGACTTAGTGACTAGCCTCCAAATAGACCAGAATAAGAAAGGAGAAAAGAAAAATAACTATAATGTGGAGACCCTGGAAACCACCACCTTAACCATGGAGTCAAGGTTAAACATCACCGTGATGCCATGAGGGCACTTCACTTACGTGATTTTGTTAACCCCAAACTCATAACCCCAGTCTAATCATGAGGAGAACATTAGAAAAAAAATCTACTTGAGGACAGTCTACAAAATACCTGACCAAGCTGTCAAGGTCATGACAAACAAGGAAAGATTTAAAAACTGTCAAAGGCCAGAGGACATTAAGAATACATGATGACTCAATGCAATGTGGTATCCTGGATTACATCTAGCCTAGGAAAAGGACAAAAGGGGCACAAGTGAAACCCAAATAAAGTCTGGAGTTTAGTTAACAGCAATGTACCAGTGCTGGCTTCTTTTCCCTTTTTTTGGCCATGACACACAACAGCATGATGTGGGAATCTCAATTCTCAAGATGAGGGACCGAACCCAGGCCACAGCAGTGAAAGTGCCAAGTCCTAGCCACTAGACTACCAGCTCCTTCAATGGTGGTTTCTTGGTTTTGATAAGTGTCCTGTGATAATCTAAGACAATAACAGTAGAGGGAACTGAGTAAAGGGCATATGGAATACCTTCTACTAAATTTGAAAACTTTTCCATAAGCCTAGAATCAGTTCAAAATAAAAATTTATTTTTAAAAAGTTCAGCACATGATTCTATGTAGCTTATTCCTTTGGTATGTAAGTCATTCCATGATTTGGTAATGCAAAATGATGTCTTTGGGGGGTGGTGGTAATGGTAGTCCCAATACTAACAGATTGTCATTTGTCCCTGTGAGTCATACATGTGTTATTTGAAGCTTGTGAGCACATGATGTATCTCTCCCTAGATGTGGAGACTTACAGCTCAAGTTTATTGACAAGGAAAGGTGATCTTCTATAAGATGAATGAACAGAGACTGAAGAGTGGTAAGGGCTGTTTCAAGGCATTTTTATTCCTTAATGAGTAATTTTACTCTAATGACAAGTAAGCAGCATTGAGCTGTTCATAAATAGTCACTATGTCCAAATGTGCCTCCATAAAGAGGACAAATAAAACCTGATTCTAAGGCAAACTACATCTTAACTTTTCTAGGGCAGCTGTAGTAGCCTCATTCAGGAATCTCAACCGCAAGGAAAAATACTCAAGTAGCAACGAAGGAGAGGTCAAAATGACCAGACCCTAGTTGCCAGTGCCAGGATGTCGGGCATCCCAGGTCATATATGTCAAGTACACAGAGTGACCAAAGGAAATTCTTAGGAACTTGTTCAGATTTAGCTGACGTTTGTAAACATATTGCCACATTACATCCAGAGAGGTGGCACTTAGAAAACAGTAAGTCAGGAGTTCCCGTCGTGGTGCAGTGGTTAACGAATCCGACTAGGAACCATGAGCTTGCGGGTTCAGTCCCTGCCCTTGCTCAGTGGGTTAAGGATCTGGCGTTGCCGTGACCTGTGGTGTAGGTTGCAGACGCAGCTCAGATCCCGCGTTGCTGTGGCTCTGGTGTAGGCCGGTGGCTACAGCTCCGATTCATCCCCTAGCCTGGGAACCTCCATATGCAGCAGGAGCAGCCCAAGAAATGGCAAAAAGACAAAAAAAACCAAAAACCAAAAAAAAAAAAAAAAACAATAAGCCAAAAACGGAAAAAAATGAGGTTCTAAACCATGCTGATGTTGCAAACACCTGTGAGGTTTGATCACTTGCTAAATGTTGGAGTTCAAAACAAAAAGCAATGCAATGTATGATTTCATCTGAATCCAGAGAAACAAAAAGTAGATTAAGTAGCTCCCAGAGGCTGAGGAGAGTGGAGAATGAGGAGAGACAACTAAAGGGTATGGGCTTCTTTTCGGCATGATGAAATGTTCTGAAACTAAATAGTGATAGTCACACAACTGTCAATACAGTAAAAACCACTAACTGTACACTCTAAAAGGGTAAATTTTATGGTATGTGAATTGTGTCTCAATAAGAAAAGAGGCAATATCAAAAAAAAAAAAAGAGAAAGCAATGCAAAATGTTCCTTTCTCAAAAATGGGGAATATGGGAATGCATGAGGGCCAAGGGCATGGTCAAAATAAAAAAAAAAAAAAAAAAAAAAAAAAAAAACTGGATCCCTACACAAACAAACAAACTTAAATAATGAAAACACAAAACTAATTCCATTAGCCCAAGACTATTTTTTCTAGCTTCTAGCTTTTTTTTTTTTTTTTTTTTGGGTGGCGGTCTGTGTCCATGGCACGCAGAAATTCCCAGGCCAGGGATGGCAACTGCACCACATCAGTGACATCGCCAGATCCCTAACCCACTTTGCCACAGGAGAACACCTAGAAAGTATTTTTCTTTCTTCGTTTTCTCTTTTTCTCAAGGCCGCACCTGTGGCATATGGAGGTTCTTCGGCTAGGGGTTGAATGGGAGCTACAGCTGCTGGTCTATACCACAACCACATCAACTTCGGATCTGAACCTTGCCTGCAAGGATCCTTAACCCAATGAATGAGGCCAAGGGCTGAACCTGCATCCTCATGGATACTAGTCGGGTTCATTACTGCTGAGCCATAATGGAAACTCCTAAAATGTATTTTGAAATAAATTAAAAAAAAAAAAGACAAAAACCAATCAAAGATCTGCCAGGGTAACGAGGGGCAGACACTTCTTATTGAGATAGGATGCTGATGCAGCATGTAAACCTCTTTTTTTTTTTTCATGAAGAATATGAGTTCCATGAGAGTAGACCTCTTTTATTCACTGTTTTATTCTCTGCACTTAGAACACAGTAGAATCTCCATGGTTATTTGCTGAATGAACCAAGTTCATGATGCAGCTATGAACTGGTTTGTTGGTCTATGCAAGAATCCAAAATGAGTTTAGGAGTTCCCATTGTGGCTCAGCATTAACGAACCCAACTAGTATCCATGAGGATGTGGGTTTGATCCCTGGCCTTGCTCAGTTTATTAAGGATCTAGCATTGCTGTGAGTTGTGGTATAGGCTGCAGATGTGGCTCAGATCTGGTGTTGCTATGGCTGTGGTATAGGCCAGCAGCTGCAACTCCTATTCAACCCCTAGCCTAGGAACTTCCATACACCTCAGGTGCAGCTGTAAAAAGAAAAAAAAAAAAAGTTTATTTTGAAAATTGGCATCATGTTCTTTTCCTAAAAAGGGTACAACTCTCACTTAAGCTTTTTTTTTGTAGGCCACACCCTCATTATATGGAGGTTCCCAGGCGAGGGGTCAAATCAGAGCTGTAGCTCCTGGCCTAATCCATAGCCATAGCAACTCAGAATCTAAGCCAAGTCTTTGACCTACACCACAGCTCACGACAACGCTGGATCCTTAACCCACTGAGTGAGGCGAGGGCTTGAACCCGCATCTTCACAGACATTAGTCGGATTTGTCTCCGCTGTGCCACAAGAGGAACTCCTCACTTAAATTTGCTGAATAGCTTTTAAGTTAGCTGGTTTGAATACAGGCATAAAACACCTTAATTAATTAACTAAACCTTAATTAATGTACCTGTTCCCAAAGAACAAATAGGTGAAAGAGCTTTTGTGACAGCTTGAAGGAGTTGCAAGCATGTCGTGAGGGCCATGTCACCAATTACTTTAAACCAAAAACCACCAAACCCTGTTTTCCAGTAAGAAAACTACGAAGAGGGTAAGAATCATGACAGTGTTTTGCAAGTTCAGCTGATATTAGTAAGGATCACTATCCCACTTTGCTCATATTTTGCCATTAGGTAACCCTACTAATCCCACCTAACATTCCGCAAGAAGATACTCGAAAGTAACTTTGTAGTCTCACCACGCTTCAAGTTATAGGTGAGATTTCAAACACTGTTTCTGTTACTGCGCTATAAATGTTTAATAGCTGAAGCTTTTCTCAGCCCTTGAATTTTTCCCCCCAATATTATTCTCTTTCCTCTCTTTCTAATCCTTATTCTTGTCTACATCTAAAATACTGATGAGGAGTTCCCATTGTGTCGCAGCAGAAACAATCCAACTAGGAACCATGAGGATGTGGGTTTAATCCCTGGCATCACTCAGTGGGTCAAGGATCCGGCGTTGTAGTGAGCTGTGGTGCAGGTCGCAGACATGTCTCGGATCCCGAGTTGCTGTGGTTGTAGTATAGGTCGGCAGCTACAGCTCTGATTAGACCCCTAGCCTGGGAACCTCCATATGCTCCGGTTGTGGCCCTAGAAAGACAAAAGACCAAAAAAAAAATAATAATAATAAAATAAAATAAAATAAAAAAATGAAAAACAAAAATAAAGTATTGATGAGCAGGCTCTTGCTACTATCTTAACTTCCTTCCTGGCTAGACCCCTGCAAATAACAGCCACTGATTTCCAAGAGGTAGTCAACACCCTGCTTTCCCCACCCCCATCCTTCATCCCCTGTGAGTGCTGCTAATACCAGGAGATTCCTGAATCAGAATCCACTGCGCTTTGATTCTGGCAGCTGGTAAAACTCCACATAACACAGAATCAAGCTGCTGCTTCCAACCGAGGGATCCCAGGCATAGCCTGTAGTGAGACCCTGAAAGAGCTTTTCAGGCCCATCTCTCATGATAGATGATGTTATATGCCTCTCACAAGACTTGGTTCTTTGGGAACAGCTTTGATGGCTGCAGAGTGGGCTCTGTGGGCTCATGTAGCGGGATCTTCTATCGTGTTCAACTATACTCTGAAGAAAACTTTTTATTGCTATGGAAAATTTTATTCTTGTGTGCCACAAGTTTTGCCAAGTCTCTTAATGTAGATATATCTTCAGAGATGGAAGCCAGAAGAATTCTGGTTATCCAGATAAAAAACCCAAGACTTGTTTATTTGGGAGCAGCCTGGCTTTCTTCATAAACACATTTGGTAGGGCAATGGCCTACAAACAATTGAAATGGAAAGCCCTCTGTAGAGACTACAACTTCATCAAAGAAGAAAAGATAAAACAAAGCAGAGCACAGCATTCCGATATCTGTAGGAAAAAGAGGCCCAAACCACAGCTCATTTTATACTTACCAGAATGGCTTGAGTGAAGGTAAAGTTGAGGAACAATGTGATTTTCGCACATGGTATTTACTGGTTTGGTTTCAAACCCCACACCCACTTTTGTGTGTGTGTGTCTTTTGTCTTCTTAGGGCCCCACCCTCAGCATATGGAAGTTCCCAGGCCAGGGGTTGAATTGGTGCTGTAGCTGCCAGGCTACACCACAGCCGCAGCAACACCAGATCCAAGCTGCGTCTACAACCTACACCACAGCTCATGGCCACGCCAGATCCTTAACCTACTGAGCAGGGCCAGGGATCAGACCCTCACCCTCATGGATACTAGTCAGATTTGTTAACTACTGAGCCATGACAGGAACTGAACACACCCACTTTTGAAAAAGTGTTATTTAGCTTCGGTTTCTTTTATTCTTCAGAAGGCACTTTTAGCATCAGAGGCAACGATGATCTTAAAATCAGTGGTAGCGTTGGTCTCAAAATGTATTAGTGTCCCTAATCCTAATACACAGGGTGGAATACTTGGTTATTTAAACTACTGCCCTTAGGTTTGCTCCTACCCAGAATGCGTTTCTGGTTGGTGTTGGAAAGAAGCTTCCCCTGGACTTCCAGAGAAGCTGTCCCACCCAAGCACAAGGGCTCTCCTTTACCCACAAAGTAGCTTTCCAACTATAGACACACAGAGAGACAGAGACAAAGACAGACACACACACACACACACGCTCTCTCTCTCTCTCTCACTCTCCCTCACCCTCTTCAGGAGTGATCTGGATTAGACAACAAATAGCCAGACAGCACCTCCCAGAGAGGAGCGCACATGCAGCAGCTGTCAAAAGGAGAAGTCACTTTACTTTCTTTTAAACTTGCAATGTTTGTCTTTATTTTGTTCTTTATATTTTGAAAGTGAAAAGAAATAGTATTGAGTCAATTTCTTTTTTTTTTTAAATATTTGTTCTATGTATTTACAAGCCTTAAAGTTGCTCTAAAGATTTCAAAAGTATTAAGAGTACTTTTCCCAGGGTAGCACTTTTTTTTTTTTTTTTTAAACAATTCTTGGAGTTCTCTGGTCCACAGCATTTCCTTCTGTTCCAGGTTATGTATGTTTTGATTACTATTGTGATTTTTTTTTTTTTAATTTTCTGAAGCAAGCTGAGAGGCAGGCAGAAAGATCTGATGCCAAAAAGAAAAAAAAAAATCTTTCTTACCTTGTTCACCCCAAACCTTCTTAAATCTGGACTAACTACTATGCTTTAAAACAAACGTGAGGTGCATCTGAAGGGGAGGGAAATTTATTTCTCTGCTTTTCTATTATACAAGTTGTTTACAGAAACTGCAAATTAAAAAATTACACTGGCATTTGCAGTCCTTAAAATAAATTAAAAGTTCTCAACTTTTTTTTTTTTTGCTAAACAGATGTGTTTTTTTTTTTAAGTATGAGTCCTCGTTTAAAAAGAAAAGATTAAAACAGAAAATATTTTCTATAAATAATACATGTATTTTGGTTTTAGTGCTCCCGCCCTCAGGTTTGAAGTTTACTTTTTTCCAGTACCTTTTTCCTCCATGATCACCTTTTTTTCTCTTTCCCCTCTCCCACTCGTGCACACGTGGGGGTTTCTGCGAGAATTGGCCTTGCTGCACTGTGATTGGCGAAGACGTGAAACTTTTTAAAAAAATACTTAAATTGTTTCTTTTGTTTCGTTTTGTGTATTTGAAGTTTTAGTTATCCTCAGACTCCTCTTCTGCTTCCCGCAGCCATGTGAAGAATGCTGTGACAGATTTCAGGGCCACACCCTTCCCGTTCTGCTCTGCAGGGTCCTTGCTGCTTTCCCATTTGTAGAAGGCATCCTCAGAGATCACCTCCTCATCATATAGGCAATCAAAAAACATCCGTAGCAAATCTGCAAGGACGTGAAAATAAACCATCTGTTTTGGGGGCACTGCAGTCATGAGAGGACTGTATTTCCAAGTAATGAATAAATGCATATGAACTCCCTGGGATAAGAGCATTCATGTCAATTCATCCTGTTCCTTCTTGATAGCATAAGAGCAAAATAATTTGCCTGAAGAATGGGAAAAAGATTGAAGCAGCCTAAATTTTTTCTCTTTTTGGCTTTTTTAGGGCCACACCTGAGACACGTGAAAGCTCCTAGGTTAGGGGTCGAATAGGAGCTGCAGCTACCGACCTACACCACAGCCACAACAATGCCAGATCCAAGCAGAGTCTGTGACATACACCACAGCTCATGGCAATGCCGGATCCTTAACCCACTGAGTGAGGCCAGGGATGGAACCCACATCTTCATGGATACTAACTGGGTTCATTACTGCTGAGCCACAATGGGAACTCCCTAAATTATTTCCTATACCCATTATTTTGTTCTATTTGAACTATTTTCTGATATTGCTGAGCTATTTGATATTATTAAAATACAAGAATAAGTTTTTTTACTTTCTTTATAAATTTTGTTTGAAATTTTATAATAAAATATATTGTTTTTACAAACTTTGGAAGGAAAAGGCAGAATGTACTTTCTCCCTCTAATGTTGTTTTCAAAATGAAAAGAGAACTAATTTATATGAAAAACATGGGTAAAAACGATCTCATCTGGATTTCATCTGATGAAATGATAGTTGCTGTTTGTTGTTTTAAATGCGCAGATGACTTAGGCAATTTTAATCCTCTGTTTTGCTCTCACATGGAAACTTAGCTTATATTATTGCTCAAAAAAGACAGTTATTACATAGAGGGTTTTTAATATTCTTTTTTAAAAATTCCTTCATTATGGGCTCTTAAAATTCACTTAAAGCCAACTCACTGATCATTCATATTAATGGAGGGAGGCAGTGGAATAAAACGATAACTGCTAAAAAATATTAAGTTTAGAATAAGTCATATTACAACTTTTCTTTAGATTTATCTTTGCCATTTTATTAATCAAGCTAATATTGAAAACACACTTCATTCTCTAAACTTCAGTTGGTCTATATGGAAACAAAAGTAAGTGACTAGGATTCTGTTGGCAGTAACTCTAGAATTAAACATCTCTTAGGGGTTCTGGAAGCAGATACTTTAATATAATCTGCCCAGCTGTGTACACAGCATCACTTTCCTCTGACCACTTAACCATCTCTTGAAAAAAGTTAGTGTCCTTATCCCACAAGGATAGAAATAGGAAGTCATGTTGTTGAATGACCTTTCAAAGGTCTTGGGAGGGAAAACATAGTTAGATTAATTCTTTGATTCAGACTAAAGATGTCCCTTCAGTTACACCCTGAGGATTGTTGCAGCCTCTTCCTTTACCTCTTCCAGGGATTTAACAGCACGAGAAAGAAGGAAACTTTGCAAAAGCCATAACCTAGGGAAATGCCAAATAACTACTTCAGTGTTCCCTCTAAAAAGCCATGTACTTACTGTGCCCTTTCATAAGTTTCAACTGAATTTTCAAGATTTAATATAATTGGCTTAACTTATCAGTATCGCTAAGATTTAAGTGTTCCTTCAGGTTACCTTATTTGTCTGGTTAGCCAGAATTAATGATAATTCTTTTTTTTTTTGTCTTTTTGCCTTTTCTAGGGCCGTTCCCGCAGCATATGGAGGTCCCCAGGCTAGGGGTCTAACCGGAGCTGTAGCCACCGGCCTACGCCAGAGCCACAGCAACGGGGGATCCGAGCTGCATCTGCGACCTACGCCACAGCTCATGGCAATGCCGGATCGTTAACCCACTGAGCAAGGCCAGGGATCAAACCCAAAACCTCATGGTTCCTAGTCGGGATTCTTTAACCACTGCGCCATGATGGGAACTCCTGATAATTCTTAACTGAAAACTAGTCTAAAATGCTTTCATGTCTTTGTCGGCTACCTGAGGATTCTGAAGAGTATTATCCTCTTTTATTATTAAGACCTGTGACAAAGAAGGTAAAAAACTGTACTGCACATATGCTAATGCCAAGATGCCCTAGTTCTGCACTGTCCAATAGGGTAGCCACTAACCACATGAGGCTATTCACATTTAAATTAAATAAAAATTTAAATTCAGTTCCTTAGTCATAGTGTCCATGTTTAAGTGCTCGACCAAGATATGTGGCTCATGGGTAGATGGTAGTACATGGTAGAGATACACTTTCATCATTGCAAAGAGTCTTATCAGACAGACCTGCCCTAGAATGAGAATTAAATCTCTAAAGTAAACAAATTTTCTTGTTATCTTTTTCTCACAAAAGTCAAGCTGTTAAAAAATTCAGGTTTATTAAAGTTATTGGTTATATGAGTTTTTGTAACTAGTGATGCTTCTATTATCCACTATTCAAACCCATAAAATCATCTTTCAAGTCTTGGCCTGGATTAATCTCACTCATGAGTTGGGTTAATTGTAGCAAGAGGAGTTCCCGTCGTGGCGCAGTGGTTGACGAATCCGACTAGGAACCATGAGGTTGCGGGTTTGGTCCCTGCCCTTGCTCAGTGGGTTAAGGATCCGGCGTTGCCGTGAGCTGTGGTGTAGGTTGCAGACATGGCTCGGATCCCGAGTTGCTGTGGCTCTAGGGTAGGCTGTCAGCTGCAGCTCTGATTCGACCCCTAGCCTGGGAAACTCCATGTGCCATGGGAGTGGCCCAAGAAATAGCAAAGAGACACACACACACCAAAAAAAAAAAAAAATGTAGCAAGAGGTAAACTTACTGGCAGGTTGATCAAGTTTTACTATTGATGCTTGTAGTGCATAAAGTGCTTGCAGTTCCTTCTCTGTATCTGAGTCTAGGTACTTGAGTAAGATCGGCACTCTCTGCTTGATAACAGCAGTGTCCACTCGGAAGGTAGAGCAGTCAGCTGGAGGTGACAGAAGAACTAAGCATTACATTTAAGGCATTAACACACAGAGCCATTTTCAATTTTCTGGGTTGACAAAACACATGTGGACTGTAAAGAAAGAGGAAGCAAGGGGGTACAAGGCAAAGATTTTGAAACCCAAAATGGTCTGAAATTCTTTATGGGATATTCTCCCTGAAACAAACAAACAAAAACATGGAGGGGAGATGGAGCTCCCAAAAGTGTGGTGTGGGCAACTCTTTAATCATAATGAAACAAGGAAAGGGTTTCATGACATTCCAAACTACAAAAGGAATATTAAAAAGGAAATTAAAGTGACAGTTCATATAAATATTTTCAGAAGGTTAAAAGAATTAGAACCCTTTTATTGGTACTAGGAGGAAAAGGACTAACTGTGACAGTGGCAAACAACACATCTAATCTGAGCCTTTTGGGGGAAAGGTACAATAAAAAGAGGCCAAGGAAAGCAGGCTCAGTGCCTATGAAACTGATAGCACTTGCTAGCTATACCTAGCCAGAACCCAGACTGGGACGTGAAAGTGCTGCCAGTTTCACCTAGAAGCATGTAGTTTTATTTCCTCTCTCAGTTAGCAGTGGGACACAATCCTGTTTTCAAAAGTAGCTTCTGTACTTTACAACTCTAATTTTAAAACACCAAAGTCTTATAGTTCCACAGACACCAGAATTTAAAATTTTTTAACGAAGACTTTCTACTTACCTTGTTATTTTCCTCATTAAAGAACTAACATTGAAAAAAAAAAAAATCATTTAGGAGTTCCCATCGTGCCTCAGCGGAAAGGACTCTGACTAGTAAAGACTAGTATCCATGAGGATGCAGGTTCCATCCCTGGCCTTACTCAGTGGGTTAAGGATCCGGTGTTGCCATGAGCTATGGTGTAGGTTGCAGACACGGCTCAGATTATGTGTTGCTGTGGCTGTGGTACAGGCTGGCAGCTGCAGCTCTGATTCAACCCCTAGCCTAGGAATTTCCACATGCTGCATGTATGACCCATCAAGCAAAAAAAGCAAAAAAAAAAAAAAAAAGGAGGAAAAACATTCATCTGACAAAAACAATCTTAAATTCTGAAGCCATCTTTATAATGATACAGACCTGAAATTCTGAACAACTTTCAGGCTGATGGATTTCTTTTTTTTTTTTTTCTTTTTAATTTCAATGACAAAAATGTGGACTTCCACCTGAAGCTTAATGGGTGATCTCATTAAATATTGATTAAAACTATACACAGCTTGGGACATTTAGGGTTTCTATCAATCTGAATCCTACCTATGTAATTCATAAACATCCAATAATATTAACATATAGCAGGAGAAATAATTGGTATTTTTTTTCCTCATATAGGTATTTACATAAAATGGCTTTTCTGTTGAGATTAGCCCTTCACTGGATATGAAATAAGAATACTCAGGAGTTCCCAATGTGGCTCGGCAGGTTAAGGACCCAATGTTGTCTCTGTGAGAAGGCCTATTTGGTCTCTGGCCTTACTTAGTGGGTTAAGGATCCAGTGTTGCCAGAAGCTGTGGTGTAGGATACAAATGTGGCTCAGATCTGGTGCTGCTACAGCTGTGGCATGGGCTTCAGCTGCAGCTGTTTCGACCCCTCGCCAGGAACTTCCATATGCTGCAAGTGGGGCTGTGAAAAGGAAAAAAACTTTAAGCTGTTCATTATAATTCTTGAATGGAAGAAGGAGGTGGCTTTGAATGTTGGAGGTGAAAAATAAAGGAAAAATCATATGCAGCAGAGTATAAAACAACCTAAGCAGAGTGCGCCAACTTCCTGTTGAACTAAGGAATACAAAGCACTCAGTAGCTCCTCAGATCTGGGCTCTCTGCAGGCAGAGCTGCTATTCATCCTCCTGCCAAGAGAGGGCCAGGCACTGAAGACAGAAATGGCATCCATTCGTGTAGAAATTGAGTTTTATAGGGCAAGTTTTGAAGGCAATATAAACTCTGACACATATCATCAGCAGCTGACATACTGGGGATTTCAGATGTTAAGAGCTGCCTTCAGAAATGTTACTCACCTATAATTGCTGCTTTACAAACGGCTGTCATTAAAGCTCTAAGGAATGTAGGTGAACTCATCTGGCTTTCATCTAGATTAGCCTGAAATTAAAAGTAAATAGAATAGTTAAAGGTAGTTTTGCACACCAGAGAAATTATTTTCCCCTAAACCAGGCTCTGTCAGGCATTAAGGGCAGAGAGCATCATGTTCAACTTTCTTGTAAAAATCAGTCTTCTGATTCACCAGAAAATATCGGGGCACTGCCAGTTGTGTTTGAAAATGTTCTAAGCAGCAGTATTTCATTTTCAGGGAGATTACCATTCCCTATCTGCTGCTCATTCAGTTATATAGTCCTGTGTACCACATACATCTGCAAGTATAACCATTTAAAAGCATTTTCCCTTCGCAATAAGTAAACCATATTAAGACGATCTATCCAAATCTATAAAGTTGAAAAAACTATACCACAACTACAGAGGATTTTAAAGTCCACTTTCCTAGTAGTATGCAACTATGTTTAGATGTGCCCACGCTGTTTTTTCATCCTAATTTTAATGTGAAACAAATTCTTCAGGCGGTGGTGAGATAACTGTTACTCTTTTCTAAGGATGGCAAAAAAAGATGTATTTAGAGGTAAATTAGGGTAAGTGGGTCCCCAATTTACTTTTTAGTTTATTTCTCTTAAGGTCTGATCTTTTTTCTATAAAACACTGTACTAACTCAGATGACCAGTAAAAGGAAAAGAAAAACAAAAGCAACCATTTTCTAGGCAGGTATTTCAAATATTTTCCCAGAGTTTACATTCCTTATGCCTGTGAATAGAATTAATGCTTATCTCAGCTTCTTTTAATATTAGGGCATAGTAATTTCTACAGAAAGAATCAGCCTTAAAATGACTGGCAAGAAAAAAATTAAAGATGTCATTTTAAATGTATGTTACAAAGCTAAGAATTTCAAAGATATTTGGAGATCAGTTTAATGTTTATGAATTTTAGAACTGACACAGATTAACTGGCAACTCTCCTCTTTGTTGAATACCTAACCTCACATATCACTTGGGAGGAACTGGTAGTTTCTTGAGAGCAGAGTTGAAAGTGGCTAACAAGTCAGAGGGCCAGCTTACTAGCAGAGCTGGACACAGAGGGTCTTGATGCAGTAAGACCTTTCATTACTAATCTTTTCCCACAGGACGGAAACATGTGGTACCATCGCCAACGCTAAGGCTAGGGATGGGGTGGGGTGGAGCCTCATACAAAAGACTTCACAGTGATTTATATGTTATAGCCAGTTGCTGGTATACCTCTTTAAAAAATACTTTATATATAGGCTAAAGCCAAGGCTGGTCTAGCCCCAGAAATTATTTCTGCACAGTCTAAATGATTATTTTTGAAGAATAAATGAGAGAATAAAAACACACTGTTACTTCTTAGCTCAACAATACTTGATAAACAGGTTGTAGAGCTACTTCAACTGAATATCATTTGAAATTGCCAAAGGATTAGATTTCAAGCAGGCTCTGAGAAAAATAAATTGGCTAAATGTAATTCAATAATAAATACGACTTCCAAATCATGTTTCTTCTGTTTTAAAGAAGCTAACTTGCATATTTTTTCTACCAAATAAAGCCAAATACTGTAATTCTAATGTTCAAGAGAAAGAAAGATCAAAGAGATGTGTCAAGAACACGAAAGATTAAGCAAAGATGTTAACAAAAATGGGTAAGAACAAGAAGGAAGATGGGTCTCCTAACTGAATTGATATGCAAAATCAGATTTACAGAGTACTAGCATCAGACCCAGAGCAATAAACACCTGTATGTATTGTGAACTCAGTGACTATTATTTTTGTCTTCTTGCTCCTTTTTTAAAAGTTACCTTTATTAGGTATAATTTCCATTCAGTAAAATTTACCCTTTGTCATCTCTTTAAGGAGCAGAACTGTTGGTCTGGAGTAGGTAGACTAAAACAAATATTTTATCAAATGAAGCCCAATATGGATGAGGAGGTAAAAACAGCATCATTTTTGCAATTACAGGAGAAAACAAAAAAACCAAATTGCTGAAATGATGATCTATGAAAAATCACGGGGAAAAAGAACAACGTTAAATATGCAAACATGGACTTGACTTCTTCAACATAAAAGACGATGTATCATGTCAGTAACATACCAGAGGGCCTGATGCTGATTCTATTATAAAATAAATAGAAAACTGTCATATGAATGGTTTAAAGTCTTAGATGATGATGCTAAGAGGAATAAGTAAGTACAAGAAAAACAAGTTGTGTTAAACTAACCTTCTTTCCTTTTCTAATATGATCAGAATAGAGTAGCTCAGACGGATATAACCTTAACTTCTCTGGGCTTGAGCAAGACACTTGAGAAATTATCTAATAATAGAGATCTCCTTGTGAGTAAGATGAAAAGGCGAACTAGACAGCAGAATGATGTGAAGTAATAAACAAGTCAACAGCTGAAGTGCTGACGGGAGTTGGGATGGGATTTAGTACCGGAAAGAATACTGCTTTGTCCTTGGTCCTACCCCATTCACACATTTTACTCATAACTTGGATGAGGACAAAGCTGACATATATGAAATACAAGGAAGACACAAAATAAAAAAGGTGGCCAATTTTATGAGCAAGTCAGAATATAAAATGTCCTGGGACTTAAAAAAATATATCTAATTTAAGAAGACAAATATGGACACCATTTTGGTTCAAAAATCAAATGCATGGAGTTCCTGTCGTGGCTCAGTGATTAACAAACCCTACCAGTAACCATGAGGTTAACCATGAGGTTAGGGAATCCAACTAGCATCCAAGAGGATGCAAGCTTGACCCCTGGCCTTGCTCACTGGGTTAAGGATCTGGCATTGCCGTGAGCTGTGGTGTAGGTCGCAGACGTGGCTCGGATCCCGTGTTGCTGTGGCTCTGGTGTAGGCCAGCGGCTACAGCTCCTATTTGACTGCTTGCCTGGGAACCTCCATATGCCGCAGGTATGGCCCTCAAAAGACAAAAGACAAAAAACAAAAAAAACCAAAACAAACCAAATGCAATAGGTTCAGGATGGGAGAGATGTCTAACCTATAGGACATAAAATAATGCGGACTCTAAGACTGAAACAGTAGTTTGAGTTCAGTGTGGTGAGCTT